>NC_090922.1:572304627-572963583 GCF_040938575.1 Ambystoma mexicanum | reverse complement strand
TTTTTATTTTGTTACCTTTTTTCCTCTTCCCTATCCCAACCCCCCCCTTGTCTTGATGTGCCCTCGAAGCACAATTTGTTGCTGTAGAGTGCCCATTACAAATAACCAATAAAAAAAAAAAAAAAAGCCTGCCAGTTGGTGATGCTCCAAAAAAGGCATACTGTTTAGGCCACCCTGGAGCAGCCTCCCCTGGGCAGGATTGTGTAGCCATTGGGGCGTTTCACCATTTGAACCCTGTCTCACCCACCCCAGCATGATAGTGTTGCATGTGGGGGTTTCATCCCTGAACCCTTCATAAGCCCGCTTCCCCGCCCGGTCCACCTCTCCTGACCTTCTCCACTGCATCATCGGATTCCACTCTTCCCCCCCCCCACACCCCTTGCGAACAACCCGATCCCCTTCACACCCCCCTCATACTCCTGTGATTAAAGTTTCACCCTGCTGCGACTTCCTAGTTCTGGCAGACACCAGCTCACTTTGTCGGGGACAGGCTTTAAAGGCAGTCATTCTAAATCTGTCTTTGTGATGCACATCCAATACCCTGAAAAGAGACTATGACCAGACCACCTGAAATGCAAATAAACATGTGCAAGAGAGAGAAGCCTTATGCTCAACTCTATTGACATGCACACATTATCTGTAAGCAAGTTTTGGCATGTGCAGCCCTGCGCAGAATTTGTAAAGGCGTAAATACATGATGTTCTATACATCAGGATTGTAGATTGATCTCATCTCCCTCACTTCCCGCCTTAGCCCCTCCTTTCCATCTACAAGCTCTCAAGCTGTCCTGTATACTAGTGACAGCTTCATAAAATACCAAATAAAATAAGTCACAAAGTTTGGAGAGAAGTTCAAAAGGACATGAAAATACAAATTTGACGTGTCCAGCAGTGTTCCCATTTCTTACTTAAACACTACTGCTCAAAACATATTTTGGGATCCAATCACTGCAATAAAACAGAACCTCACAACCCACCCGTTTCCAATATGTCATCTGTAAACTGATGTTTTCCCTCAGCCAGAAGATAATTATAAATTTAAAAAACAAAACAATGGTAACCTTTTTCTGCCACATCTACAATGCCTTTAAACTAGATGTGGGCAATTCTGTTCTGGGAATGAGTCCTTCAAGAGAATAGCTTCATGTATGCAGGATGTTTAATAGACACAGAACATGGATTTTTTTAAAGTACTGGTAACAAACCTCAAATATTGATATGCCAGTGAATCTGCTGAGAGCGGCAACTCCAAAAAATCAGTGTGCCTGCACAGGCTGTGCATGTGTCGGTCTCAGTTCCGGTTCTGGCTTCTGGGTCGTCTTATTCCAAATTTCAAATTAACCTGAACAAAATGAAATTGGTTACCAATGTACTCTCACCTTTCATTAAACACAAAATGTTAGTGCTCCTCAAAAGCAGTTTTAACCTACATATCACGCTAGAAAGCATAACATGATTCCTGTTCAAGCTAACTTGTTCCTAATAACATGGAGATGCATTGAAAAACCAGCAGGAACAAGATAGCTCATTGTGCAATGGAATACAAGCAATGAGATACAGGGTGCATACAGAAATCAGGGCTTGGTGTTGAAAATGAATGATCACCCTGGGCTAATGCTCCCGAAAGTGGAATATGGCTAAGATGTTCTACTATGCAGCAGTCTAAACCATGGTGATTTCACAACAGGACTGTCAATATGCTTCAACAGCCATCAATCCTCTTTTTTCTTGCCACCAAGAAATCCTCCATGAGCTTGTCATATAATTTCTGGACAAGTAGATGAGTGACCTTTTAACCCCTCAACGAACCAATGCCATCACTAATGAAAGAGATGTGGTGACTACCTTTTGCATTATTTAATACATATCAATATTTGCTAACTCTCTCTCCTCTCCCTTGTATTTCCAAAACTACAACACTTGAAGGTCCCTGCTAGCTTCACCTCTGTGAATGCTATACGTTGACATTGTTAAGGTTTTGCTCCCTTTGCCCAACTTTATACTTAAACTAACCGGGAGCCATCAATATGAATGATCGATATATGAGGGTGGATTGTCCGTGCAACATCTGAGATCAATTGAGTCTGCTAGACATTTGTTGGGATACTTTAATGCACGGCACATGTCTGACATTTGGTGATTGAGAGGAGGGATGAAGAAACATACCCCCTCGCTGCGCAGCAAGGTCCCTCTCTATTGGTAAAACAAGGAGGGGGGACATTGATAGTGCCAGGAGATTTGAACACAAAGCCACTTTAAAATGGCGACCAGCTGAATCATGTGTGAAACCATAGCTATTCTCAAGTTTGGGAACCAGCCTCAAATCAGTTCACGTGTTCATTGATGAGTTTTTTGCACAATGCAGGCCGATTAGCCCGTGGAGTTTCTTTTCCAGATGTTCTGCAGAGGGACAGGCCTCTGGAAGACCAGTGACACCACTTTTCTCTAGCTAAGTGGGCATTCCAAATCTTTCCGTGAAGGAACTTTTCCAATTAAGTAGCTCACAAGCAAGTTAGGACCTGACATTTCTAATCCTTCTCATAACATTTTTAATGTGAGTAAACATCTATATTTTGGAGTGATCTTCCTGTGTCAGCTTTCAGATTCAGCAAAGAAACAGATGAATTTCTTGATTTAGGGAAATCCAGTGACCACCATTGGGCAAAATGAGAGTGAGCATTTATGAGGCACGTTATCCACTTGCAAAATGAAGAATAGCGCATCACAGAGCTTGCATTTCACTCGTTCTGCATGTATAAGTTATCTGCACCAAAAAGCTATTTTTCAGATCACAAATTAAATATGTAGCAGCCATGGGTTCGAAAAGACTAACTTGCATGGTAAGCGCAACATTTAAATCCCACGTCAGATGCGGTTGGTTCACCGACTTAAAAAGAAAGGGTTGACGGCTCAAAAATTATCCTCTTCCGTAGTGTAGTAGGCTCTTGAGCCAGTAAATATGCACACAGGAATCCCAGCTCTATGCCAGCCTTGTCTAGATTTCAAAATGAAAGTTGGAACCTCACTGTTGTCTGCATGTAAAAGGTTGATGTCCCTACTGAGGCACCAGTGGCAAAACCTAGACAATTTGCTAGCATAATGATTTCTCACAGGAGTTTTTCTGGGCTCTTTCATCACTCCTAGAATGTCCTGTGGCAAGGCCACTTTTTCCAAATGGCAAGCCGGCAGGACGAGGCGGGATGAGCTCAACTGAGGAGATGGATGAAGAATCGGCCTTCCCTGTGATAGAAGATCCTTTAGAAGCTAAGAGTAGCATCAGGGATTCTGAAAGAGTTCCAAGATATCTGAACATCAGCACCTGCTGGGACAGACTAGGGCCACTAGAAACACAAGGAAAAAGACTGCACATCAGCTTGCATAGAACATTTGGACTTAGGGGAAGTGGAATAAGATCTGTCAATCCTAACGAAGCAAAAATGTATCCGCTGGGGATCTTCACCCTCTCCCTTTCCCACACTGCATGGAGGACAGATCCTGTTGTATTCGACTACAAAAAAAAACTGAAGTGGAAAAAGCACACTGCATCGGTGGAAGATTGAATTAACTATGCTTGCAGACAATTCCCATTTGAGTGTGGCTTAAGTAAGCCTGCCCAAAGAGTCCCCGCCCCCACGGTGGTCCAGCCCATGAGCCACAATAGGAAATGTGTCATTCAATGGGCCAATCACACGGCCAAGTTTGCATAATTGCAAACATTTCATTCCAGAGGTTGAGGTAGCAGTAGATCATCATTGTGATTTTGTCCAGCAATCTTGGTAGTTCCAAATATTTTATTCAAGAAAGGCAACAAACAAGTGTAGCACAATCGTTCAACTGTTCAAGGTATGGCAAACCAAGCAACAGGGAAACAAAATAAGGGGTCCAAGAGGGATAGGGGGGCAGTTCGCAAGAACATTAGTAGAACCAAGCTTGCTGGCCCCAACTACAGTCCGCCCTTGTCAAAAGTCCCAGTCTTGACAGCCAATCGACTGTACATATTCAGTCATCATTACGATTTGAATTGAAACTTTGAGCCTTGACTGGCGGGGCAATGATTTAATCAATCCACTTCGACGGTCTGCTCCAACACAAACTTTCAGAGACGCAACACTTCAATGTTGGCTAACAGCACAGCCCTAATACACTGCAGCATTCCAGAATTGGCCAGTCTAGCAAGACGCTTATGAACTTGCCATAGGGAGCAATCCTGGGTTCAAAGGCAATTTGCTGTTCAGAAGAAAGTGAATGCTATTCATCACGTTTATCCAGAAAATGTGCAACTTTCGTGCAGGTCCAGCACATATGACAAAGGGAACCAGATACTATTGCCGCGTCAAGACAGGTCACTATACAACAAAAAAACAAGTGGAGACATCCTAACAGTTGTCTACTAACATCTAAAAAAGCCTGCTGTGTATATCTCGGATGCAGGATAAGCTCAGATTTCTTAGCAAAGACACATATTACCAACTGGGAGTCTGTTCGTCCCATGTCCAGGTCTTCATGCCGGCCATCAAGTTTCCTCCTCTCCTCAACCGACATCTGAGAATTTTCGAAGATCAGGGACAAACACGTTGAGGTGGAGGGTGGGAGGCCCATATAACTTAATTGATTTGCTACATTCCAGCAAAGACACCAGTCATCCACCCAATTCTGTCCTTCAGGGGGATCCAAAAGTTTAATATATATCGACCCAGCAACCGGCTTGTCAGTTTAGATTTAAACCCTGAGGTATTCAAAGCCTACCATCCTTTGTCTTTTCCACATATCACAAAGCTGAAGAATCTTTGACAGAGATAGGAATGTGACCCTGTTCTAGCCCATTCAATCAAGAGTGGGTTCCCCCGTATGGATGCCTCCTCATGCAAACAGAGGTTATCATCCAGAGACTTGAGAGTGCTTTCACATGCTAACCAAGCAATACATCACACAGTCAAAGAGTTGTGCAGTAGGAAACCTGTCCATAAATTTTTTTTTTTTTTTTAAAATCAGTGCATCAGGAGGGTGGGGGGGGAGGGCGCTAATCCGCTTCTCCAACCACAACCTACTAGAGGAGTAAAAAAAACTCTGCATGAATCAACCAATCGCTCTAGTGCCTCAGGGTAAATGCCCGATGATCTTCCTGAACATTGAGGAACCTTGAACCGCAGTCTTCAACCTTCTTCCTGATTATCCAGTCCAGCAGTTTAGGGAGTTTTCCTTTTCTACAAACATTGGCTTAACCGAGTTATTGTAACGATTCACCAGGTATCGTCACTTGTCACCAATGGGGAGCCTTTTTCCCCAGGAGGCTAGAGAGGTGCGGCCGCTACCCAATAATCCTACCCCTAGGGTGGTTTAATGCGGGAGGACCTCATGGGGAGGGATTCCCCATCTGAGGATAAGTACTACCACCTAGAGTATGGCCCGTTGGTCAACGTCACGCACCAACCCTTCCCTAAACTCTACCTGTCCCCCTCCATGGCAAACAACTTCCTTGAGAGTAGATCCATGCATTTCTGTAGAGTAGGAGAAACAGCCACAATAGAAAGTACCAAAACGAAGAAGACATGAAGATGACTGGTTGTGCTAGTACTCCTACGAGGTGGCCCTGAGGAGGCATGAAGATCAACCGATCGAGAACACAAAGGGCTTTGACAGTCTGCCCGGGCAACATTTTATAAGAAGAGAAGGACTGCGAGGGGGGGCGCTGTTGCACCGAAACAAGATGGCCACTTAGGTGGAGAGCTCCGGACGGGGAGAGCGAATAAACCTCGCTTCCACACCCTTAACTCCGTTTATTCAGTTGGAAAATGATGGTGCCCCTTTCTGGAACCCCCTCGACACATCCCTGTTGATTAAACACGCCCTGGACGCGCAGCTACGTCTCCTGATCGTGCTTGGGCTGCTGCTCCCTCCTCCCCCCGCCCACGGCTCTCTCCACCCACCTGAGAGCGCGGCACTGCAGGCCGCTGTGGGTGAGGGGCACCAAGCCCCCTAAGGCGTGCTGTGCCGCGGTGGCCGGCGAGGCTCCCTCCCTTGCTTCTTCCATCACTGAGGGTGGCCTTGTGACAATGGCCCTTCCGTGTGCGGCCACCACCCTCTTCAAGACATCGGCGTGATCCGGAGGCTTTGGAGCTCTGGCGCCGCCTACTTATCCACCGCGGCTGTTCCTTTTGCCTGCACTTCGTCTGCCTCCTCCCCCGGCCGCCCCCTCAGGATCACTGCTCCTTGACGACTTCAAGGTAGGAGGATGGGGGGGGGGCCAGGTGGGACCGACGCCGAAGATCCTTGTCACCAGCCCGTGTACTCCTGGAGTGCCTTGCGGCCCGCCTCCCTCCACTCCCACTTGATCGCAGAGCCTCTACCTAACCTGGGCGGAGGCGGCTGGCGCTGGATCCCCGGCGCTAGGAGCTGCGGCGGGGCTGCCCCCGCCCGCAGCCCTCAGAGGCGCCTGCCCGGGTCGAGCCTGGGCCGTACCATTGTTCTCTCCTGCTGGCGTTCCCCCTCCCCCCTGCACAACTGTTGGGGAAGCCTAAATGCGCGTCCTATGATCCGCGCTCCTGCACTGTGAGGCCCGCCTGCAAGCACCCCACTACGCGCCTCCACCGCAGCGCCACGGACATTGACTCTCCCTCCTCATACAGCCATGCAGAACAACCGCTGGGCTAATATACAATATTTCATAGCTTCCTGAATTTATCACTCCAAACCACCGAAGTGGATCCTGTGGTTCCTTGCTGCCTCGCTGTGCCAATTTAATCTGGCTGGTTAGCCACGCGGTCCTCCGTTTGCACAGCACGGTTTTGGCGCTCCATACCCTCCTGTCCAGTGACTGAATCTCCCTTGGACACGTGCGTTACCCTGCTCACAGTTCCTCCATAGTGACCGAGTTGTCCATACCTTGCATTTCACTGGGCCAACTCTCATGGAGCCCCACGGCCGCTGATCCGAGCCATCTCCTTCTGCACTACCTCAGTGAGCCAACAACCCTTTGGCACCATCACACCGCAGCTCCCTGGCAGCTGCGTCTCGCGCCCCCGGTCCTATAGGGCTTTGAGTGATCACCTCAACCAACGAACTTCATCGGCATCCTCGTGCTAACCCATCCCAGGGCATTCAGTGACGCAGTGTTTGATATCCCTGATCGTAAGTTTATCCCTGGGTCCTGGGTGCCACGCACGTCTCGTCACCATGACCAAGGGTGCTAGGACCGGTAAGAAGCAAAGCTCTTTAAACATGTTTGCTAAAACGCCCTCCAGGCTGCCAACTGAGCCCCTAGAGGAATCACCAACCGTCTCGACATCGGCTACCCCAGATGACTCGCAGAAAATGCTCGAGTACATGCGAGAAGGCTTCACCACGCTTCATACTAAACTGGACAATATGAACGGTACCATCTCCTCTATAAAGGCCCATATCGAAAGAACGGACAGCAGGGTTGCTGAGGTTGAGACAAGGGTTGGCGCCGCGGAGGATGATCTGGGTTCTCTTCGCGCCGCTGTGACTACTTACCAGCCGGATCTCGGCTGTTGAGAGGAAAAACGATGACCTCGAATCCCGCTCTAGGCGGAATAACCTCCACATTGTCGGCGTACCAGAGGACAATATTAAGGAGCCCATGGAGGACTATTTGGAACGTCTCCTAACACTCCTTGACAACCCTAAGCTCTCAAAACAATTCGCTGTGGAAAGGGCTCACCGCTCTCTGACCGCGAAGCCCAGACCGGGGGCACCACCCCGTCCCATCATAGCCAGAATCCTAAAAATTTCTGCGACCGGGACGAACTCCTGCGAGCAGCCAGAGCCAAGGGGGATTTGCTCTTGGAGTGGCGAGGATACACATGTACCCGTATTTCTCCGTCGCTGTGCAACAAGAGCGCAAGACCTTTCTGGCGGTAAAAAAAAGACTTCGAGACTTGGGAGTTAAATACTCCATGTTTTTTCCCCGCAAAACTAAGGGTCAAACACTGCAAACAAACATTCTTCTTCACTATTCCTGAGGAGGCCTTGAAGTTTATAGACGAGCACATTCCGGGTTGACCTGCTCATCGTCAATACTAGATTTATCTCTACTATGGTTATTGTTGTGTCTGAGCCGCATATGGGATCGCCGTCGGCTGGTTCCCCCTATGATGCTATTCACCAAATGGAGTTTATTTGTTGCTGGTTTTGTTAATGTTGCTTCATTTATCCTTTGCTAAAGTGGCCTTAATAGCCGCATGGTTTACTGCTGTTGGGAGACATTTGACCCCCTGATTGGTTCCTAGTTTGGTAACTGTCCTACTGTTACTGCTGTGACCCCAACGATTATACCCAGAGATCCTGACCCGGCCATTCCGGGTCTACGATATGCATTTATGATGGTGTATCAGTGTCCATGGCTACGCCCCCTATGGTTCCACTCATCCTCCTCCTCCTCACTGCCATGGTCTCTCCACACCTCGCACCTACCCCGAACACCGTGGTTAATCCTACTGTATTGCAGAATCTCCTTCCACTCTCCCCTGTCCGGTGCGCCATTGCCCGGCTGCTAACAGACCCCCAGGCGTTGATGCCTAGAAGTTCGCGGTTGCTCTGGTTTTGTTTGGGTGAGGGATGTGGGTGGGGGGCGGGGGTTGTGATGTTATGGTTAAAAAAGTCTTGACAGTCGCCGGAAGCACCGCTTGCACCACAGCAGTACGTCTTACATATTTGGATAGGGGTTCACATATATCCAGTGTTTTTAACTTCCTCTTGCTGATAATCCCCTTGCAGAAGTACTATCAACACCCCCGGGGTTATGGCTAGCACTGACCTGACCTTTATGAGCTGGAACGTACGGGGCTAGGCATTTACAAAAAAATGCAGCAGATTCAGCTGCATGCCGAACGACACAGGGCTAAAATCCTATGTTTACAGGAAACCCATGCCCGCTCGGAGCAATGTGAGCGCTTTGCTAAATGATGGGGACCCCAGAGGTACTATAACAACTATTCCACTCAAAGCCGGGGTACTCTTACCTTGATACACAAGAGCCTGAAGTTCACATGTCACCACTCCCACATAGACGCTCTTGGTAGATATGTACTGATCATTGGCAACCTGCAACACTAGGAGGTAGCCATCCTAAATATATAGGGCCCCAATGTGGACGACCCAGATTACTACCTACACCTGGCGTCTCTACTTGAAGGCTACCTCCTGATCCCCATTTTGTGGGGAGGTGACTTTAACACAATACTGGATGTCACCCTAGATAGATCAGGCTCTAGGCCTCGCCAACTATCCAAAGCAGCATACGCTGTCCTTACAACGCTCCCCCCGCTTGGCACTAGTGGACGCCTGGCGCCTAATGATCCCCGATTCCCGCACATACTCCTTTTACTCCTCAGTACATGATTTGCATTCCAGAATAGACAGATGGCTTATAACGGACATGCTGGTCAGGCACCTGTCTCACCTGGCTATCCTTCCCAGGACACTATCAGACCACTCACTGGTTCTCATCTCCTTAAACTGGGGACCGGACGTCAATAGGACTAGACAATGGAGGATGAGCCCTCACTCGCTTCTTGATCAGGTCTTCGCAACCGAGCTCGAATCCTCCATTGAGTAATTCTTTGAGATCAACACAAACTCAGTATCAACACAAGCGG
Source organism: Ambystoma mexicanum (assembly GCF_040938575.1). NCBI lineage: Eukaryota > Metazoa > Chordata > Amphibia > Caudata > Ambystomatidae > Ambystoma > Ambystoma mexicanum. Next base: position 572,953,967 of record NC_090922.1, on the reverse strand, counting down.
TACTCTGGGAATCCTTTAAAGCACACACAAGAGGAATCGCCATCTCCAAAGGATGTGGCATCCTGAAGGGAATCCATGCAAACATTGTCGCTAGCGAATCGGCCCAGGCTACCCTCGAGTCCCAATACGCCCATGATCATTCTCCAACCACTCTAGCGGCACTGGGAGCGGAGCTGGATAAGTTCCGAGGCCTTGCCGAACGCGAGGTTACATTTCTGGACTCCCCACAGTCGGTGAGGGCGAACGCCCCGGCCGGATGCTGGCTAGGCTGTTGCGTCGCGAACTTGGAGCCCCCAATATCCCGGCTATAATGCGGCCCGACAGCTCACTGGCCGCCTCACATCAAGACATCAATTCTGAGTTCCTCTCGTTCTACACCACCCTGTATGCAGAGGCTGATGACCCAAGATCCCAGAAATTGACTCCTATTTAGAGAATCTCCCCCTGTCAGTCCTTTCGGCCGACGCCAGCTTCTTCCTCAAGAGATCTCTCACCACGGAGGAACTTGTCGAGGCCATTGAGTCGCTGGCGTCGGGGAAGGCCCCAGGCCCGGATGGGCTCCCCCATGGATTTTCATAAATACAAGACCCACCTGGCCCCACACCTGCTGACCCTTTGGGAAGAATCGTGCAAAAAAGGAATACTCCCCCCATCTCTTTGTGAGGCACCGATTACGGTACTCCTCAAACCTGGTAAGCCCCCCCACTCAGTGCGGCTCATACCGACCACCATTGTTGATTAACAGCGATGTTAAAATATACGCTAAACTCTGAGCCAACCGCTTAGCCCCATACATGTCCCACATCATCCATCCTGACCAGGCTGGAATTGTCCCGGGTAGGTCCACATCCTTGAATTTAAGAAGGCTCTTCAATGTGATTAGCAGGATAAGCCCGGCCACACAGGCGGTTGCAGCCACTCTGGCCATGCAGAAGGCATTTGACTCGGTATCGTGGAAATACCTATGGAGAGTCATAGTCCTTGAGAAGTGCAAATTCGGCCCCAACTTCTGCACCTGGATTAAACTGCTCTACACCGATCCATCAGCCAGGGTCCGCACAGAGGACAGGTGCTCCGCTCCCTTCCAGGTATCCAGAGGCACACGTCAAGGATGCCCCTTCTCCCCTCTCATTTTCGCCATAGCCATGGAACCCTTCGCTGACATGGTTCGGCAGTCACACTCACACAGGGGATTGCGCACAGCCGGCCATTCAGATATAGTCTCCCTCTACGCCGACGATGCCTTGTTATACATCCGTTCCCCCGAAACCAACCTCGCCCCTATACTAGCAGACGTTGCCCGTTTTGGAGATATATCTGGTTTGAAAGTAAACTGCTCCAAGTCGGCCTTATTTCCCGCTTACAGACTCCACGCAACCCCCCGCTGACTTGTGTGGGTTCAACTGGTCTCCATCTAGCATCACTTACCTGGGGGTGGTGGTCTCCCGCCACACGGTGCAGCTGTGCGAGGACAATTACCAGAATTACCTAACTAACTTGGCTACGAAAACCTCCAGCTGGGCCAGACTCCCCATTTCACTAGCAGGCAGAATTGGAATACTTAAAATGGTAGTATTACCCCAATTACTTTACCGATTTACCAATCTGCCGGTGTGGCTTGGGGACGCGTTTTTTTCAAACACTACGCCGTATAAACAACTCCTTTCTCTGGCATTCGGGGGCAGTCCGCCTCAAACTGTCTACACTGACCGCTCCCAAGGAACTGGGTGGGTTTAGCGCCCCAGACTTCCTCAGATACTGGGTGGTAGCCCAATCCCAGTTCGCCGCCCATTGGTTCAACACTGTTGATCCTCCCCCACATGTTCGCCTGGAGAAGCTAACAGACTGTGACCGAGTGATTGGCTCCCTAATCCTCAAGCCGACCCCCCCTGACTCAGAGTCCACTAACCCCGTAGCTAGCACATCATTAGCATTGTCCAAACTCTGGACAATGGTCGGCGTACGTCACCCATTCCACAGGGACCTGCCATTATGGAATTTCTTCCCTGAGGTCCCACATATTCCTCAATCAGTGGTTTCTCATTGGGCGGATGCCGGCTTCTTGACGCTCCGTGATGCCTACGAACAGGGGAACTTCATCGAGTGGCCTGATCTCCCCGTCTCCCTCAGGCGCCGGCCCTCAGTGTGGTTACAATACTCTTCACTCCGGGAGAATCTTAAATCCAGATACTCAGATTTCCCCTCCTTGCCTCCCGATGAACCGATAGTGGCAGAGCTCTGCTCCTTTCTCTCCTTCAGGGGTAAAGTGTCTAGACTTTACTCCCTTTTGCAGGCCAGGGCAGCCCCCTCCTTCGCTAAGCTGAGACACAAGTGGGAGGAGGACCTCGGGGTCAAGCTTAGCAATGAGAAATGGTCCCGAATGTGTGGCCGCACCCACGATGTATCCTACAATACTAAATTTAAGTTAATCCAATTCAAGGTGCTACACCGGTATCATCATACCCCAATAAGACTTCATCACATGTTCTGCAGCGTCCCTCCCAGTTGCTCCAGGTGTGGCGCGGATCAAGCCTCTTACATCCACATGCTATGGCACTGTCCCCGCCTGACCCAATTCTGGTTGGATGTCTGTTCCACACTCAGACATCTTAGAACACACTATTGCCCCCACCCCGCTACATTGCTTGTTCCATGACCTCCCTCAACTGCCCCGCGACTAAGAAACTGGCATGTCTCTGCATGCGGTTAGCAGTTCGCTGCATATTGTTATGTTGGCTCTGCCCTAGGGCTCCCACCTATGCACAGTGGCTTAGGTCAATTACTTGGGCACATGATACTGAGGAGTCCTGGAGCGCATTGCAACACCCACATTCAAGGACGAGAGACATTTGGCGGAAATTCCGAGATAATATGTCTGCCATGGACTCACCGTCAATTTCGGCATCTTCCTCCCCCGATGGTTCCCCTTAGATGTTAACCCCCGTGAAACTTATCACGCGGTCTGCTGCCTGGCCCCCGGTATATATCTCAGTTAACTCAAGATGTACTGCTCAATATGTATATTGCTTGTTTTTCTCTTGTTGATGGTGCCATGCGGCTCCTGTTGCTTTCTGGTATTTTGTCAAGTCAAATAAAAAAAAGGTAAATTAAAAAATAAATTAATAAATAAATAAGAAGAGGGGCAGCAGGTGTGCAAACCATCCAGAGCAGGGATTTCAAATCGTGTCGGCTGACCGGGGATGTCGAAGAGTGGAAGATGAGTCGCTGAGGGAGTTCTCTGTGGGTCCAGCTGGAGCAGACCCAAACACGCAACAGGAAGAGAGACGAGCAGACCAGTAGAGTGCAAAGCCGCCACAATACTGCAGAGGAGAGGAGCCCGAAGAGCCAGAGACACACTCACAAGTCCCAGGAAGCCCCGGTGGAATATCAAAGTCCAAAAGAAGGTAACGGGAGGTCAAGGGACCCAGAGGGGACACAGGGTTAGAAGAGAGGCAGGCTTGAGACGCTGTCCTACGGCCCAGTAGTAACAATCAACTATTGGGAAGGGTGGACCAAGCATCCGAGGAGAACTTTTCGCGGTGGCAAGGGTAAGCCCACTGACCACCAGAGAAGGGTCTGAGACCCTAACCCAAGTGAACTGAGCATAAAAAGGGAACTTCCTCATTGCATTGGCTGCAACATGTCCTCTGACCACCAGAGAAGGGTCTTGGATCCGACATAAGTGTACCAAGCATCAGAGAAAAGCATCCTTTTCGTAATGGCAGAGAAAAGTCCATTGAGGCCCCGAGAAGAATTTGGGACTTTGCTAATACCAGGTGAAGGGAGTCATTTTTTTGGTCTTGAAAGTTGAAGATACTGAAAACCTTTTTGATCAAGAGACAACAGGCGAAGGAAGTAATTCCCTCTAGCTTTGGTGTGAATTATATTAGTGTGTGTAAACCAATACCAGGAGAAGGGAGCCATTCTCTTGGTCCTGAAAGTTGAAGAAACTGAAAACCTTTTTGAGTAGGGGACGCCAGATAAATAGCGATTCCCCTGGCTTTGTTGTGAACTATATTGGAGTATGGGAACCAATACCAGAAGGGAGCCATTATACTGGTGCAAAGGTTCCTTGGAACCACAAGTCAGGGGAATAGAGTCATTCTCTGTCACATCCTTTTGCCAAAGAACATATCTGTGAATACCGCCCAAACACCAGGAGAAGGCACTTATTCTCCTGGAGAAAGAACTTTGACGTATTCTTTAGATGCAGTGTGAGGGGATAGTTGTAGGTTGTGACACGGGATGGTGGAGTTTGATTTCGACAGACAGTCTGGATCTTTTAGTATTAGTTTGAGACAGGGAAACCCCTCTTAGAAGATGAGGATAGTGAGGGTTTCTTTTCATGGTCAATTTTATTGCCAATCAAAATGCCACCCTTATGTCAGCATCCTTCAACACCCTTACATTATCCACCAGGAGTAGCAGATCACCAACATAACCGGTACCTAAAGTACCTTTGTATTTATTTTTTTATATAGCGCTTTAATCCAAAGCGCTTTACAGTTTAACCACAAGAATACATCAAACACGGAACAGTGAATCAAATCAGAAAAACAGTATGTAGAACAATTTGCATATGAGAAGGAAGAGAGGAGGGGGTGGGGAAGGAAGGAAGAGGGAGAGAAAGTAGGGAGTGAGTGGTAGGAAGAGGAGATTTTAGGAAAGATGGGGGAAGATAAAGAGAACTATGACGGGGAAACTAGAGGGAGAGAGAAATGTAAAAGTGGAATAAGGTGTCAGGGAGGGGAATGAAGGAGTGATTTCAAGGAGGAATAGGTGGGGATGGAGCAGACAGAAAGTGGTAGGGAGTTCCAGTGTAAAGGGACAAGGAGCTGAAAGGAGCGGAAACGAGAAGAGGCACAAGGGGGTGGGGGGACAGAAAGTAAGAAGAGATCAGCAGAACAAAGGGAGAGAGAGGGGGTGTAGAATGAGAGACGAGAGGAGAGGTATGGATGGGCAAGGTCATGAAGAGATTTAAAGACAAGACAGAGGAAGTGAAATTTAATTTGGGAGTGGAAAGGAAGCCAGCAGCCTAGGTAAGAGTGAGTTGGAGATGGAGTCCAGGGGAGAGAGAAGACAGAGGGTACAGATGGGAGACTGGTAAAGGGATTGGAGGGGGGGGGGGGCAAGATGGGAAGCGGGGAGACCGAAGAAGAGAGAAGAACAATAGAAAAGGAGAGAAAATATGAGGGAGGAGATTAAACGTTTGGTAGCATGGAAGGTGAGAGAAGAACTAAGGACCAAGTCATTTTAATGGAGTCAAGACAGCTCCGCCAGGTATGGAATAACGGAGACCAGTAATGAAATCATTCAATTTCCCAAGAATTACTCAAGCATTGAAAGAAACAGCAGTAGTAATATCTTTTGAAATATGAATACCAAGATATTTAATAGATTAAGGGCACCATGTCATAGCATATAAAGGAATATTTGAAAGACATGCAGAATTTCAGACTTATCGATGTTACGTTTATAACCCAAAACTATGGAGAAATCATTTATTGGGGCAATACGATTAGGAATAGTGTGAAGGATTAGATCTATAAAGTATGATATAATCTACATAAAATGAGATTTTTACTACATTATTTAACTAATAATAACCCAAATATTCTAATTTGTTCTACTGTTTTGTAAAAGCGGTTCTAGGGGGAAAATAGCATAGGGGGAAGGGGGCACCCTTTTTCAGCACCTCTTAAAAAACGAAAGGGTTGTGAGAATGTATTATTAACAAAAAGTCGTGCTAAGGAGTCCATACCACTTTAAAGGTTCAAACAAAAATGACCAAGATAAGCAATCAAAAGCCTTTTCTGCATCGAAGAATAAGGGAATCAGGTGATTTTTGAGAAGGAGATAGAATGTCAAAAGTAATCTGGCATTTGAAGAGGCATAGCAACCCATTATGAAACCGGACTAATCCTCATGAAAAGGCTTGGGAATAAAATGTTCTAATCTATTAGCTAAAATGTTTGCAAACATTTTTCAGTCAGCATTAATAAGGGATATGGGACAATAATTTTGAATTAGTGAAGCATCTTTGTCCAGTTTAGGAAAGACTATTAGTATGGCTTCACCAAAAGTACCAAAACTCTGACCTTGAGGGAAAAAGTCGTCATATAGCTCAACAAGTTTAGGGGAAATTAATTCAGAGAAAGATCTGTAAAAGTCTGTAGGATCACCATCGGGACCTGGGGGTTTCCCAGTTTTAAGATCCAAGTTAGCTTTTTTAATTTATTGGAAATCATTGGTGTTCTCCAAGGAAGACAGTTCAATTGGTTCAGTAAGCATTTTATTATGTTTTGTTGAGAATTGTTTTCAGGGATTTTAATACCTGGATCAGAGGTATAAAGATCAGAGTAAAAAACACTTTGTTTACCTGTCTACCATTAGTCATTTTTCTACGAATTGAATCAATAATGGATGTTATTATGGATTTCTCTCTTATTTTTAAAGGAAAGATGCCAATAGTTTGCCGGCTTTGTTGGAGCCTCCATAATATTTAGCTTTGATTCACAGTAAAGAATTCCACACCTTTCATTAAACTTAATAGGTTTAGACCTCAATTATTTTACTGTATTATCATTTGTGTTATTAAATCAGGACGTTTCAAGTAATTTAATAGAGTGAAGTCAGTCATTGGACATCATTTAGTTTTTTCTCAAATGAAACAAATTGTCCATTAAAACACTTATAAGAGCAGATTTTAATGAGTCCCAATTATGGTGGTTGGAGGTATCCTCTGCACAGGTATTTAAAAAAAAAATCATTGCCTTTTTCAATAAAAGCAGGTTTTTTAAAAGATATGAATTAAATCTCAGTGGAATGATTATGTCGAAGTTCCCATTCAAGGGAAGTATGAACAAGCTCTAAAATAATTCTGGGGCCAATTTCTGAATTCTGTGTGGTGTTAAAAATATAGGCCAATCTAGAGAAGGACTGGTGTGGTGTTAATGTTAGTGTTAGTGTTAAAGGACATTTGTACCGCGCACTATGACCACCGGAGTGGTCCCCTGGTGCTCTGGCGGCTTTGAAATAGGGAGGGAGGGCGAGTTATGGGAGGTGACTGGAAAAAGTGCTAGAGTGGAGTGATTTGCTGTTGGCGGCCTCAGCCCGGTGGGTCCGTTGGCTGTGCCTGGGGTGTTTGCGGCCGGTAGTCATGTACTGTTGTGCGAGTTTATGTGTGTTTTGTTGTTGCAGTGTGGTGAGGTTTGTGCGGTTTGTTGTGCTGTAGGTTTGAGGTTGTGATCAAGTTTTTATGATCAAGTTTGTATTTGTTCTCATGTGATGAGTTTTTAGTTTGAAAATCTCAATAAATCTAATTCTGATAGTATGTGAGTTATAGTCTTTTGGAACACGGGACAACTGTTGATAAAGGCGTTTTTCTACCTTTCTATTTCTTGTATGATTTAATTCAAAACATTGTTTTCCTGTTTGCGAACTGGGTTGTGTGGCAGATGCACCAGGGAATGAATGTTTTACAAGGTTTGCAGTTGAAGGAGTTTCATTTAGTATGGTAGCACTGGTTTCATTGAAATTAGTTACTGTGTTGCGTGTGGTTTGCGGCTTGTTTCTTTGCAACACCACGGGTCCCAATCCTGCAGAGAAAATGTCATTCCTTTCTCCACATTCAGGGGTCTGATGGACTGAGGTGGATGTCCTCAGAGTGTCTACAAACTTTGGCATAGTCTTTTGTTTCATAGTCCCAAAAGCTGCCTTGGAGTGTTCACTGCTGGCTCTCATTTCGATATCATAACGATCAACTACATGTGCCCACTCTGCTCTCCTTGGCAGGACCTCAAGTTTCAGGGTGGGCAACCGTGCAGTAGAGCCTTCTGTCCTCTCCCTCCCATCAGGTTCCATGTGATTCAAAATACTTGGGCTGCCCCATTCTTCAAGCTCCACCACAACCTCAGATTTCACAGATCCAAACTCTACAGCGGCACTTCTAAGTCTTCCCCTTCCTTTCCGAAGTCATGAGATCCCGGGCAAGAGACTTCTCCCAAATGCCAGTGCTTGCCATAGTCTCTGGTGTCACAAACTCAAATCCTTCATCCAGGGGGTCCGACACTTGGCCCGATAATGATAATAGCAGAATTTTTATTATCTGATATGAAGACCATTTGCCTAAAGTATTCCTCAATCATCTGTACTATGACATCCAGGGACGAAATAGACCGATGACTCTACCATTCAACAGCTCCCTCTGGCAGAATCTGAATGAACTGCTCCACTATGATGAGCTCAACAATCTCTTCAGAATCTCTGGTTTCAGCCATTTCCAGCCCAGGCCCCGAAGCCGATGGGCCACCGTTTGTGGTGGTGCTCCGGAGGTGAAAGTGAGACTGAAGAATCTCTTCTGGTAGTTTTCTTCCCTCCCACCCACAGTCAAGTATGGCATCTTTCAATTGGTCATAATTCTTAGAAACATAATATGGCAAAGTTTGAAAAATGTCCAGGGCCTCTCCAGAAAGCAAGGGAGCTAGATGCATTGCCCAGTCCTTTTGAGGCAAGAAAGATGCCTCTGCAACACATTCAAACGCACATAAGAAGGCTTGCAGGTCTTCATCAGGCTCCATCTTGAAAAGCCTCATGCCTTTTCTTTTAGTCTGGGACATCATTAAAAGGTTTTAGGTGCGATTCTAGTTAGCAGGACTGTAATCTAAACTGGACCTGCACAGAGGACGGTTACATCCTGGGAAAGTGTTATCAGGACCTACTTCTCCACATGAACAACTTGCAGCCACTTGCTTCTCTGTGTCCTCTCAGCGGTGCCACACTCCAGTTCCTCGGGTGTAGTGACATACATTCTTTAACAGTTCAGTGCAGTGTTCATGTCTGTTTCCCACCAGTGACATTAAAGATCAATATGAAGATTTTCCATTTCTGTACCTCCTCTTGAGACATAATCCGCATGGTAGTGACTGTCTAGTTCCCATCCGAGAAACCTTTCCAGCAACACTGCATCCATGGATCTCCACCTGTCTGGGAGACGGTTCCATGGCAGGGTTAAAAACGAGGGTAAACGGTGGCAACCCAGTCAAGAACTGCTAGAGCCAAAAGCAATTCAAGAGAAGGCCACCCATCGGAATCCTCACCTTCCCATTAGCACAGTGTCTGAAAATGATGCAGAAACCAACCAGCTAGTCCAAATTTTCAAAACGAATACTTCAGATAGGACCATCGCTCCTGGTCAAAAGCTCACTGGGCATTCAGAAGCACGACCGCTGCGGGGGGGGGGGGCGGGGGGAACCAGGGTCTTAATGATAGCATTGCTCAGTCTACCTACTGCGGTGAGCTGGAGGAACTACCCACGCAGATCAAATGAGAGGGGGACTACGATGCTACCAGATGTTGGCCAAGAGGACAATTGGGGACGGTGCTCCATTCATTCCGAGCCCATGTTACTTGATTCTCATCCATGCAGCAGCACACTACATTGCCCTGGAAGGTAGACCAATGTAAAATAGACCAAATCTGAGAGATCGAATCAATCTCTCATAGCATCAGCATCCCCTTCACGCGCGCACACACAAACACACACAAGTTGGACTGACTACTGGGTTGGCACACCCGACCCAGTAGTGTCTGTCCAGCTGCAGTAGCGGGTTAATAACCTGTCTGCAGTTCGCCACTCTCCATCCGTCTCCCTCCATCTTGTGACAAGATCATGATGAAGGGAGAAAGAGTGGCGCCAGCGAACTGAAGTCATGGCACGGCCAGCCACTCATCCAAGTCAGACTCACATAATTCGCTTGAATAATGGCCAGTGGGTCCCAGCTGGGGCATGGTGGACTAGTGGCATGAGATGGAGGGAAGTCCAACTTCCCATCCTGCACTGCTCCAGTTACTGTGCAAGAAGTAATTGCGGCGGGTGATTTGTGGCAAGGAGCGGCTGATATGCAATGACTCAATCATTGAACAAGTCCTAAAACAATGTCTTTCAGACTCAGCAAATTCGTCCTCTGTCGTTCTGACCACTCAAAGGGACATAAACATTTACACCTGACCATATGCTCCCAACACAGCTCGGTAGGGACTCATTTTGTTGTGTAGTTGTAGAGGCATGTTCCTGAGAGCCAAGCAAGCATTCGGTTTAAATTCCCTTAACATTGATTTTATTGTAGGACTTTACAGCAAATACTGGCATGGACACTGATTATTCACGTCAAGAATCATATTTTGTGCCTAGGTTTTGGGGTGTCTCCTGGAGATCCGCTATTTTGAATGGCTCCGAGGTGTTTGAAGTACCTTGCTTTAAACATTTTTATTGTAAGCACTCAATGATTGAGTCTGGCATCAAGCAACGTGTGCCTTTTTGTCGCTTTTCGGCCACCTAATGATGTAATATGTATGGTGTTAGGGCAGTTTTTCTTAAGTCCAGCCATTCAACTGAGACAGTAAAAGACTCCACTCTTAGTATAAGGCTGTACCACCTGAGTTTATGGTAACGTAGACAGAGCAGCCATGCTTACCTTAAAAGGGAGCGAGGGCTGTATAATCAGTACAAAGAAACTATTATACATATGGTCAAAAGAAACACTGACACACTATGTATTCTAAAAATAAAGGGTTCATTTTATATACAAGCAGACTGAGATTCTTGGGTAAGTAAGCACTATCATAAAGCATATAAAAACATTATACAGGCACAACACTATGCTTTAAAGTTCACAGACCAGAGCATAGACCTTTAGAAATCTAACAATATTTCTAGGTAAGTCAGAACTTTGGATACACATTCAGTATAGGGCACACCTATTCCTGGGGATTAAAACCATAAATTACTTTCAGGTTACTTTACAGTAATATAAGGGTAGTAGACCCTGCCAGTTATGCGGTGACACTCAACAAGGAAATCGCATAGTCAACCAACTTCCAAATATACTTTTCTGACTAGTGGAACACAGATTCAAGTAACAGTATATACCTCTACTACTTTTGTGATAACCCACAATTATACTAGGTAAGACCATTTTGGGGTAATATACAATTTCAGCTGCTTTTCAACTCAGTGAAACACAGGCTAAGATAAGCAAGAACTCTTTACACTAATTTTTTTCATGCTCCAAGCAAACCAGGGCCAGCTACACCTAAGGAACATTTTTCTGGAATGGCACACTGCTATTCTAGGAAGGTAAAACCTAATGTTATAATCTACTATTACAGGTGTTTTCAGATCAGTGCAACAATAACTAACTTGTTTTAGGATGGCACACAGTTAACACAAGGTAAGTAAAACCTATATACTATAAAGGGGCTATCAGCAACTTAAACATAAGTATAACCTTAGGCAAACTTATTCTGGACAGGCTAACAGCAAGTCGGGGGAGGCAAGACACTCATACATTTATCCTAATAGGAATGGTAAAGTGAAACCAGCTTTTGGGGAAGAGGCACAACCAATTCACATGTGAATACATTAACCTTATACATACTTTTCAGAATAGTGCAACACACATTCAAGGTAAGTAAGAACGTTTGTAACCGTTCACTCTCAGAGTTACAATTACCAACCAACTTCTTTTACAAGTAAGTAACTTTTGAACACTTGTTATTCTTTTCAAGGCAGATACCTTTTCGTATCCAGTCCTTCCCTTATTCTATAGCACACAGAGGCAGTAGAGGGACCCTAGTGGACTAGGTGCAAGCTGTAGGCAGGGTGAGATGGGGTTCAGTTGCAGACAAAGTCAGCGGTCCAGAGGAAGACTGTTCAAACAATTAAGTATTTCACTTCAAAGTTAGTTGAGGGTCCAGGGACTTGGGAAGACACCCTAGGAGGATTCCGCAGTGGGTCTGGGAGAACTGGAAGAGTGGCCTCCCAAAAACACCCCAAAGCTATACAGAAATCACAAAGGCTTAATGTAGACAAAATACCCCAGCCAACACAGTACCTCACCACAGAAGAAGAGTTGCAGTAGGAAGACTTCAGGATTAGGCTCAGCTGTCAAACACTCCTCTGACATCGGTCGCCTCTTGGAGGAACTTGACCTCGATGCCCTCTGTCTCACCGAGACATGGTTCACGGCCAGCTCTGAAACAAGCTTTGACACTCTCCTCCCTGATGGCTACAAGATCCTCTCCGCGCCCAGATCCAACCGTCCCAGAGAGGGTGTAGCCCTGATCTTCCCTGAGTGGATTCCTGCCTCTGTCATTCCTACGCAGGCCTACACCTTCGAATGTGTCTGTCTCTCTGTCTATCTCTCTCTTTTTCTCCCTCTCTCTCTCTCTTGGCCATTCCCTTACTGTGGCTACCATCTATCGCCACCTGATCAGATCTCCTTCCTCTGTGGGCAGACCCCTCCACTTTCCTCCTGGTAGCAACCACTAGACTCCTTCTTGGATACTTCAACATCCACCTGGATGCTCCCTGTCCTTCCACTGGACTCGTTCGCGACCTCTGCTACTCTCACTCTCCATTCTCCCCTCTGCCCGACTCACTCTGCAGGGCACACTCTGGATGTTCTGATCTCTCCAGATCTTCCCCTTTCGATCCCTCTCACGACTCCTCTCTCCTGTAGTGATCACTTTCTCGTTTCCTCCCATCTCACCCTCTAAACCCCTCAGGCCAAGCCAACTCGAACACTGCCACCTACCTTCTTGGTTATCCGACCCATGAACGGTGAGTCCGTTGAGGCTTTCGCCACCACTTTCTCACCCCCTCCCCCACCACCCCCTCCTCTACCCTCCGTCTCCCCTTGGCTGACTCACCCTGACACAGCCCTTTCCACTCTGCTATATCTGATACTCTCGATGTTCATTCCTTTGTCATGAGGATCCGCTTGTAACCCAAAGCAGAGTGCAACTCTTGGTACGACTCAGACCTCATTAACCTTAAACGCAAGTGCAGGATGGATGAGAGGAAATGGCGTGCTTCCGGTACATAATCTGACAAACTGGCCTGCTGCCTGCTCCAAAGGCAATACCGGCTCTCTGTCTGCACCAAGAAGAGAGCCTGCATCCATGCCCGCATCTCTGCGGCATCTAACAACTCGGCCAAACTCGCAAGGAGCTGGCCAATCCTGCTGCAATCTCTACCTCTCCTGTCCCCTCCCAGGCCCTCTGCACCGCCCTGGCTTCTCATTTCATCTCTAAAACACAGGCTATCCTGTCCTCTCTCTTCCTCTCCTTCTACTCCCCTCTCTTTCTCCGGCCCTTCTTCAGCCACCTCTCCTCTCTCCTTCTCTGCCTTTCTCCTGTTCTCCCCAGACAAGGTTTCAAAACAAGTCTGATCTATGAAAGTCTCGTCAAAACAGGTTCACCCCTGTTCCTCCAAAAACAACAAGTACCACATTGACACCCTAGCACCTGCTCTGGCTGATTTCTGCAACCACTCCTTCGTCACTGGCGTCTTCCCCTCCCCGCTGAAGCACTCCCTAGTGCACCCTCTTCTCAAGAAACCCTCTGCTGACCAGTCGTGCCCGGCTAACTATCGTCCAATCTCAATCACTCCTTTCCTGAGCAAACTCCTGGAAAAGCTGGCCATCTGCCAGCTGAATCTACACACGGAATGTGGTGGTTGTCTCCATGATCATCAGCCTGGCTTCACAGCTTCCACAAGCACGGAAACAGCTCTCCTGAACATCTGTGAAGACCTGCTCTCCAATCTTGATTCCAACACCCACTGTGTCCTTATCTTACTTGATCCTTCTTCTGCCTTTGACATGGTCAATCAAGCCATCCTGCTCAACGGTCTTTGATAACCTGGGTATCAATGATCAGGCCCTGGCCTGGCTGACGACCTTCCTCTCTGTTCAACCCTCCCAGGTCCAACTTGGGTCCTTCCTCTCCTCTACCTCTATATCTACTTGTGCTGTTCTCCAGGGGTCTAACCTCTCCCCCTGGCTGTTCAACCAATACCTGGCACTTTTTGCCCACCTCATTGCCGCTCTCTGTCCCAACTTTCAGTGCTATGCAGAAGACAACTCATTTTCAGGCTCCCTTCCACCACCTCTTCTCTCATCTCAGACTGTCTGTCCGCCATCCAGGAGTGGTGTGCCACCAATGATCTCTGCCTTAATGCCAGTAAGACTGAGATGCTCCTTATCGGCACACCTGCTCCCTCCTTTCCTGTCACTCTCTGGCCGGCCTCTCTCGGCCCTCTTCCTGCTCCCACCTGTGAGGCTAAAAACCTTGGGGTCATCTTCGACTCGATGCTTTCCTTCTCTTCTCACATCTCTGACGTCTCTAAGAAGTCACACTACCAGCTGCACCTCCTCAGAGGTATTCTTCCTTTCCTGTCCTTCCTACAGAAGCTCGTTGTCTCCAGAGCTCTGGATCTCGCTAGGCTGGACTACTGCAACAGCCTCTTTCTAAATCTGCCTGCCTCTACTCTTCGCCCTCTACAACTCGTCCAAAACAGAACTGCGAGACTTGTCCTTGGCCTCAAGCCCAGGGATCGTATCTCTCCAGGACTGAAATCTCTGCACTGGCTCCGAGTGGCAGCGAGGAATAAGTTCAAAACCCTTGTCCACAAGGCCTTCTGGGGCCTGGGACCTCAACACCTTCAACTCTCTTCCGTCTCGAGCTATCGCTCATCCTCCTCCAACTCTCTCAGGGTCAGTCGCTTCTACAAGCAGCAAGTTGGTGGTAGATCTTTCTTCTGCTGGGACCTCCCTCTGGAACAACCTTCCTGCCTCTCTGAAACTTGAGGAGAACCATCTCTGGTTCTGGAAGCACCTCAAGACCTTCCTCTTTGCTTATGCTTTCTCTCCTCCTCTCCCCTGTTGATCTCCTGGCTGAATCTAAACTTCACTGGTTACCTGGCTACCCTCCGGTCTCGGGCCCAGGTCCCCTTCCCACCAGTTGCACACCTGCACTGCCCCCCTGGCAACCCTTTAACTCAGGGACCGTTTCTGTATCCCTACAGCCCCTACTAGCACTTGACCCCTGATGTCTGCACTTACCCTTGCACTTGCCACCAGCTGGCCGCACTTTTTATGTATTGTATTTATTGTCTTTATTTATCTGTTATCCTATGTATTGCACTGCCCCCTCTCCCCTGCCCATTACCCACACACTTTTCCACTTCCCCCTCCCCTGCACTTGCGCAATCTCAATGTCACCTGGCCTAGTAGGATTGTTGTCTCCGTCTCCCCTCTGTTTCCCCTCCCTTGCCTCGTCGCGCCTTGAAACATTTGGGTATAGGTGCGTTATAAATGCCATATCATATGCTGCCAAAAACCCGGTCGATGGATTAATTTGTCAAGAAGACATGACTTTGGAAGGACTTTTGTAGCAGGGATCACAGGAGAAGGCTCCAGGCAAATGTTTCCTCACGACTGGATGCAGCTCTGTGGATTTGGTGCCTTTCCAGGAGCACAGCAGTCAGAATATCATTGGTCGAATTCTCTTCGTTTCCAAGGTCCAGCACTCTGATAAAGGGACTTTCTGGACTGGAATCGTGCCTCTGGAGATCCAGCAGGATGCCCACAAAGGTTTAGCGCGATTCAAATTTCGGAAGACTGCACCGCACAATGTTTCGAGGACCCCGAGTATTGGGGTATTGCAGCCTGCAAGGTCGCATCACTGCGTGGGATGGCTCAAAATGCAGGTCTGCTTTAGTCTAGTGGGTCTCACCAGGCTCTGGGTCGGGGTCATCGTTTTTGCAGGTCGATTGGAAGGAAGAGCTACAGCAGGTTCTGGTTACGCAGCCGGCTCTCTGGTCACTGGATATCGTCTCAGCTGCAGTTTCTTCATCTTCCTCTTCAGTTTTGGTTCCAGTGGTAGACTACCTTTTCAGCTTCCAGGATCAGACTTATGCAGGAACCCAGCCAATCAAACAGCTATGCAACATTCAAACTTGGAGGGTTGGCAGTCCTTTCAGGACAGCCAGCCTTCCAGTTTGAACTGGATTCACGCAGACAGGCTGGAAGACAAAGGGCTGCAGAGTGTTTGACTCCTCCCTCACTTCCTGCCATCACAGACACTCTGGAGCCTGGGTGGGGAATCCACAGGATTCCCACCGAAGATCAAAATCACAAAGGAATTTCCCGCCCTGGAGGTCAGGGGAAGGAACAAGAAAGGACAAGAAATGCTAATACGGCAAAAGAAGATGACCACTGCCATTTTGGTAAAATGAGCACTCATGGGTGCCTTTACCAGGGCTCCACATAAGTCGGCGGCTTTGGAGTGGCGGGCGGGATGGTGCTGGTCTCGCCTAATAAAATGTAAAAGTGATCCAAAGATCCTTTATACCTTTGGGAACAGTAGTTCTCACAGGTTTAGCCAGAGAAAGTTAAAAGGGGAGCCCCTATGGCAACCCAGCAACAATAGGCACTTATTGTCAAAAATGTGTCAAAAAGAATAACTTTTAAAAGACACTATGGAGAGTCTTAAAAATGACAACCATAAAAGAGTAAAAGACAGTGTGACGAAAGGTTCTCACTCAGAGGTATAAGGAAAAATAATCCACCAGTAAAAGCAAAAAGCAAAAAGCACAAAGTTCTGGGGTTGACTCCAGGCTGGAAGATTTATCATTACTATGAAAATGTTACCCAACATATGGTGAAGAGAATGAAGTGTTCATACATTGCCACACACTGGTTCTAGGGAGGAATGACATATGAGGAGGGACACCAGTAGGTGTTTGGTTATATGCTCACCCATTGCCCATGGCCATGCTAATACCTGTGGCAATTCCTTCCCATTCCTGCCTCTGCCCATCCAAAACACCTCCTCATGGGAACTCTGAACTTGCTTTAAATCAAGCCTTACCATCAGGCTTTGCATTCAAAGTACCTGCCAGTGGTTGTTCAAAGCAGTCTTCTGAGAGTTAACAGGAAATGTAAACCCGCTACTGTTGTAATCAAAAAATGTCTCATCAGGCCTGACTTCAGCCACTCTATTTATAATCACACTGTGTCCTTCACTGAATACCCATTTAAAATGAGCATTGGCAAAGCCAACAGTTTTGGCTTCAGCATACGTTTTAAGCTTCTGCCAAGAACTGCTATTAGATGCCCAGGTACTCACCATTTTACACCTGCTACCAACAACGGGTAGTAAATACCACTATGCTTGTGCCTGGCAATTGCCTTTCCCATGCCTACACAAAAGCCCAAACGGTTGGCATTGCCAATGCTTGTTCTATACGTGGCTTGTAGACTCATGGTCCTGCCACCTATGCCAAGCTGCGTGACTGCTGGCCTGGTGCATGAAGTAGGGACGGGTAGACCCATCATGGGTCTAACCGCCACTTATAATGAATACGTGCAGTGCACGTTTGAAGTGCTCTGCATTTTAAGTGGCAGCGGGTAGACACATTCTGGGTCTAACCGCTACCTATAAAGAATACATGCAGTATACAAATATGGGACCATGACAGACATGGATGGCCCATGGATCTCACTCACCCATGTATGTCATAACTTTTACTACCCGTCACATCACAAAAGAGGCATTGCTCACACTGTGGGGGTGGTGGAACTTGCCACAGTGCTGCCAAAAGACAAGATCAAGCACAATGTCAAGCAGACCAAAGCTGAAAAGAAGTAGAACTATATTCCCTACTGGCCTGCTCCCGCTACCCACAACCCCCATCGCCACATACCGTCTCATACACAATGCAACCCCCAAAACACATGTGCCTTCTGATTAAGGGAACGTTCAGCGCAGTGCACTGAAAGAGCCCGTTTCAACTTCTTGCTTTTTAAAAGGTTAGGAACAGTAAAACTTAATTAAAAAAAGGAGAGGATCACCGCTCCTGCCCACTTCGACTATTGAATGCGTGTGTAAAAATAGAACTTTAGTTGTAATTCAGATAGGCCTCCTTCATAACACAAGAACACCCTCATGTTATTGTTGTGACTTGCAACTTCAGGGAAGGTTGGTTGCATAGTATTGAAAAGAAGCACATGCAGGTTTCATCAGCAAATACACCAGCTTTGATTCTTCAGAGGGGGTCACAAAGAGTGTGAAACAGTGGAAAACATGGAGGGTGGTACAGAGCAGATGGGGCACCAACACTCAGCAGAGGCCAGCTATAAGCGAGTTATCAGAAAATCATCCTCAGTGAAAGATCAGAGCCCAGTCCTCAGTAAGGGATCAAAGAACCGTCTTCAGTAATCGATGTGGGGCGGGGGGGAGCAGACCGCTCATTTTCACAGCAGTCGGTAAGTATGCGGTAACCGTTGCAGCCTGTAGGAGAGAGTTAACTGCTTGTAACATTAAAGCTGCACCAGACTAGTGTCATTAGAATGTTTAAAGAAGCTAGATGTGCTCCCCCCACAGTCACTGAACTGAGTTAGCCACTTTGCCAACATTTGAAGGTTAGCCCTCCCCAACCCCAAACATTTTTTTGTCTCCATGCACCCCTGATCAGCATATGAGAGCGTGGAAAAAATAAAGGCTGACATGACTGAGTCGTGAATCCAGCCCTTCAGTAAGCCAAGGCTAGTAATGCAACAACAATTAGTGTTTTGAAATCATTATCTAATGTAGACAAGCATTTTGAAACCGCCACATGATCGTTTGCTAATTGTGGGCACGTTACCTTCTGAGGGGTACGAGTGCACAATGAAAGAGGGAGGGGGACTCAGCACTCAAGTCCGGAGTCGGATGAGTAACCAAGCCCAGCTCAGGTTAAATTACTGGACATTGTGTCCTATTTAAAATGTGTTAAAACTGCTGTAATAGCTGGAACTGCATTCCTCCTTTGTGTCCCCTAAACCCTGACAGTCTGTAAATATCGCAAAACCATGGGTAAAGACCTCTATGTGTATGGGTGTTTGCAGAGTCAGCCCAGTCATCTGCTTTGAGTTTTATGTTGCCCTTTCTGATATCAGTCTCTCTTTGCTTTCTCTTCATAGACCATCGAAAACATCTTGCACGAACAAATACCAGTCCAGGTTAATAACTGCGAAAATAAAGACATCTGAATTCAACCTCAATAGTGCACATTGTGGATATTTGTTTTGGCAGAGCCTAAGAAGGAGTGGAATGCAGTGACAATTCTCCAAAACGAAAGGATTGGGGCGTCTGTCCCCACTTACCACGTGATGTCCTAGTATCTTACAGTTGAATTTTTCATACAATGGGAGATACAAGTGATTTGACTAGCATATACAGTAATGTCAGTGTTAGAGCTGCGAAATCTCACCACCTTTGAAACGCCATCCCTCCATTCTTTGTTTAACATTACTCTCTCAGTGCTTGGAAGGGTAGAGGGGTTGATGCATTTGGAAAAATTTGGGTGCATTTCTCTGAAATTCCAAACTATGGCTTTTTTTTTTAGACCAACATTAACAGAACACACGCGCCTCATTTCTACCATAAGCACTCATTTGCCAAAACAAGCTGCCACACTTAACGGGTGGCATGTATGACAAGTACAGATGTGTTAGGTATAATTGCAGATGTTATCTGGTTCTACTGACAGATCATACTTCTGTGATATAAAATAGCATACCTTATTTGAAAAAATAGTAATTGAACAATTACTACATGATCCAGTATGAAGATTTACATCATCCTTTGCTTATTAACAGGTGTTAGACTCGCTGAAAATTAATTCGGTGGATCAAATGCTCTCAAAACCATTTTCCGGACTTACATATGATGAAATCATGGAGGTCAAACGACTAGGACCCGACTTGCCAGTATTAAAAATGGCACAGTCCTCTAAAGATAGGGCTAAGGCCTACACATGCCCATTTGCCATGGTTTGCTATGAAAAGAAAACATGGTTCACTGGTTGCGCTGCAAAACGGTCTTTATTCTGCTTCCACTGCTTGCTGTATGGAGGTGAAACGGCCAGGACAAAAAAAAAGGAGTTACTGATTTAAAGCATTTGTCTGAAAAAAGAAAGACATGAATCATGCAAATCTCATATCGTGAATCTATTACAGGTGGCCATGTTGGGAGGTGTTAAAATAGCAACACAGTTGGACGATGCCCATCGTCGGAGGGCGATGAAGCATAAGGAGGATGTGGACAAAAAACAATGCATCTTGTAAAAATTAAATGACTGCACACCTTTGCAGTGCTTTTGAATTAGCTTTACGTGGCCATGATGAGACTGCAGATTCTTTGAATCCTGGTACATTTAGAGGCTTGATCTGATATTTTATTTAGATCGCGTTCATACACAAGTGTTTCAGAGCGCAACCAGACAAAGGGAGGGTAACAAAAATAACAATCTTACTAGGCCCAGTGACATTGAGAACGCGCAAGTGCATGGAAAAGGGAAAAGGTGGAAGTGCATGGAAGGGGGAGAAGTGGAAAGTGCGGAACAGAGGAGAGAACAGAATAAATAATAAGTAAAATAAATAAAAGGTGATACGCAGTGGTAGTGCAGCCAGCAAGTGGCAAGTGCTAGAAGTGCTTGGTTGATTTTTTTAATCAAGCATTGACAGTGCAATGGAAATGCATTTAAAGAATGCAACAGTATTTAAGGGCACTTCCAAAACAATTCCAAATGAGCTACTGGACTGCATACTCACAGTCACTAGAAAGATCCCTGTGGAGCAGTTAAAAAGCAAAGATTATATGGCTATACAGGCAATTGATGCAACTGATGTTTCTACATAGACTCAGTCTGTGCAAGCTTATCCCTACATTGATGAACGAGTCAGAATCGTTGAAAGGTTTTATGGATTTACTCATCCGAAAGACTTGTGAACAAACCATTGCTACAGTCTTAATAGAAAAATCAAACACAGTTTCCCCTGAAGACGGCCACAAACTAAGTAATTGCTCAAACATATGATAGTGCAGGTTTGGTGAGTGGGGTGTCTAGTGGGGTCCAAATGAAAATCACTGAAGCGTATCCAAATGCCCATTATGTACATTTTTCTGCACACCAGCTTAACCTCATCATGGAACAAGCAGTTCTTCAAAGATTACAGGTTTGAATTTTTGTTAGTAATGTGCGTCTTCTGTGCATTTATTTCACGCTCCCAAAAAAAACCAAATTTCTAGATGAGGTATCAGAAAAAAGACTTCCCAGACCATCGCGCTCTCGCTAGAGCTTCCATATTTGGCTAGTATAGTCTATCAATAAGCATAGGGATGCACTCCTGAGATGCTGTCAGATAATTGAAAGACGGTTTGATTTTGAGGGAGTTTGTGCGAGAGGCCCAGACCTTCATTAGAACTCTGAAAGATAGGGCGTTCCTTTTCTTCATTTATTTGTTTGTTCAGTGACATAATGCCCCATGTTGATATTCTATATAATCAGCTTCAGAAGCGAGATATACTGAGTCTGTATGTACAGGAAGCTACTGCAACCTTTATGAACTGCATTGGCAGGGTACGAGAAAGCACTGAGAATTTGGAAGCAAAACTTCCAACAGAGTCAACATTTTCAAATTGCAACATAAATATGACCACTTTAAATCGGGTGACATCATAGTTACACATGCCCAATATCGCTTCACATTTACTAAACACTTGGAGGGTGCCAAATTGCTGCAGAGTGACCTATTTGTAACAAATAGTGCATCACTGGTAAAGACAGCCAGACTGCAGCAGTCCAAGTGTATCCCATGTTAAACAAGGATAGACTGCACACTGAGCTTTCAATTTCTTATGAACGGCCTGAATTACAGGTGGGACAATCGATTTATTTAAATTGTTCATCGAAGACAATCTTGAAGAAGCATTCTGTGAGACAATGCATTTATTTCAAATATTAATCACTACATCCATGACAACGGCTGAGTCCGTGCACTGTTTATAGACCATGATGCGATTTAAAACATTCTTGAGAAACACAAATCAAGATAATCTAAAAGCTTTGGCCATGCTGTCGATGGAAAAAACTCATTTCAGAGATTTCAAACTTCAGTACCTGGAATACTGACAATTGTGCCTCTGAAAAATAGACGTTCACAATTTGTATACAAACTGTCAATTGATTGACAGTTGAATGTTGTTCTGTTACAAGCTATTTGCAGTTATTTTGTGGGTTATACCATCATTGAATTATTTAATTGTTTGTCTCTTTACATGTTGGGATTGTGTAAGGTTGCAGTGATCTATTTCACTGAACAGTTGGACTTGCCCCAGCACTTTCATTTGGCCAAAGAATGAGTTTCTTTATGCATACAACACAGTACCAGCTATTCTCAATAGAAGCTGCAGTAAAATACACCATCACGCTTGCACAAGTAAGAATAATGTATGATCATTAGTACCTAAAACCGAATACTTTTTAATTCATGTTTGTGTAAGTTTTGGCAGTAAATTGCACATTTTGTAAGCCATTTTTCCGAAATGTTCACTGGGGTGTGAGGGGGGGGTTTGGGGAAACAGTTTGAAATCACCCTTCCTCCGCGCCTCCCTTGTGGGTCGGGCTTGCTTGCAAATTCGCCCTGCTAAACGTGCACCCCACCACATTTCAAAGTTAATAGCCACCACTGCAGTCCTCCGTTATGTGAATTGGGTGGAGAAAGTAAATACAAACATCATATTGTTCTCCCTCACACACACATTCTTTAGGCCACACTAGGCACAGGGATTTTGATTTTCTCCCCTCTGCCAGACATGATGCCTAAAGCCAGAGGTGTTAAGTGGGGATAGAAAAAAATGGCTACAGCTGCAGAATGTACACAAGCGTTTTCCCCCACTCCTCCACAGAGAAGAGACTTAATTGAATCAGGTCTGTGAGAATTTTTTTTTTCCAAGTTAACTTCTTGTTATAATGCTAAAGAAACTTCAGAGAAGGAACTTCAGGAGTTTGAGAACTCTTATCAGTACAACATGCAGTTAGAGTCTGAACATGGCCTCAGAGGGCAGAGATACAGCACTGTGTCCCAGTGGCTAAGGGTGAAATGAAAGAAAGAAGGTAAAATGTCAGCAGTAGTGACTGCATTTTACTTTTAACATTGCATCAAAGGTAAATTGTAGAATTCAAAGATGGCCGCCACTAGGATAGCACCGTGACTGATGCTCTACTGAACCTCTTTATCCATAATACAGTAAATTGAGCAGCATCGCCCTCCGCAGGCATCAGATCCTGCAGCCGAAGAGCCCGAGTAGGTGGGGCGAAGTCTCCTTCCCTCCGCTCTACAGAAAAACTTGAATACCAACATTGAGGGACACCGACACGGCCGCTGGGTGGTGGACAAGCTCTTGCACATAGCTGAGGCCAGAAAACAAAGTCAGCGACCTTGCAGTGCCGATCCTGCATGAGGACCCGAAAAGTGAGGCGGTCGAGGAGAGCCTGTGGGAACTGCCAAGAGTGCAAAGAGACATCTGTGGTACTCGTGGTGTGGAGCCAGCTGGAAGCTCGTAAGAGGGTAAAGAAGAGCAGAAAAGGGTGCAGTGAAGGAGCCCTCGACGCCAGAGGGATCAGAAGTGCAGAAGGAGACTGCTGGAGGCCTGCTTTCACCACACCCCCATACTCGAAGATCTCATTGCGGTAAGCGGGGGATGGAGAGGAGGAGCACCCATTAGAAGAGAGGCTAAAGGGGGGTCAATTTATGACCAGGCCCTCAGCAGGGAAGAGTGGGGCAATTAACCCCCTTCAGGAACCATGAGCGAAGTGGGGTGACTCCCCAGGTCTGGAGTGGTACGGTCTGGTGAGAGGACGGGGAGAAAGAATTCCAAAAAAAGGTGTATAAGCCAATAGCTGGGGACAGTCGGAAAAAGCAAGGCCTACGCCAGGCATACAGGGCAGCATTAGGCCTTCGAGGGCCCTGGTGCCCGGATCCCCTTACATGACCAACTGAATGGAGGGCTAAACATTGGTGCACAACAGTCAGAAGGGGGTGAGGAAAAAACAAACTCTCTCCCCTGAAGGGGAAAGAGTGCCATCGGTTGAAAAAAGGCTCCAGGACATATCGTAAAAAACCCGCTAAAAACAAGGCCTATACATAGCTAACATCAGAAGCGCAAATCGGGGAATGCCGCCCCTCCAGTACAAGGATAATTGAAGAACTACGGTGGGAATCAGCCTACCCATATTAGTGGAAGGAAACAGGGAAGTGTACCCAGTTGGTAGAGTACTTAGCACCGGAGAGAGGAGGCGAATCGAAGAGGAAGGGTGGCAAGCGAAAATGACCCAGAGTAGGGTAAAGAAACATCAGGCAGCATCAAAGGGACCAAGGAAACCCCCTCAGAGCAACCTTCAGAGGATGTGGAACAAAAATGTTAGCCCTCCTCAGGGAACGCAACAGGGCCAGGATCAAACAGAGAAGGGAGGTCTCCAAGCGACTTTGGGGATAGAATTGCAGACACGGTCCAGAATCAAATGACCATAATGAGAGAAGATCTGGCGGCGGCGCTCCGGGACATAAAGTGGGACGTGAATAAAATGGAGGAAAGGGTGGACATTAATGAAAAAGCAATACAAGATTTGACAGAGTACTCAAGGAAGACAGAAACCTGGTTTGAGCAATTGGCAAAGGCGACCCACAATCTTGAGCCTAAGACCGAAGACCTAGAAAATAGGTCAAGGAGATCGAACATCAGAATAAAAAGCTGCATGAAGATGTCCTAGACAAAGACCTCTTAACCGTGGTAAAAGGCGTCTTTGTGGACCTACTAGATGCAGAGGAAAAGTCAGGAGTGGGGAAATCGATAGAATCCATAGAGTAGGGTCGCGAAGAGCGGAAACGGGGGCATGGCCTAGAGACGTCCTGGCAACCCAGCAAGACTACAAAACGAAAGAACAGATCCTGCAATCAAGGAAGGCGAAACAAAACTTAGAATGGGTCTGAACTGCTGCTTTTCCAAGACCTACCCCAGATAACTGATCAAAAGAAGGAAAATGGCCCCGGTCCTGAGGGCACTTCGTGACAAGGACATCCAATATCACTGGACGTTCCCATTTTGTTTGGTGTTCGAGTGGCAGGGCAAGCAATATCGGATTGCTTCCTTTGAAGAGGCAGCAAGAGTTTTGCAGATTGAGGAGGAAGATCAGGAGTGAAGGGTCCCTCAGGCAAGAGCTCAAAGCTCGATCAACAGTTGGGAATGGTCAACAGTGAAACCAAAGAGAAACAAGAAGGGGGGTGGGGGGATATTAGCCATAAATGAAAGACATGGCCCGCTGAGATGAACAGGAGAGGCTACTTCCTGCGAAGGGCGGAATAAGTCGAGACGGACAAAGCGGTACAAAGGGCTAACTGAAAAGTAAGCCTGGGGAGAGTGAGTAATTGGGATGACACAGGAGGTCCCAAAGGGATGGGGGAGGTAGGGGTGGAATCTGGAATGGGTTGGGCTGATGCGCAAGTTGGGTTTGGTAAAGGGCTCAATCCCAGAGAGGGCAATTTGGGGGGGGCAAGAGGACCATTGAGCTCACCAGGCGAAGGTGGGGGAGGGGAGAAGAGGAAGAGGGGGAGGTAGGAAGGGAGAGGAGGCAGGGAGGTGGATCAGGAGGGGAGGTACAAAAACTGTTGCCATTCCTATGACAATTGATATTCACAATAAGCTAGGCATTATATCCTTGAATATCAAGGGATTAAACTCCCCTCTAAAGAGGAAAACATTGAAACGATACATACAGAGGGAGGGACCGGACATAACATTACAAGAGTCCCATGTACAGAACCGGGACAGGTATTGACTGAGATTGAAAAGCTTTCCCCAAATGTACCAGTCCACAGATAAGAATAAGAACGGGGAGTGCTGGTAGCCCTTCAGAATAATCTTGATCGTATAGTTACCAATATGGATAGGGCCGCCAAGGGGAGATACTTAGCCTTGAATTTGAAGGGGAGGGTTACACGGTAGCAACCATTTACGCTCCAAACACGGGATGAGATGCCTTCATTCAACACTCCCTGGTCAAACTCTAGAAATTTGCGAAGGGACACATCATTTTGACTGTGGATTTCAATATGGCTTGGGTTCCAGAAAATGATACATCCACGAAAACCCAGGGAGCACAGTGGAAAAGGAAGGATTTACATTTTTCTCATACGTTGATCGATCATCATCATCAAGAGTAAACTATGTGCGGTCATCCTGGGCGCTCCTGCGGCGGGTAAGGGCTATAGGAGGTGGGGGCAATAGTCTTAACAGACCATGCACCCTTGGCACTGAAAATCGGTAGGGGGTCAGGGCCTTTACGACTCTGGAAATGGAGGTACCCCTTTTTCCTGTTCAAGGACGAAACCCTGAGGAAAGAGTTGAAGGAAGCGGTTGAGAGCTTCTTTGGGGATAACAATTCTGAGAACACATCTCTGCAGATGAGGTGGGATGCCTTTAAGGCTACAATCAGGGGGAAAATCATTGCGACTAAGGCCAGCAGGGACAGAGAATTAAGACTCGTAGAAAAAGACCTAGAAGAAAAATTAAAGAGGGTAATGGCCAGGATGGGAGTGGGAGCGAGTGGGGAAACTAGAAAAGTATAGAGCCATAAAGGGTCAATTGGAAATTTTACAGGCTAAGGCGGCAGGAAGATCCCTTCCGTTCTTAAAACAAAAATATTACATCAAGGCAAACAAATCAGATAGACTTCTAGCTAGAATGCCGAGAAGGGAAGAGAAGGCCAAAACCATTTTAAAACTAAGGGTAAAAGGGGGAGGTCGGGGGTACCAGTATGGATACTAAGAACATGGCCCGTGAATTCTCAAAATTTTTATACAGAATTATATAGTTTGGCAAATCCATCTGAACTGAGTCAAGTGGACTACATAGAAAAAAAAGGGAGTTGACAGAAAAAACAGAACAGGAGAGAGAGGTATTCGAACAAGATATCACATTGGACGAGGTGCGGAGTGTCACAATGTCACTACCCAGCAATAAGTCTCCTGGCCCGGACGGCTTTACTGCAGAATTCTATAGATCCTTTAGGGAAACATTGCTACCATATTTGGTCCCCCTCCATAACGAAATTGGGGGAAGGGACAAATTACAGCTATCATGGAGGAGGCAAAACTAGTCCTCCTGCCAAAGGAAGGCACAGATCTGACTGTATGTTGGTCTTACAGGCCGATAGTCCTAATCAATGTGAATGCTAATATTTACACAAAGGTGCTGGCGAATCGCTTAGACCAAATTCGCCTACGTATAATTAGTCCAGATCAAGCAGGTTTCATGAGTGACAATACAAGAAGGATAGCTCACCTTATAGAAAAGGTTAATAAAAGAAAATCCAGCCCTTCTGGTAGCCCTAGATGCCGAAAAGGATTTTGAAAGGGTAGAGTGGCGGTTCCTGTTCATCGCAATGAAGCAGATGCGCTTTGGCGATAAGTTTCTAACAATGATCAAGGCCAACTATCAGAACGGAAGAACAATTAATGGCCAACTGTCGCAGTCCATCAAGGTGTATAGGGTTACATAAACCGGTCAAGTGGCACAGCGAGTAGAGCGCTCGTTTTGACATCCGTGCAGAGCCTGCTAACGCAGGTTCGAATCCCGGTGGGGCCAAACTCAGCCTTTCATCCTTCCGAGGTCGATAAATGAGCACCACACACCGTGGGTAATAAGCAGCGCTCAGATACCTGAGGGTTCGTAGCGCTATATAAGTGCCAAATTATTATTATTATTATAGCAGGGCTGTCCCCTTAGACCCTTGCTCTATGCAATTTACTTGGAGCAACTTTTGGCGGCAATAAGATCTAATGGGGAGATTGAAGGGATAACATTTGGGGGTAAGGTCCACAAGATTGCCTCCTTCTCCGATGACAGGTTAACCTTGATAAACCCGGAACGCTCCCTTAAAAAAAAAATTTAAAAAAATAAAAGAAAGGACAGACAAAGAAGAGATATACAACGTTTCGGGTCGGTAGCAGGGTTAAACATAAACGTCCACAAAAGAGAAATCCTGAACCTGACGATACTGAGAGAGGTAGAGGAGGGGCTTGTGGGTATGCTTCCGTACAGATGAATCGAGAAGTCCATAACTTACTTAGAAATCAAACTACTAAAACAGCGGACACGCTTTTTTCACCCAATTACTTGCCCATGTTAGAAACAAATAATAAACTGATCGACTGGGGAACCCTAATGATAACCTGGATGGGCAGAATCAAATGTTTTAAAGATGGTTATCCTTCCTCAAGTATTGTACTATTTCATGACTCTCCCAATACAGGTCCCCGTCTCTTTCTTCCGAGCTATCCAAAAACATACGGGGAGATTTATTTGGAACAATAAAACACTCAGAATAGCTAGAAGGGTAATGATGACGCCTAGAAGCAGGGGCGGAATGGGGGAGCAGGATTTTAAAGTATACTTCATTGCGGCACAAATCTAGGTGATGAGGGACTGGTTGAAGGATGACCGGGAAAAGATATGGAGGGCAATGGACAAGGCAGTGGTAGGGGAAAACATGGAGGAAGTACTATGGAAGCCGAAGGGAGACAGACCAAACAATATGTACTACATTAAGATACTGTCGGTGGTAGGGGACTCCTGGGACGAGCTCATAAGGCGGGCCCAAATCAACACATTCCCATCTCCATTTACACCAATCTTTGGCAAACCACACTTCACTCCAGGGATTGGAGGAATGGGCTTTGGGGCGTGGCGGGAAGGAGGCTGTCATAAGATCCAGGAGAAGTAAGCCAGAAATAAAATCATTCTCCCAATGTAAGGCAGACTTTGGGGTGGAAGAAGGGGAAAGGTACAGATACTTTCAAATAAGGCATTGGTTAATACAGCCTTCAATGAGGGATGCAGCAACGCACAACCTAACCCCACTTGAGAAATGTTTAATAACAGACTCCAGGGACAAACATTTGGTGGGGGCGATCTACTCACATACCAAACAGGGAGCGGAACCAGGGGAAAGGAAATACAGGGCATCTTGGGAAGGGGCAACAGGCCAAGTGATAGAGGAAACAAAGTAATCAACTGTGGGCCAACATCCCCAAGCTAACAAGGTCTCTGCAAATCCAGGAAATATGGGTTTAACCCATGCTACAATGGCACCCAACTCTGGCAAAAAAACATACATTCTAACCCTCAGTGCCTAATGTATTTGGTGGGACTGCCCCTACATTCAAGAGTATTGGAAGGTAATACGGGAGGCACTAGCGGAGGTCTTGGGTCTGAAGGGAGGGGCAACAGAGGTATGGCTATACTGGGGCTATGAGGGGGATCATCGGAGGAATTATCCACTAGAGGATAACAAAGTCTATGTGATCCCAATGATTGCGCTTGGGGTGGTGCAAAAATGGAAATCCAAGGACCCTCCCACGGAACACGAATGGGTGGGAAATGTTTGGTACTTTGCAGCCCTGGAATGGGTATCCTACTCTCTTACAGGGAGATTATCAAGGATTTTTGGCAGATTGGGGTTTCTCCAGAAAGGGGTGAGGAGGAGCGGGTGCCTGAGGAGAATGAGACTGTTGGGACTGGGGTGAGCAACTGCACATTCGCCTTGAAGAATTTGTGCTTTGGGAGACTTGAAAAGGAGGACTTTTCATCCAGGATCGGACCACAGGGAGGGGGGCTAGGAGGCGTCACAAAGTGTTGTTACATTTTGAAAATGTTAACAAAAAGCTAAATTATTATTATTTTTTTTTTTAAAAAGGTAAATTGGACCAGAGGATTACCAGACTGACAACAGGGAATATTCAAACATATGCATCTACGAACAATACAATGCTGGAGAAAAAGAACAGAGGACAAAGTCTCTCCACATCTCTCTCTCTCAGAATGCAGTGCATTACGCGATCCCAGAGAAAGAAGGGTCAGGAATGAAGGGGGGCTCCTAACTTCTGAACTACTGTCTTCTGTCGGCCCATGGAGTCTGTGTTGGGGGTATAAAATGTCACCACCGCTACCCAAATCAAGTTTTTAAAGAGAATGTGTGTGAGAGTCATTGTGAGAAAGACTATTCAGAGATGGTGCAAAAGAATTTAGAGTACCCAATCAGATTGCGGAATAAAGAACTGCCTTCCCAAAGGCCATATCCTGACCATGGATTGTATCCAGGGAGTAATGTTAAACAAAGGTGTGGATTGATGCCCATGTGGCTGCATCACAAATATTCCTAATAGGGACCCCCCCCCCCCGCTGGAGGGCTGTGGAAGTAGCCACGCCCCTAGTAGAATGAGCTTGCAATCCTTCAGGAGGGTCCTTACCCGCCAATCGGTAACACTCTGTAATGGTGAGGATAATCCACCTGGACAAGGTCTGTTTGGTAACAGCTTTGCCCAATCGGTGTCCAGCATATCCCACAAACAGTTGATCGTCCACTCTGATGCCGGACATCCTAGAAATGTAAAGCTCAGAGCTCTTAGGATCCAACCGATTGAGTCACTCCTCTTCCTTACCAGGATGAGGAGGAGAGTAGAAAGATGGAAGAACCACCTTTTGACTCAAATGATATTCAGATACTACCTTAGGTAGAAAGGAGGGACGTACCCGCAGTACAACCCTGTCCTTGTGAAACACAGTAAAGGGTGGCTTAGATGAAAGTGCCTGCAATTCACTCACTCTGCGAGAACACAACTTGAAGGACAGTAATATCAAAGGACAACAGTGCAAACAGAGCACCCATGAAAAATTTCAAAACCAAAGTGAAGTCCCAAGCCGGCTCCTGGAAAGGGGATGGCGGGAACACATTAGTCCTTTAAGAAACTGAGAAATCAAAGGAATCTTAAAGTAAGAACATTCTTCAGACGAGTGCTTAAAGAGACAGCGCCGCCAGGTAACCCTTAATGGTACCCACTTGAAAGCCCCTATGGGCCAAAGACAGACAAAACCATAGGAATAGAGCACTGAAAAGGATCAACATTGTGACCTCTGCACCAGTCGCAGAAATTCTGCCTACGGCAACGGTACAGGGGTTTTGTTGCCGGCCGCCTGGCCGAAAGCAACACCTCAATCATGTCATCCAGGAGGTCCCAATCCTTACACCTCAACCTTTCAGATACCAAGCGTGAAGGTGGAGAGTCTTGACCTCTGGATGGAGAACCTGACGACACCCCCCCGCCCCTTGCGTGCGCAAGAGCAGATCCTCTCGGTAGGGAAGACGGCAAGGTCCAGGTACCACGCTCTCCTGGCCCAATCCGGAGCAATGAGGATCTTGTGGGAACCAAACCTCCGTAATCTGCGCAACACTTGAGGAATGATTGGGACTGGAGGGAACACGTACAGCAGCAGGAATGACCAATCCACCACAAACGCGTTTCCTGAGGGTCCTCTTGGAGGAAATTCCCTTGAGCAGAATCTCTCGCACATCCGGTTGACACTGGTGGCGAAGAGATGCACTTGCAGGGTTCCACAAAGGGCGAAGGTCTCCTGAAGGACTTCCTGAGCCAACTCCCACTCGTGAGAGATCGTGCTCTGCCTGCTCAGAGCGTCTGCAGCCGCATTTTGGTCTCCGGCCAGATGAACTGCTGAGATCAAAATTCTCTGCTGATGGCCCAGAACCAGAGCTGCATTGCCTCTCTGCACAACGGTAGTGACCCTACCCCCCCACCCCCATTCTTGTTGAGGTAATGCATGGCCACTATGTTGTCCGTTATGATCAGGACACTCTTTCCCCGTACAGAAGGCAGAAAAGCCTTCAGGGCTAGTGCGATGGCCCTCAGCTCTAACAGATTGATGTAGAGTTTGGTCTCCGACGGAGGCCAACGACCGCTAGCTGTCAAATGGTTGGCATGAGCGCTCCATCCTGTGAGGGAAGCATCTGTCACTACAGTCACCTCTGGCCATGGTTGCCAAAACGGTTCCCCCTCATCCCGTTCCCTTCGTTGGCCCACCACAGAAGATCCTGGAAGACCGAGAGTGGAATCTGAACGGGATCCGACATCTTTCCTGAGAACCGTGACCACTGCATCTTGAGAACCCATTGCAGGGATCTCATCCGCAGCCTGGCTTCTGGCACCAGAAAAATGCAGGATGCCATGAGGTCGAGCAACCTTAAGAATTTGAAACCCGGGAGACTCTGGGCATGTTGAAACTTGTCCACCATCTGCACAATGTGATGAGCCTTCACCTTGGGAGGCAAGCACTTCCCCAAGGACGTGTCTAACACAACCCCGATGTACTGGAGCTGTTGGGAAGGTGTCAGATGCGACTTCTTGAAATTCAGGGAGAAGCCCAACCTGTGGAGGGTGTGTCAGGAGAGATCGAGGTGATCCAACGCTTGCACAAGAAAGCGCGCCCGGGTCAGT
Source organism: Ambystoma mexicanum (assembly GCF_040938575.1). NCBI lineage: Eukaryota > Metazoa > Chordata > Amphibia > Caudata > Ambystomatidae > Ambystoma > Ambystoma mexicanum. Next base: position 572,921,949 of record NC_090922.1, on the reverse strand, counting down.
CAGTCGTCCAGGTAGGGGTAGACGTGAATTCCCCCCCTCCCCCTTGCCTGAGGTACCCTGCCACCACTACCATTAGCTTGGTGAAGATCCTCGGGCGGAGGTCAATCTGAATGGCAGGACCGGAAACTGAAAGTGCGAGACGCCAGCCGCAAACCTAAGGTACTTTCTATGCTTCGGATGAATCGGCACATGAAAGTAAGCATCCTGTAGGTCAAGCGACACCAACCAATCCTGAAGTTGAAGGGCCTGGAGTACTTGAGAAAGAGTCACCATCTTGAACTTGTCCTTCCTGAGAAGTTTGTTCAACCAACGCAAGTTCATGATGGGTCTCAATCCCCTGTCTTTCTTTGGAATAAAATAAATAAGGGGAATACCAACCCTTGTTCGTCGCCGCTACAGGCACCAGTTCTATAGCACCTTTCACCAGCAGGGTTAGTATTACCTGCGCAAGGAGCTAATCCGGAAGCTTCAAAGAGTGTTTCCACGGTGGATTGTCATTAGGCTTCTGAAGGAAGGCAAGGCAGTAGCCGTGGGCCATGGTATCCAGAACCCACTCTGAAGTAATGGCTCACCATTCTTCGAGATGCTGAGAGTCCGCCCCCAACCAGCGAACCATGGGACATGGCCTCATGACTGTTTGGATGCAGCTGCAGCAGTGCCTGAAGGCAAGAGGCAACTGCCTCAGCGGCTTTTGCACCATGATTTCCCCGAACACCACAGGTACTTTTTCGCTGGCCCCTCTCGTTCTACCAAAGGAGGAGTAGTAATGAAAAGAACCTCCCCTCCATTGCTGTCCCCTAGGACGAGAAGGCGGAGGTTGATGCACAGCTGCGCTTAAAGATTTAGCCGCAGCTTTCGAGGTCTGCAACCTCTCAAGGCTCTCCTCAGCCTTGCTGCCAAATAAATGTGCGCCATCAAAGGGCATGTCGAGAAGACGGGCCTGCACATCTGGAGCAAAACCAGACTTCCGCAACCATGCAAATCTGTGCATAACGGTGGTTGCAGCCATGGAGCGGATAACACCGTCGGCCGTATCCAAACCCGACTGAAGGGATTCGCACATGGCATCCTTGCTTTCTTGCACGAGAGCAAGGAACCCATCCCTTTCTTCCCCCTCGTGTATATGCTCAGCCGCTAAAGAAACAGTTCCACAGAGTGTGAAAACCTTACCAAGGCACACGTGCAGTTGGCCGATTTGAAGGCCATGCTCCCAGCATAAAATACATTCCAGGCCCAACCGTCGAAGCACTTGTCCCTATCCAGAGGGATGGTAGGATACGCCGCCTGCCTCGAGGTGGCCGTAGCCTCCTGAACCACCAAACTCTTGGGAGTGGGGTGAGTAGATTAATAGCTGGGGTCGCTAACGGAAGGGCACGTATTTCTTAGTCAGAGATTTATCAACAGCCGGAAGAGATTCCGGGGACTGCTACGCAGCTGCCACCCTTTTCTGCAAGGTGAGATGAAATGGTAAAACTGGGTCAGAGGATGGACCTTAATCTAAGATGTCGTTACATCATCCTGCACAAAGTCTTCAGAAGTACTGGACCAGCCCAGATACTCAGAGACCCTAGCCATGAGCCTCCGGTATGAAGACTCTGCATGAGCCCAGACTCAGGCCTACCAAATTCCACTTCCGGAGAAGTGTCCAACCCACTGGCATCATGGAGGGTCTGCCTCAACTCCTACAATTGACTGTCTCCAGAAAACATTGGATCTTCCTCAAGTTCACCAGGGTCCTCAAATTCAGACCTTTCATCCTCTTCATATATGTCAGCCAGAGGGAGTTGAAACCTGGGCCTGGTGACAGAAGAGGGCCTAGAGTCCAAAACTGGCCTCACAGACTTCGCAGTAGCCTTCCTAGGAGGATCCACCACATCGGGATACTCCAAAGGCAAATTTCGAGACAAAATCCCCAAAGTTGCCGATAGCGCCGAAGGCTTCTACGCCGAGAGCATCGACAACATAGACATGAGCACCGAAGGAGTCGACATAGGTGCTGATGGTGCTGTGGCTGGTACAACGGCAAAGCATTGACGGCTGAGTCAGACAGGCGGCACCGACTGAGTCGACGCCGTCTTCGAGCCCTCAGTAGGTTGCTGCTGTCTCGCTGGGGACGAGGACAGAGACCTAGAAGCATGTCTCTTGCAACTGTTCGAATCCTTGTCCGTACGGGACCTCGAAGGCTCCCGATGCGAGTCACGTCGTGGACCCGAGCCCGAAGGAATGCGAGCCACGGTACGAGACTGATCCTGGTCGGCTTCAGTAGAAGGCGCAACTGGACCCGTGTCCTGCGATTGAAAAATCACTTACATTTGCTCTTTAAACACAACCCATTCCTCCGGAGTCGAGGACTTCGTCGGGCATGCAACCTTCCTCGAGGCACCATACTCCGAGGACGGGGAAGGCGGCCGTTGACGGTGCTTCCTAGAGTGCCGGGACGAGGAAGAAAAATGGCGGGAACCACTCCGGGACCGAGATCCCCGGGAGTCCTTCCGACACGGAGAGTCGTCCCTCGAGTCATCGGTGGAAACCCCTTTGGACGATTTGGATTTTCGGGACTTTACAGGCTTACAGCCCCTACCTACCTGGAGCTTCCCCTTCCGCAAGGCCTTCGCAGTCAGCGACTGGCATTTCGAGCAGTCATCGGTGTCGTGCGACTCGCCCAGGAACCACAAACAAATGCGATGCAGGTCGGTAAGCGACATTTTTCGACTTGCAGTCCCGGCAGGTCTTGAAGCCAGACCTCGGAGTCGGAGGGGTAGAAGAAAAAAAGACATCTCAACGATAAACACACGAGGTGCGCCGAGTTTCACGAAGCAACACGTTCGAGGAAAAAACTGAACTGAGGCTGCGGAAGCCGTGCGTTCTATTTATAACATCCGGTGACGGCGCCCTTGATGGGGGACATCGGCCCCACGTCATCAACGCAGGACGCCCTCTGCTGTAAAAGTTTCCGAAGTGCACAGCTGTGGACATTACATGTCAAAGATGTGGAATACGTTGGAGGACACAATCCATTTCGAATATATACTATGGACATCCCTTTGTTGTTATGCTGTTTATATTGAGGACAGCATTCAACCAATAAACAGCTTCTTGTCATTAACAAAACACAAATAACCAAGTTGGATTACTTAGAGAAGAATATGGTTTCATTAATTGTTTTAGTCTGCCTTATAGGAGAACCCTGATGGTATTTTCCAACCCACTCCCTCGGGATCTTCCACTCAGGTGGCCTGGGAAGGGCCATCGCTTTTGGATCCCGACCCTGGGGGTGGACAAGCGAGGGAGGATCACCTGAGTGGAGGGTCATGAGGGATTGGGAGGAGGATACCCAGGGCGAGACATGGTATTTCCCAATTCCAAAACTTCCCCAACCTACTCGCCCTCAGCCTTTATGGGGTATTTTCAATCTCACCCCATCTCCCCCTTCCCCCATTTCCAACAAAACTGAGACGAGGAAGAGGCAACTAAGCAGTAAAGATTACCTATAGGAATAACATAGGCAAAATAGAAAGAACCACAGTTGTCCCACCAAGTCAGGCAGGATCAGGCATTCACTACTAACTATTCACACCCGCCTCCACTTGACTGGTCTTTTTGCTATAAAAGGTGGGATCCCACACAAAATGATGAGCGAGTAGGAGAGCAAGCAGGAGAGCACGTTGGGAGAAGAGCCGAGACGCCAGAGCTGCCCAGGACCAGAGTCCAGAAACCCAGATGCCGAGATGCCGAGAAGCTGAGGAGCTGCAGTTCTCAAGTGCAGAAGCGTGGCAAGGGAGCTGTGTCTCCAGGGAGCCCAGGAGAGTCCGCAAATGACAGGCAAGATGCATGCGGGTCTCCTGTAGCAACTGCAAGTGCTCGGCCCCCAGGGCCGGTGAGACAGCTCAGGTGTGTCCGAGGGGCAAGTGGTGACCCTGACCTCAGAACGAAGAACCGGTGGGAAGCGGACGTGCCCGTGAGCCTGAAAGCATTGCAGAGCCGGGTTGTGAAGAACATGATACCAAGTGGCATGTGAAACGCGTAAGAAAGAGGACCGTGTTTAAGTATTTGAGTTAAAGTATTAAAGTGAAGTTAAAGGGAAAACTTCAACGATGTGAAAGTAACAGTGTCAGCGGGAAACTAGAGAGACGCACGTGTGAAGTAATATGTTATGTTACTTGGCATTTATATAGCGCCTTATATATCACTGGTATGACCTCAAAGCGCTGGTAGGTTGAACACCCTCGGGAACCGCAGTTTTAGTCAGAGAGTGTGTCGTATGGTGCGTGGATGCACCGGATGTGTGTGCAGCTGGTGTGGTTGTTGCATGATAGCTGCTTCTTAGCGGTAGGTGTGGTGCTGAGGAATCAGTTGGTTGTGTTCAGTCTGGAGAGTGGACACCCAGACAGAGTTCTGGCTGCGTTAGGCCTGAGGAGAACGCCTAAGCTAGCCGGGATGTGCTCAGCTAGCTGTGTGTTATTAGGGTGATGAGGTGTTTATGGGGTCATGTTAGCATGAGAACAGCTAGGCCGAATTCTGTCATAATATAGCTGTGTTCTAGTTGAATGATGGTGTATGGGAGAGAGTGAGCGTAGTAGTGCGATATCGTGGTTATCAGTAAAGCGCCTGCGACCAGGTACGAGAGCAGGACAGGGAGGCGTACAAAGCAGCATATGTATATAAAGCGATAGGATGGATAGGGGTACAAATGTGATACCTGTATGCCCATGTTATCTGTATTTAGTATATATAATTTTTTTAACTTTTAGTCACGATCAACGATGTTTCTAAATTCAACTTTAACATAGTGACGCTATTTAGCACACTTGTAGGGAACACTTTCTAAATTCAAACTATAACACAGTGACGCTATTGGGCACACTCAATTTTTCTTGGGAGAACAGTCTAGCTGCATGGTTCAGTACAGTGATGCTATTAGGGTACGAGTAGTCGTTTGACTTGAATATGTGGCTGTACAATGTAACTTTAGATTTTTAAGTAACAGTGGTAGGGCTTTCTGGTGTGAAGTGATTTCTTCAGTCCCCACCCTTGCCACACTTACATTTGGTTGGTGCTGGTTGACGGCAGGCTACTGGCTTCTCCTGCAGATCCGATCTGGAGCCGCCTCTGTAGGAGCCGCCCTTTGCCTTGGGCCCTTAGCCATAGGGCTGCATGGGCAGAGGGCTCTGAATCTAATGGAGCCAGTGATTTCTATCAGGTCGATAGACTCCAGCAGTCGGTCATAAGGACCAATGAGAGCGGGGGGGGGTGGAGTCAGGAGGGACAGGGAAGCAGGAAGAGGGTTTGGGTGGGAAAGGGCAGCAATGGGGGATTTTACGGGCCTCGGGCCGATACAAAATAATCAAAAAGGCACACAAAGAGGGGGCAGCACTCACCGGGCTCCGGATCTAAATAATAAGTGAAATAAAGTCGGTCATTGAAGTGATAAGTGTATAAGGGGCAAGACGTGCATGGAAAAAGTGCAAGAGGCACGAAAACGTAAAAGAGGCCAGAAGCTCACGGAAAAAGGGCAATAGGTACGAAAGCAAAAGGAAGAGGAAAAGGGGCAAAAGCCTGCGGAGAAGCATGAGAGAGGTACGACCAAGATGAGGATTAAAAAGGAAAGTAATGTATGAAAGTGGTTCAGGAAGCACCGGAAGATAAAAAGTGGAAGAAATAAGAAACCAAGAGGGGCAAAAAGGGTCAGAGTGGTCGCGCTGAGGAAATGCAACAAGCCTGACGTTTTTGTACGCCTCCGATTCTACCCCATGAGAGAATGATGTGTAAGAGAGACTATATGTAAAGTAAAGGCATAGCCTGATCAGCTGAATTAGTGTTTGGAACTAGGGGGCCGGGGGGGGCTAAGCTTGAGGAAAGGCACCCTGTGAAACCAAAAAAGGAAATGCGGCATATGGGGTTTTGTTTTCAAAGCAGGAAGAGGACTGAGCTGGGGGAAGGGAACCATGAGAGGCCCATTCAGAAACGTAAAGTGAACAAGTTGAAACTTCGGGAAGGGAATCCCAAGGAGCTCAAGGACATGAAGGTATTTGAAATCACTAAGGGTTTTGTGGAGAAGTTCTTTCGAACAGCCCTGTTGAGTGAAGCCATCTTTGTGACATTGGTCAAATTAAACCTGGTGAGAAGACCACCTGAAACCAACTCTGGTTTTGACATTTCTGTTGTGCAACCATTTTTCCTTTTGAAAAGACTTCCTATCACATTTTTGTACAGCGTGAGGGCAAGCATAGGTTTATGCACAGAGACTTTTATTTTGGACTATTACACAATGACGGCCATTAGAGGAGGTAAGCTCCAGGCATATTATCAGCTGCCTCAGAGCCCTCTATCTTCACGGCATCTAAAAGCCATAATCCGCTCCAAATTCGTTTTTACACAATAGCACCTGAATGCTATAATCAGCAAAGTCTCTCCACCTCTTTTTGCCTGCGGCATCCATGCACACACTGCCCGTGTGTTTCCCATTCTGATTGAAAATCGTCTGGATCAGCATTTCAAAGATGGCCGCCAACGCCTGTCCCCGTCTTGAATTCCTGCCTGACCTTCCTCCGACCTATGCTGCCTCCGGATTCGTGCAGATTGGCATCATATTGTGCCTCCAATCACCAGCAGGCGAGAGCTGGCCAACGAGGCAAGGCCTAGATAGAAGGCCATCCCCCTGACTGAGCTGACCGAGCGCAGCCAGGCGCATCGGCGCGGAACGCTGAAAGTCGCTCACGCAACACCGTGATCCGGTCTCACTAACCCCAAGCAAGGTAACTTTACTCCCAGCCCGCGTGAGGGTTTGCCACATATTCGCTCGCTGCCTCAACTTCCTAAATAGACTCAATGCCCATAACGCTATGTTTTGTAAGTTTGCCGCGTGACCTCTTTGCTGCCAGTATGCTTGCCCACTGACGCTAGCTTGTAGAAATCTACACTATGACTTGTGCCAGAGTTCCTAGCCTAAATATGTCAATTCCATTTGTGCATGACCATCCTCTATGTGCCATCCAGTAGTCCAGCCTAGACCAAATTGAGGTCCATATATGTGCATTGACTACTTGTATTGTATCAGGCTTCTGTCATAAACCGTGCATCATAACCGATCATCTTACCTCACCTGCATGCTAGAGTACTTTTCATATAATCTTCTTGGTGTGGTACTTGTTTAGCATCTGTTGCAGTGCACCAGGTGTCAATGTGCCCTAAATCTGTCAGAATTTGCTACATTTCTTCTGCCATATATGCCATTAGCCCTAGACTTCATTTTTACCATGCGTGATACCTGCCCAGCCTCCATTGATTTGCATTTGGTTTCCATGCTTGCTATTGTGTCAGACCCACATTATTAGCTAGTACGTATGCAAATAGACAGTAGCCCACTTTGCATGATCCCTAACCAGCTCTCTGAACACAATATATTTCCCTATGCTTTACAATGTCCTACTAAGAACTCTCCTATACATCACTAGCCTACAGGACCGTACTATGCCATTTAACTCACCCCCACCTGCGCCAGCGCAGAATGTCCTCAAACAGGCTGCCATGATTACCACACCCTGTACCGTATCACAGAGGAACCTTAAATTACATTCTAGACTCCCTAGGATTTTTGACCCCTTAACTAAACCAGCGCAATCCTAAAACACAATCATCACTCCTGAAACCAGTACAGTCTGGGACAAAGGCTGCACTTATAAATGCCCGCTCTATGGTTGTCCACGCTACAGACATAGCCGACCTAATACACAATGAAAATCTAGACTTCTTAGCCGTTACCGAATCCTGGCTCCACCCAGCAGCTGGCCGAGCAATTATTCTAGCCGTACCAGATGATTACACCCTTCTAAGACTATCGTACGACCTCTCGAGGTGGAGGCCTTGCCATTATAGCTAAAACTAACCCAACACTGAAACTCTCACCACCCCACAACATAAGTTCATGTGAATCCCTAACGACCAAGTTAACTTTATCTAATACGCAGTCTATATCCATTCACCTCATACCGACCTCCAGGCCCTTTAGGATCCTTTGAAGAGGACTTAACTAAACATTCTATCGCATAATCGCAAGAACTCCTCCCAAAGTATCATATTAGGAGACTTCAACCTTGGTCTTAGCGATCCCTTAGATGCTAATGCCGCAATAATCAATAACACCTTAGAGGAACTAGGTTTCACCCAGAAAATCACAGCTCCTAACCATACCAAAGGCAGAACCCTTGACTGGCTAGCTGTGCACAACTGCCCACTTACAGTGTCATCTATAATGCCACAGCCTTGGTCTGATCATCACCCGATCACGTTCTCCATAGAGCTCGTACTACCTCTGCAACTCGACAGCATAGCTCCAGCCGTCCCAACTAGAAATACGAGAAACATCACTTCTAAAAACCTTATCCCTTTGATTTTACCTACTCTTAACACCATTCCCAACCACACAGATCCCTCAACCATGGTAGATTTGTATAACAAATTAATGCTATCCTCCCTTGATACCATAGCACCTCTCAAACTGAGAAAGAGCAAACCTTGCAAACATGTGAATACCTGGTTCTCTCCCCACCTTAAGGTTATCAGACAGGAGAAACGACATTATGAAAAAATCTGGAGATCAGATCCTTCGGAAAATAATAAGAAAAACTTAAGCAATGTAGCTTCCCAGTACAAAAAAGAAATTATCCTTGCAAAACAAACCTCCTACAACCTTCGAGTCTCTCAAGCAAAATCCAACACTAAAGAGCTCTTCACAATTCTGAAAGTAGAAACCCCTGTCCAGCCGCCTGATTCCTGTATCAAGGAAAAAAACTGGTGCACAGATATACAAAATGCTTTAGCCAATAAGAGGACTTCTCTGCAAAGATTAGTAATAAAAAAAGAATCCCTTCTCTCCATTTCTAAATCGAGCAACACCAATTCCCCTTTGGCACAAACCACCCCAATGTCCCTTCCTGTGCCTACTCCCCTCTTACACTTCAGTAAAGTATCTATTAAAGAGGTTGAAAAAGTTATTCTCACACTCAAACCTTCGAATTGCCATGGGGACCTATGTCCTGCACAATTGATAAAAGATGAAGCTCGTGAACTTTCACCATTTATTACTAAATTAATAAATGCATCCTTTACAGCAGGTACCATACCTAATAATCTGAAACAATCTTGGGTCCTCCCACTCCTTAAAAACCCAATCTAGATTCCTCTATTCCCACCAACTACTGTCCCATCACTACAGTGCCGTTCTTACTCAAAATTCTTGATAAAATAGCGTACCAACAAATCCAACATTACCTTGAACTTAACCACCTTCTTGGAGTCCGACAGTCAGGCTTCAGACCCAGCACGGGACTGAGACTGCACTTATAGATCTTAAGGCACAGATAGATGAGCTGAGAGATGAGGGCAAGACAGCACTACTGTTACTTCTCGATCTCTCAGCTGCATTTGATCTGGTTAATCAAGAGATCCTTTGCACATACCTACAGTCGCCAGCTCACTTCTCCCAAGAGGCAACTGAATGGATTTAGTCCCTCAACAACCGCACTATGCACGTTTTTCCCCCATTAGCAGCCGCTGACCCTACGCCCATTACCTGCGGTGTGCCACAAGGCTCTTGCGTCTCCCCTACCCTGTACAACATTTTTACAAAGCCCCTTTTCAACTATCTAGATGGCCTGGGTATCACCTATACTAATTATGCCGATGATACCCAGATCCTCATCCCGTTGACGGGGGATTATGACAAGGATTTGGCCTTTGTAAATAGAGTGTACCTCATCATCCAGGCATGGATGGCCTCTCATGGTCTATGCCTGAATGATGACAAAACAGAACTCTTTATCCTAGGCACTGCATCTAACATCAATAAACTAGGCCAAAACTACTCTTCCTTTGTTATCAACAATAATATCACTGTAGCCAAGGAGGTTAAAACCCTTGGCTTCTATTTAGACTCAACGCTCACCTTCAAAAAACAAGTTAATGCCATGGCTTACGCCACATCATATACATGTAAACTTATTAGAGCAGCCAAACCGTTCCTCTCATCGAATAACTGCATCACTTTAGCTAGAGCATTGATCTTATCCAGGCTGGATTATTGCAATGCTCTCTCTATGTAGGCAGTAACAAATTCATTACAAATAAAATGCTAACTTTACAAAACAATGCCTTAAGAGCAGCCCTAAACCTCCCGAAGAAAGCCCATATCTCAGACTAGAAGATCGGTCAACTGGCTTTCTACAAAAGACAACATTTTCCTTAAATCTGTCTCTGACTCAAATGCCTACACCAAGCCGCCCCTCAATACCTGATCGAGATTCACTAGACCGACTCCCTGCCGCCCCTCTAGAAAGGCCAACTCAAACTTCCTTCTAGTACCAAGATTCAAACGTACTATGTCTGGAGGGAATAGTTTTCCTGTCAAAGCAGCACAATTTTGGAACTCCTTACCACCATCCCTCAGAGAAGACCTTCCCTACACACAATTCAGAACCACCATCCGTTGGATCAAAGAACATGACATCTAATGCATTTACACTGCCACGCTTATTGTAAATGGTGTATAGACTGTATATCCTCTCATCTTCTATGCTGAGATAGATTTACAACCTGTACTTAGTTGTAATTATATTTTGACCTCGGCTCTAATGTTTTGATGCTTCCAACACTGTAACCTAGCTGGATTCATCTACTGTGTGCTCTGTAACCTAAGTTATACAATCCTCTTGTCGCTTTTGCGCTCTGCTACCCACGGGTTAGGTGCGCTTTACAAATAATAAACAGAAACAAACAGAAACATCAGTTAAGCAAACCATCTCTTTAGAGTTAGGACCAGTAAATAAAGGTTTTAAACCAAATGCTTTTTTGTCCGTCTCTCTTGATACCATGCGCGTCTCACACTTAGCTGGCGCCCTATGTGTTCAAAAGAATTGGGATCAGAACTGAGAAGGGTGGGCTTTCGAAAGATATGGGTATATAGGGGTGAAGCACCCAATGACAAAAGTATCTGTATTGACACATACTGGCAGATCTTTTGACCCAGAAAGCGTGTGCCGCTGTTAAACCCAGCATCATGGGCCATGCACACAACTTTGACGTCTATTCACCTAGCCATGGGGAGCCAGTGCAGACAGTCGAAGAGTGGTGTGAAGTGGCTCCAGCACTGCTGTTAAAGTAGCCAATATGCTAAATATTTTAAAGCTGCTGAGCTATTGTTGCCGGAAGCTTATTATTAGGCATCATCTAGATATTATAAGTTACTCACCGTAGTGACTAACGTACTTAGTACTCTGTCCTTAGTCCCCTTTACTACATACTGCATGGGCGTCCCTTCCAAGGGATGGGGGACAGAACATTTTTCACCAGAAAAAACCTCCTTCCCCTTTAAAATTAGAGGCGCGCGGGGGTGCAGCCCTGGGAGCATGCGCTGCCCTGACTCCGCCTGCCGGCGCCACACCTCAGTCCCCATAGACGCGTCGACATCAGATTACCATGACCTAATGACATCCGTTTTATCAGGAGGAGGATGGTGGGACGTATGGAGGAAAGGGGACTAAGGACTAAGTACGTTAGTCACTACGGTGAGTAACATAATTACTCTTACGTCCCGTCCCCTTTCCTCCACACTGCATTGGCGATTACAACTGAAAATAGCCCCAGGGCTGAGAGGAGACCCTCCTTAAGCAGAGAGGTTCCCGACAACCACCTGTCCGAATGCTGTGTCTGATCTAGAACCGGCATCCAAACAGTAGTGCTTGCAGAAAGCTGAAGGGGTGGCCCATGTGCGGCCCTACTTATGATCTGCCAAGGGACATTTCGCTGGAATGCGATGGGCCGTTGCCGTAACCCTGATCGCATGGGTGTGCATGTTGGCCGGGAGTGGCTTATGTTGAGCATAGTATGCTTCTTTGATGGCCGAGACCATCCAGCGGGATATGGAGGCCTTGGAGGCCGAAAGCCTGGTCTTGCAACTCCAAAGGGTGACAAATGGGGCGTCTGACTTGCGGAAGCCCTTGGTCCTGTCCAGGTAGAATTTCAGGGCACGCCTGGCATCCAGGCAGTGCAGCCCTCTGTGCTTCGTCCTTGGCAGAAGGACGAAGCAAAAAAAACATAGGCAACACTATCTCCTCTTTTAGATGGAAAGCAGATGGCACCTTAGGCAGGAAAGCTGGGTGCGTCCGTAGGACTACTTTAGCCCTGTGAAAGGTAGTATGGGGTTCTGAGGCGACCAGATCCTGGATTTCGCCGATTCTGCAAGCCGAGGGGAGTCCGACTAGTAAGGCCATCTTAATGGTGACCAGCCTGATGTCTGCAGACGCCATTGGCGCGAACGGTTTGTGTGCGTGAGAACCCAAGACTATATTCAGGTCCAACAAGGGGTGTGGCTTCCTGATAAGAGGGTAGAGCCTTGCAAGTCCTGCCAAATGTTTCTTGACAATTGGATTGGAGGAGAAGCATTCCTACGCTGAGTACCTGTATGCCCCGATGGCTGCGAGGAAAGTGTGGCAGGTATCCACCTGCAAGCCAGAGTGGGCGAGGTACGCCGAGAAGCAAAGCACGTCGTCCAGCGTACATGCAAGGAGGTCAATTCTCTTAGAATCTGCCCAATGGCGGAACCTGGTCCACGTACTCTTATACTGGGCCCTGGTTGCCTTGCTCCTTGCGCCCTGTACGATCTCTAGATTAGCCTGGGAGAGACTTGGGTGCCCTAGTGTTACCTGGTCAGGAACCACGCTGTGAGGGCTAACTTCTGTGGTGCGGGGTGGATGACCCTGCCTCCCTGCTGCGCCAGAAGATCTGGTGGGCCCGTCAGACCTCTGCCAGGAGACCCAAAGGTGTTGGTACCACCAGGCAGAGGTCACTTCTCGGCTGAGGAAGTGCGTAGTGGCCCTCCTGATGGCTATAATCTTGTCCTCTGAGGGAAAGACCCTCTCGGAGCACGTGTCCCATATGAGACCCAGGAAGGCCAGTGTCTGCGTAGGCTGTAGGTGCGACTTCTTGAGGTTCCGCGAAAAGCCTAAATCGTGCAGAGTGTTCATGAGTGCATGGAAAGTGTGGTGCACCGCTTCCGGGGAAGTAGCCCTAACGAGCCAGTCTTTCAGGTATGGGTAGATGTGGAGGCCCTGAGCCCGGAGGAAGGTCACCACTGTGTTCATCAGCTTGGTAAAGACTCTGGGGGCCGAGTTGAGGCCAAAAGGAAGCACCTTGTATTGGAAATGGTAACCCATGATCCTGAATCGAAGAAACGAACGATGGGGCTGCCAAATCGGGACATGTAAAAATGCGTCCTTCAGAACTAGGGAGCACATCCAGTCTCCCTTGTACAATGTCTCCACTTTAAAAGCTGGCGTAACCATCTTGAATTTTTGTAGAGGTAGGGAGAGGTTGAGGGTGGAGAGGTCGAGCACAACTCTCAGGCCAGCCTGGTTCTTTTTTTGAATGGCGAAAATCCTGGAATAAAAGTCTGAGCCTCGCTGGGAGGCCGGGACTTCCTCCACTGCCTGGCTCTCAACGAGCGAGCGGAACTCCGCCAAAAGAGTTGCTGTCCCAACTTCAGGGAGTGGAGGGGAGTAGGCAGGAGAGGCAGGGATGGGTAGGCGGTACCCCGTAGATACGACGGAGAGGATCCACGGGTCCGTAAAATTATGGTGCCAGACATGTGCATGGAGAGCAAGCCTGCCCCCCTGCCCCTCCACTGGAGACACGTGGACCCGGAGGGGCGTGTCATGCCTTCTTTCCCTTAGAGGCTGCTGCTGAGGAGGGGGACTGGAAAAAATCCCTTTCCCGTCCTCCCCCTTTTTGTTGCTTGCGCCGATGTGGAGTCGGCGAGAGGCCGGGCTGCCTGGACCTCCGTTCTTGGAAGCCGCAGAACCCTCCATATGTACGCCCCTTGTTTGAGCGCTGCTGTGACTGGGTGTACTGTTTGGGCGTGTACATTGTCAGGATGGATGGATGGATGGTTTGTGAGCTGTTCTTTTTATCCAGCTCCTCGTCCGTGGTGTAGTGAAGAGGTCACTCCCCTCGAATGGCAGGTCTAATATGCGTTCCTGGACATCCAGATTGAATTTAGTAGCACTGAGCCAGGGTGTTCTTCTCATGTCTGTGGCAATGCAGATGGCATGGGCAGAGGTATCGATGTGTGCCACAGTGGACTCTGATATCCTGCGCCACCAGCTTGGCCTCAGCCATTCCTGCTTTGAAACGTGATTGGCTCTGCGTGGGAAGTTCAAGGAGGAAGTCTGCAATTTCCCACCATAACCTTTGGTTAGCGGCCGCCAGCATGGCATCCACGTTGGCCTGATGAAGATGCAAGGACCCATTGGAATACAGCTTCTTCCAGTAAGCCTCCAAGATCTTCTCCTGCTTGAATAGCAGCGCCGCAGGGAAGGATGCTGTTGACGACTGAGGCTTGGAGTACAGTGATGCCTTAGCGATCACTCAGGAGTGTGGCTGAGGATGGGCAGATAGCAAGAGTGTATCCCCCCCTCCACCTGCCTGTACTTGGCGTCCAAGCGTTGATAGACCGGCTGGGCTGAGTGGGGCTTGAGCCAATCCTTCTCGGCCACAGCGACTACATCGGTCTGCAGTGGAATTCCCGTTTTAGCAGACGGCCGTAGCGTGAGGACTTCTGTGAGGAGCCAATCTGCTGGTTGCTCAGCCTCGGGTTGAGGAAGGCCCAGATACTCCGCCAGTCCTGCAAGACGTTCATGGAAGGCCTTGGCTGACACAGGCGTGTCGGGGTCCTCCTCATCCGTGTCCACCTGGGGGACGAGAGGATCAGGCATCTGTGGAGGATTAGCGGGGGCCGGAGGCTGGGGTACGGGGCCAGAGCCAGAGGCTGGTAAGGAACCGCCTGCCCGATTGGTTGGGGGGCCGGAGCAGATGGTAAAGGCTGCGCTGGTGCCAGAGGCACCCGAGTTGGGGCCTGCGGGGCCGGAAGCATTGGAGGGAGCACGTCCCTGATGGTCTCCTGAGGATGTCCTCCATACGAGGAGATTTCATGAGCCGATAAACCTCTCGAAGAACCTGTACTCACAGGCTGGTGCGGTAGTAGGGGGTATTGACGGGGTAGCGGGAGGTTGCTGGAACCGCTGCATACCCTGCACATATGGACGGAGCGGGAACCTGCCCTGTGCCAATGAAGGATAAGCTGTAGGCCACATACCTGGTGGACACCAGTCCCACCTTGATGCACGTTCCTCGACCAGCTCCCCTTCCTGGTGCGGCGTCCAACAGGTGTTACAGTCTGGCGCGGCGGCCATCTTGTCAAGCTGCCTTCCGTGTGCCTACGTCATGTTGCTCGGCTCACTGAGTATGGATCATGAGGCCTACCCTGCTCCTCAGGCCGAGGCCTGTAGGTGTTACAACCTCGGCCTGCCGGCTGGAAGAGCTGTGTTTAGGCACCCCCCTCGGACATATTGCCGGTACTAGGGCGTGGCCCGAGGGTACAGACCCGGTACAAGAGCCTTCCGGCCCCTCAACACTGTTACCGGGAGGATCTACTGATCCCTCGACCTGTCGGCCGGTAGCTGAGATAGCCTTGGTCCACGTGCTGGTAGGAGAACCTGTACGGTCTCTCCCGCGCTGGCGAGTTCTTGGGAAGGAGTCTCCCTTGCAGGGTGCGATGGCAAAAAAAAAAAGAAAAAAAAAGAAAAAAAAAAAAAAGGCCCCATTTTAGGCCTAGATCGATGGTAGGCGAAGTACTTCAGGTCCTCTGGAGGCAATTTCTGGAAGAGCTCCCTCCACTTGGCTAGTCTGCACTTCAGAGACCTTGAAGAAAGGGCACTGCACGCCGGACAAGCCTACCAACCGTGGTCTGGACCAAGGCAACGTAGGCAGAGAGTGTGGGAGTCTGAAGTTGGAAAGAGACTTCCATGCAGTATGGAGGAAAGGGGACAGGATGTACGAGTAATAAAGGGACCACGGATATGGTTGCATACAGTGTACTGGCATGTTGCATCCTAGAGCAATTTGCTCATGAAATTGACTCCTTTTTTCCACTTTTGTCTGTTAATGTGATTGTCGCAGTTTATGATGAGCATGTGTACAAAGCAAATTATTTCCACCCTTTATAGTTTGGGCTATAAGGTGGCGCTAAAAGACGAAAATATTGCCTAAGAGTGCAGATAGTAAGAAATAGCACGAGAGACACAGAGCTCGTAAGTCTTGTTTGGTTATCTGTCCACCCAGTTTCTGCTCATGGACATGCTAATCCCCATGGCAGTTCCCACACACCTACTGCCTCTCCCCGCCTAAAACACCTCATGGGAATGCTTTACTTAAGCCTTACCATGAAACTTAGCAATCACACTGCCAGTGTTTTCTCAAAGCAGTCTTCTGCTAGTTAATGACTTAATTGAACCTGTAAACCCCAGACGGGTGTAATAAAAAAAGGTCTTAACCAAGTCTGCCTTTAGCCACGCGATTTATAAGCACTATGCGTGCCCATCACTGATGTTCTGTTTAAAACAAGCACTGGCAAAGCCAACAGTTTTAGATTGTGTATACGTATTAGGCATTTGCCAGGCACGGCTATTAGATGCCCAGGTACTATCACCATTTTGTACATGCTACCATCAATGGCCAGGTAATCACACTACAGGAGTGCCTGGCAAGTGCCTTTCCCATGCCTCCGCAAAAGCCCAATCTGTTGCTATTGTCAATGCTTGGTGTAAATGAGTCAGACAAGCGCATGTTTCTGACTGGTGTCACTTTGCTGACGTGCAAGTAGATTGCATTTACTAGGAAGGGGCATTTGGGAATTAGCCCTTTGGTGATCGACTGCTGCTTTGATCTGAGATCTTCTCTTACATCATGTGAAAACTACTTCGCAGAAGGGAAACCTTTCCTTTAAACGCTTTTCTGCAGGGAGGTTATCTTTTTTCTCACTGGTTGTGCTATGATATATATTTGTGTGGTTTTGGAATGCGCATCTGCTGTATACATCTAGGAAGTTGTAGAGGAAAAAAACATGTGCTAATTGTAATGATTTGCTTGAATGGGTCATGTATGGATTTCAACATACAATTTGTATCAAAAAATTATTCTTGCACTGCTTTCACAATTAACATTTTTTTTTTTTTAACTTCATTTGTTTTACTGATGACCCTGTGTGAGCCTAGGTCGATAAGAGTTCACACAAATCTTTTGTGGCACCCTCCTCCCCCCAACACACACCAACTAACAGACTTACAGAGTCTTCCCCAATGGCTAATATGTTTGTCAACACGTTGCAAGAAACCCAGTCCCTAGATTAGTTGTATTGGTGCATGTATTTGTGCATTTGTGTAGGGAATGGCATTGCTCGGTGTAATATGATGCCCATGGCAGACAGAGTGCCCGTGGCGCCTGCTTGCACCACTCGATAGTGCATTCAACATTCTTGATTCATTGGCCTTTTGATAAGAACTTTGAAGAAATTAAGTCCCTTCTCTTTGAAAAGGGGAAGCAAAGTTTGTCTTTGCACAACATATACTCCTTGGATTTGAGCTCTCAAATCCTGTTTTATCTATATATGAGTATTTGTATTACTTTATCAGCTGATTGGCTTTACCCAAAGTCACAAACTACAGCATACTTTTACCTCATGAGCACATAAGCAATCTGTCCAGAATATGAGTGTTGCGGTACTGGCATTATTGGGCAAAACAAGTGTGTTCTTACAGTGGCTTGTAGCAGTGGCCTCACTGGGCAAAGCCATCATGACCGTGTTCGTGCAGTTTCACAATCAGGCAAAACCAAAATTAATGTTCTCTTGCAGTGGAAATGCTGGCATATATTGTGGTCACAAGCATCCTGAAAATGCACACCCACACAAGCTGGATGCGGGGGCTAATGCTCAATTGGTAAATGTAAATCTACCATTTTCCCTGCCTGTCAATTAAATATTGGGAAAACAAGTTCAGAAAAGACTTGCATAGTTTAAAACCCGTTTCCCACACTATGCATGATTCATGGTTGATTACGTGAAATTGAACATGCCAAGTGCAGCTCTTGTTTAGACATTATACCGAAGTACACAGTTACATAACATTACAAATAACCTGCATTGAAAACCAAATATTCACTTTTCTTTAAAAAGACTGGCTTTAATATGGCATTTCTTTTCAAAATAATGCCAAACAAATGAAGCAAAAGATCAACTAAAATCACATGCAGACAACAGGGTTTAGACACTGATTTACTTACCTTGATGCAAGAGAAAGGGAGCAATGTACAATCAGTGCACGCAGTGTAACATTAAAAACATCTGGAAACGGTGGATAAGTCCAGACTGTTTGACAATGCATTGCTCAAGGCACATTTTAAGAGGTCTTTGGACAGAGCCCCCCCCCCATTTTAACATGTCAGTTAACAATGCATATGTTCCCTTTCTATAAAGTGAATGATTAGCAGATATATTAATTTGACAAATGAAGCATGAGAGTTAATTTTAATGTTTTTACTGTGTTCTTACTGATTACATTACTTTTAATGTCAAATTAATTATTTCATCTAGTAATTTTGACCATGTTCTTTTTCATGGGTTATTTTAACAGCCATGATATGGTTTTGTAAAGTGCCTAGATCATTATCTGATGGACGAATACCATATGGACGAATACCATCCAACAAACCCTTCTCATGGGAGCGGCAACACGGACCTCTAATCACCAACTAGGTGACGTGACACAGAAGTACACACTGTTCCCTTCCACAAGGGACATGCTGAGATCGCCTTCAGCTATGGACACAACAACCTACACAAAGTTAATAATGTGTTATTAAATGTTAACATACTCTTGGGTAAGGAAGGCCACTGGTTGTATTGAACGCCGGCAGAAGTTTGTAGCCCAATTCCTTTGCCATGTGCAGCAGCTCGTCATCGTACCACTGTAGGTGTTCTCCTTCCTCTTGCAGCACAATTGCCAAAGAATGTCCCCCTAAAAGACCACTAAAATAAAAAACAAAATCACCACAGTGTTGCATGTATACATGTCTGAAATAAGACCATACTGACCTCTCACAGTGAACACTGTAAAAGAGCAAATTGCGTACCTTGCAGGTAAATGTTGGTTCAGATGGACCCAAGGTCTCCTCTGCAGATTCATTTTCTTTTAAACTTTACAGTCGCAAAGTTGTTGGGGCTGCAGACTTTTTTTAATTTTATGCTTAAACATTGCTTGGTGTTTACACCAATACCTATGGTTCAACAAGGGAAGCTTCGAGGCCTCCAGCCAAACAGACAGTGCCCAGGTGTTTAGGCGGCGACATATGCCCTAAGCCCAATTCCGACCACAAATGGAATGGGAGCATTCAGAGGCGACAGAGGGAAGGAGGGTGGGCAAATAAGGAATTTGTAACAGTGAGATAGTAACAAACAGAACCAACATAACATGTAACGTAAGCAACTTGTTCTTCTGATGAATAACATCTCGTCTGCAAATTTCAGATTTTGAAAGATTCAACCAGCACTAGCCAACAATCTTGGATGATGGGGCCTCAAATATCAATGAGTGTGAAATGCAGCACACTAAGCCAACAAAGCCAAGAAAGGGTTGATCTGCTGCTCATCCCACTACCTGCAAAACCAACTGCCAAGGAGCAGTTTTTGTGTGCTTCGTCATCTCGCCAATTTCCTCAGGCAGGTAGTTTCCTTGCAACCTTAGGCGTTTTGAAGTGAGGCGTGAAAGTGGAGGAAACCCAGGTCTGGATGCTAGATCCTGCCAAACACCTGGGTCAGCAAGAGTCCACTTGAACATTGCTCTCACCTGACAGATGAAATGCCTGCAAAAAGAGGTCTCAGGCAAATAGCCAAACCTTTGAACTTGAGCCTCTCTGCATACCGGAATGGAGCCTACTCGTCCGCAACTGCTCATATATAGCAATGCAGTCATATTTTCTTTAAGGACCATCGCTCAGTTCACCAGTAGCTGCAACTGGAAAGCTAGCAAGGCAAATTGCCCTCAGTTCCAGCTACTTCTAACAATTCTCAGTCACTGAGGTGGTGCACCAATCAGTCATGGACGTGTCCCTGATGACCATCTCGTGAAAGAAGAACGCAAAGTGCATGCTCAGCAACATGGTCTTTCTTTTGTCGCAACAGCTAAAATCGTGCACGTGATTAGCACTCACTGGATGGCATGTCCTCCTTGGACCCAGTGACTTGGCACCATCAGCGTCTGAACTCCCAATGAAATGTTTTCATTTCATGTGAAGCCGCACCTGAGGCACTACCAGAGTACAGGAGGCTATCAGCCCAAAGCAACACAAGAATACTCACGCAACAATCACAACACCAGCCTTGATACTGTCAAGGTTGTTCCTGATCTCCTGAACAAACCCTATGGGATTCTGTGCCACCAATCTGTGCCACCACTGCTCCATGCAACTACAGCCACGTTGTCGGAAGAAGGTTTCATTTCTTTATGCGCACAGCAAAATACACTATGTGCAACAGCCGCAGTGTTCAGTGATTTTACCAGTCGAGTAGACTACCTTCACTGGCATCACCTTGGTGATGGCCCTTTGCACCAATGGCAGGCTAAGGGGCAACACCTTCAATTGCCAGTGCTGGGCCACTGCCAGATACCCTAGGTACGGTGTGAGAGCTGGTAAAAAACTGACATGAAAAAAATGTGCCCTTGGGGTCCAGAGATACTATCCAGTTGCCCAGACAGGGCCCCTAAGATTTGAGACAGGATCCCAATTTTGAATGTTTCTTTTTACATGTACTTGTTCAAGCACCTCGGGTCTAAAATAGGCTTTTATTTTCCTTGTTCCTGCATTGGGATTGGAAAGATTGAGTAAAACCTAGTATGGCATTTTACTTTGGGCACTTTTTCTATGGTTCAGCTTTGAAGTATCAGCGCTGCCTCTAGGAGCATTTCTTCTTGATAAAGTTCTTAATGTCGCTGCTGTGGATGGCAATCTGAGTGAAAGGTAAATACTCTTAAACTAACATTCCATAACCTGCAAGACCTAGTCTCGGTGTCCAGTGAAAAGTTGCAGCCAAAAAGGCACTTTAAACATTGCTGCAAAAGGGTTGTGGTGTGACCCGGTAAGTGTCTCCATTATACTGCACAACGGGAGCAGAGGTTGCAGGGGTGTCCTCTGGTCCCCTTGAATGGTCCATTGGTCTGGGGGTTGCTAGGGTGTTCACTGCATCAATTACATTTTGTCAAAAAGTCCCCTGGCCAGCCCACCACCAGCGTTGTGCACTGTGAGGATATATCGAATCAGCTTCCTGAGGTAGCTGCACACAAGTAGTCAGACTGAGAAGCAGTCTGCTTCGGTCTTCTGGCCGCTGCTGCTTAGCTGCTTCCTGAATAACCGCCCCCACACCTCTCAGTGGCATCCCGCTGCTAAATCTATGTTACTGGTGTGTGGTTAGCATCAACCGGACGGCCGAGCTGTGAAAAACTGCTTCAGGTGACGAGAGGCCTATGAAGCTGGTTGCCTGCATAGAACCCTTCAAATTCTCCAAGGGGTGGTACACCTTATCCCCAAAGTGCTGGTCTCCTTGGAAGTGCATATTCACAATTAGCACATCGGTGTCAAATGAAAAACCAGTCTCAACCAGCTGCAGTGCCTGAACCCAGCAGGTGTCACTGTTTCACTGGGTCCACTATTTCCAAGCACATCTAAATGTTTGGACAACATGAAGATTTCTGAAACGCCTCAAAGAGCTTCAGGGTCAGAGGCCTATGGCCTTCTCGACCACGGGGGCATGCATTTCCACAACCCATTACTTTTTAAGGATGGACCAGAAACTTGTTTTACAGTTATCCATTAGGGGGTGCTCAAAAGGCAGGAAAAGTTGACCCTCCATAGTTGACCCTCCACTTATTCTTTTAGCCCTGCCCAACATTGCCCACCACTAAACGTCCACAGACTTGACAGTCCATCTTGTAAAGGCCATGTAAGAGGTGGATTCTGCATTGGGGCCAACAGGCACGTGCTCATTCAACATTATGAGGTGACATGGCCAGCCCACTGACATCCTTCGAATCCCTACGACTCTCAGCATCCACATCACCCTCATGAAGTGCTCACACCTCTGGTGCCACAGGGGCATCTGTTGCCTGCTGCCCTTTAGCCGCCATTACCACGGATCTGACAAGGAGTTTCTAGCTGGTGGCTCTGTCCTCTTACTTTTCTTATCCAAATGTGTATGCTTTAAGACCTTAAGGCGTTCCCAGAGTGAGACCTTCCTGTGCGTTGTACCCTGGAACCAATGGGACTCCTCCTCATATAAGTGCTTGGATTGCTGCAACTCCAGTGAACCCCTGCCAGGTGGTCTCTTTCTCTTTCTCCAGTGGCATAAAATGTCTGCACTTCCTGGAGTGCCTGGCCTTTGAGATGAATCCCCCTCAGGGCTTATAGCTACTGATGTCACAGTAGTATATTAAGGTCAGCTGCATCAGTTATGGGCACGGTTTGGGAATTCTCCACATGTTTTAAAGCCTAAGGTTGTCTTACTATTCTGTGCAAAAGAAATTAAGAAAAAGCCAAATTAAAAAATAAGGATAAAGCATAACATGTAAACTTGTGTAACTGCATCCAAGAGGGAGTGTGTTCTGAAGTTGCGCTACTCGAGGAGTCTGAAATTCAACCATTGGGCACGGGCAGCATTGCCACTTACACGATCACTTTCAGTGGAGGCCAAAATTACACCCTACGGACACAGCAGGTAGGCGGTAGCACCAAAAGGCACAGGGGGAACGATTTATAGAAAATGTTGAACCATCCTGGAGGGGAGAGAGTTTTAAAGATAAGGGATCTGCAGAGGACATAGTATCCATTATAGGCATCCACACTTCCCTCATGCACTCCCGTGAAGAACTATAGATCCTTTTGAAAAATGAAAAACAAATGGAGAAACCACACATCCCAAACAATCCCCAGCATGTTAAATGCTGTACCACACAGTAGCACTAAATCCCACTGCTACAGACATGCCTGTCCAGAAGAATGAGGACTACTGTAGCTTACAGCTCAGATGTGTCCAGTTACTCCATGTAGAGCACCATTTATGGTAAGTAGACAGGTAACTTGCATCCACATGCAAACAAATGTTATATTACAGTTAGTGCGGCGTGAAAAAACAACTAATGCAAGAGCAGGCCAATAATGAAAAAACAAAGTGGACAAGCCAAATTATTTCATTGTAAAGGATTGCTGTAGTTGGAAGTCCGACATAGGATAGTCAAGAAGACCAGTTTTTAACCCTGCATATCTTCTAAAAAGCACTTTTCGGAAAGGCCTTTGAGTAGCAGGGCCTGGGAACAAAGCTGTTATTCCTTGCAAACACTTGCTGCCACAGTTAATTCCCAGGATTTTGGTGCTTTGGAAATTCCCCAAACTTGCCCAATTATGGAAACATTTTCTCCTACTATTATTTTTTTTTTAAACTTTATTTACACAACATCCATAACAAATCCCAATACAATCAGCGTATATCAAATAACACATGAAAAAAAAACACACAAGAAAAGTACAACATTTTACACAGTACTATGTACACAGCGAGATATACAATACCCTGAATCCCCAACATCTCAAATACAGCTCTGAATTACCCCCCATCAAACAACTATAATGTCAATTTAAAACAACTGCAAAAATCTACCCCATATTTTCTCAAACAAAGCCAATTTACCAAGTCTCCTATACATCACTCTCTCCATATTTGCCAATTCATGCATCTCAGACAACCACGTCTCCACATTCAATGTCAAAGCATTCTTCCAGTTCCTCAATATAATTCTTTTACCAGTCTTGATTAATTAAGGGGTATGGTCAAATACGAACAAACAGACAAAGCAGTTGAAATTGTTTTAACAGGCAGAAAGTGATTGAATCATGTACTAGATTGCATCAGTACTGTTGAGATTTTGCGCAAACGATTGTAATAGCGCAATGTTGTATCTTGATAACTATGTTAAGTTAATGTGATGGTTTAGGTGATTTGTATCTGAACTCTAGCTATGATAAATGGAATCTGAATATGGCCTTTCACATCCCGGCAGGGGGGTGGACATGGCCAGTACCGGCCCGCCAGCAAGAGCCATGGTAGGCACCAGCAAGGGCTGTTGGCAGATACCGACCATGTCCACCCCCACACCGGGGCATGAAAGCCATATGCACCGTGGGGTTCATCCAGGGTGCAAATGGCTTTCTATTTTTCCCCTCGGGATATACCCCTCCTGAGGTCCCATTTCCATTTCCATGGCAGACAGAGCAGAAGGCAGGCGCTGCGGCGAAAGTCCCACAGATAAGTGTGGAAGGAGGTTGTTTGGTTTGTTTGTTTGTGGGGTGCGGAGGAAACAGGAAAGGTTTCCAGTTTACAAAAAAAATGCTCTCTCCCTAGGTAGGGCCTCGGGTGGCTGGCACAGCGGGTGGAGAATATATATTATCGCCCGCTGTTCCAGCCACCTGACTGGTCAATGGCCCTTCCCGGGGTGTGAATTAATTTTAGCAGAGGGAATTTTAGATAGAATACAAATTAATGTTTTAAGCACATCATAATTGTTGAATGTAATCTGTTTCGTTTTGTGGTTAATGTATATCAAGCCAAACGCGTAAATAAATAAAAAATATTATGGCTATAAACTAACACTCAAAACAAGGTTATAAATTGACAGGGATCATGGCAACGTGAGCCATTATATGAACCGGGCAAATGGCAGGTAGCATGGTGAGGAAATTAAATAGTACATTCAATGTGATTCTTAGCCCTCTCTCTGTTTCAGACTCATAACTTGCTCCTCCAGCCGGTTAAGCTGAAAAACGGAACCATGAGAGATTACAATGACATTTATAAAAAAAAAAAAAGAAGTTGGAACATAAATCGCAAGCCTTTGCCAGGGCACCATGGCACCAATTCTTGACCAAAATACAATTTTAGCAGTGTATTATGCCAAGCAAAGACACGTCGAGAAATGAAAAATTAACCAAAGTGAATTTACTTTTACCAACATTTCTCCTTTTGTTAAATAAATACAGACTGGAAGAAGAAAAAAAAAAGAATCACTGATGCTGCGTCTTCACAATGTTTTTAAACCTTTGAAAATGTTAACGACTTCTTGGGTGGTTTAATGCAATTGTATACATTTTATGGATCACAGGCTAACAAATTGAAGTGCAAGAAAAAAGTGTGCTTGTGGTTTAGTCTTCATAAATTGTGAAATCCCTCGCGATTACAGATACTGCCGGATTCACTTTTACAGCTCACCATGTCGTTTGCTCTGGTGCCGTACCAACTTTGCACAATTAGCACCAGGCAAGGCTACCTCATGCCATAACGAATCAGTTAAAAACTCATGGCTCCAGTCTTATCTGATTCGAGATGTCACTCCCATCCTGATAAAAACAGCCTCAGTCAGGTCGTCCAGCGTCAGCTTGCACTACACAGTCAAACCATGCGATGGTTTGACAATGCAAGGCTATGCAGGGCCCGTCAGCCCACAATATATCCTGAATTGGGTTTACCCAAGGACCAATAATTATGCATGGTCAGTTTGAGGCTGAACACATGTGACAGGAAGTGTGAATAAAGCAGTAAAAGAGCAGTTCCCTCCTTACTTGAAGATCCTCCAACTATCTAACCCGCCACTACGCAACCGAAACACAGGAAACACCACTATTGACCAGTCACCTTGGGAGTACCATAGCATTGACTTCCATTGGTCAGAAGGATCTAGAACACAGGATCTGGATATAAGGACTAGTAACCCACTCAGCCATTCTCAAGCTAATCTATCTCACCTCACTGACTGCTACAAGAGAGGAAATCCTGGTTAGGTCCTAAAGGGAAGAGCCGGATATGAATGGTCAAACTTCATACCCAAAGCAACTGGTTGATCTTTAATTTTGTGAGGCAAGTTTTTCCCAGGTTTATTAAAGTTCTGTGTAGACATCCATCTGTAGGGTGGCAGGGTTGGCCTACGTGCTTTAGTCTTGATTCCACTGTTTGCAAAGTTTTCCTGCCTTACCTTTTTCATGGGTCTAAATGTTAAGCTGGATGTAGGATTGTTATGGAGTGGATGGTTGTAAGAAGTGCTAAACAGCTGGTTGGTAATTCGATCATAGTAAAGTTAGACATGATGGAAGTGAACAGATGAGTTTAGTAGGAAGCAGAGAATAATCCGGAGAGCGTGATGAAGACACCCCAGGGAATAAGGGAATGGATTTTTTCGTGAGTAGGTCCTTCTGTTCATAGTTTGAAGTCTAGGCTCGCCATATCATACATTCCTTTGCATATTACTTTGTTGTGCTATCCAACCACATGCGTAAGTCTACCATGAGAAGTACTTGTGATCATTTGGAGGCTTATCATTAAACCTAGACATTTAGCTAGGATAGATGGGTTGTGGCAAGGAGGGTGGAATACTATTACTACAGTGAGGTTTGAATTGTGGTTTTGGGGTTTCAATGCTTATTGGAATTCCAAACAGGGCAGTGTGGTTGGGTCAGAATCGCATACCAGTGAGAAGTCTTTCTGTGAGACAGATGATCAGTTATGGTGTTCCCAGATTTGGGGCAGGAGAAACTATCAGCATGAATAGTCGATATTTAAGTAACATTAGCCTTTTCAAATATTTTCCTCACGCATTTAAGTTTTCTTGAAGGTGTTTATTTTATCTGCTGACAGTGCAAAGTTGTTTGCGTCACCTCTGATCCCATTCTCAGTGGAATGGTAACTTTCATGTCCATCCAACTACCTTGAGGAGGGGAGTTCACAACATGTCTGCTGTAGTAGTCCCATTACAGACTTCTTGAAATGATCCTTTTCTGAGGGATTCCAGTTGTTTAAATAGATGAGTTTGCATTCTAATCGCGGACTCAATTATAGCTAAAGAATTAGGGTCTTGTTATTTTTGCACAGATCTGGCATACAGATTGCCATGCTCAAAAAACATGTATCCCCTAATGAATGGATTACAATGGGTTAAAGGTGGGAAAGTATTTGGAACCAACTTTTTCAGCTACTCCTGGAGAGTCCTGAACTGGGTATCAAGGAAGGTACCACTGGCAGTGGGTAACAAGCCAATTGATGAGGTCGGCTGATTCAGTCATTCGGGCCACTTTAGCATTCAACCGAAATGTTTGGCAAGCCTACATGATCCAAATACGGATGATGCATTGTTTTCCCCCAAATACCATCCCCACTGCACTCATTGGGTTGGGGGCACAATAATCTGGATGGGAACTAGAACTGCACTATTAATAAACAGATGGATAGATCTGGTTCAGCTTTCCTCAATTATTAGGGCACAGACTATGGCATCTACGTCTGGTGGGTGAGGTTTCATGTCTAAGGAGCAAATAGAAAGGCAAGGGATGAATTAGGAGCTACACGGCAAGGGAAATGAAAATTATGGGGTGGAGGGGCATTAGGGTCCAAAATACTGATCAATTTGGGGCGGCAAAAGAGTGAATCACACTTTAACAGTGAATTCCTCCCAAAAAATATATACAGATAAAATGATGATCACAATTAATTTACTATTTCAGACAGCCTTAAAAACATAAAAGGTTATATAAATGAAGCATAACAATGTATTCAACTTTACAAATGGAAAGCAATAAAGTAGGATTAGTACAGAAATGCACCATGTGAATGACAAAATGAAACCAGTTTCCAAGATGTAATCTTACACTTCTATCTGCCTGACAGCATGGCCCATTTCTCTATCAGAGAAAATGGAGAGGGCACCACTGTATTTATTCAAACTATAGTAATACAAATTATTAACTTATATTTGGTCCACAACAGAAATCACCTTGTACTAGGCACCTTTAGACAATTCACAAAATATATACATTGGCAACTTCCTAGTCACTGACTGTGTGAACCCTGTGAAGGCATCATGAAGCAAGACAGACAACAGATTCAATATTTTAAATAAAAGGATTTATTTCTTAAATGTGAGGATGGAATAAGTCCGAACTTGCCCTATATGTTAAGGTGGGATTTACCTACCTAAAGAAACAAAGGTTAGTCTGTGTCCGTAAATTCAACTTAAAAGTCTGCCTGTGTCCAAAACCTACACGTGCCCTCACAACTAAAGCTAAACAATGGGTAGGGCTATCCGCAACAAAAGAAATAGTGTTCCAAATAATGTACTGTGCTTTCAGCTCCAGCTTACTTTCCAGCTTCTCCTTCCCCAAGTTCAAAATAGTTCCAAAAGCCCTTGGGGTTCCGTTCCACAAGACGTCAGCTCTTTCAGCTTCAAAACTTAGTCAGTTCAAATCTCTTGGCTTTCAAAAAGAGTTCCAGTTCAACTTTGTAATCCTGAAGACTTTTCAATAGTTCTTATCGATTGCTCTCATTCACTTCAGCAACCCTGTTCAAAATACAGATTTATCTTTGCGTTCCTTGGCTCGTTCGAAGTAGAGGTCACTGGGTCTAGGCGCAGTCGGCGGACCATAGGGTCCACCAATTACAGGTCACGCAACCTATAACTCTTGGCACACTGTTCTCATTCTGTATTCTTTAGCTTCTCTCGCTCTGTACCTATGTCATGTGTTTTCATTCACTTCTGATTCTCCTTGGCAATCTCTTGACTTTGCCACACCGCATTTCCCTCAACACAACTCTCTGTGGTGTTCACTCTCTTCCACCAACATCCTTTCACAGTAAACATAAGTGTTTGCCACTTGCTGTTCACTTCATTCATCAATATTCATCATTTGCTTTTAAGTACTCATCACTTGCTTTTCATGTGGTTCAAAAATGTTCAGTTCATAAATGTTCATTACTGATTTTTCCTACTTGATTTTCAGTTTGTTTACAGGTTCATCATAACTTTCCTTCAGTTCGGTATTCAATATCACTTGCTTCACACTTCTATTAATTCATAACATGATGCAGCTTGCTCAGCATTCAAAACCCCTCACTCTGGGTTCCACAACCAATTTGCATCCGGGAAAGGAGGATTGACCAATCACAATTTGCCTTTCCCAGGCACGATTGTGCCTTCACCGGTCGCTGTGGTTGGGAAAAAAAAATGTTAACAAAATTGACCACTGCCATTAACATAGAAAAAGGGACTAGGTCTCTTTTCGGATGACGGCGCCATTTTGGAACCTGTTTTTCATGGCCGTCGTCACCCGAAAAGGGGCCAAGTCCCTTTTCTATTTTTATTGTGGTGGGCATTTCTTTGTAATTTTTTTTCAATTCTGAGGGGAGATGGGGTTGCACGGAGCTCATCTCCTGTCGGAAGGGGAAACAAAATTAAAACTAGTTGCACCCTGGTAAATCCCGGGCCTACAAAGCTCGGGCTGGTGGGCCGTTAAATCCCATGTCCACCCCGCCGCAGGGGTATGAAAGCTAGATTGTTACTGGTTTCAATTCGCTCGGCATTACCATATGCCCATTTATAGCCCCAGGAGCGCCCCAGGATGAGTGTTCCATTTATTCCACTCACCGCTCCTCCGGGTGTTTTCTCTCTTCTCCCAGACTTGCTTTCAATCTGCATTAATTTCTTGGGAGACCAGTGAGCAGCGCTCACCTTCTTCGAACCTCACTGCTTTCTCTTAGTAGCTCTGCTTTTCCCTTGCCGATGCTACCAGCGGCCTGTATTGCTTCGGAGTCTTCAGTGCCCAGAGCTCCACCTGTGGACACTAGGCAAAGGAGGCTGCAGGTCTCTCGACCCTCTCACGAACCGCTCGGGCCCCAGCATCACTTTCTCCCTTCTGCAGCACCCAGCTTCCTTCCCGCGGCCCCTATCCAGCCTGCTCCACCATCAGCTGCGTCCTGTTCTCCCGGGCAGTTTTCTGCTGGGGGTCCCACCTTTTATACACTTATGACCTGTTAACTGGTTGCAGGTGCAAGTCCTTGGTTTCAATTGCCTGACCATAATTACTCCTATTTGCTGCACTTGCCCGACTCTCATATACTGGTGGTACTCTGCAATCTTCTTCCTCGTTCCAGTACGAAAGTGGTGTGAATGAGTGGAAGTAAGGGGAAAATGATTGACAATAACCTATAAAGGATGGGAGACGGAGGGTTTAGTCCTACAGGGGAAAGGGGGCTACCATGTCTTGCCCAAATACATTCTCTTCCCCACTCCCTAAGGTCCCTCCACCCAGGTGGTGATCCCTCATCTCCACCCCCAGGGTTGGGATCCAAGAGTGATGGCATTTCCCTGGCCACCTGAGAAGAGGATCCATGGCGAGTAGACGCGAGGATGCCCCGAGGTTCCTCACAACCCTTAATGGTCAAAGCCTTTTTCATGTTCACGGATGCAATTCCAGCACTTAATTTAATAAAAATCACAGATTATGCATATAGATAAAATTGCAGGCTTTAATTGTACATGTAGATCAAATTCATTTCGGACCTTGCCTTCAGGGATCTGCCTGTGCAAGCAAGTGATTGACATAATTAAACCAGATCCCAAGATGTAATCTTACAATTCTATCTGCTTGACAGAATGTGCCCTTTCTTATCAGAGCACTCCACCCGGCAGCTCCTTCAGCTTTTTATGACCGTAATTGGTTCGAAGAAGGAAAATACAACATGCTGCAAAATATCACAGGAATCTTTTGCACATGTAACTTGCTTCAAATTGGCCGACATAGTGGAAAAATAAAATGTCACGTTCTAAGTAAACATAGCATGCAACAGGTTTCATCTTCTTTATGCTTAGCCCTGCAAAGTCAACGCTAACACAATGAGTTGACCCTTTCAGCATAATTTACAGGGAAAGATGTTTCTCATAATTGTCCAGAATTGCAAAGGCTGCAAAAGACACTTGGCGTGCATGGTCATCATGCAGTGTCATGTCAAATACGAAACCGATTTATGCAGACAGGCCTCTTTCCCTGTTAAAACACTGAGCGTTCGACAGTTGTCCTACACAAAGACCTTGTTGTAGCAGAGTGTATTTGGGTTTGCTTGAATGTTAGCTGGTTTCACTAAGGGCATGTTACGCAGAACATGTAATGCATGTTATCTAAAACAAGCATTACCCATGTGATTAAGAACTATATCGACCATACACTACGCCCAGAATGTGCAAGGTGCAGAACTTCTGAAGATACATTCCTGTATCTTTTATACAAGAGCCTGGAGCATTTCTGCAATTTTGGGAACAATGTACAGAGGAGATTATGAAACCAGTAGGGAAAACAGCCGTAGGGCTCATTGACCATGTCCGCTGGGGCTGTCTCCAGCAGCTCGCACACACAGTCTACAATATACGCATGCTCCGTTGAGTTAGCCATTTGTCAAAAGTCATGCTGCTACTAAATGGATAGCCTCTACCACACCTGCATGTAAAGTAATGATAGGATTTTATGTGTCTCCCTGGTTCGACTCAATGAATTAGCGGGGAAGGAAAGTAGTTTCTTTAGAATGGAATATGCTTTTATATGGATTACCATTGCCCCTGTTACTTACCAAGCGTGAAAGTTACATTCACATTCCACTCATATCTATATCCATCTGATTGCTTGATTGCCAACTTTGGCGTACCAATATATGCGTTGTGACTGCAGGTAGCCCTTTTACTCATTTTATTGAATTTACAGCAGCTAGCTGATGGACCTTATCAGCAAATAGGTTTATCCATTTATGGTCATAACAAGTATTGTTTCAGAGACTCACAAATGAATGTTATAACAAACAAATTGAATGTCTAATCTTTAATTACGTGACTAAGATATGATATTTCAAGCCTGGATTCCGCAGCTTGTATTAACTTGCTGGAAAATAATAACATACCATGGGTTAATAAGAATCTAGCATGAGGAAATTCCCAGCAGATCTTATAAATGTGAGATCTGCAGTTTCACAGGTGCTATAAAGGTGGGTGGAGTGCCTATACTAAATGGGAGGTACATCATGTGTTGTGCAATGGCAGAGTTGTTCAGAGTGGAGGTCCAGCAATTCATGCAGAGTTGATAATCTAGCCAAAGATTTAGACGTGGCTAGTTATACTGAGATGGTAGTTTCTTGAAGAGCATGAAGGGGGGCTTGGTAGATTGATTGGAGTGGTTTTGAGTTGCTACAGTGGCAAGAAGTTTTTCAGGAAACTGGTACAGTGCAGCCTGGGAAAAGAGCCTTGTGTGCTACAGACGGAGTACAAAGCACTCACTCGCTAACCAGGGATGTGTTGGGGCAGCCAGTCACTAATACCTCATTTTCGCATCAATCACCAGTCTAATAGGCCAACAAGTGGGGCCCTTTCTAACCACCATTTCCAGACTTTCAGGCTCAGATGTCTCAGATACTCTTGAGTAGTGGGATGATGGCCAGAGTTGTGATGTTCCCGGTGACCCAATGCATCACAGTGTTCAGACACTAGCCCTTGGTAAAGCTGTTGTAGGGTGTTGGTATGGAGCCAGGATGCTTTTAAAAATAATTCTAAAATCCTGTGCCCCGATTACTACACCTGGGGAACTTATGTAGAATCCTTCTCGAAGCTCCCCAGTCATGGCTAACCTTCGTTGTTAACCAGCATGATGATCAATTCTCCGATTTTTTTACAAAATTGTTTGGATGTTTTTTCCACATCCCATTTAGGGAACCCTATATCAAGACATTGCACACCAAATCTTCCAAACCAGTTTTTGTAAATTACCAGCTCTACGACAGTCTATGCTCCGATAAATATCCCCAAATGGGATTTTGCCCTTTTAATAGGCTGGATGTGACCAATGTTGTGGATGTTGTCTGTTCTTGTTAGGGAGCCGTTTTAGATTTCTCATTGTTTGACTAGAATATATCCACCAACAATTTCAGAGATGATAAATCCCCTGATTATGTACTCTGTTACAGCAAAACAGGTTTAAATGGCTAGCACTTAACAACTCCAAAAATGTAATTAAGATGTATGGAGGCGTCATGTATCGCTTTCATTAATATAGACTGATCACGCTAAAATGAGCGATACGTTTTTCAATTTTCTCAGACCCCTCTATTCTCTCTTCTCAATCCCAAAAAGGATGGCACAGGAAGGGCCAAGCATGGTCCCTATTGCAGTCTCTTACAACAGTATTTCCACTACTTCATTAATTTCCAAAATTGAGGCTTTTGCTACAACTGTATGCTCAATTCAAAGAGATAGATTTCAGTATTATCGCAAGCTTTTTGCAATCTTCCCATTCAATGTTGCTACATCCGTGTAGTGAAATACATCAGATGGTAAATCGGGACCAATTCCTGCTAAAAAACAGCCGACATATGTGCACACTTGCTCTAATAATGACTAAAATCAGGCAACACAAATCTACCTGGTGGTTTTATCCAGGTATTGGGTATCTTAGATAAAGAAAAGCTTTTGCAGGGAGGCTGCACAGCGAAGGTGAGGAAAGGGTCCCACGATTGAACAGGCAGTCACGCCACCAAGTAGGACCAGTGGGAGGATGAATAAAAGCCTAGGAAGGAATTCCAGCAGTCAAGATACAATCCAGAAGCAAGGACAACAGAGCCGGAGTCCAACCAATATGATCAAGCCAGGCACTCTGCTCCGCCAACCCATCTTCACAGCTATCGTCCAGCAATTCCACTAAAAATGTAAGGAATGCACAGGGTCAAACCTAGATGTGCACATTTACTCATGGAACGGCCTAAGCCAGCTCTCCAATCATACACTAGAAAGATACACAATGTTTATTGTAGCCAGCGAACAGGCTCGCCCTAAAAACCACTAAAACACACAGGCCAACACAGGATGTGTATTGGGCATATCTGGGGGCCATAAGGCATAAGGTCAGGCTATTCCACTTATAATCACACTGGAGTGTGCAGGGTTGAGCCCACATTATAACAATGACTATTTAAGACCTGCCTCATCCACCCAGACAGAAGTATGTACAAAAGTAAAGTGGCCGAGAAAAGGGCTTATAAGATACAGGATTACCCCAATGGCTTCCAAAAGGGTGCATTGGGCTACTAATGGCGTACAGGGGGGTGGGAGGGTGTGGCCAGCAGCACCGTCGATGCGGACGCTCTGTTGATGGCCTCCGTGTGAAGTCTGTAGTTAAAAGGAGTAAAGAAGGCACTTCCAGCTGGCAGTAGCAGTGCGGACCGCTGGCAAGGACGATCGAAAGGAGTAAGGCATGATCTGGTAGAGTTTGGCGAGAGGAGCAGTGCCGGGGCAACTGGGCCGGCAACTTTCCAAGATGACGCGTGGCGTCTTTCACTGCGCCCAGTGGGGTCACACATCGTATTGGCCGCAAGATAAGCTGAAGGCTGTACGGAGGGGGAGATATATATGAAACAAGGCTTGTGAGATTAGCCGCTCATCCGCTCCATCTCTGGACCAGACTACAGTGCGTTAGAGGTACCGTACGAGTGATATACACTCTCCTGTATGAGGGCTCTCCGTGGGTAAGATCAACGGCACTTGTGGTGAGGGCGCTTCCCTGGTCCCCGGATGCTTGGAGTCATTATACACTTGCAGCAAGAAAAGCTGAAGCCTGATTGGAGGTGCAAACATGTATGGAACAACGATTGGGGGATGGCCCGCTCATCAGTTTTATCACCGGACCAGACTGCAGTGAGATAGCAGCACCGAACAAGGGACATATGCACTCGGTTCTGTGCAGAGCGCTCTCACTGGGAAAGACCAACAGCACTGGAGGTGGGGGGAGATTTACTGGACGTCTGAAGCTCGGAGAGGTATCATCCATTCCCCCGCCCACTTGACTCCTCCCTCATCCCTCTCCAGGGGCATCTTGATCATGTTACACCACTCTCTGTCATGCAATCTTGCTTCCGAGTTGTTACAACTGGATCTCACTGGCTCCTGACCCGCTGACAGAGGTTAGTGCCCATCTCTCCTGGATACCACTGTGCCCTGGGCTCCTCAGTGGTGAATGACCTAACAGTCTATTTGGGGTTTTTTCTTGCTACTTCTTCCCCCGCTGATGAAGGGGACAGTGCCAATCTCTCCCGGACAGCATTATACAATGGGCTCCTCAGCGGTGGATGACGCCAGGGGACCTACTTAAGGGCTTCTTCTGGGTACTACTGCCCCTCAACGAAGTGCGCTGCGATCTTAGTGGCGTTCTGTAACCAAGAGCTCATAGGTTCTAGCGGTGACGAGATAGACCTCCATTTCCCAGAGACACCCAAGAGTGGGCAGGCTGGTTGAATAACCGCGGCAGACCAGGGGCAGGTGTGACTTCACGGGAGAGGGTTCCCTCCCCATCCTCGGCTGCCAACATGTCTAAACATCCCAAAGCCCAAAAGAATATGGACATTTCCTCTATGTTGCTGCAGACTGAGAAAGGAAGGAAAGTGGAACCTGCAAAATCTCTGCCAGAGTTCCTGGCAGGCCCAGCTGGGCAACTAGCCACCAAAGAGGACATTCAATCTTTTATGCCTGATATCAAAACGGAATTTTGCAATTGTATGGCCGAAAATTCCACTAAATTGGAGCAAACCGCCCAGAGGGTTGTGGAAGTGGAACAGCGACTTGGTTAGGGGAGGTATATTTGGGGGGGGCGGTTTAGTGGAGGAGCTGTCATGATGCCTACCCCCAGGCATCCGGACCAAGCCCCGGGAGCAGGCATCTAGACATTTAATAAAACCTCAGCAGCCCCGGCTAGGAGCTATCTGGGTTCAGTCCTGGCGCCTAAGGCGCCAGGCTCATAGTAGGAATCAGTCCTGGCGCCTAAGGCGCAAGGCTCATAGTCATTACTTACCTCAGGCAGACCATGCTGCAAATGACTCCAATCCAACATGAAGCCTGAAAGGGACTATTTTTCTACAGGGACTATTTTTTTACCTGGGTGTGGTTCTAGGGACTTCTTACCTGGGACTACTTTTGAGGCTATTTAAACCACACCCAACCAGCAACACACGCTTTGCGTTATTCTGCATCCAGCAGCGTAACACTCACCGTGCCTGCAGCCTGCATCCTGCATCCAGTCTTCTGCCACACCCGCCTCGAATCCGGAGCTCATAAAACAAAGAGGAAAGAAAGGGACAAGGTTAGAAAACAAACTTATTTCTATTCCACACCTGATTCTGGATCCATCTGGTCTCCGGACCTGTAAAGAACATCATTTCTGCACGCGCCGCACCTCCAGCTGCAGCGCCGCGCCATACTCACCAGGCTTCACAGCATCCTTCGGGTCGGCGCTGCCTCCATCATTTCTTCGCCAAACTTCGGCACCTAGAAGACAAAAGAAAACCACAAGGTGAGCCGAGGGAACCAACAAATATAATTCTTACCACCATAGACTTACCTGATTTACCACCGGAGGCATCCTTTTGTGACTCTCCATATTTTCACGTGCCGCATCTGTAAAGCGAGACAAAACACGTTTTCCTCGTGCAACATTTACCGGACAGCGCCGGGTAATACAGACTCTTACCTGAGCGCCACCAGCTGCCACAAGAGCATCTTTTCACGAGCCAGCTGCAAGACAAGAAAGGAAGGGGGGAACAAGAGTGAACATCGGACATATTGAACTCTATGAACTTAATACTTACTGGTCCTCACCAGGAACCTCAGTCAATACTCTCCGGAACTCTCCCGAGTCTTCAAACCAGTGAAGTAACTGGAATAGACGCGCCCCTGCAAATCCACGCAGGATGGAGAGCTCATCTTTCAAGAATATAAGGTGAGATTGCTGTGAGGGCATTTCGGAGGTGATTAGTTGGGGAGGACTGTGGGGGTGCCATCACTTGAATCCACAAGTGGCTAAATCCATCTCTCCACTTGCAGGAGAATATTTCTACGGGTTAAGCAGACAAAATTAGGAGGGCAGATCCAGTCAGTCATCGCTGCACTACGCATCACGTGGGTGGAGACCGCAGCTGTCCGGGTCCGACCGACGCCTCTGTGGGAGCAAGGTGAGCGTAACAGGAACAAGCTCTAGACCATGCAACTACCCTGCAGGAGATTCATAGAGGACAGGAATGAGATCCTGGCATACAAACAATGGGGACACCGATAACCAGGCTCAGAAATATAGCAGTGTCCTCATCCGTCCCTGATCAAGACCTAATGGAGTACGCATGTAACTTTTTAAAATGTCTCCTGCCACATATCGACAAACCACTGCTACTGTTGGACTGCTTCAGAATTCCGGCCGGATGTGATCACCAGAATCCACTTTTACACAAAGCAGGAGATCCTGGAAATGGGTCGCACCCCGGAATAACTAAGTTTCCAGGGTTCCCCCCCTACAGATTTTTCAGGATCGAACGACTGCTAATATACAAAAACGCTGAGTGCTACAGCCAATAACACTTCTTGTAGGACCAAAAGATCAGTGTAACGCTCACCTGATTCCCACAGACGCTGACCCGAACTGGACTGCTACCGTTTCTTCTATCGTAAGGCGCAGCGCCCGGAAGATGCTCTGGACGGGGCCTCCGAATTTGGATTGCCTGGCTTGTAGAGTAAGTTTTCTGCAGGTGGAAGAAAAGGGATTGATTACCAGCTGGGGTGGATATGTGTCCCCACCAATCTCCCGTTTCTCACTCTTTTTGACCCCCAACTTGGTTTCTGCAAGCTCTCACCTTAGGTATTGTAAAGATGAGCTCTCCATCCTGCTACAGGTGCAGGGGTGCGTAGAATCCAGTTACTTCACTGGATGGGAAATAGTTGCGGACACTGTGTCCTTCGTTTCTCCTACGGTAGCCGTAAGTAGGAGTGTCTTTTCTCCACAGGAGCTAGGGCCCAGAAACCTAAAGCTGGTAAGTCTCTTGGTGAGTATTTGTTCTCCGTGCTTAGTTAGTGCTCACCATGTATTCCTCTTATGCAGGTGCTGGGATGTAGCTGGCGTCGTAGCCGCGGGGGAGGAAGGTAAGTGAAAGAAAAGCGACTGCTTACTTCTAATGATTGTCTTTTTCTGCTTACAGGTGCCGAGATGCTGCCGGCGACACAACCGCTATCGCGCGTGATGAGGCACGTAAGTAAGTGGAAGAAATGTGGCCGCTTTAGAGCGGGCACCTCTAATGAGTGTCTTTTTCTGTTTTTCAGGTGCCGAGATGCTGCCGGCGTCATGGCCGCGGTGGAGTTCGGCGAGGCCACGGATGGGTAAGGCAAGGCGGCGCGGCTGCGAGCGTTTGAGAGCGCTGCTAATCTTGTACCTTTCCTTTGCAGGATCGTCGGACGTAGGATTGCTGAGGCCGGATTCCGGAAAGTCATTTCTAATGCTCGCCTTCTCTTTTCTTGTCTGTTTGCAGGTGTTCCGGGTGCTGGCGGGCGTGTCAGGAGCCAGGATGCAGGAGCCGATTCGGTGAGCGTCCTGCTACTGATGCAGAATAACGCAAATCACGTGTATTCCATCGGGCGTGGTTTAAATAGCAGAGAAGTGCTTCAGGTGTGTGTTCTTCCACTGGCCCCACCCAGGTAAGAAAAGAGTTCCTGAATAGAGGAAATAGTTCCTCCCAGCC
The DNA here is from genome assembly GCF_040938575.1 of Ambystoma mexicanum. NCBI lineage: Eukaryota > Metazoa > Chordata > Amphibia > Caudata > Ambystomatidae > Ambystoma > Ambystoma mexicanum. The sequence continues at coordinate 572,883,620 of NC_090922.1, read as the reverse complement.
CTGATGGCTGGGGACTTGAGCCAGACTGGATTGTTCTGGGTAAGTATACAGCATGGTCTGCCTCAGTCTGCCAAGCATTATTACACAGTTTATCACTATGAGCCCGGCGCCTATGGCTCCGGGACTGAAGTCCTTTATGAGCCTTGCGCCAAAGGCGCCAGGACACGGTCCAAAGGGCCCCGGTAGGGGTCTGCGGGGTCCGGAGATGTGGAAGAAGGGTCTGCTTCCGGGGGCGCTGGGCCAGTCCTGGCTCCTCGGGAGTAGTGCGCATGACAATCAGGTACCGCTGTTCAGTTCACTTTCAAGGGGATGTCCCGGACAATATCATGCCTGGAGGATGAGTCTCCCCACCGAGCACTCCGGAGGGAGACGAGGGCCTTCAACCAAAAGCACGAGGCTTCGCCTGGTCAAGAGTCCAGAAGGGCCGCAACCTAGGGAAATCTCTTCCAAACTCCGGATCCGGAGAAATGTTGCTGTTATAGGGGTCGCTCACTTTCTCATTGATTTTCTCATTTCAAGCAGCTGGCGTTGAGGAAGTGCCGAGCAATGTGGGTTCGAGATGGGCTTCATTCGGCCTACGCCTGACCTCAACCGGGATGACATCTGAAGTTCCTTGGGGCGTTTGGCCTCAGGTTTTTGGAAATTTTAAGTTTTGGAGTTCATTGCTGGGACTCTTTTTTGTTACTATTCGTTTGCTTAGTTAAAACCTCAGTTGGATCGGGATGTCCTAGATGGCGTCTGAAATTCACTTGGTTCCCCCCTTCCCCTGCCACGGAAGGAGGGAGTCTGGCAGTACCTCATATGAATATGCATTTTGCCAAGCTAAAAGTTAAAGGTCTGAACTCTCCAGTAAAATGGAAATCGATCCCTAGGTGGCTGAAAGATTTAGAGGGAACAGCAGTTTTTCTGCAGCAAACGCACCTCCTCCCGGCGGACTACACTCACCTTCGGAGTAGAGGGTTTCCTAAGCAATTCTTGGCCTTGGGGGTTAGAGGGGAGCAGCAATCCCGATAGTGAAAGACATCCAGTTTGAAGAGTTGACTCTATTCGAGACCCTGGAGGCCAATTTATTGGAGTGTAAGGTAGGCTCCAGGGGCAACTATATTCATTAATCTATGCCCCTAATGAAGGGCAAGAACACTTCCTGGGGGAACTAGAATCATCTTTCCTTCCCTTTTTAGAGGGCCAGATTGTGATTGGTAGTGACTTTAATGGTGTCCCCGACCCCTACAAAGACAAAACACATACTCCTTCCAAAGATTTTAAAATCACCCCGAGTAGTCTTCACTTTTTCAAGTGCCTAGATGTGGTGGACGCTTGGGGAGAGATATCCAGAAGAACAGGACTTCATTCTCAGGCTCATCGCTCCTCCTCCCATATAGATCTGATCCGGGTGTCACCCCAGCTTATGCCATTTATTGAAAAGGTGGTTATCGCCCCCAGGGCTCTCTCAGATCACGTCCTGGTTACCTTGCAAATTAGAGCTTGGGATCCAGCCCAGTCTCCCAGACCGCAATGGCGCCTATATGAACCGATCTTAAATGATATGGCCCCGAGAGACGAGGTAGCAAAGGCAATACAAAATTATTTCTGAGAGAACCCCACAGAACTAGCGTCCCCAGCTATGACATGTGACGCTATGAAAGCAGTCATCATGGGGGAGGTAGGGGTCTTAATAGCTCATACCCATCATAAACAGAAAAAACAAACGAGAGCCCAACTTGAACAAGAAATCCTGAAGACCGAGGGGGAATACAAGAAGGGGTGGTCCCCTAAAAGTCAACTAGCCTTACGCTTTGCCAAAATAAACTAGAGGCCTGAAGAAACGGCCCAATCTCGGATAACTGGTAAACAGGGATATTATGCTAAAGGCAATAAAGCCCACCGACTCTTGCCGAGAAAAGTGACCCAATCCAGAAAACGGACCACCATAGTAGGCCTTAAAGATCATCAAGGAGTGACTCAATATGGGGAGCAGATTAAACTACAATTAGCGAAAGTCCACCTACTAGAAACAATGGTTGCTCCAAGCAGATCAATCTCGGCCCAAAAACGGTATATTGAAGAAGCGTCTCTGCCACACCAGTCCCGGGAGGACATGGAGGCGTTAGAGGCCCCTATTCAACAGGAGGAAGTGGAGGTGGTAATTAGAGCCCTAAAGCCCAGAGCCCAGATGGATTCTCCCCAAAATGTTCTAAACTCTTTAGCAGCCAATTGCTCCCGCCGTTGACAGCGCTCTTCAACTCCTTCAAAAGTGTCACTCCCTCCATGCAAACCTCCTCCACAACATTAATATTAAAACCGGTTAAGGAGGGATTCCAAGATGGCGGCCGGCAGAGGAGGACGTGCATATGCGTCTCTACCCGCCAGGCCGCCGCATCAACAAGCAGACTAAAAAGGCATTCCGGGCGGATTCACGCCCCAACAGAGCACATCTGAAAATATTGTGCACTCTGACGAGAAGGGGGGAGATCGGCGACGCATACTCTGCAAAACAAGGGAAGAAAGGGGCGAGCCGCAGTGTGACAAAGGAGCAAGGGTGGACTTTCCATGGGGAACCAGAAATCCACACAGGCAACAGAAGGTCGAGAAAAGAGGGAGAAGGCGCTGAGGAGAGGCAACCATCCGTGCTCTCCCCACCCCCACTGCGACGGGACGTGGAGGGAAATGAGGAAAATAAAACAAAGAAAGCATCCGAGGGCCTCACACTCTCAGACCAGACCTCTGCAGCGGCGGTGCAGTGACGCAGTACTGGAGTAGCAGAAGCGGCCTGATCGAGCAGGTACAGAACGGGACAGCAGGGAAAGAACAAAGACCGGCGAACAATGGAAGAGCGCTCCTGAAGAAACGGACCCCGGAATAAGCTCAAAACCACCCCCCAGTGGGGACGAGGAGTCCCGGACAGGCAATCTTCCCCCCACAACCCAGGAGGCACAGAATGCACAGACAACACTCTATAGGACCACTCCAATCTGCAAAATTCAAACAACGCAACAGCCGGACAGTGACGTATTAGGACCTACGAGACTCGGCAGAAGCAGAGGAAGCAAGGCATGATCCAGAGGGCAAGGGTTGCGATATCAAGTAAATAGTTAGCAGGAACGTTGCCATAATTGTACGCTGTCCCCCACCACGTCGATACAATACAGAAGCAAGCTACAGCCCTTGCAAAAAATCAGATACAGCAACTTCACACAGAGGAGGAGCCCAAGGTCAGATGGCGATCAAGAACGAGGGGAGATACCACGAACACACTGCACAGTGAATTCAATGAGAGAAGGCCAACTAAAAGGGATTACAGCAGAGGCCAAACTACTGCGGCCCCTCAACAATACAAAAGCTATGAGGCCCGGTGAAAGGGAACCACAATAAGCATGTCTGCAGCAGGGTCAGAGGCAAATACACAACAGTAAGCCGGAATCCTTACGCAACACCAGACACAGCAACTCCACAACGCGATTACCCCGCAAACTAACTCTAATGAGCAAAGGCCAAATAAAGGGATTACAGCAGAGGCCCAAAAATTGCGGTCCCACAATATCACAAAGGCTATGAGGCCCGGTGAAAGGGAATCGTAATAAGCACATCTGCAGCAGGGTCAGCAGCAAATGAGGAGTTGACGAAGCACTCAAAAACACCCTAGCACTCCATTAAATCTACAAAATTAGGTCCCGGATGCACGCGAGAGCAAAACACTACATAGCAAGAAAGGACCCCCTTTCCCCCAGCCCATAAACAAACCAACAACAATACAAGGCCACACTGGGGCATGCACATAAACTGCTGGAAGAGCACTGCAATCAGGGCACCTGCAGCTGGGGGACAGACTTTAAGGAGAAAGAGCCCTAAGGTATTGGGCTCTCAATTTCACGACATTAAACTTGCAAGGACGCAAGTGAAGGGATACCCAATCATAGCCCCAGAGCACATCAGATGCCACACAAATCGAGAAAGCACACAGGAACGGGGAGCAAAGTCAGAGCCACGGCAAACAGAAAACCACAACCCCAGCACATACCTCCCCCCAAGGGAAACAGTCTAAACACTTAAAACAACTCTGGTGGGACGACTCAGATGATATGAAGGGGGGAGCCCTCTCAGGAAACCCACACTCAACGACAATACAAGGGGCACAGCACCATGACCAAAATGGACATGCAAAACTGCTTTAATGAATTCAAGACCGAATTTCTGCTCTCCTTCCGGGAACAATTCAAGACGCTAAAAGAGGAGATGAAACAATCCTTGCAGGAGGTAAAAGTAGATATTGCAAAGCTGGAAGAGAGAACGGACACTTTGGAAAAAATAGTCCAACAAATAGAGGACAACACCCAAAAACCGGATGAAGTGCCAGAACAACTAGCTCGCCTCTCCAACAACCTCCAACTCCAATGTGAAGATTTGGAAAACAGATCGAGGAGATCGAATATTTGAATAAAAAATTTGCCGGAATCAAACGAAGATAAAGACCTGTCTGACACCGTCCTTCAATTCTTTGCGGAAGTGCTGGTAGACAACATGGAGGCACAGGTACAGATCAATAGACTGTACTGTGTGGTACCAAAAAGAACACCAGAACCAGGTGCACGGCCAAGGTAAGTGCTGGCAGCTCTAATCTTGCACCGAAAAAGAACAAATCCTGCGTAAGACAAGAAACGCAGGCACACTGTGAATAAGCGGTCAAGAAGTACAACTATATCAGGATCTTGCCCAATCCACACTCCTGAAGAGAAGGAAAATGGGCCCAGTGGTTCAACACTTGATATCAAACCAAGTGAGTCCGTTTGGACTACTCATCACATGGGAGGGAAGGCAGTAAAGGATAACCTTCTGCGAGGAAGGAGAAGAAATCATAAGCTTACAGCAGGAGGAAGGAGAAGGAGAAGGCAAAGACCAAGCACAAGGAAGATTAAAAGGCCCAGGCAAGCAAGAAGGATGGAAAACAGCAACAAGAAGAATTTGAGGGGGGGACGGAGAAGGGGGGCGGAAAAGAGAACAATAACTTAATCCCAAACTTAGCACAATTAAGAACAGGGGACAAGGAGTGCGCTATTCCAGGTTAAAGGGGGCAGGAACAAGGCCAGAATCATATAGTTTAAGGCCCAGGGGAAGAGGAGGAAGGGCGATGTTGGAATCCCAAGTGCGATTTAGGACCCCTCACAAACTAAGCCTGATAGGGGGCCAGGCTCGAGGGACACTTCGTCCGGATGTCACTAGGAACCAAGCACCCCCCACCCCCCTCAGGGGGAATGGGAAATTGGGTTAGGGAGGGGGTGGGCATGGGGAAACGGGAACGGAGCAGGACAGAAAGGAAATCCAACCAGGGGAGGGGTCACAGTCGCATAAGAAAGGGTATAGTGGAATATGGATAACGGGGGCCCGAAACCGATAAAAATCCTTACACGCATCATCATCAATTAAAAGAAAGAAACTAGAGCGACTGAAGGCAGATGATATCATGTACCAAGAAACTCATTAAGAAAGACAAAGCGCATGCCAAAATCAGAGGGGCAAACCAAACGTACCAGGTAAACGCGGAGGAAAAGAAAGCGGGAGTCCTCATACAGAATACATGACAGGCTCAATGCACAAGTCATGGACAGTTTAGACGACAAGGAGGGACGCTACCTCTTCCTTAACATACTAATAGGAGGCAATCAACTCACATTTATGCACCCAACTCTGGACAAGACTGCTTCTTGCGAAAGACCCTTATGACACTAGAGGGGTTCGCCACAGGAGAAATCATACTAGGGGGAGACCTCAACATAGCATGGGACCCCAGAGAGGACAGAAGCTCCAAGACACGAGTGGGTATGTTTGCCCCCTCAAAGGCCCTGAAGAAAGCGTTTGAAACTCCAGGATATATGGCACGCCAAGAAAGGGGAAACACAGGGATATACCCACTTCTCACACATACATAACTCATAATCTAGAATTGACTATATCTGGGCTTCCACAGGCCTGGTGGGGAAAGTAGGGGACATAGAAATTGGACCAATATCCCTCTCGGATCACACCCCGAAACGGCCTCTTTCATCAACCTCAACAGGGCGAGGGGGCGGGGGGTAATGGACATGGAGATTCCCAACAGACATTCTCCAAGACACCATACGTGTGGACTCGATAAAGGAGAATTCTTCTTCTAAGAAAAGGACACAGGCACAACCCCCCCCCCCACCAAAACATGGTCTGGGATGCATTCAAGGCGGTACTAAGGTGTGAACTGATTGCAATGAACGCACAAAGAGACAAACAGCGGACTATATGGGAGGAAAAATTGGAGGAGAAGCTAAAGGGAGCACAAATTGAGCTGGCAAACAACCCCAGTAGAGTGACGAAAATGGCCCTAAAACAGATACAAGGCCAATGGGAATGTTACACAAGAAGAAAGCAGAACTTGTGATCTTAAATCTGAAACACAGGTACGGGTATCTAGTCAATTCATCTAAACCCATTCCATCTAATACCATTCCATCGAAATCTTTCCATCGAAAATATTTCCATCGAATGCATGTTTTTGGGGGGTAAAGGATTAATTTTTATTCGGGTGTATTTTAAGGGGTAAAAAAAAAAAAAACAGGGGGTAGCCCTCCCCTCCCCCAACAGAAATAAAAATGCATTCGATGGAAAGATTTCAACGGAATGGCATTAGATGCAATGGTTTTAGATGAAATGACTATAAACCCAGGTACTATATCAGCGTCAACAGGGCGGATAAACTATTAGCGAGACAGCTACGTGCAAAGGGGCGCAAGACTACCATAATGAAACTAAAGGAGACACATGGTCAAATAAAAACAACGAATGAGGAAATGGGAGCAATAATGAGGAGCTACTACCAAACCCTGTACAAGTTAGACGTACCAAGGACAGATAACCAGAAGGCCGACTTCGAGAATCTAACTCTCCCTCAGATCTCAGAACGGACAAATTGGCATTGGACTGGGACATCCAGGTGGAGGAAGTCCTACATGCAATCAAAAATCTCGCCAGAAACAAGGCCCCAGGTCCGGATGGGTATCTTGATGCCTTGCACAAACAATATCACAAGGTTTTGGCACCAAAACTTTCGACTTTGTACAACAGCTTCAAGGCACAAAGAAATATCACAAGATCCATGAACGAAGCAAAACTGATAATTTTTCCCAAACCAGGAAAAGACCCAACGCTGCCAGGATCATACCACCAAATAGCCCTAATTAAACTGGATGCCAAACTCTATAAAAAAATACTGGCGATAAGACTTACTCGACTTCTCCCAACTCTCATTGGCCCAGACCAATCAGTATTTGTCCCCACGAGACAAGCGGCAGACAACACGCGCAGAGTGAGCCATTTAATAGAAAAAGAGGAACACAACCGCACCCCAGCTATTCTCGTGTCTTTGGACGCAGAGAAAGCGTTCGATAGAGTTGAATGGACACAACTGTTCCACACGATGGAGAGCATGGGCTTCTGGCAGATTTTTATGCACAGGATTAAAGCCAACTATACAACGCCCTCCTTACGGACATCACTAGAAGCACTAAGCAGGGATGCCCACTTTCACCTCTGCTGTATGCAATATTCCTACAGCCACTCCTGACCATGATATGAGAGACCACAGGTGGAAGGGATAATGATGGGAGGAGTAGAACACAAAACAATGGCCTTTGCCGATGACATGCTGATAGCTTTATCGACTTCGGAATGGTCTTTCCCTGCACTGTGGAAATTGGACCAATTTGGAGCCATTTCCAGCCTAAAAATGTACAAACAAAAATCTGAAATCTTGAACCTGACCCAGGGCCCAGCAACGGTAAACAGACTGGCCTGAAAAACCCAAATGAACAAAGTCACAGAAAGCATCACATACCTGGGAATAAAATTAACATCTTCAACAGGACAGATCTATATCAGCAACTATCCAAATCGTCTAACGAGGCTAAAAACAGACCTAGAGAAATGGAATCTTCTCAACATCTCTTAGTGGGGAAAGATGACGGTCATAAAAATGTTGGTCCTACCAAAGCGACTCTACGACTTCCAAGCTCTCCCAGTAAAAATGCAGAGAACATTCTTTAGTGCATTAACCAAAATGGTGACTACCTTCATATGGCAAGACTCCGACAATATAGATGGCAAACCTAACGGCGCAGAGGACCAAGGGAGACTGACACGCCCACAGATCATATGAATGTTCCCCCCCCTGGTCTCTGCTCAGGCATTGAGGCACGGTTGCAGCCCTCCCGGGGGTGAGGTCGCTCAAGTCCGACTTTGCCCTCTGCGCTTATGTGGTGACTGGTGGTAATAGGTGATGCTGCTCTGGACTGCTCCTGCATGGAGAATAGGGGGCGTGAGTATGCCAGCTTGTGCGCCTGATCCCCTTCCAGACCCCTTCTCCCAAACCGTGGTATTCGTGGGATGCGCTGTCCCTGGAAAGCTCACCTGTTGATTAGTTTTGGCAAGCACTCCGTTCTGCTGCTTCTGCCAGGGGCGCTTGTATGATCGGGACCGAGTTCCTTCACTGGTCCCTTGCACGTGGTAGTCCAGTCCTGCTGCGACTAAGCCACTATACTTCAGTTAAGTGTTCCTGTTTGCCTTTGTCTTTCCACGTCTGTTTTTGTTGTATTGTAAAGTTTGTTTTCTTGTATTTCTGTCCGTTCCACTTTTGATGTTTGCTATTTTGCTTTCTTCCCTTGCAGGCGGTTGCCGGCCCGGCAGAAGTTGCAGAGCTCGAGGCCACAGCCAGAGGGAATGAGGAACAAAGCTGCAGCGGTACAGTAGCTGGTAAGTTGTTAACTAGGGGGCACGCAGGGTTCAAATGCGGCAAGGCCCTAGGATGAAAGTTCTAAACATGCCTTTCTTCTTCTTCACAGGGTCCGAGTTCGTGGATGCGAAGTGCAGTGCTGCGGCGTCGGGATCAAGATCACTGGATGTCAGGAGATGAATCTGCAGATGAAGCGATGAAGCACCGGTTTCCTGGAGGTGAGTATGCAGGAGAACACCTGGTTTCAAATGGAAGTAAACTGGTCCATGCTGCAGTGAGCGTCACGTTGCACGTGAGTGCACAGTAACGTGAAGTACCGGCCTTAAGGATGGAGTAGCTTATATAGCTGAGCTTCTGAAGCCACACCCACCAGGTTCAGCCTGCCTGCCACACCTGATGAGTCAGCACATGAGTATGTTCTCTGGAGTAAAGGCTTTCAGCTCCTGGAAAGTTCTTGTAAAATAAAAGCACTCCTGCACTGAAATAAAGTAAAAGCACCCCTGCAGTGAAATAAAGTAAAAGCACTCCGCACTGAAAAAGTGTTCTTGCTCACATCTCTATATGAGCCTGGCGCCTCCAGCCAGGGCCCCTGTGATTATAGGTCCCAAAGGGACATAAGTGAGTCAAGTGACCCATTCTCCCCTCCGCCCCCCCCCCCCCATCACTAGATGGTGTGGTTTTTGTGTTCTGGGGCCTGTGGCCATGACAACGAAGCAGCGCAACAGAGCATCATAAAGGAATGGGTAGCCCAATCTCCCCAACACATCTGGGCAAAATAAGAGGGGGCCATGACAGTCCACCCCCTTTCCAATCTTCTATGGCTACATAAATGCTACAGACACCCAAACACCAAAAAAAAGCAAAGTAGTAGGCGCAGGAGTGGATGCCTGGGACACAGCGGTTAAAAGAGGGACCCTAACGACTATCCCGTTCTCTTCACCCCAATGTTCGTTAACCCCGATTTTCAACCATGGATGGAAAAAAAAATGCAGCATCTGGATACAAGCAGTCTGCAACAAAATAAGAGATATGTACAGGGGCCAAACCATCATGCCCTATCAAGAATACAAACAAATAGTGGGGATTAAATCCACAGAGTGATTTAAACACACCCAGCTAAAACATTGGATCTCCCCCGTCTCCCTGCCCCCAATCAAGAAGCGGCAACCAGACCGCTGACCCCATTCGAAGTCTACATGACTACAGACACTCGCTCCAGAAGGATTGTCTCGAATACAAATTACTAAACAACCAGGGCGAGGAAGTTCAAAGGGGATACATGAAAAGACGGGAAAAGACATTGGCCAATTTCATAACAAGAAACCAATGAGTAAACGTCTGGATCAAAATCCCGAAGCTAACAAGCTCTATACAGATGAGAGAGATGTGGCAAAAAGTCATAATACAATGGCACTACACCCCTGAAAGACTTCAAGCGATGTACCCCACCGCTAGTGACAAATGCTAGAGGGGATGCCCTATAAAAAGTGACTGGAAGCATATTTGGTGGAGCTGCCTAAGGATTCAAAAATTTTGGGGGACGTGAAAACCCAGACAGGAAAAATGATACAAAGGGCATAAGACCTACAAGGGAAGGTATGGATGACAGGCATGTGGGACCCAAACCAAAGAACCTACACAAAAGCCCAACAGAGGGGAGTGATGACGCGGATTATAGCAGCATGGCTGATGATCGGTCAGCAATGGAAACAAAAAGCCCAGCCAACAATTTTTGACTGGCTTAAAAAAGTATGGAGATTCGTCTCCCTGGAGTGGATGATTTACAAACTGCAGGGAACGACAGACCTTTCGTGCAGACTGTGGCAGCATCCTATCCTATCTGCAGAGTGACTACATGCTCCAATGTGCCCACACAACATTAGAATCCTGGATATCCTTTGAACTTACCCACAACCAAGCACGAAGAACCTGGCCCATCACCCGAGAGGGGGGGTGGGGGGGAGTTGATATCTCTAATGTAAACTTGTATTTCCATTTGTAAAACCAATAAAAATATATATATTTGTTTTTAAACGGGTAAGGATACAAGGGCTTGTGCATCCTATAGGCCAATCTCTTTGTTGAATATCGACGCCAATATATAGTTGAAAGTATCGGCAAATCGCTTGGCCCCTCCCCTCCCAACACTGATTAAGGCAGATCAAACAGGGTTTGTTTTGGGTAGAAAAACAGGGATAACGTAAGGCGAGCCCTGAATTTGATAGAAATTACCATGATTGCCCAAGTGAAATTCGCTCTTTTAGCACTGGATGCCACCAATGCATTTCACAAGGTGGACTGGTCTTTTATGCATCTAACCCTAGAGGCTTTCCGTTTTGGGCCCTGCTTTAGGAAAATGATTGCGGCTAACTATTCCTCCCCGAATACTCTTCTCCAGGTTAACCGGGAACGATCATCCCTGATCTCCCCCCTTATGTGCGGAACACAAGGCTACCCCCTATCGCCCCTCTAGTTTACCTTAATTATGGAACCGCTGGCACAATGCATACGTGGCAACATAGCAATGCAAGGGGTTAAGGCAATGCAAGGGGTTAAGGTTCAGGAGTCTTCCCACAAGGTTTCTCTATACGCCGACAATGTTTTACTCTCCATTACTAACATTCGGCCTTCTATGCAAGCAGATCTTCAAGAACTCCACGCTTTTGGGCAAGTAGTAGGATTCAAAATAAATTATGTAAAGTCAGTAGCACTGGGGGTGGGGCTATCATTGAATATCTTGTGGTTCGTCTTCCCCAAAAGACTTTTCTGCAGCCAACTTCCACCCCTCATTAAAACATTACAAAAGGACCTGGCGAGGAGGGGGCGCTGTTGCGCAACAAAATGGCCGCTTCAGTGAGGAGCTCCTCTCCGGCATGAATCCTGATCGAATTAACCCCCGTTTCCAGACTGCATTGAGCCTCGTAAACTACCCACGCTGTTCCCGGAGAAAATCCTGAACTTGCAGGCGAAATCCCGATCGAAATCGGAGTTCCCAAGCTTGGGAACCCTGGTAGACCTTGAGGCCACAGACCCGAGCTGCTTCGCAGCTCCACAAGAATCTATGAGGGCGCCGCGGCTCCCTCCAACACCGGGCCTCACAGTGGGCGGAGTGAGACTGGCCACGATACGTTGCGCCACACATTCTCTGGGCATACTGTGCTCTGCCCAGCATAGAGCGCCCTGCAACGTCCCTCCCACTGTGGAAAGTGCCCGCGACGAGCCCTCCTCGAGCCACACGTTGCTGCGTCCCTGGGGCCGCGGCGTGCCGGCCCCCTCCTTGGAACCCAGCTGCCGGCTTCCGGCCCGTCACTTGTTTGCCCCTGTGGCTGGCGCGATCACCCGTGCGTCCAGACACGGGCTACAGACGGATCTCCGCAGCAGCCAGAGGCGCATCCCGGGTGGCGGCCTGGCAGCCTGGATCAGACGTTCCCGCTCCTCGACCCCGAGGTGAGAGCTGCTTGGGGCTGGGCTGGCGCTGCGTCTGGGCATGAGGCACGATACGAGGGCCAACACAGAAACATTGGTGCTGCCCTGTGGCATTCCATACACACATCCAACTCGGAGTGCTTGGGGGGGGGGTAGGGGGGATACGGGCCACTCCCCCCCTTTTTCTTTCGACAGCGGACTTGTACAGGCTTGGTGGGGGAGCGCCCCCAACCACATATTGAGACACTGCTAGACATTGATGCCCATCAGGGGACCCACCCAAACATTCTCCACCACCCTCCGGGAACCGGAGCCAGGGTCTTCAGCACAGCTCTCATCTCAACACCACAGTTTGTACAGGCATCGAGCTCCTGTTCAGGAAAAGCACATGGCTGGTGCCCACGCAAACGTGGGAGGACACAATACATTCAGTGTAAGGTTCTCTGATCCGAATCAAAGAAATCCTGGGGCTGCCCCCTGACGGACGCGGCGGGCGTCCCCCCGGGTCACCCTGTGCTCCCCTTCAACTGGCTCGGAGCCTCTACCATCAAAATACACTGATAATTCACACCCATCAGCTCTGGCGGTCATTGCCCCGCTTACGCAACGGAGCACACCATCTTGGAACAACCGACGTTTCAGGTAAACCGGGATCCCTGCGGACCTCGCGCTCTCCTGAGCCGTCCTCCACCACACTTTATCTCGCGGCCCTCTCATACCATCAGGCCCAGGCCGTTTCTCCATGCCTGGAAATAACGCAGGCAAAACTAAGACGGGGCCTATGGACTCCTTTACCAGCTCACAATCATCTCCTGAACGCCCGGATCTTCAACCTCCGGCCTCACCCCCAAATGCAGAAGATACAAATTTGATCATCTGCTGACAACAGTTCAAAATGGGTTCCTGGCCATTAATGTCAATCTCAATGACATGGTCTCTACGATAGGCTCCCTAAAAACTCGCCTAGACAAGGAAAGTGCCAGAATCACAGAAGCTGAAAGCAGAATTGGCACAAATGAGGACTCTACTCGGCAAAACACCCAGGACATCGCACTCCTTAGAGGGGAAATGAATAAACTCTGTGACAAGTGTGACGATTTGGAATCCTGGTCCAGACGGAACAACATCCGCATAGTCTGCCTTTCGGAGACCTTCTCCAAGGGTCCAATGGAGTCCCGAATCGAAGACCTTTTGAAATCTCTCCTTTGGGAAGAGGCACTCTCACCCCAAGTCCTCGTTGAGCGGGCACATCGCTCCGCCACCCAGACCAGGGACTCCTACCCGCACAGTGATTGCCAAACTGTTGAATTACAGGGTCAGGGACGCCATCCTCAAACTGGCAAGAGAGAAAGGACCCCTGAGGTTTGGTAACGACAACATCCATATATACCCAGACTTCTCCGCAGTGGTGCAGACTCAAAGATGATTCTACGAAGCTGTCAAGCGCCAGCTACGATTGTGACGGGTCCCCAACGCCCTTCTCTTTCCGGTGAAACTTCGCCTACAACATGCTGGAAGAGCACACTTTTTCAGATCTCCTGCAACAGCATTGGCCTACATGGAAGCCTCGATACCCCTCCCGCCCGGAAGACGGGAGCTTGGCCAGAACGACTTGCAACAACCTGTATAACCTGTCTTCCTACTCACTGGTCCCAGCCGCAGTCATCGCTGGTCTATGCTGGTCACTGAAAATGCTGGAAACAGGATGAAGCAGGGGGAACTCCTCTGCCCTCCATCCTCTAACACTGCCGGGTGAGATGCGCCCGAACTCGAAGCGGGGTTGCTGCACTCGTCCCCTTCTTTGGGAACATCCACAAGTTAGTTAAAAGGGTTCATCATCAAGTTGGGCACGATGGTGTGGGAGGGGGTGGGTACGGGCAACAGGGGCCGTTCCATTGTTCGAAGACTACGTTAACGCTGCAAGAAGCCCCTGTTGGGCACCAGGCACGATGTTCAGTTGGCTTAACCATCGGTAAAATTGCACTCACAGTTTCACTTGCTGTCCTCCACTTCGTGAAAACCCACTCTCCCAAGCTCTTGTATGACACACGGAAATGGCGCAAAAAACTAGTACACTCAGGGGGCTTAAACTAAAACTGCTCACCTGGAATATCCGGGGGTTAAACAAAAGGGCGAAAGCCAGCAAAGTAGGCGCTTACATTAACAGGGAATCACCCGCATATCGCTATGCTCCAAGAGACTCATGCATTAAAATCCACCAACGAAAGTATCCTGCGGCAGTGGGGAAAAAAAAATAGGTATTACACGGAATACTCCTCCCAAAATAGAGGCGTCATCACGTTAATAGACTCCTCATTGGGGTTCTACACCGAGAAAAGCATAATCGATCCACAGGGCAGATTTGTGGTCTGGGGCACTGTGGCTGGCAGAAAATGTATATTGGTTAATACATATGGTCCAAACCTAGACGAGCCAGAATTCTACACGCACCTCCTTGCAGAGATAGGCCCTACAACGGAAGCCTGGGTATTGTGGGGAGGAGACCTTAATACTATCCTTGATACTACACTACATAGGTCCTCAAGTAAACCTCGAGCCCTTACTAAAGCAGCCAACATTATACACCAGGTCCAGGAGGAACTTGCTTTGTCCGATGCATTGAGAGGGACCCATCCTACAGATAGAAAATATACCTTTTATTCTTCGGTCCATGATTCTGAATTCATAATAGACTACTGGCTCATCTCCTCCCCTCTCATCAACGCCATCGAATGCTGCGATATTCTTCCGCTCACACTCTCGGACCATTCCCCTGTCACTCTAGATATACTGCTCCCCGACATCCGCCGCTCTGCACAGCGATGGAGGAGGCCCCCCCCCCCAACATATTGAAGGACCCAAATGTGGTGGAGGCTCTATATACTGAGATGGAAGAATTCTTCCAGCTGAATAAGGGTTCTGTGGACAGCTGGGCTTCTATCTGGGAAACATTTAAGGTGTGGGTACGGGGCAATCTTATGTCCAAGACATCTTATCTCCTCAGAACCGTTAGAACCAACTTGGGTAACACAGAATCAACCCTGCAATCGCTTGAATCTGCCCATCGTAGGACCAATGACAAACGCATTTTGGCAGACATCAGTCTACATCGCCAAACCTTTAACGAACTAGCCACCAAAGAACAATACATTGCCATCCCGACTAGGGCACTCAAAAACGGGGAGGGCAACAGGGCGGGCCACCACCTGGCCCGTATACTTCGCAATTACCACAACCACACCCCTATTGCAAGTATTCTAACAGATGGGGTAACGGCTGTGCACGAGGAGGACGAAATAAGACTATTACATTAATCTTTACGCCAACCACGATAGATGCACACGAGACGACGTAAAGTTGTACTGGAGTAAGGTTTCCCTCCCTAGGCTAACTTGAGAAGACAACTGGTCCCTTGAACAACCCATGACAGCCGAGGAAATTGCTGAGGCGATTAAAGCACTAGCAGCGGGTAAAACTCCAGGACCGGACGGTCTAAACGCCGACCTGTATAAGACATGCTCTCCGATACTCGCCCCAATATTGTCCCTTGTATGGGAAGAGGCTATGAGCGCTGGTTCACTCCCTGAGTCCATGTCAGATGCAGTCATTACGGTGCTCTTGAAACCCAGACGCCCGGCATATGAACGCTCCTCCTACCGTCCCTTGTCCCTGATTAACACAGATGCCATGATTTACGCGAAAGTGCTGGCGACTAGACTGCTCCCCGAAATGACCACCTTAATCCATCCCGACCAATGCAGATTTATCCCTACGAGATCCACGGCCCTGAACCTGCGCAGACTATTCAGTGTTCTAGCACAGATCAAACCAGAGGCACAAGCAGCAGCCATTTCACTTGATGCCGAAAAAGCGTTCGATTCGGTATCGTAGCTTTATATTCGGATTCGGCCCTTATCCGATAGGTTGTGTCAAACTTCTCTACTCCTCTCCCAAGGCCAGAGTCCTAACCAATCGTACCCTATCCAATCAATTTACTCTATGTAGGAGAACGAGGCAGGGATGCCCCTTCTCACCCATCCTTTTTGCCCTTAACATTGAACCAGTGACAGCTGTAGTCCGGGCTGAACAAGACCTTCGGGGTATAAAAATGGCCGGGGTATACCAAGCCATCTCATTGTATGCAGACAATGTACTACTATATATTCGGGAACCAGAAAAGAACATGTCCCCCATTTTGACGGTGATCACCGAATTCACTACACACTCAGGCTACAAGATCAATACTTCCAAATCGGAGATCTTTCCGTTGACACGAGCCACTACTTGCCCCACAAACACTCATGGTCGGTCATGGGCTCCCGATCACATTCGATACCTGGGAATCCTGGTTTCTCACGACAAGAACTCTCTTTATATAGATAACTATGAATCCACGCTACAAACCATATACCCTAAACTTCAAATTTGGTCCAAACTCCCCATATTTCTTGCCGGCCGGATATCAGTCCTTAAGATGACAGTACTCCCTAAGCTCCTATACATCTTCTGTAATGTACCTATATGGCCGGGCAAGCTCTTAGACAACCTGCATTCGATGGCCACCTCCTACGTGTGGAACGGTGGCGCGAATTGAATGAAATGGAACAAATTGGTCGAACCCTATGATATCAGAGGCTTCGCCTTCCCCGATTTCGAATTCTACTACTATGTGGCACAGGCACACTATGCAAAGTTCTGGCAGGAGCCCTTGGATAATACACCACATATACCCATCGAGCGTCATTCGGTCCGCCCAACCGATTTGAGATCCATCATATTTTTGAAGTCACATAAAGATGATTGCAAGTTTGACCCTGCCTCCTGCATAGTTGCAGCATGGGCTGCAATAAGCAAACGTCTGCACATAGACTGCCCTTATGATTCCCAAGCCCCACTCTGGAACTTCCTGGGCATTAAGCCGACATATGACATTGCCATCCAGAAAAACTGGCTACCCGAATATGAACTCACAATGAAAACCATTTTCCGTAATGGTAAATTTGTAACGCGTGAAGACTTTGCAAACTCAGTGGGGAGCAACCAACAAGCCACCCTACAATTCCATTGTATGAAAGCCACGTTCAAAGAAAGGTGGCCATCATTCCCAGACGAACCCCCCGAACATGTATGCTACCAGTCAATGTATTCTCAGGCAGGCACTGGGGTGTCCAAATTATACAATATTGTGCAGGCTCATACGAAATCAACAAACACCATCAAGGCATCGTGGGAAAAAGACATGGATATCACAATCGAGGTGGGGAACTGGTCCAGATACTGTCTCCCATCTAAGAAGACCTCACTTAATGCAGGCCTGAGACTAATACAATTCAAGGTTCTGAACAAACTACATTTCACTCCAGCCAAAATGGCAAAGTTCTACAGGACCATTCCCAACCGTTGCCCGAAATGCCACGCCCCTGGTGCGGATTCGTTTCATATGTACTGGGCCTGCCCCCAGATAGCGGGTTTCTGGCTCGCAGTGGCCAATATCCTTGAGGAAATAACACAAATCCCTGCACACCTCAATACACCTAAATACATGTTTGGCGACATTGGTAAGGTCCCGGAAAAAACGAGGAGAATGTTTAACGTCGCCTGCGCATTAGCAAAGAAATGCATCCTTCAGAAATGGAAGAGCGGCCAGGCTCCAACAGCAGAACAGTTCCTTGCGACCCTCACTTACGTAAATGAATGTGAAGAAAGGAACAAGTTACTTACCTGTAACTGTTGTTCTCCAGCATGGGTCTGGCATGGATTCACATGCTCATGAATATTCCCCGTCGTCAGGCTGGGAATCCTCGGTAAAGAAAAAACCAGTATCAGTTTCGTTTCTGATCTGTCTTTCGTAGTAATAACCAATCACTGGTCTCTGCGTCATACTGACCACAGCCAATGACTGCCCTCTACCTAAGCACCGCCTCTGGCAGCCATCTTCAGATTTGGAAGCACGTGAAGTGGCAGTATGACCAAGTGAAGAGCCGCAGAGGGGTAGGCGGGAGGGTTCGCATGTGAATCCATGCCAGACCCATGCTGGAGAACAACAGTTACAGGTAAGTAACTTGTTCCTTCTCCAGCATGGGGTCTGGCATGGATTCACATGCTCATGAATAAAGAATACATAGCAGTACACACATGCACAACCACGGGAGGTGGCAAAGGCTCAACATTAAGCAGTACATCAAACTCAACATTAAGCATCTTACCTCCTCACCAGGCTCACCTCAGGCGAACAGGTTGCGCAGCACTGCTTGGCCGACCCTGGACTCCTCCCTGGAATCCCGATCGACGCAGTAGAATTTCATGAAGGTGTGCGTCGACCTCCACGTAGCAGCCCTGCATATGTCCAGCAGGGGCACACCAGAAAGGAACGCCGTGGTAGCTGCGATCGCTCTGGTGGAATGGGCTCTCGGACGGCCAGGCAGCGGTCGGTTTGCCAACCGATGACAGTACATGATACAGCCGGAGAGCCATCTGGAAATGGAAGCCTTCGAGAGAGCCTTCCCCTGATTGACAGGTCCAAAGTTCACAAAGAGTTGTGACGTCTTCCGAAAACACTTCGTGCGGTCCACGTAGAACTTCAGCGCTCTAGACACATCCAGCGACTGCAAAGTCCTCTCAGCCGGCGACGAAGGCGACGGGAAGAACACAGGCAACACCAAGGGTTCGTTGAGATGGAAGTCCGACGGTACCTTGGGCATGAAGGAGGGGTGCGTCCTGAGCACTACCCTTGTGTCGTGAAAAGTCAAGTACGGGGCCTTGCAGGAAAGGGCCTGGATCTCTCCCACCCGTCATGCGGAGGTGATGGCCACAAGAAACGCTGTTTTCCACGACAGAAACTTTAACGGGGCCGAGTGCAGAGGCTCGAACGGAGGTCCCATGAGCTTGGTCAGCACCAGGTTGAGCTCCCACGCCGGGGCCGGAGCCTTCACCGGCGGGAACGATCTGAACAGTCCCTTCATGAACTCTTTCACCAGACGATGAGACCACAAGGACGTCCGGCCCGTGGTTCTGGTGTATCGGGAGATCGCAGCAAGATGAATCTTGATGGACGCGTGTGCCAGTCCAGCTTTGGCCAGCGTCAGCAGGTACGGCAGTACCTGGGGAGCCGTAATCCGTAGAGGGTTAATCTTCTGTGCGTAGCAACAGACAGAGAACCTCTTCCATTTGTGTCCATAGCATTTAAGAGTCGAGGACGCCCTGGCCTTTGCAAGAACCTCTCTGCAGTCGGCCGGTATGTCGTATCCTCCAAACTCTAGCGCTGCAGGAGCCAGGCCTGCAAGTTCAGCGATTTCGGGTCGTGGTGGAGGATGGCGCCTCCTTCCCTGGAGAGTAGATCCGCGTCCACCGGCAGCTTGATTGGCGGGGACGCTGACAAGTCCAGAAGGTCCGGGAACCATATCTGCCTCGGCCACGCAGGTGCGACGAGTATCATCCTGCACCGTGACCTCTTGAGCTGGTTGACGAGCCGGATTAGCAATGGCAAAGGAGGGAACGCGTAGAGGAACAGGCCCTCCCAGGGGAACGAGAAAGCATCGCCCATGCTCCTCGCCTGGGGAAACCTGCTGGCGAACCTCCGGCACTTGGAGTTCGTCGCCGTCGCGAACAGGTCGATCTGGGGTGTGCCCCACCGTCGGAAGAGGCGATCCACTAGATCCTGCCGTAGTTCCCACTCGTGGCACGAGCGCAGCTCCCTGCTGAGTGAGTCGGCGATGGTGTTTTTTATCCCTGCCAGATGAAACGGCACAAGAAACATCCTTTGGGCGACTGCCCAATGCCACAGGTCCTGTGCCTCCTTGGACAGCGCTGGGGACGTGGTTCCGCCCTGTTTCCTGATGTAAAACATGGTGGTGGTGTTGTCGGTGAAGATCCTCACCACCTTGCCCTTGAGGGACGGAAGGAAGGACCCGAGGGTCCAGAACACTGCACGGAGCCCCAGGACGTTGATATGGAGGGACTTCTCCGTCGGGAGCCAAAGGCCCCTCGCGTGCAGATTTTCGGTGTGCGCTCCCCACCCTTCCAGGGAGGCATCCGTGGTCACTGTCTCCTGGTGGTCTGGGGTCTGGAAGTCCATGCCCGCCATCAGATGCGCGCGGTTGCCCCACCACCGGACCGCTTGGCGGAAACTCTCGTCGAGTGTGATCCTCTCCTCGAAGCCGCCCGTCGTTTGGATCCAGCGCGCGTCCAGGAACTCCTGCAACGGGCGCATCCGGAGCCTGCACATGGGAATGAGGTAGATGCAAGAAGACATCATTCCGAGGAGGGACTTGATGGACCTCACCTTGGCCGCGTCGGAAACCAACATCCGCTGTACCTTGCCCAGGATGGACCTGGTCCTTTCCTCCGACGGGGAGGCCAGAAGGGACACTGTGTCGAGCTTCGCTCCCAGAAACAGTGCGTTTTGCGCGGGTACCAGGTGGGACTTGGCGTAGTTCACGGAGAATCCCAGATCCGCGAGAAGTTGGACGGTCCTTGCCGTGTGCTCCACGGCGAGCTCCCTCGTCTTGGCTCGGATGAGCCAGTCGTCCAGGTAGGGGTAGACGTGGATCCCCTCGCGGCGCAGCTGCGCAGCCACCGGTGCAAGGCACTTGGTGAATACCCTGGGTGCCGCCCGTAGTCTGAAGGGGAGGGCTTTGAACTGGTAGTGACGCCCTTGGACCACAAACCTGAGGAATTTTCGGTGCCCCTTTAGGATGGGAATATGGAAGTAGGCATCCTCCAAATCCAACGACGACAGGAAGTCTCCTTCCTCCAGCTGACCCAGGACGTGCTGGAGGGTGACCATCCGGAACTTCTGCGCCTTGATGAACTTGTTCAGACGTCGCAGGTCTAGGATGGGGCGCAATCCTCCCGTCTTCTTCACGGGGAAGTATCTCGAGTAAACTCCGGAGCCCCGAAGCCTCTTTGGGACGAGTTCGATGGTGCCCTTCCTGAGCATCGCCTTTACCTCCAGGAGAAGCTGAGGGACGTGAAGCTCTTTCCTGGCCACGGGGGGGACGCGCGGGCACCTTCTTTGAAACTCGAGCGCGTGGCCCCGGGCTAAGGCGTCCAGCACCCAACGGTCGGTGGAGATGGACTCCCACACGCTGACGAAGCTCGCCAGCCGGCCTCCCACCGGGGTGCTACGGTGGGGGCCCGACCCCACGGCCGGTTCAATCCTGTTTCGACGAGGCTTTGCCGCCTTGACCTCCTTGGCGACGACGGCGGGGTCCGCCAGATTTGCCTCGTCCTCTGTAAGCCTCCTGAGACGACGAGCGGGCCGCTTGACGGTAGGTGGAGAAACCGCCGCCGGAACCTTTGGAGGCGCCCTTGCCTCCGCTGCTCCGAAAGGGCGTCCGTCGTTGCTGCAGAACCCCAAGGGCCCGGGCCGTCTCAGTGTCCGCTTTAATGGCCTGAAGGGAATCGTCCACTGTTTTCCCAAACAGGTTGTTCCCATCGAACGGCATGTCCAGGACTCTGGTCTGTACGTCTTGACGGAAGTCCGTAGCCTTGAGCCATCCACGCCGCCTAAGGCACACGCCATTGCCCAACTGGCGAAACCCAGTGTCGGCGATGTCCGTCGCAATAGTGATGGCATGGTCCGACGCCACCTCACCTTCCTGTAGGATCTCCAGGGCATCCGCCCTCTTGTC
This sequence comes from Ambystoma mexicanum, assembly GCF_040938575.1. Lineage (NCBI taxonomy): Eukaryota > Metazoa > Chordata > Amphibia > Caudata > Ambystomatidae > Ambystoma > Ambystoma mexicanum. The sequence goes on along the minus strand of NC_090922.1, from coordinate 572,861,810 downwards.
GTCCGGTATGAAGTCCAGCAGGGGAGCCAGTTTGTACCATAGCTCCCTGTAGTAGCGGGCCACGATAGCCAAGGCGTTGGCCGCTTTAATCGTCGTCGCTGCAGACGAGATGACCCTGCGTCCCATAGCGTCCAATTTCTTTCCCTCGCCGTCCGGTGGGGAAGTCGATGTGGAGGGCGCACCCCCCCCGCTTTCTTCCTGGCCGCCGCGGAGACGACGGAGTCCAGGGTAGGCTGCGCCCGGAGGCACAGGGGGGCCGCGTCCGGGACCCGGTACTTCTTCTCGTACCGGTCTCTTCTAGCTGGCGTCGTGGAAGGGTTCTTGAGGAGGGCGAGGCCCTCATCCCAAATGTCGTCCAGTAGAGGCACCACGAGGACCGTCTTCCTCTTGGCCTCGCGCCGTTGATAAAGGAATCCTTCCTTTTTCCTCTCCTCAGGGCAGAGTTGGAAAAGCTCGGATGCCCTGGCGATCATGGAGTGGAACGATCCAATCTCGTCGGGCGGAGAAGCCCTGGTGGGAGGTGACGACGGTAGATCCTCGTCGTATACCTCGTCGTCCGTACCCCTCGCTGCCGTGTCAGTCCCCGTATCATCCCCCCGGGGTGGACGGGGAGGAGGGCTGGACGGGGCGCGACAGCTGAAAAGGAGGTGGAGGGTGAATCCTTCTTTTCTTGGGCGGGGGAACACCAGAAGGTCCCGGTTCAGGATCCCCCGACGGGAGAGGTTCCTCCGTCGGCAACGGTAGTCTCGTCCTTATCTCTGAGCATAAGGACTGTATAGCCAACAAAATGGCCGCCCAGTTGTCTTGCGGCGCTGGCAGAGGGGAATCCGACGGGCGATAAGGGGCCCCGTCGGCACCCTCGACGATGTCGTCGTCACCTGCGTCGGGATCCATCCCGACGGGCCGGTCTTCTTCCACGCCAAGGCCGTGGCTTAAGACCTCGATCAGCTCTTCCTCCGAGGTTGAGGCCGAATCTACGACGACGCCCTGCCCCCCCTTTTTCTTCCCCACCGGGGATTTCACGGGGGTCCTATCGATGGGCACAAAAGAGGACTCCCTCCGAGTTGGCAGGGAGACTCTGAGCCCCGAGGTCGCCACCACTGGTGTAGCCTCCACAGGCTGAGCCAGGGCCGCCGCGACAGTATCGATAGAGGGCTTGGCCGGATGGATTAAGGCCTTCACCACCTTAGGTGCGCTCACCGCCTTATCCTTGAGGGGGGGGGGGGGACACTGCCTCGCTCCCCCTCCGATGGGGCCTTCGAGCTCGACCGGGGCCTCTCCAGGAGCCTCGCCGGGTGCTCGCCCTTCCTCTTACCCGACCCAGAGCGTAGAGCCCGACCGTTCGGCGCTCCCGGGGCCAGCGGACTCGCGGTGCTTGGCCTTGTGTTGGACCCCCGTCGCCGGGGCGTCCTCAAAGGTCTTAGAAGACTGCTCGGATTTCTTCCTCTTCTTCTCGCCTGACGGGCTCTTCCCTTCCAGCCAGTTGGCGAGACGTTGATGGCGGTCCTTCATGGTCCGCTCCGACATATTGCCGCAAAACGCTCAGTCCTTCTCCACGTGCGTCTTGTCCTCATGTAAGCAGTAGAGACAAAAGGAGTGTTCGTCCTCCTTAAAGACGTTCTGCAGCTGGCATCCAGGGCAGATCCTGAACAGCTTTCCGGGCGTCGAGCTTCCCTTCTCCTGGGCCATGTCCGGGCCTGAGAAGCTTCTGGAGTCCTCCAAAAGCGTAGCTCGACGAAATCTTCACCCTTGAAGGGCGCAGACGAATCCGACACGGGTCCCCGTTGATCGGATGGAGAGTCGGTGGAGCTTGAGGCTCTTTTGACCGAAAAAACGAAGTTTTTGAGAAAAAACGTGAAAAAATAGCACTAACGCTCGAGAGCAATAGCACGAGGATCCCAACACATGAACGTGCAGTAAAAATCTGAAGATGGCTGCCAGAGGCGGTGCTTAGGTAGAGGGCAGTCATTGGCTGTGGTCAGTATGACGCAGAGACCAGTGATTGGTTATTACTACGAAAGACAGATCAGAAACGAAACTGATACTGGTTTTTTCTTTACCGAGGATTCCCAGCCTGACGACGGGGAATATTCATGAGCATGTGAATCCATGCCAGACCCCATGCTGGAGAAACTATGTTGGTATGATGCCTGCTCCGTGTAAACCAAAAGACATTTGGGCCCCGTTCATGAAACCGTTCGATGAAACCTCCATAGACACTGAAAATTCTGACAATTAAAGCGTGGATGATACGCCATGCCACATAGTTAGCTAAATGTAACTTAATTCTGTGGGAATACACAAAGACATGCATCTGATGTAAAAGACTGTAAGGGGAGATCAGTTGTCAATTTGTAACGTGAATCTGTGTTATGTAGATGCGAGACATGCAGAGTGTACTGTGACATGCAAATCAAAAATAAAGTTCTAAAAAAAAAAAAAAAAAAGAAGACCTGGCAAAATAGGCAAGCCAAGTGATTTCATTGATGTGCCGAATCACAGCAGGTAAAATGAATTTACTTCCTCGCTTCCTCTATCTTGGTTCTTCCCTTCCGGTGGAAATCCCGAAAAACATTGGACTGTCTTCAATGTAAAATCTTGGGTTTAACTGGCGGGGTAAAAAGCAGAGGATTCGCAAAAGGGTCATGATGGGTGGTTCCCGGTTGTGGGGGGTGAGGGGGGTTGGATGTGCCCGATTTACATAAATATACGGAGGCGGCCCAAATATCACACCCGACAACTTGGATGGCCTCTACTCCCCCACCGAAATGGGCTGAAATTGAACAATCAAAGCTCTCACTACCCCTCCGCGTTGTAGCCTTTATCCCCCATGTTGCACGAAAGCAATGGCAGAACCTGCTCTCATCAACAAGAAGTCATGGGATGAGGCTTTGAGGCAGAAAAAGATACCCAGAGGCTTGGGCCCACTATCCCCAATTTTGGCAATCCTGCCTTCTCGCCGGGCATGCAGTCAGAAGCCTTTGGGAGCTGGAAGTGGGCGGCCTTCAAACACTGGCCCAGCTATTTGAAGGAGGCCAGCATCGCTTGTTTGAGGATTGCAAAAGAACGTTTCAACTCTCGGAAGTGGACAGGTTCGCGTATGTGCAGTTACGCCATTGGATTACGCATCCTGAAATAAGGCAAAAGGCCACGCGACCTAAGTCGATTGATTTAACAGCCACAGAGAACTTCGAGACGGGTGGGGTCTCCAGGATATACAAACTCCTTAGGAAAGACTGGTTGACCTCTCGTCCTGCCTAGATGTGCTGCTAGGAGGCAGATCAGGGCCACTGGGTGAAGGATCAATCATGGTTGGATATTTGGGCCCGGGGTCATTCTTCCTCTGGTACTACCCCTCAGCCCCCAGCACAGATACACCACTTCCAGGCTGCGGCATCTCCCTTCTGTTGGCACGAGTGTGGGGCACTTGGCTCAGACAACCACATGTGGTGGGATTGTCAGCCAATTCATTTCTTCTGGGACAGCATCACGACGATCATCGAAGCCAAGACTGGTATGTATCAAACTCCTGTTGTGTCCCATAACTCTTTTCTAGGGGGCAACAAGTGAGGAGACAAACCCTAAATCTGGGGCATGAGCGAAGTTATTGAGACACTTGGTGCTGGATGCACGCATTACAATCGCCTGCCGTTGGAAAGCCGTAGAAGGTCCAGAACTTTCCCTATGGTGGATTAAAATATGGGACATTTTGCCGGCTGAAAAGGTCACAGCCTCAAAGGAAGGAAAGCTCCACCAATTCCAGGCTATATGGGACCCTCTGTTGGACTATGACAGGGAATCTCCAGCGATAACATTCAAGCCCCGCCTAGCAAAACTTTATTTGCACTTGGGTGAAACGGAGTAACACTTGTCTCTCTAAAAGAAGGGAGGGATATACAGGGTTTTGGGAGGACTATTGGCTGTCTTGATATATTGTCTATGCATTCTGGCACACATAGGACGATGTAAATTGAATGCTATAATCTCTACACAATTATCTAAATGCTTTGTATTTCTTTCTGGTCTTTTCTTGTTCCAACTGTTTTTACACAAAATAATGGTTTATGGCTAAACTAAGTTACATCTGCCAACAGCCTACTCCACAATACACTGGTAGGATGATAGAATCAATAGAATCATTCTGAGACCACAATGGGGTGGTAAAAAGTACATCTGTCCTGCTAACCATATGGGTTACAAAATCAGCATATAATAAAAGACAGTGTGAATTCATTAGCAATCCCACCAGCCACAAACAAAAGTAGCCCCTGCTGTTCACAACATTGCAGTGGTGTTGTCAGTGTGCACCTGAACCGCTAGGCACAACAGAACAAAAAGAAAGGTCTTAATTGCCAAACAAATGGTCTTCAATTGGAAAAATATTTATGTGTACCCTTTTCTCTTTGCCGGCCAAAGCCTGTGCACCTGCAGAGAGCCACAATGGGTTCTCCAAATGAACACTTGATGTACAGATTGCCATTGAAATCTAATGAGACTAAGGAAAGCGACGTCCAGCAATACAAGACAAGCCTGAAATTGCTGTGAGGAAGCCTACAACAGCTTGGGCTGAGTATCTCTATGATTTCATTCTCTGGACAGCTGAAATTGTACCTCTTCATCCTGAACTTTGCAAAAGTCACCAAGTAAATGCAAGAGGCTTGAAATCTAGGATGGTCCTCTTTATGGCTACAATTCTCTCTGGGTGGAGGAAAAACGAAGACTGTTGAGTGGGCATGGTTAGGGAGAATTCTCAAATATTTGCTAATTCCCTTAACCTTAGACACCCCCAGCAACTTTGCTGGATTCCGAGGACTTGATTTTTTTACCTGGAGAGCGTGTGACCCTTTTTTCCCACTCTCACATGTATTTTGATGTGTATTTTATTCTTGTGTTCTTGATTATGGAGTTTTAGACAACTCCATAGGCATCATCTTTTCATGAGTGTCACAGCACTCTCATTGCAGTGGCACAGGGAAACCTTTTCAGGCTGTCCCAAGGTTTAAATACCTTCTCTGGGATAAACTACTGTTTCCCAGAGTAAGTAAAGTGAAATTGACTTTACTAGTCTCTTTAAATTCCCAGACCCAGCACACCCTATTTTACAGTAGAGTGCTGGAGGCGTTATCTAGTATCCCCTGTGTTTAGATACTCATTTAGCAGTCAAATGCTACCCTTTTCTATTGAAATGGCTGGTCGCAGTAGCTTTACAAGAAACTACCATGATTTTTCTCGACCGCGAACACAGATTGCGTTAATCGCGGGAGCCATGTTTTTCAAGATGGCGTCGGAGCCCCCTTTATCGCCATTCCTTTATGTAAAGGTCCTTCTAGAGTTTTCCTCTGTGCGCCAAACCAGGTTTGGTCCCTTTGTTTCATCGCCTTTGGCAGGCTTCAGGACTGAAGACTGCCTCTGGCGCCTGAGTGTCTAGGGTGGGCAGGAAGTGAGGGAGGTGCCCGAAACTCACTATGCTTAGTCTCCTAGGAGACCCAAATGCACTCTGGGCAATTGGCTGGCTGACTAGCAAGGAGAGCCACCCTGCTGGGCGTTGGCAGCTAGGCTGGAATGAATGGGAGGAAACTGGATAAAAGGCGAGTTTCTTGGCTTGGAAGGCAGAGTCGACCACTTCAACTCCTGGACCGTTGGTTTGCCAGTGAAGCCCTGCTGCAGGTCCAATTTGCTAAATTCATCTCGACAGAAGCCCTGCAAGGACGACTTCTCCCTTTGAGTTGGTGGGACCAATCAATTTGACCCATAAGCCACCTGGATGCCATTCTCGGAGCTGGTTGTATTTTCCTCAGAGTGCTGCAGGAAACCGAATAACCAGGGAGAGGGACACCAGTTTGTGTGCTTTACTACAGCTACCGGAATTGAAGATTTGCCCAGTGCCAGATTTTCCGACCAGTTCCCGTGCAGTGCAGGAGTCCGCCAACAACCTCCCTCTTGTCCCCACGACTGAGGCTGAGGAACAGCGAGATCTGCAGGAACTGCCAGGAACAGAATTCTTCAGCTGCATCTTTTTCTTCATTTGAAAGGTACTGTGAAACGAGACAGAGTACTTGCCTCTCGCGGTGAAAGTGCTCGAAACTTTCCCAACTAGCAGGCCTAATCAGCTTGTGACCCAACGTATAATTCTTCTGCTTACAAACTACTTTCAAGAACTTCTACAGAGACTTTACCGTTTACTTGCCAGAACCGTTTTTACCTATCCAAGCCTTTAGCCCATTGACTTTAGTGTATTCTATTGAATTGAATGGACTCTTCTGGTGAACTCAAGTATCTGCACCGTCTAAAAAATTGTAATCCTTTTATGTTCTAAACCTATTCCTTTTTGCTCCTCCTTCAAAGTATTCTGAATGACATTTTGCCCCTCCTTCAAAGTAGTTTAAATGCCTCAGAAACATAACGAGTATAGTATTGAAGTGTATTGATGGATGATATTTAACTGCCTCCTTCCAGTCAATGGTTTATAACTGACTGTTGAATAAATTAATAAGATTTAACCAAGAAACCTTGAGTGTGACAGTTTATTTGAATACTTGTGATTGTAGACCTCTGTGTAACATCCTGACAGCTCAAATTCCCTCTTGAGATAAGCCTGGCTGCTCAGCTCCGCTACCAAAAACTGTAGTACAGATTTATACCAAAGGTTGGTTTTACTTACACCTGTAGTCATAGTTGTGTGTAGTGGTCCCAAAGGGTACTGCATACAAACTCTGCCTAACGGGCATCACTCTGTTAAGTGCGTTTAACCATTCCTAGATACTTATAACAAAAATATTTGTTACACACCGGAAACCCCCATGCACAAGGTTATATAACATTTAAAGAGGAATTCTGACAAGTTACTTGTTTATCAGAGACCACAATGTAACAAAGGGTACTGGTTGCTCCTACAACACGAATGAAGCACTTAAAGAAGTGTTGACAACATTGGTAAACCAAGGGAACTATGGGACCAAGCTCAAATTTTCACTTCTGGCGTAACATCGAAGGACAATTATAGCAGTAGTCACAGGCAGATCCTTGAAGAAGGACTAATGTCCAAATGCATTGTGTCTTTGTGAAATAAACGCCTATTTCCACATAAATAATGTTTGGAATTGTTCATTTTTGAAATGGAGAATTAAAAGCACATTGAAAAGACAATTGTTACAATAAGCTTTACAAGGCAGTACCAATGAAGGAAAGACCAATCCCATTAAAGTTTTGAGAATCCTCCGCAAGAATAGATGCTTCTGCAGTGGATAAAAGCTTAATTTGCTTTCCGATTCACTGAAAAGGCAACGCAGAGTATTGCATATCTTTTGAACATTCTCCAAGCGACCAGTACTAAAGGGGCCCTGATGGGCCAATTATTCAGGCAGGATTACAAATGAATGCCCTGAAGCCTGGGGGCGTACCACCAATACGGTGAGGACTTTTGTTCTCAAATGTGCCCTGCGGTGTGCAGCAAAGGGAAGACATGAAAATGTCATATTTCCCTTGCGACTCTTGGGAATGTTTGATGCCATTTGATGATGGCAAGGCAAAAGTCTGGAAGGTCAAGAGATGCCAACAAGTACCCATCCTACTGGCACTCCAATATGTCTGAAAGCTTCATCATGTGGAAGAACAGATCTAGAAATGGCAGGTCCAGAATGCATCTTAGGACCACAGATTCTTTGGGGACTGCAGTACCAGAGATACAATTCCATCCCTCTTTAATGTTCTGGAACTTCCTCAATGGCATGCATAGACCAGAGTTTTTCGGTCTATGGAAGGAATTCAGAGGTCACTCTTTGATGGCAGGGAGCCTTGCTACATGATCCTAAAATCCACTGGTCTTTTGATATTTTGCTATGAGGAGCTGGATAATCCAGCCGCTGCTGGTAAGGAACAGGTCAACAAAGTTATAGGGGTTCAGGAACCAGAACGTGAACAGTGTCCTGCCAAGGGCTTTGACCTGTCCATCGAAGCCACAGGCTTCATTTTGGAGTAAAAATAGTCCTCTTTATTCACTGGTTTTTGGCAGGTTTTTAAGGCTTGCAAAAATGTGATCAAGATGCAAAAAAGGGTTTTCAGTAGCCAAACTCAAGGCAATGATCCGAGAGTCAAGAGGTCAGATTTACATTGCAGGCACACGCAGCCTTTGTTCGGGGCAAACTGTCTTGCCAGTAAAAAGCAGCACAAATACATTCTCCTTAACGTCAAATATCTGAGGAGTGAAAAGCAAATTTCTTCTGCTGCATAAGGAGATGAACATTAAATGTTTCCATCTCTCAGGTCTAGCTTGCACCATGGCCAGCAAGTAAAGAAGTCCCCAGTTGTTAGGCAGAAACCTGTGCAGTTTCCTTAGGGAACACTGCAAAAGATTTAGGACTACAGGTGTTAGCAGTAAACCCACTTGGTAGCAGTCTGTACCACCCAGATTTACCTGGTAGCCGTGGCTGAGCAGTCGGACTTCCCTCAAGAAGAGTTAGGCAGTATGCAAAGTATACACAATAGGCACTCAGATACAACAATACAAGCAAACACGGGCCAGAGCTTTGGTATCACAGTATATAATTATTTATTTAAAAACACACTGTTTGAAACACTCCAGCACTCTTATTGTAAAATATTCTAAACACAGTTACTATTATAATATATACACCCCTTTTTCCTTATCAGATAAGTCACTGTAAAACACCACTTATTTTCATAGAGGTGAGCGCTTAACTAGATGGCACTCCAATAAGTTTGTGAGAAAGGGAGGGAAAAAGACAGACTATGGAAAGGTACACCACTCTAAGATTTAGGAACACTGTTAGCAAGGCAGAAGAGCAAAAGTCACTGGTGAGCCAAAGTCCAAAGGCTGGGCCCACTCTTAGAGAGAGCAGAGCACAAATGCGCCCAAGATCACACAGTTACACTAGGCTTAGAAAGTCTTGCAGAGGGTTCAAAAAGAGTTTAGAGAGGCTTAGAAAAGTTTAGCCAGGGTGTCCCAGGCTAACCCAGGTTCGAAAGCCGGGGACTAAATCTACCCCGTACCGTCGGTAGCAAGGGAAGCCAGGCGGGACACGGTACCTTAAGTGGGAAGGATCCTCCAGCGGTGGCAGTTGTTCCTGGTAGTGGGTGCAAGTTGCGTCGTCGTCCAGGGGAATAGAAGATCTCGACTTGGAGGAAAGGTGAAGGTCGTTGGACTACCAGGGAAGAAACCAGCCGTGGAGTTTTCCGGTTAAAGGTGGTACCTTTGTTTCGCGGTCGTGGTAAAACGTGGTATCCCGGGTGCCGGGGTGCTTGGCAGAGGCAAGGCGGCCACGAGGTACGTCGGGAAGGCGAAAAGACTGTGAAACTGGTTATCCCCACCAGTCAAAGGAAGAAGACTCTCCGGCGGAAGATCTCCACTGTCGTTGGGAAAAAGTGGTGAGACGGTCCAGCAGCGCTCCACCGGTGGTTGTGTTGTGGCAGGTCGGCTCAGCTTCTCCCTCGTCGGATTCTTAGGTCCTGTGGCGACTTCTGAGGTTCCAGTCCCCAAAGCCCTGCTTTTATGCAGCAACCCCCATTCACTCAGCCTAGCTGTCACTCAAACATGCTAAGTGGTGAGCCGGCTGGCTCACCACTTGGGCCAATCAGGATGGAGTGCGACTTGAGTTGCCTAGGCAACTCAGTCCAGGGTGCCTAAATTCCCCTCCTCCCCTCCTAAGTACCCCAGACAGATTGGCACCACTTTGGAGGGCTTCTGTGGAGAAGCCCGACCAAAAAGTGGAACAAAGGGCTCGACTTGGGTTGGAGTCACAGAAGAGAACACAAACGCCATTTTAGAATCAAGTTTTGGCAAAAAATACCAACCGGAGAATTAATATTAATTAAATAAACCGGCGGTATGTTCGAGGCTACCGTAAATAATTAAAGATAGTAGCCTAAAACCATGGGAAATCCCATAGGAAAATATTCACGGTCGAATATAAAAAGTAGTATCCACTGCCACCAGCCAAAACTCGATCATGGGGGAAAGGAGACGTGCCCCCTCGACTAACAGACCCTGGGGCAATCGAATTGCCACAGCCAGTACGTCCACAATATGATGGTTTGTACTGGTTCTGTTCAGAATTTAAGACTAGTAAAGTCAATGGTGACTTTACATGCCCTGGGAAACAGTAGTCAGTCCCAGGGTATGGAGTCTATACTGGGGGGTCACCATGACACCCCTGTGTCACTGCACTGAGGGTGCTGTGTAACATCACAAAAAACACATGAAGCCCTATGCAGTAAAAGACCCCATAGCCCATCAAACACATCTAGATTCAAAGAAACACACTCAAATCATGTCCAAGAGTGAGGGTAAAGGAGTCTCACTCTTGGCAGGAGAAATAAATAAACCCCAAAAATCCAGCAAAGCTGCTGGGGGACTCACTAGGTTAGGAAATTCAGCCTAAACAGAGAATTCTCCCTAACACCAGTCGGTGTTGGGAAATGCTGTGTGGCGTCGGCAACAGGTGGTTCGGAGACACACTACACTTCCCGGGGAGCAACTCACGGCAGGACACTGCTTACTGCTCCTGTGTTCCGCAGCCGGAACTTCTGGGTACTGAACAGATGAGGCCCAGCGTTCCTTAACAAGTGTCCATTCTACCGTTTGTGTGTTCCTCAATCTTCCGATTATTAGGTGCTACACCACTGGCCTATATACTGGACGTTGCCCAATGCTCTACTTTGTTTGCCTTGGTGTCATGCCCTGTATATGTGCTCGGGCCACTGGGGTTTACCTGCCTAAAACTGTTTGCCCTGCTTTCTTCTGGCAATTCTCTAGATCCATCAAACTCTTCTGAATCCTACACTGAAGTACTACCTTTAAGTAACAGTGAACCTTCCTTGTACTATTATACCGGCTCTTCCCTGTGTCTCCATGATTCTTGCTGCCAAATCTTTATAAGGAGCTTGCACATGCCTTCATGGAGTTTGTGTGCATAACTACCTTCTGTGGTCCATTTGACAACACTTTAGGGTGTGCCATTATGATCTATGGACGTAGGCACACAACCCTAGAGAAAATCAACATCCTTATGTTCATGATGTAAGCTACCATCTTTGAGTTATTTACAGTTTTGTGTCTGTGATAGAATTGCCACTTCCACAAACCAAGTGGTACTGATGCTGAAGGTGGAAGTCATGTTTCCCTTCCCACCTTTTTTCTTACCCTATGCGTAGCCCACACTCTGGTAGGGTGTTCGGACAAAGGATCAGGGGGTCCAGACATATGGACTGCCGTGTTCCCCTTACCCTATCATCTAAAAACTAGACTAATCATTTTGAGCTTGCCAAGGCACAATTTTGGTAAACCCGTTTGCCTGACACTTCCCAGGCTTTAATATACTGGACCAAGGAATGGTACACCTTGAGGCCAGGATTGGGCCCCTGCACAAAACTATAGTGCCATCCATAGATTCTGGTGCCTTGAACAACAATTAAGCCCTTTTTGGATTGTTTTGTTGCCTTGCATTCAAAAGTTTAGAACAAGGTACTTACCTGTGGTAACGTTATTTCGTCTGGATGTTCCCCCCACGTATTCCTCATTTTATGATTAGTATCTTTCCATCTCTAGCTGCTTCGGAACTTTCTTTCGACAGGGGGTGCTGTGTGCCATCTTGTCGAGTCGATGTACCTCCAGGGCTTCCTTTCAACGTCATCATTAGTATAAGTAGCGCACGCAGAGCCCGTTGGCTTCAGTTGTGTTTTTCTACTCCTGTAGAGGAATTACCAGGCGTACCATACACCGTGGGTGCCAAGAAAGCGCAAAGTGTAAAGACACGTAAATTCTACGGGGGGTGGTGGGAGGTAGGCCGTGAGGGGCATTGAGGAATACGTGGGAAGAACATCCAATCGAAAGAACGTTACCACAGGTAAGTAACTTGTTCTTCCATGGATTGTGTCCTCTCACATATTCCTCATCTTATGATACACTCCCAAAGCAGTAATAATTTGATGGTCGCAGTATGAATTTTACTTGGTCCTTAAATGCCATCATGGACTAAATGAAAGGCCGCTTTCCCAAATTGTCCTTGATTGGAAGATGAATCCAAGCAGTAATGTTTTACAAATGTGTGACCAGACGACCAAGTGGGCGCTGCACATATGTTTTTTACTGGAACACTCTCGGAGGAGTAGCAGAAGTTGCCATGCCCCTTGTGGAATGTGCTCTCAAATAATCCGGCGGGTCCCGTTAACCTGTAACATTCACCAATAGCCAGGACGATCCATCTGGATAGGATCTGTTTTGTAACAGCTAAACCCAATTTAGTACCTGTATAGCCAATGAATAACTGGTCATTCTGACGAATTTTGGACATTCTTGATATATAAAAGCTGAGAGCCCTTCTTGGCTCGAGCCTATGTAATCGTTCGTCCTCCTTTCCAGGATGAGCAGGTGGGTAGAAAGATGGTAAAATAACCTTTTGCGACAAGTGAAAGTCAGACTACGTTTCACCTTGAGAACAACCTTGTCTTTATAGTAAACAGTGTATGGGGGTTTACAGGAAAGTGCCTACAACTTGCTTACCCTGCAGGTTGACGTTATAACCATTAGCAAAACAGTTTTCAAAGTGAAGTCTTAATGGGCGTGAGTGTACTGGCTCAAAAGAAACGCATGTTCGAAATTTTAACACCAGGTTAAGATCCCATATAAGGATTTTGAATGGAATTGGTGGAAATACATTAGTAAGACCCTTTAGGAATTGAACAAACAGCGGGATTTTAAAATATGAATCCTCTGAAGAGAGCTTGAAAATGTACAGCGCAGCCAGGTAACCTTTAATTGTTCCAATCTGGAGCCCCAAATGTAACAAAAAAGAAAGCACCATAGATGTATCACAAATAAAACGATCCACATTCTTACCCCTGCACCAACTGCTGAACTTGTTCCAATGGCAGCGGTACAAAGATGCTGTTGCTGGCCTTCTGGCTGAAAGCAAAATCTCCATTACGTCATCGGGGAGGTCCCAATCCTTATAGCTCAACCTCTCAGAAACCATTAGTGAAGGTTGAGTGTTTTGACCTCTGGATGGAGAACCCGACCCTCATCTCGCGAGAGAAGGTCCTCTCTTTGTGGAAGACATATTGAAGGGCAGATGGACATGTCCAGAAGGTCCAGATACCACGTCCTCCTGCCCAATCCAGAGCAATTAGGATCATGGATTTCCCAAACTTTCTCAACCTCCTGATGACATGAGGAAAGACGGGGATGGGAGGAAATGCGCATAGGAGTGGAAATTCCATGTTCACTACGAACGTGTCCCCAAGGGCTCCTCTTGGGGGAACTTCCCTGGAGCAGTACAGTTCGCACTTCCGGTTGACACTGGTCATGAACAGATCCACTTGAGGGGTTCCCCAAAAGGCAAAGATCTCTTGAAGGGCTTCCTGTGCTAGTTCCCACTAGTGGGAGACTATGCTCCACCTGCTCAGAGTGTCCGCCCCCCCCGTGTTCTCCTCTCCGGCTAGGTGAACTGCTGATAGAGAGATTCCTTCATGAACTGCACATAACTAGAGCTGCATTGCCTCACTGCACAGCGGTAGTGACCCAACACCTAGTCTCTTGTTGAGGTAGTACATGGCCGCTGTGCCGTCTGTCATTCTCAGGACATTCCTTCCACATACAGAGCACAGACAGGCCTTTAGTCTGATTGTCCTCTGCTCCAAAAGAATGATGTATAGTTTTGACTCCGATGGAGACCAACAACCGCTCATTGTCAGATCGTTGGTGTGGGCTTCCCCACCCTGTGAGTGACGCATCCATCACTACTGTTATCTCTGTCCATGGCTCCCAAAAGGATTTTCCATTCATAAGGTTGTCCTGGCATGCCCACCACATTAGATCCTGTACGACTCTGCTTGGAACCTGAAGAGGGTCCGACATCCTGCCTGAGAATTGGGACCATTGAGTCCTGAGAGCCCATTAGAGAGATCTTTCTCAGGCGAGCTTATGTCACCAGAAAAATGCAGGATGCCATGAGGCTGAGCAACCTCAAAAAGTCGAGGGCCGGAAGACGCTGGACACTCTGGAATTTTGTGACCATCTGTAAAATATTTTAAGCCCTTACCTTGGGGTGGCAAGGCTTTTCCTGAGGAAGCATCCAGGACTGCTCCAATGAACTGGAGTCTTTGAGATGGTATTATGTGGGACTTATTGTAATTGAGAGAGAAGCCCAGTCTGTGGAGAGGGGCAGGTTACGCTGAGAAGTTCCCAGGGTTGTTCGGGTGACCATGCCCTGATCAGCCAATCGTCCAGATTAGGGTAGACATGAATCCCCCAATCCTGAGACTCGCTGCCACCACCACCATTAACTTGGGAAAAACCCTTGGGTGGATGTCAGCCCAAAAGGCAGAAATAGAAATTGATAAGAGCCGCCAACCGCAAACCACAGGAACTTTCTACGCTTGTGATGGAAAGGCACAAAGTAAGCATCCTGACGGTCCAATGATACCATCCGATCCTGGAGTTGGAGGGCCTGAAGAAACAGAAAAGGTAACCATCTTGAACTTGTCCTTCCTGAGAAATTTGCTCAGGTTTCTTAAGTCCAAGATGGGTCTCAATCCTCCGTCCTTCTTGGGAATTAGAAAGCACAGGGAGAACCAACCCATGTTCCTCTCCGCCACCGGTACCGGTTCTGTAGCACATTTCTCTAGCAGAGTCAACATTTCCTGCACAAGGAGCGTATCTGGAATTTTGAAAGCTGTTCCCGGGTGAATGATCCTGGGGGCTTTTTAGAAAGGGAAGTCAGTAACCCTGGGCTACCGTTTCAAATGACCAAGCATCTGAAGTAATGCCCTGCCATTCTTGAAGACGCTGAGAAATTCTGCCACCCACAGGGGTCCTTTGGGTTAAGGTCTCCGAGTGGTTTTGAGGCAGCTGAAGTAGTGGCTGAGGGTAAAACTGCTGCTGCTTGGGCTGACTTAGCACCTCTCCCGCGTCCACCTACAGGGAATGTTCTCCGACCTCTATGACTGGCCTGGCCTCTCCTCGAACTGAGGAATAGAATCGAAAGGACCCATCCCTCCAAGATAACGTACCGGAAGAGGAACGTTGAAGGGGGGTGCGGGGGCGGTGATCGACATCTTCGAACCGCAGTCTTGACATTTCTTGAAGGCCGTTTTAGGCATTGATGGAGCCGACTGTGAAGACATTTTCATACAGAAAATTAGTGACGTAGTTCAGTAAAGAACTGAAGTGTGTCGTAATTCTTCAAAGCGATTGCTCGGAAAAACGGAACTGAAGCTAACGAGCGTTGTGTGCGCTACTTATACTAATGATGACATCGACAGTCGAACGGAGGCCCTGGAGGGACATCAACTCGACGGCAAACAGCGCACCTGTCGAAAAAATAATTCCGAACCAGCTAAAGCTGGAAAGATATTTATCATATGAGGACCATGTGGCAGGTGTAAGGAAGGCATGGTATCAAACAGTGAAGACCGACATCACAGTTCAAGGGTGTTTATTAAACTTTAAGGGTTGGTAAAACACCTATCTAAACCTAAATCTAAGGATAGGAGCAAGCTACGAACATCAAAAAATAATAACGCAGCCCAAGTGGAGTCTGTCAAAATAAAAGGGCCTATTCTAATCAAGCTATTGCCAATCCTTACTTCTAAATACAAAATGGTGTGGGATAACAATGTAAACAAAAAAAAAAAAGTGTTCAAGAAATTATACGTCAGGATAACTGAGCAGTAAGCTTCCCTAGCCCACGTTTTCAGCACAGGGCAAGTTGGCATGTGCTGGCTTCGCACACACTCTAGTTTCTTGGCCATGTGGTAACAGTTCGACTCATAGGCATCAGGGCCTTCTGCCAAAAGTGTCTCGCAAGAACAGTCTTATTGCAGAGGGCCTGATGCAGCAAACAAAACAAAACTTCCTTTATCAGACTTTCACAAGTTCAAGACTGGTCTCCCTCCTTCGGACTTGGATCATGGGCCTCCCCTCGTCCAGGCTCAGACCCCTTTTCAACAATGTTCACCATTTCATCTCCCTCGTTCGGGCCCGTACCCTGGATCCTCCTCGTCCAGGTTCAGATCCTCTATATTCACAACTTGGCCTCACCCATGTGATCCTCCCGCACTGGTCCAACCCCAGGAACTGGATCCAAAAGTGATGGCCATGTCCTGGCCACCTGGATGACAGATGAACTTTTTTTCTGAGTTCATCAGCTACAACTAGACAGACAGTAGTTGAAAACTAGTGCTTGTGATTATCCCTAGGCATCAAATATGCCGGACAGTAGGGCTAGATGGCTCTATTAGAAACAGCCTAGTTCTTCTGGAGTGGTTGTAGTTAATCAGCAGTTATAAATTAGGATCAATATCTCCTCTCGTGTGCAAACACTAGTTACCCAGAGCAATGTCAGTAGTTGTGATTCATTGAAAACGTCCAAGCACCAACCTTCAGTTTTGCCAACATAACCCAGAGTTGGACGAGTGAGCCCATATGTGGGTCCCGAGCCTACTGTGATTAGAGTCCCAAGCTACCGCTCACTGATGAAACCCAATAAGACTGAAACAAGTCTTGGGTTGTTTGTGGTCTTGACGCAGAAGGGATGTGCCTTGGGTTGGCCAAATCAATGGTTGTGTGCAATTCAAAACCTTCCAGCCATCAAACTATTTTTAGTTAGTTGTCTAAAAGTAGGCAGCAGTTACCATGCATACTGGGGAAGAACAGGACCCACTACTAAAAAAGAAAAAGTAAGTTCCCTGTTAAATAGAATCCAAAATGTAGGTTAGTTGAACAAGTTACTTCTTACCTTGTAACGTTCTTTCGACGGGATGTTCCTCCGACGTATTCCTCATCTTAGATATCTCCTTCCAGCTCTGCTGGCCTTGGAAAAAATTTTCTCTAGAGGGCGCTGCGCGTCGACGTCCTCCGAGTCGATGTCCTTCGACAGCCGCTGTATCGACGTCATCCTGCCTATAAAGGCCGCGCGCAGCGTCCGTTGCTCAGTTCCGTTTTGTAGCCCACAATAATACTTTCTGGACTAACTAATCACCCTGAAGGAGCGTAAGCTGCAACAACAAGGGAAGTAGAACTGCGGGGATGGATGGGAGGGTCGATGAGGAATACGTCGGAGGAACATCCCGTCGAAAGAACGTTACAAGGTAAGAAGTAACTTGTTCTTCGAAGGGATTGTGTCCTCCGACGTATTCCTCATCTTAGATAGGCTCCCATAGCAGTATTCTATTATCGGAGGAGGGAGTACTGACTTCACGCTGTCTTCTATTGATGAATAGAATGCAGTACAGCCCTTCCAAACCTAGTCTCTTGACTGGAGGAGGAATCCAGAATGTAAAAACGTGTAAAGGTATGGACAGACGACCATGTAGCGGCCGCACATATGTCTTTAACCGGCACGCCTCTTTTGAGGGCCGATGAAGCTGCAATACCTCTGGTCGAGTGAGCCCTAAGGTTTTGAGGGGGCTCCTTCCCTGCCAGTTTATAACATTCCAGAATGGCTAGAATGATCCATCTGGAAATGGTCTGCTTAGTTATTGGTAACCCCAGCTTGTGACCTGTGTAACCTACAAACAGCTGGTCTGCCTGCCTTATCCTGGCTAGTCTACTAATGTAAAAACTTAAAGCCCTCCTAGGGTCTAGCCTGTGTAACCTCTCTTCCTGTTTCCCCGGGTGAGGAGGAGGATAGAAAGATGGTAGGGTAATCTTCTGAGTGATATGGAATTCAGAAACCACCTTTGGGAGGAAATTAGGCTTCACTTGCAGGACAACTTTGTCTTTGTGAAATATAGTATGAGGGGGTTTACAAGAAAGAGCTTGTAATTCGCTCACCCTTCTAGCAGATGTAAGTGCTATTAATAAAACAGTTTTAAGGGTAAGGAATCTTAACGAACAAGAATGGAGAGGTTCGAAAGGTGTACCCATCAGGAAAGTTAGTACTAAGTTTAAATCCCATAGGGGAACTTGGAATGGTCTTGGGGGATAAACATTGGTTAACCCCTTTAGAAACTATTACCAAGGGTAATAGTAAATAGGATGGTTCTTCCGCAGTACGCTTAAAGATGGATAGCGCTGCGAGATAGCCCTTAATGGTGCCAACTTGAAGGCCTGAATTTGCCAAATATAGTAGGAAGGACAAAACCATTGGTGTACCACATGAAAAAGGGTCCATATTCTGTTCTCTACACCAGCTGCAAAATCTGTTCCAACGGAAGCGGTATAAAGACTTTGTTGCTGGCCTCCTTGCCGAAAGCAACACCTCCATAACATCATCAGGGAGGTCCCAATCCTTGTACCTCAGCCTTTCAGAAGCCAAGCGTGAAGGTTGAGGGTTTTGATGTCTAGATGGAGAACCTGACCTCCCTTCTGTGAGAGTAGGTTCTCTCTGAGTGGAAGTCGAATTGGAGGGCAGATGGACAAGTCTAGAAGGTCCGGGTACCACGTTCTCCTGGCCCAATCCGGGGCAATTAGGATCATGGTTCTCCGGAATCTTCTCAACCTCCTGATCATTTGAGGAATGACAGGGACCGGTGGGAACGCGTACAGAAGCGGAAACTCCCAGTCCACTATGAACGCGTCTCCCAGAGCTCCTCTCGGGGGAAATTCCCTTGAGCAGAACAGGTCGCATTTCCTGTTTAGGCTGGTGGCGAACAGATCTACCTGAGGGGTTCCCCAAAGGGCGAAGATCTCTTGAAGGACTTCCTGAGTTAGCTCCCACTCGTGGGAGACTGTGTTCTGCCTGCTCAGAGCGTCCGCTGTCAAGTTCTTCTCTCCGGCTAGGTGAACTGCCGATAGAGAGATTCCTTCTTGGATTGCCCAAAACCAGAGCTGCATCGCCTCTCTGCACAGGGGTAGTGATCCTACGCCTCCTCTTTTGTTGAGGTAATGCATGGCCACCATGTTGTCCGTCATTATCAGGACGTTCTTCCCTTGTACAGCTGGCAGGAACGCCTTCAGCGCAAGTCTGATGGCTCTCAGCTCTAACAGGTTGATGTGTAGTCTGGACTCCGATGGAGACCAACGACCGCTGATGGTCAAGTCGTTGGCGTGGGCTCCCCACCCCGTGAGTGAGGCATCCGTGACTACGGTTATCTCCGGCCAGGGTTGCCAAAACTGTTCTCCTTTCAGAATGTTCTCCTGACAGGCCCACCACTGAAGGTCTCGAGCCACCCTGCCGGGAACCTGAAGAAGATCTGTCATTCTCCCTGAGAATTGTGACCACCGAGTCCTCAGTGCCCACTGGAGGGATCTCATTCTCAGGCGAGCCTCTGGCACTAGGAAAATGCAGGATGCCATGAGGCCTAGCAACCTCAAAAAGTCGAAGGCTGGGAGACGTTGGGCATGCTGGAACTTGGTAACCATCTGTAGAATATCTTGAGCCCTCACCTCTGGTGGCGAGGCTTTTCCCAGGGAAGTATCCAGGATCGCTCCTATGAACTGGAGTCTCTGCGATGGTATCATTTGTGACTTCTTTAAATTGAGGGAGAAGCCCAGTCTGTGAAGGAAGTGGCACACGTGATTTAGCTGGATCTGAGCTTGTTCCGGAGAAACAGCCCTGATCAACCAATCGTCCAGGTAGGGGTAGACGTGAATCCCTTCCCTCCTTAGACTTGCAGCCACTACCGACATTAACTTGGTGAAGACCCTCGGGGTGGAGGTCAGCCCAAATGGCAGCACTCGAAATTGATAGTGAGAGTTGCCAATTGTGAACCTCAGGTATTTCCTGTGTTTGAGATGGATAGGCACATGGAAATAAGCGTCCTGAAGGTCCAGAGACACCAACCAGTCCTGGAACTGAAGGGCCTGGAGGATCTGAGAAAGAGTGACCATCTTGAATTTGTCTTTTCTGAGGAATTTGTTCAATTCTCGCAAGTCCAAGATGGGTCTCATTCCTCCGTCTTTCTTTGGAATGAGAAAGTAAGGGGAGTACCAGCCCTTGTTCCTCTCCGCTACAGGTACCGGTTCTATGGCACCTTTCTCTAGCAGGTCCCAAATTTCCTGCAAGAGGAGCGGATCTGGAGTTTTCTGAGAGCTGATCCCCGGTGGATGACTCAGGTATACGTAGGAAAGGCAGGCAGTAACCTTGGGCAACTGTTTCCAATGCCCAAGCATCTGACGCGATAGCCTGCCATACCGTCAGATGTTGAGTCAACCTGCCTCCTACAGTTGTCCTGTGAGGGAAGTCCTCAGAGTGGTTTTGGGGCGGCTGATGCAGATGCCGATGGTAAAGAGGCACCTGCTGTTGCTGCGGCTTTTGAATATCTACCCCGTCCACCTCGGGTAGTTCTTCTTTGACCCCTTTGAGCCGGTCGTCCTCTACCTCTTCCGAATGCGGAGTAGAAGCGAAAGGACTTGCCCCTCGCAGAGGTTCCTGTGGGACGAAAAGGAGTCTGACGGATTGCAGCTCCTAGGGATTTTGCTGCTGCTTTTGAAGTTTGCAGTTTCTCTAAACTGTCATCCGCCTTTTTCCCGACCAAAGAAGAGCCATCGAATGGCATGTTCAAGAGCCTGGCTTGCACATCTGGGGCAAAACCCGACTTTCTCAACCAAGCGAATCTCCTGGTTGATGTACTTGCCGCCATTGCTCTGCTGATACTGTCAGCCGAATCAATGCCCGTCTGGAGGGATTCGCACATAGCGTCTTTACCGTCCTGTATAATATTCAGGAACGCATCCCTTTCTTCTCACTCCGGGATGCAGTCAGCCGCTGTAGAAGCACACTCCCAAAGTGTATGGCTGAACCTAGCAAGGGTGCAAGTAGCATTAACAGATTTTAACGCCATGCTACATGCTGAAAAGACTTTCTTTGCCATAGCATCATATTTTTTATCGTCCCTGTCCTGTGGGACGGTAGGATAAGCCGTCTTGACATCGGTAGAGGATGCTGCCTGTACCACCAGACTTTCTGGGGATGGGTGTTTAGACAAAAACTCTGGGTCTGTAGAAGATACCCTGTACTTTGTAGACAGTTTTTTATTTACTGCTGGTACTACATCTGGGGTTTCCCAGTTTGTCATGATCTTTCTCTGAAGAGCTTTATGAAAAGGCACCACAGGATCCTCCTGTGGGCCTTTGTCAAGAATATCCGTGAGGTCATCTTATTGGAAAGATTGTGAAGGTGCAGACCACCCCATGAACTCTCTAATCCTGGCCATTAAGGCTCTGTAGGGGGTTTCAGCATGCTCCCCCGGGTCTGGCTTAGCAAACTCCACCTCAGGGGAAGTATCTAACCCACTTGCCTCATGTAAAGAATCATGAAGATCCTTTAATCTGCGCTTTTCAGAGGAAAATTCCTCTCTAACTGGGGTTACAGGTCCCTGTAACTCAAATGTGTCTTCCTGTTCAGACAAATCACCCTCTTCTAAAATTGAGGATATAGTTCTCAATTGTTCTGAACTCATAAAGGGAGTAAATCCCATTTCCAAGGCAGAGGGTGCCGAACTTGTCATTATTGGCCTCGAAAACGTCGATGCCGAAGGCTTCGAGCGTGGCGTCGAAAACAGAGGCGGAGGCCTCGAAGACCTCGACAGAATTGGAATTCTACTCGACAATATCGAAGCCATCGACGTCGAGGGCCTGGGGATAGTCACTGGATGTGTGGTAACCGTGACTTTTCTTGGCGTCGAAGCCGGCGTCGAGTCGACAGACCCGTGTGTCGAAGGTCCCTTCGACAACGGCGTCGAAGACATCGACCTCGACGGAACCTGCGTCGACGGCGTCGACGGAACCTTCGAGGAAGGTTTGGAGGTCATAGTCCTGCTCAAGGGTTCGAGACGCGCTCGAGAGGTTTCTTTCGCCGGGTACTGCGACTCGCTGCGTTTTTGACCTTCGGGTCTTTCGACCAGAGCATCGCTCTCGGCAGTCTTCGAGGGGGTCGAGGCCGCTTTCTCGAAGACGCTCATCATATTTTTTCGGAATTCCTCCCATTCAGCCCGGGAACTATGTTTCGTGGGGCAAGGGATTCTTTTTGGCGAAACAGAGGAAGAGGAAGACGGAGAAGGGGATCTTCGACGTCTCCTCTTCGAGTGCTTCGATCGAGGAGTGATGAGCCCACTCCGAGACCTGGAGCGCGAATGGTGACGAGGAGATGAATGTCTCGACTTCATCGACGAAGAAGCAGCTTTAAAAGTCTTACCTTTCTCCAGCTTCCCCCTACGCTCCTTCAGGGCCTTAGCTGTCATGGACATACAGTCCTCGAACTCCGAACAATGGTGTTCAGCTCCCAAACACCACAGACAAATTCTGTGAGGATCGGTCAACGACATCTTTTTCCCACAATCTCAACATTTCTTGAAGCCGGATCGAGGAGTTGTCGGTTCCGACGAGGAAGCCATCGAGTACGGATCGAATAACTCGAGGTAAATAGGATTAATCTGACTAAGAACTGAGCAACGGTATTCCAAGGCACTGAGTAAGCGCGGAAAAACGGACCTGAGCAACGGACGCTGCGCGCGGCCTTTATAGGCAGGATGACGTCGACGTTGATACGGCGGCTGTCGAAGGACATCGACTCGGAGGACGTCGACGCGCAGCGCCCTCTAGAGAAAAAATTTTCCGAGGCCAGCAGAGCTGGAAGGAGATATCTAAGATGAGGAATACGTCGGAGGACACAATCCCTTCGAAACATAAGTTGAGGCACGTAATTGAGTGGTTTACATATTGGGGTGGGAGCATTTCACTTTTCAAATTGTACTTTCTTTTGCACAATGTTGCAACATCTTTGGAGCAGTTTTCAGGCCTGGGCAGCAACAGGAGCAGACTTTCCAACAAGCTGCAAAGGAGGGAGAATTACATGGGGAAAAACGAGTAAGGAAGGTTCATGGAAGAGGGAGATGATAGAACCAGGGAGAATGGAGAGGGAGAAGCGGAAGAGCACTTTTTGAGAGAGTGATAATATAGCAGGAGTATAAGCTGTACGAGAAGGGACAATGAAAATAGATGGGTGGGGTGGGGGTCGAGACAGAGGATCAGGGTTTAAGGAGGGAAGAGGATGGAGTATCAGGGCCGAAGGGAAACTGGTGCAGAAGTGAATGTTGGAGCAGCACTGTAATAAGAGGGGGTGGGGGGGTTGGGGGGCGAGTGGGAAACAGCACTGGGATAGGGTGTGAGGGAAACAGACCGCAATAAACACTGAAGACAATTCATCAGGTCATCTAATTACTTCAACAATTCAGGAGAATTAGCTAACATTTACTTGTTAAAACACAGCCATCATATCGATATGTAGAGTAATTTAATAGATTTTGACTTACCCCAGCACTCTTATATTCGTTTCAAAGACCGATACCACTATGTCATTGTCCAAATTCACATCTGCTATTACTTTTCGTATGGCATCTTCAAACGCTTGTGTTTTATTTAACAACTAAAATTAAAAACAAGATATTTTAGAAATCAATTTCCTTCATAGAATGTTTTCTATAGAATGCCTTATGCCTACTGCTTGTGAGCACCGACCTTATGAAGAAAGGACATATATACTTAAATAATTTCTTAACACATGCAAACAAGTAAATTCCCAAAGCAATATGCATTTAATTTTCCAAAAAAATACAATAAGGTTACAACAGCTTCAGAAGCACTCACAGTATGTGTGATAATATCATTGTGATAATAAACTGATAGTCCCCATACATCGTCCCGAAACCGGCTCATTTTCACATATCGAAAATGTGAATACTCCATTTGCCTTTGCAATATTTATCCTTTAAATTTGTGTCAGCCTGGTGCAGCTCTCGCGTCCGATCTTGATGGTACCGGTTTCAATCCAATTATGTTAGATTTGACATTTGTAAAGCACCTGACATCGTTATATCCTCCAATAGCGGTGGGTTGTCTGATAATTCTGTAGACCATAGTATGAACATTTCAGCCTGAACATTGTACTCTGGGGGAAAACAATTGCTTTAGCAGCAATAATTCTTTAACAGTTGTGTTGGAGAGTACTGCATGTTTGACAATGAGAGTGAAACATTGATTGCTGACATTAGAAACTAATTTAGGCTGTGGGACTCTACCAGCTAACATGGGGATGCCGTGCTTAAAAAGTGTAGCAAACAGAGTGGGTTGAAATGTGACTATACTACGGAACGGATTGCAGTTGTAGGATCAAGTTAACAGGAACTAATTTTCATGCGGCATGCGCACACCTAACACATTAGGGAAATATTCTTTCGAAGGATGGAGTCTTAGGTAGCAGGATGTAGGATCATAGGTCTAAATAAATAGAAGTACATTTAGTGACAAGGCCAATAATTGGGCCTTATCAAAAGGGAGTCAGGAAGCCCACTCAGCCGGGAGTGGGAGGCCTACCAACCAGGGTTATTGTCGGAGCATGTCCTACCCCCCCTCCCCCCCAGAGGTGGACAGTGGCAGCAGAGTTTGCCCTAAGCCCTGCCCTCATTCCTTTGCACCAACCTATTTCTGTCCATAACCATGTCTCCAGCATTTCCTCTGAATGAACATGCTTGTTAGTGTTCTCTTTCCGTTTCAGATGCCAAGCCCAGAGAGAGAGAAGAGCATTAACAGAACACAAACACAAGAAGAAAAGCCAAGAAAATCAGAGGCAGCAACCTGCACAACTGAAGCTCAGCACTGCAAAGACCCGATCACAGCAGCAGAGTGGCTAGAGAGAGGAAGATGCTGACTCTATGTTATGTTATTGTGTATTTGTATAGCGCCTTATATATCATTGGTATGATCTCAAAGCGCTGTGGGTTGAATGCCCTTGAGCACTGTAGTCCAGGTCAGTGAAGAAAGTAGAGTAGCATATAGTGCTAGGGTGTACTCTGTATGTGTGCAGCCAGTGCGGTTTGCAGGGAGGTGGCTGCATTCTAATGTTAGGTGCGGTGCAGTGGTTGTGAGAGATCGGTGGAATGTGTGCAGCAAGGTAGTTTGCTTCCGAGTCTGCATTCTGGCTACTGTGGGGTCTATGTGAGATTATGTGTGCAGCTACGCAGATTTATTTCGTGGGGTATAATTGCGTTCTATCGGCTTATTGAGGTGTTCAAGGAGCAGTGTATGTGTGTGTGTAGCTAGGCCAAAATTGATCGAGGGGTATAGCTGTGTTCAAATTGTTTGTTGGTGTAAAGTGGAGAATAAGCATATTGGTAGGAGGGAGGGTCTGTGCTTACTGGTAAGAGGCCCCTGTTCCTGGCTACTTTCCGGAACCCGATGAGCTGGCCGTGGCTGTCCTGGTTTTTCGCTGTAGTGGATCTTCGAGAGAGATTCTCTGGCTGGTGCAGAGTATGTTTTGTTTGCCTGGTTGGACAGTCCCTCTTCCAGAAGCTCGGTTGTTGCTGTCAGAGGGCCCATTTCCCGGGTCCTTTGTCATAGTCCATGGGGGGGTGGCTGAGTAATTCCCGACACGTCTGGGGTTACTGAGGCAGTCCCTTTCATGGTTTAGGGAAAAGGCAAGGTTTTCAATGGTTTACGGAAGGCCATGTAGTCCTGGTTGTGTCGAATGTGGGGAGGCAGTGAGTTCTACAGTGTTGGTGCCAAGGTAGAGTAGACGGACCCTCCAATTCATGGTGAATTGGAGGTTGGAATTGGTATTGTTCATTTATAAAGCGCTTGGACACAAAACGAGTTCTTCAAAGCGCTCCGAGACGGGAGAGGAACACGGGATACAATCATTCATAAGGCCTTGGAAATTCCGAATGATAAGCCTACTGGGCCAGATGACATTTCTGCTAATTCAAGTTTGTTAACAAATAGTGGGGGAAAACAAGGCAGGGGAGCAGAGGGGATACATGCAAAACAAACTGACAATAATGAAAGTGCGTGACGAGCAGTGAGGGTAGGAGGGAAGCGGGAAAGAGGTGGAGGCCCGTAACAACTCAGATATACTAGTGAAAATGTCTTGATAGAAGTAACACAAGTAGACATTGACTTGAGGGGAGTGGATAAGGGAAGGGAAAGGGGAATGGTGGAGTTTGTTGGGCTTTTTATAATGTGCCACTAACACAAGTGTTTCAGTTGCACAATGCTAGTGGGGAAAGGGGAGACAGAGGGGCAGACAGACAAACTTACTGGGTTGGGTGCATTCAGTTTATTTAAGTGCACACACAGGAAGGGCGAGGGATGGGGGAAGGGATAAGTGTGCCTAGTCCAGGAGAGCCGGGTTAAGTGCAGAGGGTTATCTCTTTGGGGAAGTGTGTAGTGCAGCAAGTAGTGCGGGGGCCTGGATGCAAGTGCATGGACCAGTGTGGGGGCCTGGGACCTTTAGGGTTCTGAGTTGATCCTGGAAACCAGTCAGCTAGCTGAGCAGAAGGCTGGGTTAGCAGGTAGGTAACAGTGGTTAGCAGGGGAGAGGTAGAGAGAAGGCAGAGGAAAAGAGGAAGGTCTTGAGGATTTTCTGGAATTTCAGGAGATCCGGCTCGAGACGGAGAGCAGCAGGGAGAATGTTCCAGGGGGTGGCCACTGCAGAGGATCTTCGCCCTAGTCTCTGTTTGGAAAAACATCTCTCTGAGTTGGAGGAGGACGATCAGAGTGCTCTAGAGGGAATGCATTTGGGAAGAGTGTGTTGTAAGTAGTGCAGGCCCTGGCCTCAGAAAGCCTAGTGAACAATGCAGAGGGTCTTGTACTTGATCCTTGCAGCCACGGGAAGCCAGTGGAGGGATTTCAGTGCCGGAGAGATGCGGTCCCTGGGCTTCAGGACAAGGAGAAGTCTCGCAGTTTTGTTGTGGATGAGTTGTAAAGGTCGGAGTTTAGAGGTAGGGAGATTGAGAAAGACTGTTACAGTAGTAGAGTCTAGAGAGAACCAGATCTCTGAAGGCAGGTCGTGCTTGACCTTAGGGTGTGTGTCGGTAGGTAGGGAATAATCTTCTCTTGTAGGTATGCCGGGGCGGCCTTGTGCACTGCTCGGTGGGTGATGCATAGGATTTTGAAACTGGCCCTTTGTCTAATAGGGAGCCAGTGAAGGGTGCGGAGAGCAGGCGCAATGTGATCCCTTCGTCCTAGTGCACAAAGGAGTCTGGCAGGGATTCCAAAATGGCCGCCGTGCACTAAGACGTTGTTTCCCTGCCCTGTGATAACGAGGAAGATCTACAAGGGTCTCAAGCCTCTCTGCCGGCGCGCAGCGGAGGAAGGGGTGGAAAAAAAAGCAGGAAGAAGGTGGGCATACAGAACGGCCATGCCAGAGTTTCGACACAGAACTCTAGCAACAAGAAGCCTGGTTGAGTCGGGAATGCGGCTCACCCTCATCAAGGGACAGGAGACTTCTTTGTTAGCCGAGCGTGTCACACTCCGGATCTGCTGCGCAGCACAGCATCCACCCGCAACCCTAAACAAAGAAGAGTAGGTGAGCAGTGTAGGGCAGCGCGACGTGCCTTCCCTTCAGAGTCTCCTAAACCGGCCTGCGATCTGGGTCAGACTAGCACACCCAAGGTATTTTGCCTCCTCTCCAAAGACACTTAAAACGGCCCACTGTCCGGGTCATGTTCAAGTACTTGAGGAACTGTGACACCGCAGGGATAGAGTGGAATGGCCCCTCCCCCGTAATACACAGAAAGACCGGGATAAGAAGCTGAGCGGTCCATATGGGGCACCGCAGTGGGGTATCCAACTGATTGTGGAACTCGCGGGTAAACGTTTGTATAGTGACTTTGGGGATTTCACACACCCTGCGGGCAGGCTATTCACTGGAGGTAGCTGAGCGGGCCATGGGAACTAAGGGACTAAGTGACTGATATCTCGTCTGGTCATCAGCTTTATTTAGCACAGTGGACCTTCTCCCTCATCACTGCTGGGGCGCATAGGTTATTGGGAGGCCGAACTCTGGGAGTAGACAGTACAAGGCTGCTAGGGAATGCTGGATGATCAGGAATAACCAAAATAAAAGCCGTTTTCTCTGGTCAGGGGGTGTCACCGCCTGGAACACACAAACGGATGCACGGCAAATGCCTCAGTCATTGAAGGCGCTCTATGCCGGGCACACACAAAAAAAAAGTCGCTCTGGTTGGACGCTCCAACCCTCAAACAACAAAAGAGTCTGCTACAAGATATTTGGGCAAGAACCACCAGAACCCACCAAACAGGGGATTCAACAGAAATGGTGGGAGCCAAGGATGACTTCACAAGGAGTTTCCAAGACTTTCAGGGGTCATTCACAGCTTCATTCCAAATACAACTTACTGCATTCACATCCGAGATCAAACAAATGATTACAGAATTCAGAAAATACTTGTCAGACTTGGGCAACTGAACGGAAACAAATGCAAAAGCGATACAAAAATTGATCAAAACAATACGCAATCGGAAGAATTTATGGAACATCTGACGAGGTCAACGCATAATCTTGAAATACAATGCGAACACCTGTAAAACAGGTGCCTAAGGGCAAACATTCATATTAAGAATCTCTCTCAATCAGTCGGAGACCCAGACTTAAAAGATGCAGTTATTACTATTTTCAAAGACCTTCTGGGTAACGACAAGGAAGATAAGATTCTCCTGGATAAGAGATCAGATTCTGTGATGCGCCATAGAGATGTACTGGTGGCATGTGGTGTACATCCACAAAAGGAACAGATTTTAAAAGCAGCTAGACAACCAAGGCCATTCTCATAATGGCTCAGCCATACAAAAGTATCAAGATCTTTCACCAGCTACCCTTCAAAAACACAGGGAGATGCAGATAGTGGTAAAAAAAAAAATCTACAAACTAGAAAGATCAAATATAGATGGACATTCCAGTTTGGCGTGACATTTACATTTGCATTGGACGGGAGGCAACACAGGATCCCCTCCAGGGAAGAAGGGTTAGAACTGCTAAATATTGGGAGGTGGCGCTGTGGAGCAGCCCAAGATGGCTGCCTAGCTCTTGAGCTCTGTGTGGCTCCGGCTGAAATCCGCCATCAACTGCGGTTCCTTTTGCCTGCACGGTCTTATTTTTGGTGGAGCTGTTGCCCCTTCTCTTCTGGCAATCTTGTTGCAATCCCGACCCAAATCGGCCCCAGGAAGTCTGCGAACGGGACTTCTGGGCCTACTGGCGGTTGGCGTGCCGAGCCTTGACGGACGCCTGGCTCCCGCTCCCCGCCCTCCTTCATCAGCCGTGGGTCCCACTAAGGACACCATCGAGCAGAGGCCCGCTGCCGGGACCCGCGTGCACTCGCCTCCTCCTCCACAGTCGGCACCGGAGTGTCTGTCCCGGCGTGGAGGCCGGTCGGGGACCCCCCCTGCCACTTCTGCCTTTGCTTACAGCGCCGGAGCGCTCATCTCGTCTAGGCGGCTGGCGGGAGCCTGGTTACCCTGAGCTTGTGTGGCTCACATTGCTGGACTAAGGAGGTGAGGAGCTGGAGCACCGGGCGGACCCCGTCCACTGCCTGCTCCTGTGCATCCGGACCCTCGCCCTGCCCTGCGTGTCATCTGCGCGGCCTGCATTCTCGGAGGGCCTGATCTCTGTAATCGTCGACACGATTGGAGGGGAACTTCTATGAAACTAGTGTCCGGCTTCATTATCGGGGAGCCGCTCGCTCGCTGGGCCTAGTTGCCCTTTCTGTCGACTCCTGCATGGCACTGGCTCCCTACTCTCCTGTGGCCTGCCCGGCCCCACCGCTTCTATAATCGGCCTGGGCTTTTCTACCTGTCGCTTCTGCACGCGGAGCCGGGTTTCCTTGGGGCCATCTGCCATCGCTGTGTCTCTATCTACAATGCCTAATAAGACCAAGGGGGTCTCGGGGAGAGGAACCATGGACAAATTTGCCAAATCCGTCCCGAGGGAGGAGATGGGACACACATCGTCCTTGCAGGAGGACCCGGAGGGCGACACCACCTCTGGGGCGAGAACCCCCGATCTGACCACACTTATGGAATCTATGGCCAAGAACTTCGCCTCGTTCCACGAAAAGTTGGACGACATTAATGCCAATGTTGCCTCTCTTAAAACCCGCGTGGACCAGGCAGGCACCAGAATCACCGAGGCCGAAAGTAGGATTTCCACGAACGAGGACGAGATCCATGTGCTGCAGAACACCGTCGCCTCCCTGTGGCGCGATATGAAGAGTGTGAGAGCCAAGTGGGACGACCTAGAATCGCGCTCCCGTAGGAACAACCTGCGGATCATCGGGGTCCCTGAGAACGCACTTAAGGGCCGCATAGAGGACGCCGTTGAAACTCTGCTCAAGGATCTGCTGGGCAATCCGAGTCTCTCACCGTACTTCACTGTCGAGCGCGCGCACAGGGCCCCGTCTCCGCGGCCCAAGCCGGGGGATATCCCAAGGCCCATCATCGCCAGGATCCTCAATTATCGGGATAGAGATCTTATCCTCCGGCTGGCCCGCGAGAGGGGAGACTTGCGCCACGAGTCCCACACCATCAGGATCTTCCCGGACTTTTCGATTGCGGTGCAGCAGGAGCGGTGCCAATTCCTTGGGGTTAAGAAACTGCTTAGAGAACGCAATGTCCCGTATGCCATATTGTTCCCGGCCCGTCTTAAAATTACTCACAATAATAAACTATACTTTTTCACTGTCCCGGATGAAGCGACAAAATTCATCGAGGCTCACAATCCGGCTCCCGATCATGCCGGCGCTGACTGACCAGCTGTAGCTTAGTCTGTCACTGCTTCACCTAACTGGCAATCCGTTAATATGCATGGGTCAATGGCAATTTTCTATCATCAACCATTCGGTCTGGGTACCCTTAATACACTTTGCGGGCCGTGGCTCGGCTTGGGTGTTGAAACTAGCGTTGGGACCCTACAAAAACTCTGTATTCCGCAGGAACCTGTTATTTGACAGCTTAGGCTGTCGTACGCAATGTCTAAATGGCCGTCCACACGGCAACAGCGCACCTCACTGCAATTGCAATGTTTATGTTTTGTTGGATGCTACTGCTAGTTGGCCCCAGTTGGGCCATGGAGAGGGCATATCCCTGTTGGATTTTGCCCACCGACCCTTACTTTCTAGTGTTGGTCGGGTTAGTTGCTGGCACGTGTATCCAGGGGGGAGTGATTTCCACTGCAAGTTGTGGGTGGGCAGTGAGGGAGGGGGGTGGTATGGTTGGGGTTTGGGGTAACAATATTGTAAATGACAGGGGCAGTTTGGCAAAGCGCACGACATCAGGGCGCCCTCGTGGGAGCTCTCCCCATTCACTATGTAGGTTTTTACGGCGGTTGTGGGATGTACCTTAGTCTCCCGTAATGTCCACAACAGTGATGTCCTGGAATATCCGGGGTTTAAGTAACTTCACCAAGGCGCGCAAAATCATAGCCCATGCCAACAGACATGGTTGCAAGATATTATTATTGCAAGAAACACACTGTGGGGGCTCGCTAGCTAGGTGCATCGCGCCTGCATGGGGTCCACACAGGTACTTCACGGCTTATTCGACCCGCGCCAGGGGGTATTGACAATGATCCACAGGTCACTTAAGTTTGTACTCCACAAGAGCTATATCGATCTGGAGGGAAGGTACATTATCCTACACTGCGCAATAGCGAACAGGGACTATTTGCTGGTTAATACGTATGGCCCCAACGTGGACTCTCCCGACTTTATTGACCGGATTGCTTCCATTTTGTTGGGATATGTAGGGGTGCAGATTATCTGGGGGGGGGGGATATGAACTTCATCTTAGACACCACACTTGACAGAACTGGCTCGGCCCCCAGACTCCTTTCCAGTGCGGCGCGCAAGCTCCTTGCACATACCATTGCCCTTGACATTCAAGACCCCTGGCGGGGTATGCACCCGCAGACGCGGGAATATACTCATTATTCCTCGGTGCATGACAGCTCCTCCAGAATTGATATGTTCTTCCTGTCCAGTTCCTTCTTGGGGAGGGTGTTGGAAACTCAAATATTGGCACGTACCCTGTTGGACCACTCACTAATCTGGCTCTCTATGGATTTGGGCGTACCCGCTCCTACAATTAACTCCTGGCGATTTAAGTCTTTGGCCTTACAGGACATAGTATTTAAAGCTGAAATACTGTCCGACATCCAGTCCTACTTTGAACTTAATACACCTCAATCCACCTCTACAGGGGTTCGCTGGGAAGCTTTCAAAGTCTTCATCAGGGGAATGTCCATTTCTAGCGAGGCAGGAGCCCTCAAGGCCATTAGGGCTGCCCTCGCCCGCTCTGAAGCCAAACTGTGCGAGCTTGAGAACGCCCATCCTACGTCCATCGACCCCCCGACTCTATCCCAGATCAGCAAGGAACTCCAATTTTTCAATGAACAAGCCACCAGGGAAGTCCAATATTTCAGTCGCCCACAGGCGGCTCGTAGATATGGAGAGGGGGACAGACCTGGCAAGACACTGGCTACGTTGGCCAGGGGTGAGTGGGGCCAAACCCAGATAACTTGCATCAAGGACAGCCTGGGGTTGGAACGGTGGTCTGACCAACATATTCTGGAGGCCTTCGCTGACTTTTATTCAGAACTGTATGCACAACCCCCCCGAGCACAGTGAGTCTCAAATGCGCGACCTCCTCGAGCAGATCCCCATGACTATCATCTCCCCCGCCACCAGGGATCAATTGGATTCCCCCATCCTGCTGGATGAAATAGTTCAGGCTATATCTAAATTCCCTAAAGGGAAAGCACCTGGTCCCGACGGGTTGAGCAGCTGAGTTTTACCAGGAGCATGTGGCCATCTTGGCTCCCAGGCTGCTTGAGGTTTGGAACGAGTCACTTCGGTTGGGCACCCTTCCCCCTTCGCTGCGCGAGGCCACCATCACGGTCCTGCTCAAACCCGGTAAACCCACTGACGAGTGTGGATCATATAGGCCCCTCTCACTGATGAATTTGGACACAAAAATCTTCGCCAAAGTGATTGCCAACCGCTTCCTCCCGGTCATGTCATACATGGTCCACGAGGATCAATCGGGCTTTGTACCCGGAAGATCAACGTCCCACAACATTAGGAGGCTGCTTAACATCATGGCACGTATCGATCAAGGGGCGAGTGCGGTTGCGGTCACACTGGATGCCCAAAAGGCATTTGACATGGTGTCTTGGAAATACATCTGGTTGGTTTTGGAAAATATGGGGGTAGGGCCCAATATGATAGCATACATTAGGTTACTGTACACTTCCCCGGTGGCCAGGGTGCGAGTTAACTCTCGGACGTCCGGTCTGTTCCCTCTCTTCAGAGGTACCCGACAAGGCTGCCCGTTTTCCCCGATCCTCTTCGCCTTGGCGATCGAGCCGATGACCGACTACGTCAGGGAGCGGCATGCGCGGAGGGGGGTGCGGCTGAAAGACTCCCCTGAGATCATCTCGCTGTATGCGGACGATGTGCTACTCTTTATTAGAGACCCAGCTGTTCATCTGGACCCGGTTTTACGTGACGTTACCCGCATAGGCACATACTCGGGGTTCACGATAAATTATACGAAATCTGCGATCCTCCCCCTCACTAGCTCCACGATACAGCCCACCACCGAGTACCCGCTCTGTTGGTGCCCAAATGGGATTAAGTACTTGGGAGTCCAGGTGTCCCTCACCGGAGAATCGCTCCTAACAGACAATTACCAGGCAGTGGCCGAGCATGCCGAGGCCAAAGTCATGCGCTGGCGTACCCTCCCACTATCGCTAGCCGGCAGACTCTCGCTGGTAAAAATGATCCTGCTGCCCAAGTTGTTGTACATATTTGGTAATGTGCCTGTCTGGCCGGGTAGGAAATATTTCACGAATCTGCATAAAATGTTTGCCCAGTTCCTGTGGCACTCAGGCGCGGTGCGTAAAAAGTGGTCGGATATGTCACTACCCTATGACAGGGGGGGTTTCACAGCCCCAGACTTGCTGCGATACTGGACTGCTTCGCAGGCGCAGTTCGCATCTTACTGGTACCCCGGGCCCCCACCTCGTCCCCATGTCAAACTTGAGGTCCTGGCAGCGGCGGGCATTGATGTCATGTCCTTGATTCTTAACCGGCAGTATGTGCCGGACTCTCCCATTGATCCGGTCCGGACCACGGTACAGGCTTGGGGCCAGATATTCAAAACTTGCGACGAGCAATGTCCGTACTACAAATGGCTCCCCGCCTGGGGGTTTCCCGGGCTGGAACCCACGCATGACACCGCCCTGGCGCGCCATTGGGAGGCCCTGGGATACCGCACCCTCACCGATTTCTATCCAGAGGGACAGTTTATAACACCGCAGACGTGGAGGCCGGGGCACTCGGGTTCTGTTCTGGAGCTCCTGCAGTTCTACAGACTCCGCGCTGCCTTCCGAAAGCTATGGCCTGTCTTCCCCATCGAACCCCTGGACTCTCCCGCGATTGCTTACATTGCCAACTCGGGTGGCGCCCGAGGGGTGGTTTCCTCATTATACAAGCTCCTCTCGTCCTCGCCCTCTCCGCTTCCGTCCGGGGCCTGTGATGACTGGGCCTCCGAGCTGGAACTGGAACTTACTGACCAACAGTGGGAGAAGATGTGTTCCCATACTAGCAAAGTGTCCCTAAACTTCCGCACCATACAATATAAACTGCTTAATAGGCTGTACTACACTCCAGGTAGAGTGTCTAGGTTTGCTTGCTCCGATTCTCGGCTGTGCCCTCGCTGCGGCGCGGAGGACGCTGACCACTTGCACATGTTTTGGAGCTGCCCGGAGCTGGCCACATTCTGGAGTAAGATCATAGAGGCACTGTCTGAGATCACTGACATTGAGGTAGACCCTGATCCAATGGGGGTTTTGTTTGGAGTGTGGCGGGCTGGGGGAGCGGTAGACATTAAATTCTTAAATGTAAGCTGTACCATAGCCAAAAAGTGTGTCCTAAGCTGGAAGAGCCCCAATCCCCCTGCATTCCAGAAATGGTTAAATTTACTCACCTGGTCTCGAAACTGTGAGGAGGAGTTTCTGGGTATGCTCCCAGTATGCTCTCGTCCTCGAAACATATGGACTGCATTCAACAGCTACTTGATTGGCTTAAATGACACTGCCTCTGTGGATGGATCCCCTTGATGTCCCTATTGCTGCTGGTCTTCTTGGTGCTCTGTGAGATGCCATTATTCAACTGCTGTTATCATAACGTTGTCTATATGCTCTGTATGCACCTGTAAGATGCAACGAATTAGTGATTATTGCTCTGGTGTGTGTGTATGCCTTTTGCCTCTGTCAACAAAAATAAAAGTTTTTAAAAAAAAAGAACTGCTTAATATTGAAGATGACAGACATCCTTCAGAGATTACAGCAAGAGCCCGGTCTTCTACCTTCTGCAATACTGTGGGAAAGACAGAGCAGGGAAGTAGGAAGCATCCAACACATACAATTGAGCTGGAATCGCTGGAACTCTCGTCTTCAAGGCCTGAGGGGAAGTCCCAAAAAGTAATACCACCTGGGAACAGAGAGGGGCGCTCAAAGGGCTATGTGCCTTGTGTGTTACTGCATTTATTTTTTATTTTAAGGTGCCCCCGAGGCAAGGACTCTCGACTTGGAATCTGAGGTGAGGAGGTGAAGAGGGTTTTAGGATACCCTATGCTGATCCCTGGAGGAAGTGGTAATCTATGGTGGAGGGCCAGAGCCCGAAGACACATGGTACTGTGGGTCACAGCAGGGAGGGGTGAGAAGAAGGCAAGGGTGTTATGGTTAAGGGCTATATTGAAGGAGGGCATAGGGTACAATATCAGGGGAGTGGGTCGGAGGGGCTCCACAAGAGGATGAGGCAGCTGAAACCAAGTGTAATGATTAGGCTTTGGGCAATGGGCGCACACACAACACATTCAAGTGTATATCACTTAATATTCAGGAGTTAAACACCCCAGTGAAACGAAAAACTAGAGTGGTTTTTAGCTCGACACCGTCCAGCTGTACTGGCATTACAGGGTCCCATATTAGACAGCAGGACAAACGTAGACTCCATATACAGCACTATCCCAAAATCATACAAGCAAATGCACAAAGGAAGGCTTCTGGTGTCCCAGATAGCGTTTAGG
Organism: Ambystoma mexicanum; assembly: GCF_040938575.1. Classification (NCBI taxonomy): domain Eukaryota; kingdom Metazoa; phylum Chordata; class Amphibia; order Caudata; family Ambystomatidae; genus Ambystoma; species Ambystoma mexicanum. The sequence continues at coordinate 572,825,974 of NC_090922.1, read as the reverse complement.
AGGGGGGGTGCAATTCAAAATAAGAAACAAGTTACGTACCTGTAACTGTTCTCCAGCATGGGTCTGGCATGGATTCACATGCTCATGAATATTCCCCGTCAGGCTGGGAATCCTCGGTGAAGAAAAAAAAATCAGTATCAGTTTTGTTTCTGATCTATCTTTCTTAGTAGTAACCAATCACTGGACTCTGGGTCATACTGCCCCCAGCCAATGACTGCCCTCTCCCTAAGCCCCTCCCCTGTCAGCCATCCTTAGATTTGGTAGCACGTAAAGTGGCAGTATGACCGTCCTGCAGTTCTGGTGTAGCGGGAAATCGCTACCAGATGCATCTTGATGGAAGCATGAGCTGGTCCAGCTTTGGCCAGCGACCGTAAGTACGGTAGCACTTGAGGGGCAGTAATCAGTAGAGGGTTAATCTTCTGTGCACGGCATCAGACAGAGAACCTCTTCCACTTGTGTCCGTAGCACGAGAGTTGACGCCGCCCTGGCCTTTGCAAGAACCTCTCTGCATTCGGCCGGGATATCGTTCCCTCCAAACTATTGCTGCAGGAGCCAGGCCTGCAAATTCAGCGACACCGGTTCGTGATGAAGAATGGCGCCTCCTTCTCTGGAGAGGAGATCTGCGTCCGTGGACAGTTTGACTGGTGGGGACGCTGACAAGTCCAGAAGGTCCGGGAACCAGATCTGTCTCGGCCACCTCGGTGCGACAAGGATCATCCTGCACCGGGACCTCTTGGGTTGTTTGATGAGTCTGAGCAGCAACGGCGAGAACGCATACAGGAACAGGCCGTCCCAGGGGAACGAGAAAGCATTGCCCAGGCTCCTCGGTTGGGGGAACCTGCTGGCGAACCTCTGGCACTTGGAGTTCGTCGCCATCGCGAACAGGTCGATTTGGGGTTTGCCCCATAGCCGGAAGAGTTGATCCACTTGATCCTGGCGTAGTTCCCACTCGTGGCACGAGCGCAGCTCCCTGCTGAGTGAGTCGGCGATGGTGTTTTTTTATCCCTGCTAGATGAAAAGGCACCAGAAACATCCCCTGGGAAACAGCCCAGTGACAGATCCTGGGCTTCCTTGGACAGGGCTGGGGATCTGGTTCCTCCCTGTTTCCGGATGTAGAACATCGTGGAGGTGTTGTGGGTGAAGATCCTCACCACCTTGCCCTTGAGGGACGGGAGGAATGACTTGAGGGCCCAGAACACCGCTCGGAGCTTCAGTATGTTGATGTGGAGCGGCCTCTCCTCCGAGAGCCACAGGCCTCTCGCGTTTAGATCTCTGGTATGCGCTCCCCACCCCTCCAGGGAGGCATCCGTATCCACCGTCGCCTGGTATGCTGGGGTCTGAAAGTCTGTGGCTGCCGCGAGATGCGCGCGTGCCCCACCATCGGATTGCCTGGCAGAATACCTTGTTGACCGAGATCTTGTCCTCGAAGCTGCCCGTCGCTTGCATCCAACGGGCGTCGAGGAACTCCTGCAGAGGGCGCATCCGAAGCCTGCACAGGCGCACCAGATAGATGCAAGAGGACATCATCCCGAGCAGGGACTTGATGGACCTCACTCTGGCCACGTCTGTGGCCAGCAGACGCTGTACCTTGCCCAGGATGGGCTTCGTCCTTTCCTCCGATGGGGAGGCCAATCACGCTACTATATCGAGCTTGGCTCCCAGAAACAACGCGACCTGCGACGGAACCAGGTGGGATTTGGGTAGTTGATGGAGAATCCCAGGTCCGTGAGGAGCTGGACGGTCTTCGCTGTGTGTTCGACAGCAAGTCCCCTTGTGTCCCTGCTTGGTTGAGCCAGACGTCCAGTTAGGGGTAGATGTGGATCCCCTGCAGGCGCAGCCGCGCCGTTACTGGTGCAAGGCACTTGGTGAACACTCTGGGTGCCGACTTCAATCCGAACTGAAGGGCCATGAACTGGTAGTGCCGTCCCTGGACTACAAATCTGTGAAACTTTCGGTGACATTTTAGGATAGGGATGGGAAATTACGCATCCTCAAAATCCAACGACGATAGGAAGTCGCCTTCCTCCAGCTGGTCCAGCACGTGCTGGAGGGTGACCATCTGGGACTTCTGTGCCTTGATGCATTTGTTTAGCCGACCCAGGTCCAGGATGGGACGCCAACCTCCTGTCTCCTTTCTGACGAGGAAGTATCTTCAGTATACTCCGGAGCCCCGGAGCCTCCTTGGGACGAGCTTGATGGCTCCTTTTTTGAGCATTGCCCTTACCTCCAACAGCAGTTGAGGGACATGGTTTTCCTTCCTGGCCACTGGAGGAATTCGGGGGCACTTCTTTAGGAATTCCAGAGTGTGCCCGTGGGCCAGGGCATCCAGCACCCAACGGTCGGTGGAGATGGACTCCCACATGCTGACTAACTTCGCCAGCCGGCCTCCCACCGTGGTGCTTCGGTGGGGGCCCGACGCAGCGGCCGGTTCAGTCTTGTTTGGAAGCAGCCTTGCCTCCTTTGCCTCCCTGGCGACGACGGCGAGATGAACCTGACTTGCCTCATCCACTGTAGGCTTCTTGCGACGAGGAACGGGCCGCTTGACGGTAGGTCGAGGAGCCGCCGCCGAATCTTTTGGAGGCATCTTGCTTGCCTCCGCAGTTCCGAAAGGGCGGCTACAGTTGCTGCAGAACTCCCAAGGCCCGAGCCATCTCCGTGTCGGTTTTGGTGGCCTGCAGCGACTCATCCACTGTCTTTCCAAACAGATTGTTCCCGTCGAAGGGCATGTCCAAAAGCTTGACTTGTACGTCCTGGCGGAAATCCATCGCCTTGAGCCACCCCCGCCATCGAAGGCAAATGCTGTTGCCCAACTGGCGGAAACCGATGTCGGCAATGTCCGTGGCCACAGTTATGGCGTGGTCCGACGCCACCTCACCCTCCTGTAGGATCGCCAGGGCCTCTGCCCTCTTGTCATCCGGGAGGAAGTCCAACAGTTCCCTGTCGTAGCGGGCCACAATCGCTAGGGCGTTGGCCGCCTTAACCATCGTCGCCACCAACGAGATGACTCGTCATCGCATGGCATCCAGCTTCTTTCCCTCGCCGTCCGGTGGGGAAGTTGAAGATGAAGCCGATGCCCCCCCGCTTTCTTGGCTGCTGCAGAGACGACCGAATCCGGGGTCGGATGTGCCCTAAGGCACAACAGGGCGGTGTCGGGGACCTAGTACTTCTTCTCATACCGGTCCCTCTTGGCAGGTGTCATGGACGGGTTCTTGAGAAGGGCAAGTCCCTCGTCCCAGATGTCATCCAGCAACGGCACCGCGAGGACCGTCTTCCTCTTGGCCTCGCGCCGTTGGTAGATGAAGCCTTCTTTCTCTTCGGGGAAGAGCTGAAAAAGCTTGGATGCCCTGGCAATCATGGCGTGGAAGGAGCCAATCTCGTCAGGAGGGGGACGCCCGAGGGATCGGAGACGGAAGGTCAGTCCCGTCGTCACCGCCGTCGCCATCCATCCCCGTCGTGGCCGTGTATGTTCCCGTGTCATCCCTCGGGGAAGGCGACAAAGACTGAAAAGGCCGTGAGGGCTGAAGGGGCACTGGACGAATTCTCCTCCTCTTGTTTGGAGGGCTTCCCGACGGACCCGGTTCAGCCGGGTCAGCCATCAGGGGTAGGGGCAGTCTCGACCTCATCTCCGTGCATAAGGCTTGGATTGCCGTCAAAATGGCCACCGAGTTGTCCTGCAGCTCGGTCTGCGATGGGCATGACGGGCACGGTGGTTGCTCCTCATCCACGGGAACCTCGTCGTCGTTGCCACCCTCGCTCTCGTCATCCCCCTCGTCGGGATTCCTCCCGTGGGACCGGGCCTCTTCCAAATTCCCGGTCAGTTCCTCCGTGTCCGTAATGGCCACCGCCCCCCCTCTTTTTTCCACCGTGGTCTTCACAGGGGTCTTCTCGATGGGCTTAAAAGAGGATTCCCTCTGCAGAGGCAGGGAAACTCTAGGCCCCGAGGTCGCCTCCACTGGGATAGCCTTCACAAGCTTTGCCAGGGCCGCAGCGACTTCCTCAATAGAGGCCTTAGCCGGGTGGATCAAGGCCTTTGGAGCTGGAAACGTTCACGACCAGAGAAGGACTAATACTTGGTGACTACAATTTGGCATGGGACCCACATCAGGACAGAAGTGTGAAGACTCAGCATGGTCACCCCCCCCCCTCCCTCGCAAGGGTTACCATTTAAAAGTTGAACAACTGGCGATCTGTGATGTCTGGTCAACTTTGAAAGGGACGGAGAAAGGGTACTACACTCATTGCTCACAGGTTCACAAATCATTCAAGCGCATAGATTACGTTTGGTCATCAACCACGTTAATACGCTATATTACAAACATGGAGGTTCACCCAATAGCATTGTCAGATCATGTGCCTCTGGAAATAGAGTTCACCTTTCCTAGAGCAACAATGGGGGTATGGTCATGACACAGGTGAACTGGTGATAAACACAATATGGGATGCATTTAATGCGACGCTTCGCAGGGAACTAATTTTAGAGGGGGCCCTCAGACACAGGCAAAGGGGAGCTTTAGAGTCTGAGCTGAAGCAAACTATGAATAAAATGAAAACGGACGGCTGGTTAGCCACCAGAAAGGCATATAGAAATATAAGAGGTAGATTACAGCTTTTGCAAACGAAGAAAGTTGAAAAAAAAAGTACTGTATGCGAAAAACAAAAATGAAAGCGAATAAAGCTGATCAGTGGCTGGCTAGGCAGCTAAGGCAAAATAGGGCACCCTATTTTAGGAATAAGGAATAAGGGATCCTCGGGGGAAACTGCTCACGATGACCCTGCAGATACTTACACAATTTGGGTCATTTTATTCCACTCTTCAATCAGACGTCCCAAACACTACTGGCCAAAAAACATTTACATTCAGTGATGCTTCCAACGATTAAATCTCTGGTACGTGAACAGCTTGAGCAAGATATAGCGACCGAGGAGGTTTCACAGGTAATTCAAAACCTCCTCTTGAATAAGGCTCCAGGCCCCAATGGCTACTCTGCCTTATTTTTCAAAACTTAGCAGTCAATATTGGCTTCTAGACTGAAAACTATATATTTCATTTAAGGACACCGAACATTGAAGAAGCTAAAATGACCTTTTTTCCAAAACCTAACAAAGACCCAAAAGCGTGTGGTTCATACCGACCTATTGCTTTGATTAATCTCGACGCCAACATTTATACAAAAATACTAGCCAACAGGCTAGAGGAGACCTTACCGTCCCTGATCCATTCTGACCAATCAGGGTTTATTAAACACCGACAAACCCATGATAACATCATAAGGGCGTGCCATCTGAAAGAGAAAATAGCCAAGATGAAACAGCCAGCGCTCTGTCCCTAGACGCAGAGAAAGCATTTGATAGAGTAGAATGGTCATTCCTGTTTGCTGAACTACAAAGATCCCAAAATTAGGCAATTAGTAAGTTAATGGTCAGGTATCCAAACTAATTACACTATGTTGCCCTATTAAACAGGGATGTCAATTATCTCCCCTTCTGTATGCAATACATTTGGAACCTAGGTTAGCTTAAATACAGCTCAGATCCATGGGATACCATTTGGGGGGCGGGGGGGAACAGTCCTAAAATAATGGCATATGCGGATGATATGCTGATCATGGTCACAGACCCGGTAGAGCCCGTATTGGAGGTCATGAGGGAATTGGAAGAGTTTGGTAAGGCAGCTGGTTTAAAAATAAATATGACCAAATCTGAAATGCTTAATTCTGTCCTTAATATGACTGAGGTAGCTAAGGTGTCGGCAAACAGCAAATTTGCTTGGGTAAAAGACAAACACAAACTGTTAGGAGTATATCTAACAAGCACTCTACAGTTACTATATAAAACAAACTTTCCTCCATTCTTGAGGACTTCGACGGTTGCTTTTTTTAAAATGGGGTCCACTCAGTTTCATGTTTAGGGAAGATTAATGCAGTGTAAATGTCTGTTAACCAAGGTACTGCTTATTTCAAGCACTCCCTGTACCTATACCGCCATCATTCTTTCACAAATTACAAGGGGTGATTTCTAAATTCATTTGGAATAATAAAACTCCACGGATTGCAATGAAAACATGAATGACTCCTATAAATAGAGGGGGCCTGGACTAACCCATTTCGTTTAGTACTACCAAGCAGCACACCGATGGGTTCTCCTCAGAAACTGGGAAAAAAAATGGGTTAGAATGAAAAGGGTATTCTGCGGATCACGTACAGCGGAGTTACTTTGGCTCCCCAGACAAGATCACACCACAAACATGCATGCTAGCCAAATTACACATCTGGTTGAAAATAATTGGGATATGGTAGTTAGACAACACCAAATAATAACATATCCCTCCCCTTTTACACCAATATTCGGTAATCCACAGTTCACGCCAGGCCTGGAAAAGGGATCCTTCCACAAATGGAAAGTAACAAATTGCACTAAATTCAAGACATGTTTCAGGGCACAGACCTCAAATCTTTCAAACAGTGTAAAAGGGGATAGGTTTATCGGAAACAGAGACTTCAATTATTTTCAGGATAGTCAATGGCTGCTGCCCCCACGAATAGACCAGCAGCCTCGAGACCCCCCCACCCCCAACATAATTTTGATATCAAATCCGGGGAATAAAGCACTTATTTCCAATCTTGATCACTTACTGCAGGAGAGGCACCCAGTAGAGAACGTAAGATATGCACAGAACTGGCATCAGATACCGGGAGTGTCCATATCTACGGAGGAATGGGAAACACTCTAGAAGGATATTCCTAAACTTACACACTCCCTACTGTTCTGCTTTTCAGACGCGTGCAATGATCTTAGGGTGAGTAGTTCTATTACATGGACTTAAAGTTCTTGGACACAGGAAGGCAATAATGTACACTCAGACCATTAGTTAGACAAAATTTGGTTCTTTACAGGCCCTTTATTCACACTGGCATAAGCATACATATTTCTCTAGAATAAATGCAGCTGATTATACATGAACAAGGACAGATATGATGGATATACATCACTGTTAGTGCAGTTGTAGGATAAATCTTCATCTCCTCCACGACAACACCACCCAGTCCCAAGGCAGGTAAGTGGATAGATCGGTTTATAGTCAAAATACCGAAAACAAAATCTCGAACTACCAAAATCTCGAAAAAAAAATATCGAAATTTAAAATATCGAAAATGTATACATGTCATTAAAAGGGTCAATATCTCGAATACTTAAATGTCGAAAAAAAAAAACCGAACATGCATAAATAGAAATAAACAAAGTGACGAAATTAGCGTTTTATGATAGGGGGGCCCCCCCAACCCCTTCCCCCCCCTGTCGACCACCCCCTTACCCGGCAGCCCGCTACCCCCACTCCCCCCCACCCACAGTGTTGTCAACAAACGTATTAGAATCACAAGTGTAGCATTGGTTAAAATGATAGGTGAAAAACAAGAGTAAAGAACCTTGTTCAGGAACCAGGATTGAAATAACGGTAATGCCAAACCGTCATTACCTGACAGGACGACATTTGATGCTGTACTGCAGGAAAACACTTGCATTTACTTCGGAAAACAACAGGTAATATTTATAAAACATTGAAATGGAATATTAGTAAAAAAAAATATTTTACGAAGACATATATGACAGGAAACATTTCTTCTTTTTTTTTTAGAGTACGGAATGGAATTTGTAACAAGCCAAAAGGGAGGAAAACAGCTAACACTAAATGGATACGTTTATCATAAGGAATATGAGAAGAATGAGCGTATATACTGGAAATGTGCCAAATATAAAAGAAATGCATGCCCGGCTCGCGCAATAACTGAGGGGACAAATGTGCGCAGTAAAAACGAACATAATCATCTACCGGACCAGTCTAATATAATTATAAAAAAAACCCTCTCGGAGCTGAAAAGAAGGGCATAAGAAAATCTCGGGGAAACAAGTGGTTCGGTTGTGTCAAAAGTATGTGACCCTTTACCAGTCCATATCGCTGGACAATTACCAGGTGAAAAGTTAATGCAACGGACAATAAACCGAGCGAGAAAACAAAAAGAAAATATGCCGCCTGTACCAAGGCTTTTTGAGGACATTACAATCCCTGATGTATTTAAAACAAATAAAAATGGAGACATATTTCACCAAGCAACAATTGATTTACACCAAGAAAAAATATTAATATTCGCAACTGCAAGTAATTTCCACCATCTGACGAACAGTGAAAAGTGGCAGAGTGACGCAACTTTTAAAATATGCCCGCAACCATTCTACCAGTTTTATACTATTCATGGAACAATAAACGGCAAGACAATTCCACTTGTATATACATTGATGCCGAAAAAGACTGAAGAGGCGTACAAAATCGTTTTTGACAAAATAAAACAAACGATCCCTGAGGCAAACCCAAATACTATAATCATGGATTACGAGACTGCGCAAATCAACGGATTTAAATCAATTTTCGAAAATACACGGATTCAGGGATGTTTTTTCCACTTCACTCAAAGTATATGGTGAAAAATGCAGAAATTAGGCCTGAACACAAAATACACTGAGGACAGTTGCTACCAGATTAATATTAAAAAACTTTTTGCATTAGCTTTCGTACCAATAGATTATGTGACTGAATTTTATGAACATTTAATTGACAGTACATTTTACAAGAATCATGAAGAAGAATTTAGTGATCTATTAGACTATTTTGAAAAATCATGGATTGGACAATTGACAAGAAGTGGCACAAGAAGACGACCTAAATACCCATTAAATTATTGGAATTGTTATCAGGCAACCCTAGAAAAAACACCTAGAACTAATAACGCCCTGGAGGGATGGCACAGCAGGTTAAACAAGCATTTTAACATCAACAACCCCACTTTGTGGCAATTTCTACGCGACTTGCAAGAAGAAGAACAACACCAACAGTTTAAATTGGCACAAACCATATCCTTAACTAACCAGACACAAACGAGAAAAATATACAGAGACTATGAAGGAAAACTAATACAATTAATAGAAGCTTTTGACCCCCAAAACCAAGAAACCTTCTTAGAATCTAAAGCGTTCAACTTAAAATGTTAAAAAATGTAACTCACGTTTCGGATGAAGTTGCAGTCCACTGTGCCATGAAACCCAAAAAAAATCCAAATAAAGCAAAATAGCCAGCCAGGAAAAAATAACCAGGAAAATCCATGGAAAAAACCAAGAAAGTCCTCATGAAAACAAAAAACCAATGCAAATCCAGTAACAAAAAAAGACGTTGTGCCATAATCCAGAATCCAGCGACTGCAAGTGAATCCACTGTAAACCCATATTTCACCAAATCCGGCCAATCCTGTAGAAATCCACAGTCCATGTAATACGAATAAATCCAGTGAAAAAAAAGCCATCCATGGAAAAATAAAATCGAAATCCACGAAAAACCAGGAACAGCATCCAGGAACAGCCTGCCGGAGAAGCGAAAACCAGGAACAGCATCCAGGAACAGCATGCCGGAGATGCGAAGTCCAACGAAACCAGGAAATGTAACCCGAAAAAATCCAGTGGAAAAAAACCCATTCGAATTTAAAAAAGAAAAAAATCCACGAAAATCCAGGAGCAGCTTGCAGGAGACGCGACCGCAGCAGAAACCAGTTGAATATGAACTTTAAAAATGGCGCTTACGTTTTACGTAGAAACACGCAACGTGAATTTAAATAAGTAAACAAAGACAAACTTACAATATATACAACTGTTATTATTGATACAATAGCACCATCAAGAGGAAAAGGGATGTATTACATGTTAACATTTTTAATCAGTTTAACATAGACTATATGTAAGTTTATAATAATACATATAAAAATATATTAAATACTGTTAAATTAGAATGCTTTTCGTCTAATATATAAACAAAATTACAGTTAAAGTTGTTACTAAAATAAAAAGAAAACAAAGTGTAATTTTGACTTACCTTTGTCAAAAATATGATGTTTACTCATGTTAATAAATTCGAGATTACTTGAAAAAATTCGAGATTTTGTCTTTCGAGATTTTTTATATTTTCGGTATAATAAATTCGAGATTTTATTTTTCGATATTTTAGAATTCGAGATTTTGACTGACCACCGGATAGATCACGCTTCAACTAACGGTACCTGGAGCAGAGCGTCCTGCCTCTCAGCGAGACTTCATCACCCAGGGTTCCAATCCTCTGTCTCCTCTTGCGAACTCATGTCTGCCTTCTGACTGAGCTCACAGAAACAGACTTTCATTGCGTTTTGGAAGTGAATGGCTAAAATGGCTGTGCACCAGCGTCATGTTTTAGCCTCACCACTTTAAGGTACCGTTTTAGTGTTTGTTGAGGTATGTACAGAACTCCAGGTTGCTGCTTTACAAATGGACTCAAGAGGAACATTTGCAATGAATGCTATGGAAGCCTCAGTGCCCCAGTGTGCTCTAGGCTTGAAGTGCAGATCTCTCTTGGCAAGAGAGAAACACAGTATGATGCAGTTTACGATCCACTTTGAAATCGCTGATTTATAGATAGGGTCCCCTTCTCTACCAGCTGCCACAAACGAAAAACAAGCTTGTTTTTCTTGGTGGTTTAGTTTTTTCCAGATAACATATGACTGCTCTCCTCACATCAAGTGGGTGGAGGCTTTTTTCTGCCATGTTAGTGGGGCTCTGGAAAAAGGTGGGTAGTTCTATTGATTGGTTCTCATGGAACTTTGAAATGAATTTAGATGCAAACAGTGGGTGAGTGCGCAGAACCACCTTATTTTTGTGAATCGTGACAAACGGGTCTTGAACTGAAAGGGACTGTAGTTCACTAACGCTTCTGATTGATGTGACTGCCACAAGGAAGACTGTCTTGTAAGTGAGTGCTTTAAGGCTAGCCTTATGCATAGGTTCAAAGGGAGGTCCCAATAGTCTTGTCAGAACCACATTCAGGTCCCATCCAGAAGCTGGGTTGGAAATAAGGGGGTGAAGTATTTTAACCCCTGCCATAAAAGCCTTGATTACTGGGATTTTCCACCATGAAACCTTTTTCTGGGACGTGTTTGTTAGGCAGAAACCAGTGCAGTTCCCTCTGGGACCACTGCAAAAGATTTAAGACTACAGGTGTTTGGCAGTAAACCCACTTGGTAGCAGTCTGTACCACACAGATTCTCTTGGTAGCTGTGGCTGAGCAGTCAGACTTCCCTCAAGAAGAGTTAGGCAGTATACAGAGTATTCACAATAGGTCAACAGAACACAGTAGAACAAGTAAACACTGACCAGAGCTTGGTGTAAAAGAGATATAATTAATTATTTAAAAACCACATCTAGATAAACACACAGGCACCAATAGTAAGCAGTTCAAAAACATGGTCACTAAAAGATATACACTCCCTTAGAAGAATATTAGACAAGTCTTAAGTAAAGCCCCACTTATTTTCAGACAGCGGTGAGTGCTTAACGCAGATGGCACTCTAATAATTCGTTTTAAAAGGGAGAGAAAAGCAGAGTATAATTTGAAACAGATCCCAACACTTTCACAAGAACAAAACAAGAGAGGAAGGCAAGTAAAACCGTGAAGTTAAGAGTTCAGTAGGCCGGATCCACTTTAAGAGGATCAGAACGAAAAGTGTCCAAGGTCACACAGTTGAAGTGCACAAGAGTCTTGCAAAGGTTCAAAAAGAGTTGGACCAAAAGAAAGGGACCAGTTACAAGGTCAAGGCGGCCAGCCCAGTCCAGAAGGCTAAGGGACTATTATTACCTTGTAGCAATCTTTAGAAAGGGAGGCCTGGCGGACACGGTACCTTAAAGTGGTGAGAATACTCCAGCAGGGGCAGTTGTTCCTGGCGGCGGATGCAAGTCGGTGCTTTGTCCGGGGGAAGAGAGGATCTCGTCGGGGAGGAAGACAGGAGTCCGTTGCACTGCCAGGGAAGAAACCAGCCGCGGAGTTCTCAGGTAAAAGGAGCGGTCCTTTTATTTGCGGTCCAGTGGTAAGTGGCTATCCGGTTGCCGGGGTGCTTGGCACGGGCAATTCGACCACAAGACGTCCTGGGATGCGAAGAAAAGAAGGTAAACTGGTTGTGCCCACCAGTCAGGGGAAGGAGCCTCTCCAGCCGGGAGATCTTCTCTGTCGTCGGGAAGTGGCGAGTCGGTTCCGCAGGGCTCCACCGGTGGCGTCGTCGTGGTAGGTCGGCTCAGCTTCTCCCTCGTCGGATTCTCAGGTCCTGTGGCGACTTCTGAAGTTCCAGTCCCCAAAGCCCTGCTTTTATGCAGCACACCCACATTCACTCAGCCTAGCTGTCAATCAAACATGCCAAGTGGTAGTGCGACTTGAGTTACCAAGGTAACTCAGTCCAGGATGCCTAAACCCCCTCCCACACTCCCTGTGGTACCCAGACAGAGTGCCACCGCCAAAAAGTGGAACAAAGGGCTCGACTTGGGTTGGAGTCATAGAAGAGAACACAAACGCCATTTTAGAATCGAGTCCTGGCAAAAAATACCAACCGGTTAATTAATATTAAATAAATAAACCGGCGGTATGTTCGAGGCTATGAGAATTAAATAGTTAAGGTTGGTAGCCTCGAACAATGGGAAAATCCCATAGGGATATATTCGCGGTCGAATATAAAAAGTAGTATCCAGTGCCACCAGCCAAAACTCTATCAGGGGGGACGGAGACGTGCCCCCTCGACTAACAGACCCGGGGCAATCGAATTGCCCCGACCAGTACGTCCACAATATGATGGTTTGTACTGGTTTCTGTTCATAATTTGGGACTAGTAAAGCCAATGGTGACTTTAGATGCCCTGGGAGGCAGTAGTCAGTCCCAGGGTATGGAGTCTATGGTGGGGTGTCACTATGACACCCCTGTGTTACTGCACGGAGGTTGCTGTGTAACACACATAGTAAAAACACATGAGACCCTATGGAGTAAAGGACCCCATAGCCCATAAAACACATTAACAGTCAAAGGAATACCATAAATCATGTCCAAGAGTGGGAGAAAAAGAGTCTCACTCTTGGCAGGAGAAAAAAACAACTCCAGAAATCCAGCAAAGCTGCTGGGGGACTCACTAGGTTAGGTAATTCAGCCTAAAGAGAGAATTCTCCATAACAGTGTTGTAAGCTGAAAGCGCAGCTAAGTGGACCTTCAGGGAATTAAAAACCAGACCCGAGTCTAATAGGTGAGTCAGGTACAGGGCAATGTGCGTCGGTGAGCAGTCTATGGGATTGATGCTTTTGGAATTGCACCAGATGACGAAGCGCTTACATTTGTTGGAGTACCAATGTCTGGTGTTAAGCTTTCTTGCTTCTCAAAGTATGTCCATGCATCTTTGAGGAAATTGGAGGCGTCGGAACTCTATGACCTCAGGAGCCAGGCAGCTAGGTTGAAAGTTGGCGGGCATGGATGGAATGTCCCCCCCCTGTCCTGTGATAGCATGTTGTACAGGCATGGTAGCTTCTTCACAGGGGGAGACTGACATTCCTATCAGATGAGAGCACCAGGGTTGGTGGGCCCACATAGGGACTACCAGAATCATCTTGACTGGTTCCTGGTGCATCTTGTGCACTATTTTGTTGAGTAGGGGGGTGGGAGGGGTGAAGCGTAAACACATTTCCCTGACCATGTTATCCAGGGACTGTTCCCCTTGAAGCGGTTCTGGTTATCCAGAGACCGTTACCCTTGGAGCGGTTCTGCGGGTACCTGGAGGCGTAACATGGGCATTGTGCGTTCTCCAGAGTTGTGAACAAGTCTGTCTCTGGGAAGCCCCATTCTGCAAAGACGTGGAGCACAATGTCTTCGTGCAATCGCCACTCGTACTCTACGCGTAGTGAGAAGTCTCTGTAGAGCACGTCCACTAGAAGTTTGAGTTCCACTGGAACATGTTGTGACAGGAGGAACATCTTGTGTTTGAGAGCCCATTTCCATATGTTCTGAGACAGTTTGGATAGCCGTGGAGTGGGAGTGCCCCCTGCTTGTTCAGGTAATACATGGGTGTGGTGATGTCCATGAGGACTAGGACCGTCTTTCCCTGGAGGTGTGTTTGAAATGCCTTCAGGGCTTTGAATACTGCTAGCAATCCCAACAGGTTTATGTGGTTAGATGCTACAGCTAGGAACCAAACGCTGTGCGCCGTCTGAAGGAGGGAAGCCTCCCCCACATCAGAGATGAGTCTGTGGTGAGTGTGGCTTCTACTACAGGGGTGGTGAAGGTATTCCCCTGCAAGAGGCTTTCCCTTGACCACCACTACAGAGAACGAGGGCTGCTGAGACAACCACTAGATCGTCCCCTTGTCCGCTGGCCTGACACCATTGGCTTGAGAGCCACTCTTGTATGGGGTGCATGCGCAAATGTGCGTGTAGGACTAGATAAATGCAGGAGGTCATCATCCCTAACAGTCGCATGGCTTTGCGTACGTCACCTCGCGATTGGCTACATAGTGAGGGATCTGGAACAGCAGGTTTTGAACTCTCTCGTTGGAGGGGAAGACGAGCCAGTCTTTGGTCCGAATTAGAGCCCGCGGAAATTGCTCGACTTGGCTGGGGTCTAGGCTGGGCTTCTTCTCGTTGTTCGAGAATCCCAGACTGAAGACAGTCTTCTGGTATTTGATAGGCATGTTCCATACGAATCCCCGGTTATTAGCCAGTCGTCAAGGGAAGGATAGACTGGGATGGACTGTCTGCGCAGATGAGCCGCTACTACCGCCAGTACCTTTGTAAACACTGTTGGGGCTCAGGCAATGCTGAAGGGGAGAACCTTGAACTGATAGTGCTGGTCATCTATCATGAAACTTAGGTACTTTCTGTACCTTGGCAACATTGAAATATGAAAGTATGCATCTTTCATGTCCAAATGGAACGGCAAGAGCTACCTCCTCACTGTTAATAGGGTCTTGCTGCAATTTTATTCAGAGACTTTAGAGTCTCATGCTCCTTCTTTGCTGTTTCTAAGGCATCGTCTACTGCCTTCCCAAACAAATGAGTCTCCTCCACTGGTTTGTTTATAAGGGAGGTCTTTTTCTCAGGCTTAAAGCCCGAATTTTGGAGCCAGACGTGCTTTTATTTATTTATTTATTTATTTTTAGAGGGGTACCCTGGGCCAGGGCCTGACTGCTGTTTCAGCAGCATCAAAGGTGTTCTTCAGGATATTTTGCTTGACCTGTCTCCCTTCTGAGTCAAACACCAGCAGGCATGATCGTACCAGTTCCGGGACTATTTGTAGGCCCTCCTTAAGTAAGTTGCATTGTACATCACTATAACTTGCTAGTGTTATTGGCAATTCTAGCGGAATATGCCACTGACATAGTGATGCGCCTTCAGAGGGCGTATAACTTTTTACAATCCTTGTCTGGGGGTGCCTCTGCCGTAACAGTGCTTCCATGGGACATCTGGATTTGACCTTTTTTGGAGAAGAATTAGGAGCAACTACTGAACCAATGGATTTAACAATCACACTAAAAAAGCTTGGATTTCTTATTTTCACCCAAAAGAAGGGTTTTAATCCTATTGCTTGCCGATAATTAATTCTGTTCGACAAATTGTTTCACTGCTGTTTAAAGTTTTTTGGCCCTTTCAGCAGTTACTGCTTAAGAAAGTAAAGTGTACAAGTCTCATGTCTTAAAGACTTTGGTCCCTTTGCAACTCCAACAGGTGTGACAAATCTGGGGAATTCGTCACTACTCCAAGGAGGAGCCACCCCCTTTGAGGCTAGAGAGGCGAGCCTGCTCCAAAAAACCCTCCCTAGGGGTTTGGGAAAGTGGGACCTCACTGGGGTGACTCCCCTTTAGCGGACAAGGACCCCATTCCCATGGGGAACTCCCTATACACAAGGTATTGTCAGCCACATGGGAGTAAGGCATACTGACAATACATTGTGTGTTTGGCTCAAGGTAATGCAAACTTTCCACATGCTTAACTACCTGTGGTAAAAAATAACCCCTTTTTGAATATCGGAGCAAGAATAAAAAGGGCCAACAACCATTGAAGGGAGGAGGCGAAATCCAACGCCGAGACGAGACTCAGAAGTGAGAACGCCGGCAAGGAACAGACCCAAGCAGACCAGAGGAGCCAGCAGAAGCGCAGAAGGAGGTGAACGCTCGATGGAGACGTCCGCCCAACGTGGTTTCGCGCAGGGCCGGAGAGGCAGAGGCCACGCAAAGCAAACCAGACCGGATCGGATCGGGAAGCGCGACCACGTTGCGGGCCCAGAACCTGCAAACAGATGCAGAGTCCAGGGATAATCGGAGGACTGAATCCTACGCTCTCCGACCTAGAGTAAGATAGTGAGCGCCAAGACAAGTGGAACGCGAAGACCGCTAGCATCCAGTGGGGAAAAGCAGCAAGCTGTGGAGAATGCTGCTGTCACTTAGGAGATGAATCCTCACTGGAGCAAGCACCGCCACACAGCAGGTACACGGGTTTCCCAGGACGGAGGGAGGAGAAAGAGAATGAGCAAGGAAGAGGGAAGGTTTACCCTAACCCATCCAAGGGTCACAAAAGCCCGAGAGAAGAGAGCATGTGACAAGGAAAAGTGTTACGGAGCTCCGAGCAGCACAAACCTCGAGAAAGGGTCATGAGGACCCAATAAAACTAAGAGCCAAAAGCAGAGAGGCGTCATAGGAACCGCAAAGAACTAAGCAAGATATTGGGCCAGAAGAACCCAAAGCAGCCACAGGTGCAGAGTGAAAAGAAGATATCAAGGGAGCACAGAGTCACTTGATGGACCAGGTTGGTAGGAAGAGAGCAGAAACATACCTCCACCTAAAGAAGTGAGCATTTTTGTTTTTCCAGGAACTTGACAATTTTTGTTTGAACTTTGAGGAACTTATGATAGACTCATATACTGTTTGTTTTAGTAGAACTGTTCATTTCTTTTAACCAGTGGATCCATGCCAAAGAGGGATACCTGGCACAGTCAGGATTACCAATGTGACGAACCAAGAGTCCAGGTCACTCAACCTATTTTCTTTTACGTTTTTGTTAAGTGGTAGGAGTAGTTTAGTGGATAGGTTTGTACCGAGGACTAGCATTTTATTTTTGACTATAGATTAGCACCTTAGTTTAGTTTGGTTAGGAAGGGAATTCCCTATTAGTAATAGAGTCGGTGAGGCATTTTTTTAATTTAAAGAGTGCCAGTGCAATTAGATGATTTAATTGCACTGGCACTCCACTTCCACTGAAATTAGCACCAGTGCAATACAATGATTTGCAAGAGAGGGTTTATGGTCATAAGACCGAAAAAAGAAATCTCGAAAAAAGAAATCTTGAAAAAAAAGGCTGAAAAAAAATAAGTCGAATTTTTTTTTATGACGTTTTTTATTCGAAATGGGGGGGTTCCCCCCAAACCCCCCTTTTTTAAATGTTTTTTTTACCATTTTTTTTAAAATTCCCAGACCCCAAAATAAATATATAATTAAAAAAGGAGAAATTCGACTTTTTCGGTCTTTTTTTTCGACCTTATTGTTAGTCGAGATTTTTTTTTTCGAGATTTTGACCGTCCACCGCAAGAGAGACCAAAATACAGATATTGGAGGATGTTGAGGGCTCAACTGCACAAGGGCGACCCCCGACTACCGGGTGAGGACTTCAGCTTCATAACCCTAGCAATGGGGAAGATTCACTTGCTTGTGAGACAACCAATACCTGTATCAGGATTATCAGGGCTAATCTCCGCCTAGTAAGGTGTGCCATAAAGCAAGGGGGGGTGGTGGGGAGAACCGTTCTTGCTGGGAAGAGTTTGTGACACCAAAGAGCCTAGGAAGGAGTCCTAGCTGCCCAGAGGGTGGCACTTCTGAACCAAGAAGAACCCCAACAGACAACACCATTTCCTGCGGTTATACAAGAACCAAGGCAGTGAGCTGGGCGATATACTTCTAAGACTGCATACTATAGACTAGTGAATCCTGACGAGGGCACTATGTCCTTTACAGCCGGCCTGTGCAATGTATTGTAGCTTTCCTTCCTTATACATGAAGGTTAGTCAGTCACTTGTCAGTTCTACTTCACGTCTGTCTGCATTCCCTTCATCTCCAACCTAGTGTCTTCAATCAACAATAAAGGTTGGTTTCTATTAATCTCAAATGGTGTTATGAGTTGGATCAGCAGGACCAGATAGATGTCTATCCAGACAAAAGCATCCCCTCATTAAGGATAATCCACTTTGCACTCATGCTAGCATTCCCCAAATAACTAACCCTGCTGCAGCATGTTATGGCCTTTATATCACTTCCTTCATTGCCTCACAAAACCATGCCCTGGTAAAATCGAGTCTGTAAATATACCCCTGAAAAGCATAAATTAGTTTTGAGAAGTTGATTAGCAGTGTTTGCCAATTAATTTTTTCTTGATTAGCAAAAAACCTATTTAATTAGCAATTTTGTACTAGTGTATTTAATGTCACCAGAAGGCATTTGTATCCAACCCCCAAAAAGAGCACCTATACAGCCTTTTTGTGTGCTACTGAAGACATTAGTGAGAAGAGTGTCTGTAATACAAAAACAAAAATCAAAATAAATGTTAGCTGCATGAATAGACAGATACGATAAAAAGGCTCTGAAAACTTGTTTTCAGTGCAAGACTCTGTGCACATGGATGCTTGACCCATCGTTTGCTGTGCAAGAAGTTCAGAAGTTTCATAAATCAAAAAGGTCAGTGTTAAAGGAAGGTCATAGCCTCAGACCAAGTACACACTTAGTCGCATGCTATGGCAGGCATGTAGGGTAATTGTGAACTTCTGGTGAACAAGATGGCCCTTGCTGTCATCGATATACATTTGTTCAATATAGCATTAAATACCACTTTCGGGGGAGAGCAGTGCTGCTAAAGGTCGCCAAACCAGGTAAGCCCAAGCACAGTTTACCAGCCTTGCACACCCAGGAAAGCGGTATTTATCAACATCAGCGCTTGGTCCCGCCCTCTGGGGTGTTGATACTTGTTCGTATTCGAGGGAACCAGTCTTTGGGCAATTCATGCTTTCCTAAAAAAGAAATGACACATGCCTGTGATTGGAAATAACTATTTCCAGGACCTGAAGTTGTGCAGGTTGGTAGGTAGGTGGGGCGTATTCAGGGCTGAGGTGTGGCAGACCAGTGGAGACTTGACCTGGGGCAACACCTCCACGTACTGGGTAAAGGCTGGACAGAGGCCGAGCATGAAATTTGTGTGGCTACTTGCAGATTCTGCTTGTGTTCCCAGTCTCCGGATTGGACAGCTCTCTCCCGCTGGTGGTAATATATAATGCAGTCATAATTAAAGAGCAAATCAAGCTCTTGAGGCAATCTATAGTATATGCCTGAATGGTATTGCAATAGATCTGTAGATGCAGACTGGATGGAACTAATGATCACTACTTTACATTAACAACTATCTAGCTTTGTGTATTCATTATGTAAGAGGAAATAAAGCATTAGACTAAGCAGAGTGCATTGCATAGCAGGAAGAGAATTGGTAAACTCGATGGAATATTGTAGGTTGTGGCCATCTCACTTTCAGGGTAGCAGTTCGAAAGCAACACAATGAATGAGTTTGGAAATCAGCTCATGGGGTGAGCATCTGTTGCATAAATGTGTGCAATCTGCAGGTCACATAACTAGGTTTGCCTTCAACATCATTTTGCAATGTAATAATTTACAAAAGTGTTCACTCGTCTATCTTGTACCTGCTCCCAACAAAATCTAATATAGTTGGCAATAGATTTAGATACGCTAATATAACCTTTATTGACAAAGATAATGCAGTGTTTTACATTAGCAATACTGTAATCATGCTTTAACAAATTAATTTTTTAGGCCTGGAATTGCAGGATTGTCTTTTAAAAAGATTAAAGTTAACACATACTGTTATTTGCCCAACAAGAGCTAGTTAGCTTGATAAACATTTTCCAGATGTGTGGTTTGCAAATATTTGTAAAAGAAAACGGTTCTTGCCTAGCACTTCCACACAGCCCTCTGGCTCTTTTAGGAGTGAAGATGTTTACTGCTTCCCCTCGCTCTGCATTAGCACCTTTGAACTTGCAATGAACAGAGAAAGAGGGTGGTGTGACCCCTGAGGGCAAGAGGTGAATACAGGGTGAGCAGTGCTTTCATTGAACAGAGCATTTTAAATGGCTAACTGTGCTACACAAGTGTCAATTTAATTAGCAAAAACCTACAGAGCAAATTGCTATGCAACACCGCTTATTTATGCCTTGCCCTGCCCTCCACCCACTAGAAATAGCTTCTAAATCTGAATGGTGGAGTTTGGACAGACTACAGAAAGGCAAAAAAGTCATATTGATTAGCAGTAAACCTCAACCCTACACATTTAAGGTTGGGGATACCATCAGTGCAATGATCTGTGAGCAAATCCTCACACCAGGGTTAGAAGTTGTTCAGACTACCACCTACCAGACAGGGAGCTCAGTGCTTTGGGTGGGCCCGATACAACTCATAACTCCATACTGAATGACTCCATACTGAATGACCCTCTCCCAGCAGACTGAGAAAAATCAGCTGTACAACATAAACCCCCACTTACAGATTCCCTAAGTAGTGATAGAGGCGAAACAGGCGATACACTTTGTTGTATTGCATGGAGTACAACGTTAAAGGTGATAGAAAGGCACAATACAAACCCTTAGCAACCTTTCCAGCGAACAGCATCAAAGGTGGCTCACTCCCACCTGACCCCAGACCACTTAGTATATCTTGCTGTTTTAATGATTACTATCACAGTTCTTTTGGCGTGGATTATATCATGAGCTTTACCACTGTTCCAGATTTTCCAAAGGATCACCCCAGCCTCTGCTGACAGTCGTAAGGCTCCACTAAACCAGTTACCAGTCAGTCATCCCCTTTTCCTAATTAGGGCTCTTGGAGCCTTCTAAGACTGGAAAGGATATCTCCTGGTGGTAGTAAATTTTGCCACCAGTCACCCTAATGGTTTCTTCGTTTGCGCCAACACCACTCAGCAGATTTTGAAGCATCACATACCCTATTTTACTTGGTTGAGATTTCCCAGTGACCCTAAACGATCAAGGAGCTACTTTTATGTCAAAACGTAATAATGAGATGAAGGACCTGCTACGAGTTAAAACCCTCCATACTTCTATCAGCCCTAAACCGATGGCAGTGTTGAATGGTTCAAACTGACCCTAAATCAACAACTGGGAAAATTGGTAGACAAAGACGAAGGAACTGGGAAGAGTTACTAGACTTGGCCCTCTTTGCGGTATGGAAATCTCCAAAAGCATCTGTTGGATTTACCTGTTTTGAGCTGCTGTACCACCGAGAACCCTAAGATGTCTAAGAAATGCTAAAACAAATGACTCTAGGCAGAGGATTGGTGAGTTCACATCTGCAACAGGGCCAAAAAAAATAGAAATAGATCTTGGATAAGACCGCCAGACTTTGGGAATTCCAGGTTGGTGACAAAGTAATGGTTCTATTTTCCACCACCAAATCTGGACCAATGGCATGTGCTGTATGCCATGTATGTGCTGCTGAAAGGTAACCTGCAAAGGTCAGGCAGCAGATAACAGCAGGGACAAAAGTAGATGTAGTACAATTGTCAGAAGGAAAATATTAAGACTACCTCATGGTTTCCCCTTGTGAAGACAGGGAATAAGATTTCCCCCTCCAAGTCAAAGGATAACCGCGATACCCTAGGATTTGGGCACTGCAAGGAAAAAGATCTACAGAAATTGTTATATCAATTTTCCAACATATGCTTTGAATCACCAGGTGGGGTCTGAGGATTCTTACACAATGTTCACACACACAAAAAAAAAAACATGCATGCCGTGGGGAGTCAGTTTCTCTTAAGACATACTGCCAGAACTTGTCACCAGATATGACAGATGGAAATAGAAAAGATGATAAATCTTGGAGTCATTGAGAAATCATATAGTCAGTGGTCAGTCACGGCCCATCCGGTCAGACAAAAAGCAGATAAAAACCAGTTTTCCTGCACAGATTTCCAGAAAGTAAAATAACTCATTGCATGCCAAGAGCGAATGATGAGCTAATGGAGATGATCGGTTCCTCGGCCACCATTTCAACCCTTTATTTAACTAGAGGGCATTGGCAAGTGCCCTTCAACCCTGAATGTAAAAAGAAGATTGCGTTCACCACCCCAGAAGTGTTACTTGAGTTCACTGTGCTCCCATGGGTTGCAAAAATTCTTGGACTGCCTCCTACAAGATCAGAATTTTGCTGGGCCCCATAATAATATTACACGTAGCCAACCCTGCAAAGAGCACAAGATGACTGAAGCAGCCTATTTTGACTGAAGCTGCAACCTTATTTTGCACCACCGTGCTTTTACTTTCATTTTAATCTTGAGTTCTCGGGATTTTAGCTAATTGCACTGTGTTTTTAGGGAAACTACAAAATTTGTTTTAACTTTGCCTTCTGTACTTAGCCGCTTCTATATTTGCTCTTAAACTGAATATTTCTCTCCTGTTTGGCGCAATACGAGCAGAGCTTTACTTTTAAACCTCTGCTTGCTTCTATTCGCTGAAGAACTACAAATCCCAGTCTCCTTGTAGTTCTTCTGCCTTTTTTTTATTGCTGGCAGGCACGATAGCACCTGGCGCGACTGCAAGAAGCTGGTTAGTGCTGGTTGGGGACACGTTGGGGGCCCTGGAAGCTTTGCCCTGTAGGCGAGTGCTTGCTTGGTGCTTTCCTTTCTCGCCAACACTCCCTGGTTTCCTTTTCACTTCATAGTGAAAGCTTGTCATTTTCGTGGTGGACTATATCCCTAGTGCCCTTGTTTGATTGGGCATTTAATATTGCCTTTAGTCCTTTTTAATAGTTGTACTCTTTACTGGACTGTTTTATTTGACTTTGTGTATATAATATCAGTATTTTTAGACTTTGGCATTGCGTCACTTAGATTTGAATTTAGTATACCAAGTCCTGCGGTATATTCTGCATACTGTTGACAATGGCTCCTCCTAATACTTTTAACTTAGTTCTGGCGGCCAAGAAGGCTAGGCAGCTTAGGATAATTACTAACCTTTTACACAATAAATATGATAACGTGGTGCAAAAGGACCATAGCGCCTCGCTCCCTACTACTAGCGTTATGAATAAACCCCTTAGTTTAGCGGGTGAGGCCCCTGTTTCTATTGTGTACACACAAATGATCAACAACGAATCTAGCTACGAGTCGACACTCGCCTATTTATCAATTCCTTTAGACTCCCCAAGGTCTCCTAATGGCAGCAATACATTGACTTCATTTCTCTCCAAGACTACAGGCGTCCCTCCCAGTACACTCAGCCGATTTACTACAGAGAAGCCGATCTATGACTTAATTTGGGATGTTGCTTTAACACTGTCTTCCCAGGTTGCTTCTGCTTCAACCCGTTTAGGTTCAACACATGAATGACCCCTTACTCTTAATTGTCCCCCTTCATTACCCGACATCCTCTTGAAGGTTGTGGGCCTATTTTTAATAACACCTATAAAATGTGTGCTATTGAAAACCTGCTCCTTAAACAAACATGTCATGGATATTCACAACTATATGCTTGACTCAGATTTAGACATCCTTTGCCTTACTGAGACATGGATAACAGACAAGTGGCCCCATGATCTCTAGTGCTGTCCCAGAGGGATATAATATTACCTGTCAAAATCGCTCACAGGGACATGGTCGTGGGTAGCCGGTTATCGACAAAAAAACATCTGAAATTCTTCAAGTCCTCTAGTAACTGTCAGAACTGAAATCCTACATCTTAAGATGAAGCCTACCCCACAGAAGTGTGTCAATCTGATTGTGGTCTATGGGCCTCCAATTGATATGCCGGATTTTAATGAGGTATTGTTAAATCTCCTTAGAGGGTTAATAGGCCCCAATTGTTCTACTCTTCTTGTCAGTGATTTTGATCGCTGGCTTTAGAACAGCAAGGACAAAGAAGCTGCTACTCTTGTAGCCGGTCTGGATAACCTTTCGATTACACTGTTAATAACATCCCAACTTCAATAAAGGGCAATATACTTGACTTGGTTGTGGCTAGAAACCTTACGGTCAAGATAGCTAGAGCCTTTCTGTGTATTTGGTCAGACCATTATATAATTGACTCTTTTTCAGTGTCCGTGTCCCCAGTCGAAAGTCAAGAATCCATCTAAAACGCTTTCTAGTCACAACTAAGTAAAATAAAGGCTCTTGACCATCAGGGATGTATGGATAATGTTATGGCCTCTACACAAAACTCTGACTCCCCTGAAGTTCTTGCTAAAGTATTTAATGCCACCCTTAGCTGCCTGATAAACAGACTTGCACCTAGAAGGACAAAAACAGTCAGGGCCAACGTAAGCCACCACAAATGGTTTTCAACAGATCTTAACCTATTGAAAAAGAAGAAAAGAAAAGCGGAGCCCATTTGGCTCAGGCAACAGTCTGGAATAGATAAAAACAAATGGAAAGAATTTGATAAAGTCTACAAAACCTCAATTTGACGCAAAAAAAGATGTCTTTACATCAACAAATCTCCGAAGCCAACAACAACTCAAAAAAGCTCTTTGAAAATCTTAAGTCTCTGGAAAAGACAGAGGTATTTTACAGACCTTACTCCTACCAACCAAAATTGTACAAAAAGTCCAATTGGCTTTTGAAAAGAAGAGTGAAACACAGGTACGGATTAAAACCGATCTGTCCAAAGAGCCCCTTGTTGTTGTACTTCTTGGTCCTCAGCTAGTGGCGGAAGAGTACCCTTGTTTCTCTTTCTCCTATATTACCATTCCTGAGGTTATCAAACATTAGCGAATATACAGCCTTCTTTGTGTCCAGAAAACGTGATTCCAACAAAATTAGTACATGCAAATAGAGATCTTTGCTCCTTTCTTTGTCATTTTGTTAATTCATCTTTTTCTTGGAAATTGGTGCCTACTTCCATAAAGGTGGTCACGGCTGCTCCGATTGTGAAGAAACCTGGCCTAGATATTACGGACCCTAGTAATTTAAGACCATTTATGAATTGTAACTTATTAAAAATCCTGGACAAAATTGCAACCACCAAATATCAAGCTTTTATTGAAAATATGGGTGTTTCACATCATAGACAATCTCGTCTTAGACTACTTCAGAGCACTGAAACAGCCCTCATTGATTTACAGTCTTACATGCTTGACATCTCTGACAGAGGCAAAGCAGGCTCATTAGTCCTTTTGGATCCATCGGCTGCTTTTGACCTTCTGGATCATGATCGACTAATCTCCACTCTTAGCAATGTCGGCCGGTACTGCGAAGGCTCCTTCACCTGGTTGCAATCTTTTATCATCCCAGCAAATCTCAAGAGTATGCTGGGGTGATGCTACGTCGCTTCTCTCTCCTATTACCTGTGGTGTTCCACAGGGGGCAGTCTTTCCCCACTTCTTTTTAATCTTTATGTTAGACCCCTCTGTGAAGCCATGGAAGAAAATTATATATTTTTTTTTTCACGAACTATGCTGACAACACCCAGCTAGTTTTGGAATTATCTGGCATTTATGAGCTAGACGCTGCTTACCTCAGACAGATTTATGCACAAATTGAGTCATGGACGAATCATCATTGAATGTGCCTTAATGGCAAGAAGACTGAAATATTGATCTTTGGTCCTTCCCCCACCACAGATAAATTGCACCTTGATTACCATTCATTTGTGATCAATGGCTGCACCATCTTAGTCGTTAATAAAGTAAAAACTATGTGTTTACTTGAATTCCTCTCTTAATGCAGCCAGATGGGTAAATCATATTTCAAGATCCGGCTCATTTCACCTTCGCCTACTTAGGAACATCCGTCCCTTTCTTTCAGAGACCAATTGTGCCTCTATTGTTCGTGCCACCATTCTTCGCATTCGGATACCTGCAGTGCACTATTAGGCACCAGTAAGAAAAATACGGCCAAACTGCAGATCTCCCAGAATGATGCTGTTCGAATTATCAAAGGCAAATAGAAGATAACATATCTGGAGCAGTTGAAAGTTCCTCCATTAGCTACCTTTTTGTGCGCATATACAGTTTAAATCAACAGTGCTTGTCCACAGCGGTCTCTATGGACTTGCGCCTGTTTACCTTAAGAACTTGGTGACTGACCCCTTACCATCCGGCAAGAGCTCCTAGCTATTCCAACCAGGCACCGGTGTTTCAACCCTCTTACAAATGTCTAAATGGCTTAGGGATGGCTTTCCCAGTAACTTCCGCCCGGCTTTGGAATTCTCTGCCACTGTATGTAAGACTCGAAACTAATCTGGCTATTTTTTGTCGAGCAGTTTTTGTCTGCTTCCTATAGGTGTACTTTTCACTCGTACCGGTCCTGTCTGCTTTTGTTCGCCGTATTGTGTGAGTGATTCCTTTCCTGCGCCATGATGCCTGCGGGCTTGCAGCGCATTACAAATAAAATAAATAGTGAGTACAAAGCAGGGACTCACTGCAAACCAAGCCAACTGTCACTTGGCCCAGCCTACAGCACCTCAGGCTTTTTGTCAAGAATTGACATGTGAGGCGCAGTTGCAAGCCGCTGAAAATAGTCGCCTGATCCGAGTGCTCTGCAGCCTGTAAAATCCTGAATAAAGCATCCTGCGGTCTGCCTCTACGAACTGCCACCTTTTCCCCAGATACGACGAGCGGAGACCTGGGAGAATAGCTGGGCCGACTTTCAGCTGTTAGTGTGGCCCCGTTTGATCAGACTGAGCCCCCGGTCCGGTGACGGGCTGCGCCAATGGGTGAGGCCGCGCGCCACTCCTTGCTGGAACCGGGACTCTAGAAGACGCCTGTCGCGAGTGCCGGGCCAATTCCCCTGTGGCCCCTCAAGCCGGAACACAGAGGCTGTGGTGTGCCGCAGTCCCCGGAGCCGCAGTGTTTTTTGCATTGGGTCAGAGCCGGTGCCGCGGAGGCGCAGGACGAGCAGTGGAGAGGCTCCCCGTGCAGGCCCGCTCCCCAGCAGCACTCAGAGCCGCAGAGCTCCCCGGAAGACTGCTCACAGATCCGGTTGTCTTCGGAGCTGCATCAATCCCCCAAGACTGGCCTAACACCTCTGGCTGTCGGAATATCGGGGCAGGCCTGGAACGGCCTGAAGGTATGTGCTGGTACGGGACCCCAATAACATGCACACCATCTTGCAGCAAACGGCCGTGACTGCACAGTGCCCGGGCTTGTTACACCGTCCATTTCAAACACTTTTCCCCTTTGTGCTGCTACGCATGCCCTAATATGCATATATCCTCTGGCCCGGACCAATACTTCTTGTGGAGACACCATTTGGGTCCTGCGCACTTCAGGAGTAATATCCAGTTTGCCTCAGAAGTCTGCAAATGATACGCCGATTTGGGCCCCTGCACTGCACTAGCGGATCACATACCACCTGTCTACCCAACTATATAGATACACCTCCTGTTAGGAACTTCAAGACCCCACAAACATCCGAAGCTCCTACAGCGCGGCGCTATACATACAACATAAACCCGCCCTAAAATATTGTAGCTCCACGAAAGCCCAACAGCAGCGCAGCTACTCACCAGATACAGAGGCGGTGCAGCGCACCTAGACTGAATAACCCCATGATGGGTGGAGGTTCCAAAAACAAAAAGAAAGGACCCATGGATGCATTTGCCTCTGCCTCGACGTCGGATCCAACTCACCCGCAATCCCCAGCGTCCTCCTCGCCAGATCCACCTGAATAATGTATGGCCCCCCCCAACATGGCGGCGATGGAGAAGGGGTTTGCAGCTATAAACAACAAGCTAGACGACATTGGCGAGAATATTGCTTCCATACGTTCGGATATACGGAAGGTCAATGCCAGAGTCTCGGAGGCAGAAGGGAGGGTGAGCGCCCTAGAAGATGCGTTCCTCACAGCAGGGGTCTAGAGGACATCCAAAAGGACATGAAAACCCTGAAGGCAACATGCGAGGATTTAGAATCCCGGTCACGGCGTAATATACGCATGGTCGAGTAGCTGAATCGAAACTCAATATCCCCATGGAACAGTTCCTTGAGGAACTTCTTCGCACATTGTTCCCGGATAACCAGTTCTCCAGCAAGTTTCTGATCGAAAGGGCACACAGAGCGCTGGCCCCTCCCCCAAAGCCGGGGGCCCCTCCTCGGACTATCATAGCCCTCTTATTAAATTCTAGAGACCGAGACTTGATCTTGAAACTTGCGCGTGAGAAAGCCCTGCTGCTGTACGACTCTACTCGTGTACACATATAGCCGGATTTCTCGACAACAGTCCAATCTGCCAAATGCACCTTTGATGGTGTAAAAAGGGTACTGCGACAAAGGAAAATTGTCTATGCCATGATGTATCCGGCGAAACTCTGCATCCAACATGGTGGCAGATCCCACTTTTTTGAAACTCCAGACGAAGCTATGGTTTATGTGGAATCGAACATTCCTAATATGGCTGACGACAGCTAAACGCCACTCGGCATGATTCAGAGCTAGACTCCCACACGGTCCGTCACATATACTCCAAGGGAAGAGGTGCGCCAAGGAGGAGACAACACTCTTGAAGGCTGCTGCCCCGGATACAGTGACGGAACACGCCACCTCCACTATTGCAGAACTGCATGAAGTTACGAGGGATACACCGCTCGTTTGGGGGGGTTGTGAGGGTGTGGGGGGGGGATTGGGAGGGTGATTGGACACGTATCCCATGTTGAGGGGGAACTGTTGGGATATGTTAAATTAATTAGAAAATCTGGCATGGTGAAATCTGAGAGAGATGTACTTGGACAACGAAGTCGCAACACACTTATCACATTGCAAAAATAATGGCAGCGCAATGTATGATGTTAAACACAAGGTTCCTATCCTGGAACATTAGAGGTCTGTCCAATCCAATTAAAGCCAGGAAAGTCATGGCTTATGCTGCAAGACACAGACTCGACATAATTCTCATGCAAGAAACCCATGCAACTGAGAAGACAGTTACATCTTTTAGCCGCTCCTGGAGGCAACAAGTGATCACTACAGACTATTCTTCACAATCCAGAGGGGTTGCAACAATTATCCATCGCAGAATAGGCTTCGCCATATCTAAAACTAATTGTGACCCTGAAGGCAGGTACATAATATGGGGTACACTTCGGGGACCAGACAATCATCCTTAACACATATGGTCCCAACCTGGACGCCCCAGAGTTCTACCACCAGATACTAACGCTGATACTGCCGATAAGGGAGGCGAAGGTAATATGGGGCGGGGATTTCAATACCATCCTCGACCCCAATATGGACAGAACGACCATGAGCGACAGAAAAGAGACAAAGGCAGCATCAACCATTAAGCAGGCTATGCGCCGAATACCGTTGGCAGATGCATGGAGAGAACTCCATCCTCTGTGCAGGGAGTTTACGTTTCACTCATATGTGCATGGTTCGAGCTACCGGATTGATTACTGGCTGTGTTCCACTGAATGTATCCAGGAGGCTAAGGAATGCACTATACTGCCCTGCATCCTCTCGGACCACTCGCCGATCATATTACATATCCAGTTTGGATCAACGCCCCGAAGCCCGCGAATGCGGAGAATGCCACCGCATCTCTTACGCGATGAGCTGGTGGAAACACTTCGCATAGAAGTATCCGACTTTTTTTTTTAACGCAACGAGGGCTCTGTGACTTCGTTCAACACAATATGGGAAACATTCAAGGTTTGGTTGAGAGGGCATTTGATCACCACGGTACACGGCAAACGCCACGAAATCCGCTCGACCATGACCCAGTTCGAAACCTGCATAAAAACAGCAGAAGATGCATATACCAGGTCACCGGGGCAAGATACACTGGCTCATCTACAAGATGCTACCGCCACATTCAAAACACTAGCTGACCAGGAAGTCCTATGATAAGACCCATAAGAACCAGGAGATACGGGGAGGGAAACAAATTCGGCAGATTACTGGCCAACCTCATCAGATCGGAACTAGGCCACAAACAAATTACTAGCATCACAGATGAATACGGAACAACGCACACTGATCAGAGTGGGATTAATTTGGCATTCCTACGCTTCTACTCCCAGTTATACAAGAACATGGATCAGAAGTCGGCTGAGGAACTTCGGCACCACTTGGATTCCTACACACTTCCAAAGCTTACCGACGATGACAGGGTAATTCTGGACACCCCTTTATCGGTGGAAGAAATAACACAAGCAATTAAGGACCTCAAGGCGGGCAGAGCGCCCAGATCCGATGGCATAACGTCCGATCTCTACAAAGCATTTGTCACAGAGTTAGCCCCCCAGCTTCTTAGAGTCTGGGAAGAGTCCCTGGACGGAGGATCCCTACTGCCCTCTTTACACAAGGCCATAATCACTGTCCTGCTAAAACCACATAAACCTCCTCAAGACTCCTCCTCATACAGGCCCTTATCGCTCATCAATGTGGACGCGAACATTATAGCCAAGGCCATAGCCAACAAGCTGAACCCATATATGAACGAACTGATTAACCCAGATAAATCCGGTTTTATACCTTCCCGCTCCACAGCCCTAAACCTCTGAAGATTTTTCACAATTTCATCGCAAATGGACCCCGAAAAGAAGACTGTTGCAGTAACGCTAGATGCCGAAAAGGCATTCATTTGATGAGATTCGGCCCGGAATTCATCCGAAGCATACAGATATTATAATCGCAACCCTACAGCCAGAGTTAGGACCAATACGACCCTCTCTGCTAGCTTTGTTCTACAAAGAGGCACGAGACAGGGCAGCCCCCTTTCCCCGTTGATATTTGCGCTATAAAGGGTTTGGCGGCTTTCTTGCAGGCCAAGCATGTGTGGAGAGGGATACGTATCATGGGGAATCCTCAATTCATTTCACTCTACGTCGATGATACCATGCTGTACATCAGAGATCCAGATATACATCTGCCCCTGATAAAGCTAGATATTGCAGAATCTACAAAATATTGCGGATACAAGGATCAACCAGTCCAAGTCGGAAATACTGCTCACCAAATCCGCCACACAATCAGAGGCCACTACTCGGTTCCACTGGGTGCCCACCACGGCCCGGTACCTTGGGATAATTCTGTTCCGATCTTGATGGTCGTGCAGATTATTGTACCTCCGTCCCCAAGTACCGCACAGACAGAAATGATACACTGCCTGTGCAATCTTTGAGGCAATAGGTGGGGTGAGCCGTCAATCAGGTAGCAGGAACGCCAGAAGGATCCCCTGACCACTGTAAGGCAATGGGTGGGGGTTAAATAGGAGCAGTGCAAATGATACAGGTAACAATCAGTAGTAACAAGGCTTACCCAAGTGTGCTGCAGGTAGGGCCCTAAGCATGGCGTGGGCAACAGTCTGCTGATGGTGGTAGAAGAGCCGTTCTGCACGGCTCGTGGGTGAGTCACACCTGGGTCTGATGTGGATGGACCAGCAAGACAAAAGGAAGTCGAAAACAAGTACCAAGATTCAATGTTCCGAGGGGTTAATCAAAAGGCAGTCCAAGAGAGAGTTCCAAGGTCGAGGAGCTGGGGAAACAAGACGGGGATCCAAGAGGCAGAAATCCAAGGAGCAGGCAAGACAAATCCGTTGAACAGTCTGAGGTCGCAAAGTCCGTGATGAAAAAGGTAAACCAGAAGCGCTAAACAATCCTCAAGAGATCAGCTGTGAAGCGCTGCACCCGTGTTGTCAGGATGTTTTTAAACTCGTTAGGCAGTCACGTGATGTGTCCCACGGACGTGTGAGACGTAACGCGATCACATGGTCACGAGACGCTGTATGTTCGGGGTTGCTGTGGGAGTCTCCGTGGGCGTGGCCAGCCGTGAGTGCGCTTCCATGGCAACTGCCAGCGAAACGAAGGACGATAGACGCCGGGGCTACAGGCTGGTGTCCTCTCACGCCGGGCGAACTGCTGGTTCTCTCTGTGTGCAGGGACTGCTCTTGTGGGTAGGTGTGGTGTGGGGCGTGTGATCGTGCGATTCCTGATAGGGCGAGCAACGGGAGACGTGACAAATTCTGACGACAGACGAACACGCTGTATTCCAACAACTACGGTCCGTTTCTATCTCAGATGGAAAGTAAACTCAACCTCTGGGCCAGGCTGCCGCTTTCCATGTACGGCCGAATATCCCTGCTAAAAACGGTGATCGTAAGAGGTGCTGTTGCGCACATCAGATATGGCTGCCTGAGAGGAGAGTTCCGGCTCGAGATAAATCCTTTGCCAAATAGATCCTGCCAGAGCCGACTTTCACATACCAGCATCAGCTAATCCGGTGGCTGAGGAATCGAGGAACAAGCCCTGTGAAAACGGGACACGGGCACCGTGGGACAGCAGAGAAATCCTACCTGTTGCTTGGGGCAGCTGGGAGGCTGCGACACAGCCGCCTGACAGCTCTGCATGACGTCCACTGCGGGCCGAGGAGGAGTAGTAGACCAGCAGCAGGCCGAGTTGGGGGAGGGGCACCACAAGTGCGGCAGGGCACCGCAGAACGTAATACAGGACACTGAGTGGCTGCCCTCCCCTGAGGTGAAACACCAGCAGCATCCGACGCCTCATAAGTGGAGGGGGCCGTCGGAGCCGCGGCAGCTAGCTGCACATTGGCGATCCGGAAGGGCGGCATCGGAGAGGGAGGCCCTGTGGCGCGGGCTGGTGGCTGCGCTTCGCTTCCAACGGAGGCGCGGCAGATGCCTTGAGGGAGTGACACCCCCGGCCCCAGACCAGACTGCTCTGTGGGGCCTGGTGCACCCCAATACGGCGCGGCTGCCTTGCTGCTGAAGCGGACCTGGAGGAGCTGCATGCGGAAGGAGCAGACATCTCCCCCCTGCCCCCGCCAAGTAAGTGGAACGCGACGGTGGGGGGCCCCTACCAGCGCGCATACGCCCCGGGGCACTGCTCGGTCCAGAATTGCTGAGGGGCCCATCTGGGTAGCCCATGAAGTTACGGCAATGACTGGGGACTTGTAGAGAACCTGATCCCCCGTAGTCGCTGGGAAGAGCTGCACCCGGACCTCTGATGCGGCCTGGGTATAGACTTAAAAGCTAGGCGCAACTGGCTGTTAACACTACACATCCACTGCAGTGAAGAGGACCAGGCAGTCCCCACCCCCAGGCAGTGGTTCAATGACAATCCTGGCAGGCCAAACCAACACGCCTCAGAAAATTGCAGGAATTCTTCTGCTAAAGCCTCGGCGGGTGGTGAGGCCGACCTCCAATCAACGTGCAACATATCCTGAGCCGGGTGGAGATATAGAGACAGCAACACCACCCCCACACCTGGTTTTTGTCTATATTCTTTCTGGACACTAGCACGTCAGACTGTCATGATGCCTACCCTTGGGCATCCGGATCAAGCCCATCAGCCCCGGGAGCAGGCATCCAGACATTTACAGAAACCCCAGCAGCCCCAGCTAGGGGCTGTCTGGGTTCAGTCCTGGCGCCGTAGGCACCAGGCTCATAATAAAAATCAGTCCTGGCGCCATAGGCGCCAGGCTCATACACATTACTTACCTCATGCAGACCATGCTGCAAATAAATCCAAGCCAACGTGAGGCCTGGATGAGACTATTTTACTACAGGGACTATTTTTTACTCAGGTGTGGTCCTGGGGAACTTCTTTCCTCTGACTACTTTGGAGGCTATTTAAACCACGCCCGAACAGCAGCACATGCTTCGTGTTATTCTGCATCCAGCAGCGTGACTCTCACCATGCCTGCAGCCAGCATCCAGTCTTCTGCCACGCCCGCCCCGAATCCGGACCTCCTAGAATAAAGAGGCAGAAAAGGACAAGGTTAGAAAACAAACTTATTTCAAATTCCTCACCTGATTCCGGGTCCATTTCATCTACCGACCTGGAAGTACATCAGTCCTGCACACGTCGCTTCGCCAGCTCCAGCACGGCGCCATACTCACCAGTTCTCATAGCATCTTTCGATCCGGCACTGTCTCCATCATTTCTTCGCCGTACTCCGGCACCTAGGGGCACAAGAATAACAAGGTGAGCCAAAAGAATCAACAAATACCCCTTACCACCATAGACTCATCTGATTTACCACCGGCGGTATTATTCTCAATATCTTCATATGCCGCATCTGTAAAGAGGGAGAAAAACAACACGGTAACGCATGTAATAGTTATCGGACAGCGTTGGGTAACAGACTCTTACCTGAACGCCAGCAGCAGCTACTAGACCTTCTCACGAACTCAGTTGCAACTTAAGGAAGGAAGGGGACAAGAGTGAACATCAGGCACATTGAACTCTTTGAACTTGATACTTACCAATCCCGCCTGGGACTTCAGAGTCGATGCTTACCGGAACTCTCCCAACGCCTTCAAACCAGTGAAGTAACTGGTATCTACGCGCCCCTGCAAGACACGCAGGATGGAGAGCTCATCTTTTACAAACATAAGGTGAGGTTACTAAGGGGATATCGGAGGTGGCTAATCCCTGTCTCCACTTGCAGGAAAATACTTCTTCGGGTCCAGCAGACAAGACTAGGCGGGCCAGTCCAGACAGTCATCTCTGCACTACGCATCACGTTGACGGAGAGCGCAGCTGTCCGGGTCCGATCGACACCCCTGTGGGGTCCAGGTTAGCGTAACACAGACACAGATACGTGGGAGAACACAGTCCACCTTCAACCGAAAGCTGCGACACATGGGCCGCAATGAGAAGAAGGGCTCAGGAGGGAAAAAAAACGGCCCCAATGGACTTCTTTGCAAGCTCTCAGCCACATGGAGCGGCCAGGGGATGTCCCAAACATCTGATGGTCAGGAGACAAATCCTTTAGACCGCCTGGTAACACTAGTACAAAATGGATTCCTGGCGGTTAATGTCAAGTTGGATGACATAGAAGCGACAATTGATCCTTGAAAGCCCGGGTGGAAAAGGAGAGTACGCTCATTACGGAGGTAGAAAATAGGATAAGCACGAATGAAGACACGATCTTGCAGCATGGCCGCGACATAACCCAACTCAAAGCAGAACTGCGCAAAACTCAGAAGAAGTGCAAAGATCTTGAATCGAGATCGCGGAGGAATAACATCCGAATAGTCGGGGTCTCGGAAACGTTCGGCAAGGGCCCCATGGAGAGACAGGTGGAAAACCTATTGAAGACTGTCCTGTGAACGGAATCCCTTTCGGAGCACTTTCTCGGAGAGAGCCCACCGCACCCTCGCACCCCCTCCGAAGCCAGGGGCTACACCCCGCGCTATAATAGCACGTCTCCTTAACTACTAACAGAGACACAATACTCGGACTGTCCAGAGAAAAAGGATCCTTGCAGTATGAGGAAAATAGAATACACATATATCCGGACTTCTCAGCTAATATACAAACACAAAGAAGGTCCTATGAGTTGGTTAAGAAACAGCTACGGATGCGCAACATGCCCTATGCCTTCATCTTCCCTGCAAAAATGAGGATCCAACATGGAAGAAGAGCCCACTTCGAGAATCCTGCGGAAGACATGGCGTATGTGGAAGCCTCCATCCCGCTTCCTCCCCGGGACCGTGCGGGTGATCAAAATGCGAGACCAAGGCCTGGAGAGGGGAGGCGAGACCCGGCAGACTGATAGAGGAAAGCCATGTCCACTACATGGCAATGGTGGAGAAGCGCCAACGAAGGTGGCCTGGACCAAAATGCATTGTTCGAGCCGTGAGCCTCTGACGAGGTTAGCCAGGTGGCTACAACGGAAGTCCCTCAGTCAAGGTCCACTAGTTCAAAGGAATGCCCAAGGGGCAAGTTTTGAGTGTTACCGGGCAGCATCATCAAATTCGGGGAGATGATGCGGGTGGGGGGTTAAGACACCGGAGAATGTTTAGCCATGTTGAGCTATATGGGAATTTGGACATGTTTTTTTAGTTGGTTCTGTGGAGGGTGGGTTGGGGCAACTCATGTTTAAGGTTCACAAGTAACGTGGTCTCGCAGATGCGGTTGCTGCTCTTGCCATGCAGACACAGGAATTATTGGACACAATGGCTAGTCACAATACTCATATGGGCAGTGCAAATGATGGGCTGAGAATACCCCTGCTTTCCTGGAATGTGCGAGGACTGAACAACCCGATGAAGGCCAGGAAGGTTGGGAACTATGTTACGAGGCATAGCCCTCAGATTTTGATGCTACAAGAGACACGCACTGGGAGCTGTAAACTTGAACATGCGGACCAAATGGGGAAAACTTCGATACTATACAAACTACTCCTCCCAGTCCAGGTGAGTGATCACACTCATACACTCGTCTCTGGGGTTCCAGGCCAAGGGGCACAAGATAGACCCACTGGGAAGATATGTTCTGCTATGGGGGGAAATAGCGAGTAAACAAATAACACTGGTCAATACGTATGGCCCCAACATTGATGATCCAGACTTTTACTTAAATAGATTTGAGACTCTCAATAAGCTAGATGCGAACATAATATGGGGAGGAGTTTTAACATGGCTCTTGACCCCACATTAGACAGATCCACCATGAAAATGATGACACCCACCAGAATGGTGTTAACATTAGGTCACCTTCTCACACAGATGTCATTGATGGACACATGGCGTAGACTACACCCTGATGCCAGGCGATATACCTATTATTCTTCCATGCAGGACAGCGAGTCACGTATAGAATACTGGTTCTTGTCCTTGAGCATGTCCGAGACGCTGAAGAGCTGTGAAATCCTGCCTCACACGCTGTCTGATCACTCCCCTGGGCTGCTGGAGCTTAGGCTAAGAAACACCACTAGACCGGCTAGAAGATGGAGAATGCCTGGTGGGATACTTGGTGACACAAATGTGGTTGAGTCTCTGCGTGTCGATATAGTTCATTTTTTTACTAACAATGTTGGGATGGTAGAACAGGTCTCCACGGTCTGGGAGACCTTCAAGGTCTGGGTCAGGGGAGTCCTGATTTCGAGTTCCACTGGTCTCTTAAAAAGAAGTGAGAAAGGAGCTCGAAGGAGTAGAAAATAAATTAAAAAACCTAGAGGTGGCCTACAGCCGTACACATGACAGGGACACCCTCCTTGAAATCCACAACTCATAAGGGATTTCGATGACCTGGCCGTTAGAGAAATACGATATCTAGCAGCCCCTGCTAGGGCACACACAGGAAACAAGGCAGGTAGAACACTGGCCAACCTGATAAAGCATGAGAGGCAATCACACCCGATTACCAGTATACAAACGGCACAAAATGAGGTTGTGACGAGCGAGAAAGGTATAAATGGGGAATTTGTCAAATTCTATCAAACACTATATGCAAACAGGGATAGGAAGACTGGCATTGAGATAAAGACCTATTTGGCGACACTGGATCTCCCGAAGCTCCCGCTAGAAAATAAAATGGCACTTCATCTGCCAATCACTGCGCAAGGCACCAGGCTCTAATGGGCTAGGTGCCGAATTCTATAAAGAGTTCCGTGCGGAACTAGTTCCCATAATCCTAAAAACTTGGGAGGAAGCCCTAGAAGAATACATACTGCCCCCGACAAAGAGCGAAGCTATAATAACAGTATTAACAGTATTGCCCAAGCCCCGACGCCCACCTTGTGATACGTCATACAGACCCCTCTCGCTTATTAATGCTGATGCCAAGATATTTGCAAATGGTATTGGCGAACCGGATGCTACCCGTGGTGGCCTCTTTGGTGCACCCGGACCAGAATGGATTCATCCCCCAAAGGTCTACCTCCTTAAACCTTCGTAGACTGTGTGGTGTAATGGCACAGATAGATCCAGACAGAAGCGCAGTTGCTGTGGCCCTTGACGCCGAAAAGGCGTTAGACTCCGTCTCATGGGTATATGTCCTTACGGTACTAGAAACATTTGGGGTGGGACCTGGCTTCATCAGATTTGTACGACTGCTGTAGACACCCCTGGGGCCAGAGTGTGCACCAACAGCACCATCTCAGTTATTCCACCTGGGCAGGGTCACGCGGTAGGGCAGTCCGTTCTCACGGATACTATTTGCTTTAACCATAGAACTCATGGCTGCAGCCGTCAGATTGAGGCATGGAGATAAGGGAATAAACATGAAAGGCTCTATCCAACTAATCTCATATGCTGACGACACGCTTTTATACGTCAGAGAACCCGAGAAAAACATAGCGCCTATAATGGCTGACATACACGAGTTTGCGGACTACTCCGGATACACCATAAATAATGCTAAATCTAAAATATGCCTGCTTAACCCCTCTACTAAATGCCCAGCCGTTACTTGTGGTCTCAAGTGGTCGGAACATCATATCAGATACCTGGGGGTTCTAGTATCCAGAAGCAGACACACCCTGTACATTGACAATCATGACCAAGCACTACAAGCACTTAATGCTAAGCTACAGATTTGGAGGCACCTCCCTATATCCCTAGACGTTAGAATCGCACTCGTCAAAATGATAGCTCTCCCCAAGCTACTGTATTTTTTTGTAAACGTGCCTATATGGCCTGGCAGGGATTTCTTCTCCAAACTACGATCAATGGTAGTGACCTTCCTTTGGGAAAACGGCCAGAATAGGGTGGGAAAAAAATGACGGAGCCTTACTGCATCCCGAGGTATAGCTGGCCCTGACTTTGAGCACTACTATCTGGTCGCTCAGGCACAGTTTGCGAAACATTGGTATGAAGAGGCAGCCGGATCGCCACATACTTGGATAGAGGCGCACACCTCATCCCCAACAAATATAAAGTCGGTTATATTCAACTCACGAAACAGGAACACATACGAATACCGTCCTGTGAGTTGCACAGTCCGGGCCTGGGGTGCAATATTTAAAAGGTTGAAACTAGAGACACCTTATAACCCGTAGGCCCCCCCTGGAACTTTCTGGGTATCCCCCTGACATTTGATACAAGTATACAGGAGGCCTGGGATCCCAATATGGAGATGAGGGTAGGTGATGTTTATAAATGATAAATTTGCAACCCCGGAGGACTTCACGAGAGCGCTGGGCCACTCAAAATACTGCAATACTATAGGATGAGAGCTGCGTTTCAAAAGAGGTGGCCGCTTTTCCCTGCCAAACCCCCCTCCCCCACATCCCTGTACACAACTCATTATCACAAGAGGGGGGCTGGGAATTTCTGAATTGTATATATCAGTACAGACCCATACCCCCACAACAAACCGGGTCAAAGATAAATGGGAAACAGACTTGCAGGTGCCCATTCCCGGTGATAAATGGAACAGATATTGTGCACTTACGAAAAATGTTTCACTAAACGCTAAATGGACTACACTACACACTGGCTAAGGTGACCAAATTTGCAACGGATTGTGCTGGTGAGTGCCCCAAGTGTGGTTCCCCACGGGTGGGTTCCTTTCATATGTACTGGGAGTGTCCAGCACTGGTGGGATTTTGGGGAAAGGTGGCTGAGATGCTGACGGAAATTACGCAGATACCCCCACAGTTAACTCCTCAGAAATACCTATTTGGAGACATTGGTAAGTGTTCCGAGAAAACCAGAAGACTATTCAATGTCTCATGTGCGGTGGCAAAGAAGTGTATCCTACAGACTTGGAAAAGTTCTACACCACCAAGCATGACCACTTTCCTACACGAACTGACTTAAGTCAACGAGTGTGAGGAGGAATATGTTTTGACCCAACCCAGCGCAAGTCAACCAAAGGACATATGGGGTCCCTTTCGCATGTATTTGTGTGAAATGCTCTCTGATGATGAAACTGCCATGTAACAGTGTGTTTATGAGATGTATTTGTGTGATGATTTGAATACAAGATGGGAATGGCGCTGCTGTATCTGTTGAGACCACTATTAATTAATTTAAAGTTTTTTTTTAAAAAATGGTGATCGTCCCCAAATTATCATCTCTTCAGGGGCATCCCATCTGGCTGGGTCGCTAAATTCTTTGACACTCTACAGAAATATAGTTCACGCTTTGTCTGGGGAGGAGGCACCCCCAGGATAAGCTGGACCAAGATGTGCGAGCACTACGACACAGGGGGCCTGGCTGCACCCGACTTCCTTTTATACTATTACGCGGCCCAAGCCCATTTCGCCAGATATTGGTTCCAGGACACGGAACAATATGCGCATATTCATGCCGAGGAGTTTGCAGTAGCACCAAAAGAACTTCAGAGTCTGATGTTCACCAAGGTGAGGGAAGAGAGGGTGTTGGCGGACCCATTGTCGTCCACGGTTCGTGCGTGGATGCAGATCCTGAAAAAAAGTCCATTGTGAGACGCTGTACTGACCACATGCCCCACTGTGGGCGTACCTAGACCTTGAACCAACGATTGACAGCACTCTACAGAGCCGTTGGGACCCGGAACGCGGAGCCAAATTGGGTGACCTCTTTCCGGAGGGCCGCTTTATCACGCTCGCTGAAATCCAGGACAGAATAGGCTCCGGCCTGATCACGACCCTACAGTACCACCGCTTAAAGGCAGCCTGCAGAGCCATATGGCTGTCGTTTCGTAAGGAACCACCTGTACATAAATTCCACAGATATCCTGACACAAGTGGGGCTCAAGAGAGGCATCTCAGAAATATACAGAATGGTACAGACACACACCCCATCCATTAACATGATGCGCTCCAAATGGGAGAAAGATCTCAATATAGAAATTGATGAGCAACGATGGACACATTATTGCAGATACACTAAAACCATCTCCCTGAATGCCAATTTCCAGCTCATCCAATTCAAAATTCTAAATCAACTACATATTACCCCAAAGCAGACCGCCAAATTTGACCCGTCCAAGCAAGCAGTCTGCCCCAAGTGCGGAACGAATTCAGCAGAGGTGATCCATATGTATTGGAAGTGCCCCCCGATCTGCCGATTTTGGGAAGACGTAGTAGAGACGAGTAATATACTGGATATCCATATCCCGGCGACCCCGCTGAAATATCTACTAGGAGATATTGGAAAGGCCTCAACAAAAGTTTGTAGACTGTTTGCAGTAGCAGGGGCAGTTGCCAAAAGACACATACTAATGAAATGGAAGTCTAAATCTCCCCCCACGACCTAAACATGGCTTCAGGACTTAGTCCACACTCAGGAAAAGTGAGGAGATCTACATACAGGGCATACAAGCTCACTCTGAGACTAAACACATCTGGGCCGCACTCCGAGCATACCTACAAACATCGACGGACTCTTGGCGAGTGAGGAGGAGTGATAGACAGCGGCAATCAATAATTGGTATGTGCGACATGAAACATTATGTGTTTACATGTGGAGCTGAATAAGTGTCCTTGCATCCCAAATGTCCATAATGGTTTGCATGTTATTTGTTACTGCCATGCCAACTTCAAATAAAGGTGTAAAAAAAAAAAAAAAAAAAAAAAAGAATTGACATGTGAGGCCCAGGAAATGGAAGTGGAGGCAGTTGAGCAATGTGCATTTCTTAAATTAAAGCACTGTGCATCTTTTAGTGGCTCTTTGTTTATACTCAAGTTGTGCACCATTCTGGGCCCTTAGCAGACAAGCCGAAAATCAACTAACCTATACCAATGAAATGGAATATTGAAACATGCAGCGAAATGATGATTCATCGAGAACAAGAAAAGCAGCTCCTGGGGACTCTTCAACACCCAGTGAGTGAGCAAGAGTTACCTATGGGGAACCAGGAGCTAGCACAAAGGGAGTGACAAATCTAACTTGTGTGAGAGGCACACTAACTTTTTGTCCATTATAAATAAATATAATATATAAATAAATAAGGGTTTACATGTTTTCTAGGATTGTCCTAATGGTCTTCCAGGCACATTCCCAAACACCCAAGAGGTAATGCACCAGTTGATCTTGGTATGTTGGCGGGGTAGAGGGTAAATGTAGCTTCAGGTATGTTATGTTGTCTTGTACTGTGCACCGTTACCATTGGCATAGTCTCTAGGCGCCCGCGTGGACCTTTAAGAAAGAGGGTGGGTAGTGAGAGAAGAGGGCTAGGATAGAAATTGTGCTCTTCTGTTGATGCTTGAGGAACTAGGAGGAACTGGTGTCCAGTGCTAGTCAGTTTTCTAAGTTCGTTTGATTGTGTGCACTGGCATATTGTATCCAGAGGGGCAACGCCCAGTGTCGGGGATGGTTTGTGGTTTACGAGTGTTTGTTATGTTGGATGTGTTTTGCGTGTGATTCGGCCTGGCCCATTGGGCATGTGTGGTACCTGGGAGATATGGGGGGGGGGGGGGGGGGGGGAGTATCAGGGGTAGGGGTGGTTAGTACATTGGCTACTCTCAATGCTTTCAAAGTGCAATATCTTGGCTACCCTCACAATACTTCTGAACTGTCATACATAGGCTAACCGTCACAATTTTTCCAAGTGCAATACATTAGCTAATCCTTGCAGTTCTCAAATGCAGAACATTGGCTGTCCTCGCGAATTCTCAAGTGCAGTGCATAGGCTAATGTCACAACTCATGCAAGTCCTATATATTGGCTAGCATCGCAATTTGTCTGGGTGCATCACAATGGCCACCCTCAAAATCATTCAAGTGCAATACATTGTCCATCCCCACACGTCATGTATGGTGCAGTGTATTTTTGATCCTCAAATATATTTTGTGCGATGCAGAGGCTAGCTTCACCTTCTAAGTGCAATACATGGCTACCCTGTACATTACTGCTGAGTGCAAAGTATAGGCTAGCCTTCAAGACTCATCAGGAGTAGTAAAAGGATGATTCTTCGCAATTCATCCAAGGGCAACACATAGGCTGACCCTCACATATTATTCCAGATGCCATACATAAGCACATTTGCAAAAGTATTCGAAGTGCAACACAAGACAAAACAAAGAATACAGTGCAAGACAGCATAGTGTAGGCGATAGCAATGATGGAGAGGCTAATTTCTATGAAGATGGGAGGAGAGGGGAGGGGGGGGGGGACAAACAAAAGGACAATACCACCACAAAGGCATTGCCTTCTAAAGGCAATTCAGCACAAACAACATATTGGAGATCACACTAAAAACACAGGTAAAAGCCTCCAAAAGAACCCTAAACCGGTTGTAAACCCCTTACTAGGTGCTTGCAGGACAGGATGGCTAAGTTAGCTGTTGGTGTCCAGATAACCAGGTTCTTCTAGGCTGCAAGCAAAAGCCAAGTAGCTCCCTGAAGTACAAATGTTCCAAGCCACGGACATTGGGCCTCATAGGTTTGCTGGTTCGGGAACTACGGTACCGGTAAACTTGCCGGTACCATAGTTCACAGACCGGCAAACTAAGAGTTGTGCTCGCGGGTGCCTTTCTGCCCGACAGGTCAGACCTGGCGGGCAGTGCGGCACCCGCCAGCACAGCATGTCAGATGCACCGGCACCGTTCTAAACAGCGCGGGTGCATCAGACCTCCCCAGACCCCCCATTCG
Source organism: Ambystoma mexicanum (assembly GCF_040938575.1). Taxonomy (NCBI): domain Eukaryota; kingdom Metazoa; phylum Chordata; class Amphibia; order Caudata; family Ambystomatidae; genus Ambystoma; species Ambystoma mexicanum. Next base: position 572,782,793 of record NC_090922.1, on the reverse strand, counting down.
CGGGCGCCAGGAAAAAAAATTACACCGGTGGCAGCTGTGCCTGTATTACAGGCTTGGCAACCGCCGATGTCATAATGAGGCCCATTGTCTTATTATCTCTACTCATTATGTAGAACGCCATCCTATCTTGCACTTTACAGATGCTTCATAAATTGGTATTGGAGCAGTGTCATCTCCAACACATAGGATTGAACAACTTATCCTCAATATCAGCCTAATGTTTCTCTCTAGAAAAGGTGAACAAAGACGCCTTTAAATACTACCAGACCCTGTCAATGGGGGTGGGGAACTGGGGAACCCCCCTTTCAAAAGAGTGGCAGGTGGCCTACAAGGGTGTTTGCCATTGCAGGTCTCGCTTCAGAAGGAGGGGTTGTGGGACATGGGAGGGGCCCAGTCTCTGCCCCCTGAGAAGTAACGCTAACAATTACCCCATACCTACCTTATCCTCTTGACCGAGTCAGTAATGCGAGGCCGATAATGGTTTGTTGATTTACAAACATTTCCCATTTTATTAAAAACATGTTAAAACTTGCCTCAATATCCCTAGCCTGCTGAGTATTTCCCTGCCTAACAAGAGCCAAGGGAACATACTCTAATACAGGTTACCTGGCCCTCAGACTTAAGCAACAAATACATAAATATATGGCAATATCACATGAACAACAATCACAGTCTCTGAATAATCTAATGTCATGGGTGATTTCACTGCGCCAGAATTCAAAGTCAGGTCAGTCAGTGTTCAACCAAAGACAGACATTTCTCAAATCAGTAATAAAAAAGTTTGTTAACCAAAGTTCGACTTGCAAATCTCTTCTTGGTGAAATATCCACTTTCCACTTTCCCCACATAGAATCAATGGTAATCCCAGTCCCAATGTCTTGCCACCTTCCTCAAAAAGACTTCCTACAGATCAGAAGAAATGGAATATCCACAACCACCAGTGATGCACAGTTCTTGGTTAACAGTTAGTATTCTCTTGGTTACAGTTTTGAACTTCACACTGGTATATTTGTCTGGACGACTTCTTAATGCTGCTGCTTCAACAACTTCATCACTTCTACTTCACTGATCATGAGAACATTCCCTTTTGTCTCAGTAATCTTCTATGTTTGGACTACTACAATATTGCATCCACTGACAACCAGGTATACACCACAGCTTCAGTACTTTGGAATTTTAGACAGGCTTCGACAAGATCTACTTTAAAGTGCTTCAACAACTTTAAGTAGGCAAGGCACTCATCCTTCCTCAAAAGGGCAGCCTTTTTGCCTATCGTGACCGTCTGCCACAATAATAACCTGGATTTGTCTTTGAGACTCACTTCTCTGTCTTCCACAGTCTCCCGCGCTACAGGTTGTGTCAACGTCAAAATAGTCTTTACAAGTAGTCAGTCTCGCTGCCCCAACTTTACCTGCAACTTTCTGCCAGTTAATAGCCCAATTAATTATCCAGAAGCCTTGGTGCCACTCTTAGCTTCAGGTAATACTTGCATACTTGTATCTTAAGTCAAATAACTTATCCACTTCACAGTACAATTAGATTGCTTCTCAACTCTGGGAAAGGTTGGTTTCAGTGCGAATATGGGGAGACTCTTGGCTTGGGTAATGCTAGTCTTCAATTGTTATACACCTTAACTTCTTTGAATGAAAGGTATGTCACGTTAGAAAAAAGAATAGAATTCAGTCATTCTTTGAAATTCAGAATTAGGCACACGCAACCACTTGATATAGTTTTCAAAAGATTGGTATTCAATTATATTCCTGCGTAAAAGTAAAGGATAGAGTTCAGACCTCCTTTGGGAATCACAATTAGGCACACAACCATTCTCTGATGTAGTTTTCACAAGTTACAGATTGTAACTCTTGTACTGTCAAAGTTAGGTAATCGGCAATGGTCCTTGCAGCTTTCCCTCTCCTTAATAAAGGGAGAGGCGACCGCTCCCTCAAGTGATTACAGTCTTTAAATAGCGGAACAATGGATTTGAGTAACGTTAGCTTCCCATGCGAGTAAAAGACTTTTACCGTTATACGCGAGTGCTACATTTCCATTGTTCAGAGTATTTTGGATGCAACGAACAACTTCTACTCGATTAAAGTCTTACGCGAGTTAACAGGGAGCTGGATACTATTACCAGCAATGTTCACGCAATGTGTTAGAACACCGATTCACTCACCAGCTTCATAGACACTTGCTCTGTGGGTTCCACTGCTTTCCTGACTTCTGCCACAACTTCTACTGCTTGTGGCTCGCTGGGGATCCACACCCTTCTCCTGAAAAGGTGTCTACGGTCCGGCCACACATTTTGGAAGTTCCTTTCACTCCCGAGACCCACGGCTTGATAATTACTTCTTGCCTCGGTCTCCTGCACATCTGCAGCTCGGCAACCACAGCAATCGGGCTCACATGTGAAAAGATTGCTCTCTTGCACGCCTTCAGCTGCACAGCCTCTGCACTTTAGAGTTTGGGGGAACTGGACCCCCTTAGAACAAGCAGGTGAAATCTGCTGTCTCCATGTTACGGTGTCCCTCCTTTTCTACCACTTCTGCTTGGTTTTCCAGCCTTGTGCCATCTTCCTACTGCTACCTCTGCTACAACTCGCGTTCAAGTCACAGTTCCAGCTCCTTACATTTCTAATTGCCTGCACCTGAGGGGTGCCTTTGCCTCCCAGGTTCCATCTTCAGGTGTGGGCTGTTTACCTAACTGCTACAACTGCATGCCTCTTCAGCCCTCTTCCTGGTCCCAGTACTTCTAGGATTATGGGACTTGTAGTCCCGTTCAACAAAGATAGCTTTTTCAACTTCTGCAAATTGGCAAGCAGCCATCAAAAGTGTGGGATTACGAGGGTGTGGCCAGCAGCGCTGTCGATGCAGGCACTCTGCTAATGCCTTCTGTGTGAAGCACGTCGTTTATGAAATAATTAAGGCTCTCCCTGCTGGCTACGGCAGTGCAGACCCCTAGCAATGTGGACTGAAAGGAGTGAGGTGTGAGGTTGGGGAGAGGAGCTGCCATGGGGCTGAAGCAATCAAGGAAGCCTGCAGCTCTGCAGCGGCCCGGCGTCTTTCCAAGATGGCGCTGCAGTATCTCTCACTGAGCCCAGCGGGAGCAAGCAAATCGTAAACTACACAAGACAAGCAGAAGGCTGCCTGGAGGGGGGGGGGGGACATTCTTAAAGGAATAGTTGCAAGATCTCCCGCTCGTCTGCACAGGCTCCGGTCCTTGATGAGGCTGCAGCATCGATAGAGGAAGGGGCACTCTGGTGTGGTGCCCGCTCCCGGGGGAATACCAACAACAGTGCCATAGATGAGGCTTCCTTGGGCCTCGGAGGCTTCATGTTGCATGAATGACCTCCCGCTCAAAAAGCAGAGGCCAGGTTGCAAAGGGGAGACGCATAGGAAGCAATGCTCGAGGGATTACCCACACGCTCGCTCTGTCACCAGACCGGAAGGGAGCAGTTCCAGACAAGAAACGTCTCTCTCTCCCAGATGGCACATTCTCCTTGGGGAGCCTGACAGCGCCTGAGGTGGGGGAGATTCCTAAGGTCACCCCCTTGCCCTCCCCCTTTTTCATCCTCTTCATGGGTCATCACCTTCTCATGCAACAGCCCACTCTCAGGCTGCCTTGCTGCCGCCCTAAGACAGCTGATCCTCACTGGCTCCTGGCTTGTGGAAACAAGAGTTAGTGTCCCATCTACCTCAGATTCCTCTATACACTGGGCTCCCCGGTGTTGAACAACCTTTCAGGGCCTCTTAAGAACCGTTTCTGGACACGGTGACCCAGCAGAGGTGGGGGACGGCATCTACATCCCCCGGACATCAGATATGGGGCTTCTCTGTGGAGGATATCGCCTAGGGATCGACCGGAAGACGCTTTCCTGGCCCAACTACCCCGCAACAAAGTGTGCAGTGCTCTCTGTGATGCCCTGTAACCAAGAGCCTGAAGACCCTGGTGGTGATGAGAGTGTACCATTCTCCAGGAACACCCAAGTGCGGACAAGCCAGGTGAACAACTGTGGCAGAGCAAGGGCAAGTGTGACCTCACAGGTGGGGGTTCCCTCCCGGTCTTCGGCTTCCAAAATGGCTAAATCTCCCAAAGCCCAAAAGGAACGTGGACATCGCCAGGATTCTGTTACTGGTGGAGAAAAAGGAAGGAAAGCAAATTGGCAACATCTCCACCCCAGGTTCCGGGAAGCCGAGCAGGGCAACTAGCCACCATAGAAGACATTCAATTCTTTATGATGGACATCAAAACTAAATTCTGCAGTTGCATGGCTAAAATCTCCACTAAGTTAAAGCGCATGGACCAGAGGGTGTTGTAAGTGGTACAACGACTGGGGGAGTTGGAGGAACAAGCCCTAGACCACAAATCCACTGTGCAGGAGATTCAATGGAAGATTTGAACCCTGGAGGACAGGAATGAGATCCTGGAGTATAAACAGGAGGACGCAGAGAACCGGCTCAGAGAAATAATCTTCGGATTAGAGGAGTGCCCCCATCAGTCACAGATAAAGACGTAACAGAGTATGTGGGGAACTTCTTTCAATCTCCTGCCACACATCGATAAACCTTTGCTATTGTTGGACCGCACCCACAGACTGCGTTCTCGCAGGTGACTTGCTTCAGAATTCCCACCCGACGTGATCACCAGAATACACTTTTACACAACGAAGCAGGAGATCCTGGCGGTAGGTTGCACACGGGACAAACTAAGTTTTCAGGGCTCCCACCTACAGATTTTTCAGGAACTCTTATGAACGAAATGCTTTGTATTTCTTGCTTTGTCTTTCCTTGTTCCAACTATTTAATTAAAAAATAAAAGTTTGAAAAAGTGTGGGATTATGGGGAAAGTTTAACAGGGGGACGTTTCCCAGTCTTCCTGGTTCGCTTACCCAGTCTCCCCTCCCCCCTATACACCCCATTTGATCCTCCCTCAGTACACCACCCCCAGGGTCCGGATCAGGAAGCGTCTGCCTTTCCCTGGCCAGATGAGGGTCCCAGACCAGGTTTCAGGGAGGAATTATTACAGATTCCTTACACTACCAAGCACAGAAATCCTTGCATGAAGGAACATTCAACACACCGGTGAGATGGGCAGCAACAAACAGAGCCAGCAGAGGATTATTGCTTGCTGCAGACTGACAATCAGGATGCGCCACTGGAATGAACTACAAACTCAAACTGACAGTTGCTGTACCAAGCCACCATCACGAAGCACCGGTGGACTCTTGTCTAAAAAGGGGGCGGTGCTTAAAGTGCACTTTATGGTCTCAAACCTATGTAACCTGCCACTGGTGGAGAGAAAGGCAGAGACTGACCCATGGAACAAGGTGAGCACGAGAGCCAATTGAATGGGGAGGAGAAGGATCAAAAGGGACATGCAGAACAAAAGAGTGATGTTTGTTTTAGTGACATCAAAAGAAGAGAAGGTGGACCAAGAGCCCAAGAGATGGAAGAATGGTGGAGCAGAACATGGAGGAGACCAACAGTGCTTGAGCATGGTGAGGTTTTGGTTAGTGAGAAAAGGTATGCGGTTGTGAGTGTCTGCATGGTTAGTACAGTGTGTGTGGGAGACTAGTAGAGTAAATAAGACCAAGTGGGAAAGGTGACTGAGATCGAAAGGTGGGCAGAGTGTGAGAAGGAGGGATGGGTAGTGTAGAGTAGAGTGGAGTAGAGAGTAGCAAGGCATGTGGAGAGTAAAGAAGAGTAGAAGACATGACAAAATAACTTCGGATGGACTGACAAGATGGGAGATGAAACAAAGTGGGAGGATGAGAAGAACAAGTTACTTACCCCTGGTAACGGTTTTTCGACTGGATGTTCCTCTCACATATTCCTCAATTTATGATAGGATATCCTTCAGCTTCTTCAGAAACATTTTTCGGCAGAGGGTGCTGTGCTTCGATGTGTCGACTTGATGTCCCTCAAGGGCCTCCGTCTCATAGTCGACGTCACAGTCCGTATATATAGCGCGCACAGTGCCCGTTGACTTCAGTTATGTTTTTACACCTTCCTTATGCAGAATTACCAGAACCAATGAAACCTGGACAGTACTAGACTGTGAAAGAGCATAAAGTGTAATAAATGGAAATTCTACACCAGGGTAGGCTGGGTGAGGCAATGAAGAATGCGTGGGAGGAACATCCAGTCGAAAGAATGTTACCATGGTTAAGTAACTTGTTCTTCTAGTGGATTGTGTCCTCCCACGGATTCCTCATCTTATGATAGAGTCCCAAAGCAGTGTTAGATTTTGGAGGAGGGAGTATGCATTTTCAGTTTCAAGATTTGTCATGGATCAAGTAGAAGACTGCTTTTCCAAAACCACCTTCCTGGCTAGAGGATGAATCTAGACAGTAATGCTTTGTAAAATTGGGGATGGTAGACCAAGTGGCTACCGCACAAATGTCTTTTATAGGCATCCCTCCTTGGAGAGGAGAATATGTTGCAATGACCCTTGTGGAATAAGCTCTCAGGCCTTCTAAGGTATCTTTCCCGGCCAATCTGTAGCATTCTGTAATAGCAAGAATTATCCATCTGGACAAATTTCGTTTAGTAACTGGAAGACCCAGTTTGTGGCCAGTACAGCCAATGAAATGTTGGTGATGCGGACATATCTGTCATTCAAGAAATGTAAACGCTCTAGGCTCTTCTTGGATCCAGTCTATGTAGCCTTTCCTCTTCCTTGCTAGGGTAAAGTGGCGGATAGAAAGTTGGAAGTACAATCTTCTGGGCCAAAAGGAAATCACACAATTTTTGGTAAAAAAGAAGAAGGTTTAACCCCGAGGACAAACTTATCCTTGTAAAAAAAAAAAAAAAAAAAAAAAAAAAAAAAAAATTGTAAATGGAGGCTTACTAGTTAGGGCCTGCAATTCACTCACCCTGCGGGCTGACGTTAACTCCACTAATTGAATGGTTTTAAATGTAAGCAGTCTTAACAGACTTGAGTGAAATGGCTCGAATGGAGCACACATCACGAATTTACCAGATCAAGATCCCAAATTGGGACTTGAAAACGTGTAGAAGGGAACACATTAGTGCGTCCCTTAAGAAACTGTACGACTAAAGGCATTTTAAAATAAGATACCTCTTCGGAGCTGCATTTAAAGATAGACAGCCCTGCCAATTATCCCTTAATAGTCCCAATCTGGAGCCCCAGATTAGCCAAATGTAACACAAAGGACAACACCATAGGCATACGGCACATAAAAAGGGTCCACGTCCTTTTCCCTACACCAGCTGCAGAATTTGTTGCAGCAGTACAAGGATTCTGTTGCTGGCCTTCTGAACGAAAGCAAAATCTCCTTTACATCGTCCGGGAGGTCCCAATCCTTTTATCTCAACCTCTCAGAAACCATGTGTGAAGGTTGACTGCCTTGACCTCTGGATGTAGAACCTGACCCTCCTTTCGCTGGAGTAGGCCCTCGCTTTGCAAAGGGACATTGGCGGGCAGATGGATCCGGGTACCACGCCCTCCTGGCCCAATCCGGGTCAATTAGGATCATGGATTTCCCAAATTTTCTCAACCTCCTGATAACATGAGGAATGAGGGGGACTGGAGGAAATATGTACAGCAGTGGAAACTCCCAGTCCACTACGAACATATCGTCTAAAGCTCCTCTTGGGGGAAATTCCCTAGAGCAGAACAGTTTGCACTTCTGGTTGACAATGGTTGTGAACAGATCCACTTGAGGGGTTCCCCAAAGGGTGAAGATCTCTAGGAAGTACCTCCCGAGCTAGATCCCACTGGTGGGAGGCTGTGCTCTGCCTGCTTAGAGAGCCCGACACTTTGTTCTTCTCTCCAGCTAGGTGAATTACTGCTAGAGCTATTCCCTCTTGTATTGCACAGAACCAGAGCTGCATTGCTTCTCTGCACAGTGGTAGTGACTCTTCACCTCCTCTCTAGTTGGTAGTACATGGCTACTGTGTTGTCTGTCGTTATCAGGACATTCTTTCCCCATACAGATGGCAGAAAAGCCTTCAGCGCAAGTCTTATCGCCTTCAGCTCCAAAAGACTGATGTGTAGTTTGGACTCCGATGAAGAACAACGACCGCCGATTGTCAGATCGTTGGCGTGGGCTCTCCACCATGTGCTTGAGGTGTCCGTCACTACAATTATCTCAGACCATGGTTGCCAAAAAGGTTCTCCATTCAGAATATTGTATTCGCAGGCCCACCACAGGAGATCCTGATTTTGATATTGATATTTTATTTCTACCGCACTCGTACACAAGTGTTTCAGAGCGCAACAAGGCAAGGGAGGGGAACGGAGGAGAACAAAACAACGATCTTACTAGGCCCAGTGACATTGAGAACGCGTAAGTGCAGGGGTGAGGGGCAGGGGGAAAAGTGCATGGATGGGGGGAGAAGTGGAAAGTGCGGAGCAAAGAAGAAACAGATAAATAATAAAATAATGAAGGCAACAAATCGTGGTAGTGCAGCCAGCAATTGGCAAGTGCTGGGTTTAATGCAGCAGACAGGGTAGGTCTGATAAGTGCAGGAAGAAAGGGGGGGGGGTGTATGGGTACAGATACAGACCCCAGTACAAGGGGTAGCCCAGAAGCAGTGTGGGAGGGTGGCAGGGTGAGCAACTACCTGGGCCCGGAGGACAGAGGGTGGCCAGGAGCACGGTGCCAAGAGAGAACAGATCAGCAGGGGAGAGGGGGAGCGAAGACAGAAGCAAAGAGGAAGGTCTTGAGGTGTTTCCAGAACCGGAGATGGTTCTCCTCAAGTTTTAGAGTGGCAGGGAGGCTGTTCCAGAGGGAGGCCCCAGCCGAAGACAGATCTACCCCCAGCTAATTTTTTTGAAAAACCATTGACACCGGAGGGAGTTAAAAGGTAGAGGAGCGAAGAGCTTGAGAGGGGAGGTATTTGCGGAGGGATAGCTGAAGGTATTTTGGACCCAGGCCCCAGAAAGCCTTGTGGACAATGCAGAGGGTTTTGAATTTAATCCTTGCATCCAGTGGGAGCCAATGGAGAATTCAATTGGAACCTGAAGTAGGTCTGACATCTTGCCCAAGAACTGAGACCACTGTGTCCTGAGAGCCCATTGAAGGGATCTCATTCTCATGCAAGCTTCTGGCACCAGAAAAATGCAGGATGCCATGAGGCCGAGCAACCTCAAAAAGTCGAAAGCCAGAAGAAGCTGGGCTCTTTGGAATTTGGTGACCTTCTGCAGAATGTGCCGAGCCCTCGACTCGGGTGACAAGGCTTTTTGCAAGGTTGTATCCAGGACTGCTCCAATGAACTGGAGTTTTTAAGATGGGACTATGTGGGACTTCTTGTACTTGAGGTAGAAGCCTAGTCTGTGGAGAGAGGATGGCGACGCTGAGATGTTCCAGGACTTGTTCAGGAGAACATGCCCTGATCAGCCAATTGTCCAGGTAGGGGTACCTGAATCTCCCCATCCCCTGGCCCCCTCCTGAGACTCGCTGCCACCACCACCATCAACTTGGTGAATACCCTCGGGTGGAGGTCAGTCCAAATGGCAGAACTCAAAAATTGATAATGCGAACCGCCAATTGCAAACCTTGGGTACTCTGTGCGTGTGATGGATCGGCACATGAAAGTAAGCATTCGGAAGGTCTAATGATAACATTGAATCCTGTAGCTGGAGGGCCTGAAAGATCTGGGAAAGGGTAACCATCTTGAGCTTGTCCTTCCTGAGGAACCTGTTCAAATTTCTCAAGTTCAAGATGGGTCTCAATCCTCTGTTCTTTTTGGGGATTAGAAAAGAGGGAGATTTCCACCTTTTGTTCCTCTCGCGTCACAGGTACTGATTCTATAGCACCTTTCTCTAGCAGGATCAATATTTCCTGCACAAGAAACAGGTCTGGAACCCTGAAGGAGTGGCACCCGGTGGATGGTCCAGAATCCTTTTTTAGAAAGGGGGGGGCAGTAACTCTGGGCTATTGTTTCTAATGCCCACACATCTGAAGTAATGCCCCGCCATTCTTGCAGATGCAGTCCGAGTCTGCCTCCCACCGGGGTCTGTGGGCTAAGGCCTCAGAGGTTTTGAGGCAGCTGAAGCAGCAGCTGATGGTAAGGTAGCTGTTGCTTGGGCGAGCGTTGCACCTCTCCCTCGTCCACGAGGGAATCGTCTTTGGCCCCTTGCGAATCTTCTCACTCTTCCAACTGAGGAGTAGAATCAAAAGGTACTTGCCCTTCCAAGATGATCCACTGGGATGAGAGGGTTGAGGATGTCCGATAGCTGCCCCATGGGTCTTGGCCGCTGCCTTTGAGGTCTGCAGGTTCTCCAGGCTTTCTGCTAAACAGCTGGGTGCTGTCAAAGAGCATGTTGAGTAGCGTGAACTGCAGGTCCGGTGTAAAACCAGACTTCCTCTACCACACAAATCTGCGCATCACCATGCTTGCCGCCATGGCTCTGTTGATGCGGTTAGCAGAGTCCAATCCTGATTGCAGAGACTCGCACATTGCCTCCTTGCCTTCTCTTACAATGCCCAGGAAGCATTCCCTCTTCCCCTTCTGGAATATGGTCAGCCACAGTCCCACAGGGTGTATGTGCATTTTGCTAAAGCACAAGTGGAATTTTCGGACTTGAGCGCCATGCTTCCAGCAGAAAAAAAAAAAAAATGCTCCCCCAAGCATCGAACCGCTTATCATCCCTATCTGGTGGGATGGTAGGGTACGCAGTCTGTTTTGAGGTTGACATTGCTGCCTGCCCAACTAGGCTTTCAGGTGTAAGATGTTTTGACAAATAGGTAGGGTCGCTACTAGATGGCCTATATTTTCTGGTGAGAGTGTTGTTCACTGCAGGGTTCGGTTCTGGAACCTCCCAATTCGCCATGACCCTTTTCTGGAGAGCTACATGAAAAGGAAGTATGGGATCCTTTTGTGGACCTTTATCCGGGATATCGGTTAGGTCGTCTTGCTCAAACCGCCCAGCAGCCCTCCTCCATCCCATAAACTCGATTACTCTGGACATCACAAGCCTATAAGATGCTTTGGCATGATCGGCCAGATCCAGCTTGCCAAAGTCCATCCCAGGTGAAGTATCAACCCCACTAGCAGGCTGCACATTTTCATCCATATCCTGGATTCTTGTAATTCTCGAAGCAAATTCTGTCACACAAAAAACGGAAGCCAATGGGAGCAATATATATGACGTCGACTACGAGACGGAGGCCCTCAAATGACATCGAGTTCACCGCAATGACACCAAGCCCTCTACCGAAAAACCTTTCAAAAGCAGCTTAAACTGAAGGATATATCATAAGATGAGTAATACATGGGAAGACACACTCCATTCTAAAGGGAGGGTGGGGGGAGAGAAGGGAACGGGAAGAAAGATCATGAAGGGTGTGGAGTGCAAGAACATGAGCAGGATAAGATAGAGTAAGATCTTGTCAGTTGGAAAACACCATCTCCAGTTAAATAAATATTATCATACTTCTGAGACACCAGGCTAGGCTCAACCTAGAAGACCCCTGAGGAAGTAATATAGATAAGGCTGTTGCACTTAGGCCCTAACCTCTATCCAGTAAGACAATAGGGGTCATTGATCTCTAGAGACCATCTTGGGGAGTAGGGAAGTCTGAGGTACGATGGTGGGAGACCACGGGGAGGGAAAGGGAGAGAGCCCTTAGATTGAACGCCTTAAAAGTCATAATAAAACCCCCTTAAACCGTCTGAGAGTTGACTGTTATTTATTGCTTTTAACATGCAACACACTCGTAGGCCTCAGTGCTGTGTTCTTGAGGCCATGTGTGACAATAGGTAGGAAGTTTCATTTAATTACTAATCAAGCACAATCATACTCTCCTTCCTTTGGGAATTGATGAGATCAGTGCTTCTAGGGGGGATGGTAGAATGCTGCCCCCAACATCCAATTGCACAGTCAGCATCAGGGACAGCCTTGCTAAATCTTTGTTGAAAAGGGACTATGTGCTCATCACTACCCGGGGCCTAAGTAGAGTCTAGGGTTTGAAATTTCTGGAAGCTATTTAGCTCCTGTTTTTACCCTAGAAGAGCCTGGTTAGCTTGAAACCAACAGTTCCCAGGAGCTACTTTTTTGGCTTCCCAGGGCAACTGGTGCTTTACAAACATGCAACTGTGACATTAACTGAGTGTTTGAGAAGAATGAGGGCATATCTAAATATAATTGATTGTGCATAATGGTACAATAAGTGTGCGTTTCATGTGGAAGTTAAATTTGCAGTGCGCTGTGCACTCACTCCTGTCTTCCCAGCTGTAGCTCCTGCCTACCGGCCAATGTCCTACACCCACAAACTAGTTTTAGCTCCTGTGCATTGAATCTTAATTTCAAACCATGCGAATGTAAACACTTAATCGCATCCCGAGCCACCTCCTTTAAGAGGTGAATGTTCATTGTAGTCCTGCTTCAGGGAGCATAACTTTCAGAAACCTTATCACTGGGGCCTTGAGCTGCTGCCTTTTCATCTGTGTATCTGTGGGAAGCTTATCTGAATTCCATCCCCCGGTGGAGCCCATTTTTTAGATTCTGGAACCCTTGTTCAAGCTCCACCTCCTCAAGACCTTTTTCTCCAATATCCCTCGGTCACTGTGTTCCCTCTAAACATTGCCTCAACCATCTCCTAAACCAAGTTGAGAGATGGAGACCTCTCTTCCCCCCCTGAACCCCTGCCGGCCCCCCTCCCCTCGAATATCTTTCAGTGAGGAACTGCTCCCTCTCTTTGATCAATATCGTACTGAACAAGCATCCCTAAGGAGCAAATTTCACATTCCTGTCCATTTGGAAGCTGTTCCCCTCGATTGAGAGACAGCAAGGCCACGTCATGCTCCGACTATACAACTTGTAACAAACCACAAGGCTACCAGAAGCGAATTCCCCGATGCAACAAATCTATTCTCGTATGTGAATGAGGGGTTGGGAGATGGAGTATAAATGAACCCTCCCTCCCAGCCCAGGTTATATTCTGTTGACATTGTCGCCCATAAGTAACATTTGAGGTGTGCCTTACATTTCTCTGCACCCAAGTCCTAAAAAAAAAAAACCTGCCCAAAAGTCTCCTCCAAGGTGGCAAGGGAAAGGCAGAAGCTTCCAGATCTTAACCCAGGGGGCAGCGTTAGCTGGGAGGATCCCCTGAGAGAACAAGGGCTGCAGGGAAAAAGGAGGACTTCTTGTGATGAGACGCTGCATTTGTCTTCCTCAAGGAAGGGAATATCCTTAATACCGGAAAATTTAATGGCTAGCTGTCAGAGCTTTGATTTTCTCAAAACGACTGTCAGAATATAGATGATTATAATAACAAGCAGTTATGTTCTGAGAGTCAGAATCCCCTTTTAAAGTCACTGACATTTATAAACATTAACGCCCCTACGAGACCTAGAGAAAAAAGGAAGAAGAGTATTTAAATGTTATCAATTTAAATCCTGAGCAGATCTACTCTTCCGTAAAACCAAATACTTCATGGAATCCTTGTAGTACTTTGGGACTATGTATATGAAGAATAATAAACTTGGTCATCGTTTCACTAAGAAAGCTGGATTTTATATTGTGGACTTCCAGTCCCATAAATTCCAAAGTACCGGAACAAAGAAAACTGTAGAGGCACAAAACTGCAGTTTGCAGTCAATCAGGTACAATGACTCACACCAGAGGAGGACTGGGAGGCATAAAAGGCCCCCTCAGGTGCAGGTCATGAAAAGGCGCAGTAGTAAAAAGGTGGAGTTTTCCTACCACCACTTGGCAGCAGAAGCAGAGGTCGGATGTGAGCCGAGATCAAACCTCCAGATAAACAAGTTACTTAGTAACTAACATTCTTTCGACTGGATGTTCCTCCCATGTATTCCTCATCTTTGATATATTCTTACCTTCAGCTTTTCCGCATTGGAAAAAAAAAAAATTCTACACCAGAGGACGCTCTGCTCGAGTCTGCGGCGTCGATGTCCCTCGGCGGTATCAGTCAAGCATCAACGTCATCCGCTGTATAAAATGGCTCAGGCCGCACCCGTTGGCCCCAGTTCTGTTTTTTCATATATTGTAGTCAATAATTAGTAGATAGGGCGTGCCCCTTTGACCAAAAGCCCTAAAGGAACCTGGAGTGTAAAACACGTAAACAGTACTGAGGGGTAGGCTGGGAGGGTCAATTAGGAAGACGTGGGAGGAACATCCAGTCGAAAGAACGTTACAGTTGGTAAGCAACTAGTTCTTCAAATGGATTGTGTCCTCCCACGTATTCCTCATCTTAGATAAGCTCGCAAAGCAGTCTGAATTGGAGGAGGGAGTACCAGAAAAATTCATCATGCACACTATGAAGTACTGATTTTGCAAAGAGACCCCCCCCCCCCCTATGAAGAAGTCGAATCTAGGGAGTAGTGCTTTACAAATGTGTGGATGGATGGATGACCAGGTGGCTGCTGCGCAAATATCTTGTACCGGGACACCTCTCTGAAGAGCTGCTGAAGTCGCCATGCCCGTGGTTGAATGAGCTCTCAGCCCATCTGGAGGATCTTTCCCAGCCAATCTATAACATTCAGTTATAGCTACAATTATCCATCTGGACAATGTTTGTTTTGTCACTACCAGCCCTAATTTACGGCCAGTATAGCCCACAAAAAGTTGGTCACACTGACGAAATTTAGATATATAGAAACCAAGAGCCCTCTTAGGGTCTAACCTGTGTAATCTTTCTTCCTCCTTACTTGCGTGAGGAGGAGGATGCAGACAATGTTATCTTTTGTGGCAGGTGAAAATCAGACAATTTTCGGTAGAAAAGAGAGTTTGACCTTAAGAACAACTTTATCTTTGTGAAAGATGGTGTGAGGAGGTTTGCTATAAAGCGCCTGCAACTCACTCACCCTGCGGGCTGAAGTAATTGCTAGCAGTATTGTCTTTAGAGTAACGAGCCTTAACAGGCAAGAATGCAATGGCTCAAATGGAATACATGTGAGAAATGTCAACACTAAATTTAGATCCCACACACGTACTTGAAAGGGAATTGGAGGAAACACATTAAGCCCTTTTAAGAACTGTACAATTAAAAAGGTATCTTGAAATAAGATTCCTCCTCTGAGGAGTGCTTAAAAATGAATAGTGTAGCCAAATAACCTTTTATCGTGCCAACTTGGATCTCTAAATTGGCCAAATGTAAAAGAAAAGACAATATTGTAGGAATATTACATTGAAAAGGGTCCACATGAAGGCTGAGGGTCTTGACCACTGGATGGAGGACCTGACCATCCTTTCGTGAGAGAAGGTCCTCTCTTTGTGGAAGACGTATTGGAGGGCAGATGGACAGGTCTAGATGATCCGGGTACCACATTCTCCAGATTACTTGAGGAATCACGGGGACTGGAGGAAACGCGTACAGGAGAGGAAATTCCCAGTCCACCACAAACGCGTCTCCTAGAGCTCCTCTTGGGGGAAATTCCCTTGAGCAGTACAGTTAGCACTTCAGGTTGCACCGGTCGCGAACAGATCCACTTGAGGGGTTCTTCAAAGGGCGAAGATCTCTTGAAGGACTTCCTGAGCTAGTTCCCATTTGTGGGAATATCTGACATTTCCCCTGAAAATTGGGACCAGAGTCCCGAGGGCCCACTGTAGGGATCTCATCCTCAATCTGGCGTCTGGCACCAAAAAATTCAGGATGCCATAAGACCGAGCAACATTAGAAAATCAAAGGCCGGCAGATGCTGGGCATTTGGAACTTTGTTACAATCTGCAGAATGTGGTGAGCTCTCTCTTCGGGAGGCAAGGCTTTGCCCGAGAAAGTATCCAGAACTGCTCCGATAAATTGGAGTTTCTGTGATGGTATCATATTTGACTTCTTGAAATTCAGAGAGAGAAGCCCAGTCTGTGCACGAAGTGGCAGGTCTTGCTTAGATGTTCCTGGGCTTGTTCTGGAGAACGTGCCCTGATTAACCAATCGTCCAGGTAGGGGTAAACGCAAATTCCCCCTTTCCTGAGACTCGCTGCCACTACCGCCATCAGATTGGTGAAAACTCTCAGGGCGGAGGTCAACCCGAATGGCAGAACTCGAAACGGATGGCGAGAGTTGCCTCCTGTGCTTGAGATAGATTGGCACATGAAAGTAAGCATTCAGAAGGTCCAATGATACAAACCAGTCTTGGATTTGGAGAGCCTGAAGGATCCGAGAAAGGGTAATCATCTTGAACTTGTCCTTCCTGAGGAACTTGTTCAAGTATCTCAAGTCCAAGATGGGTCTCAATCCGCCGTCCTTCTTTTGGATGAGGAAGTATGAGGAGTACCAAACCTTTTCCTCTCCGCTACAGGTACATGTTCTATTGCACCTTTTTCTAGCAGGATTAAGATTTCCTGCAAAAGGAGCCGGTCTGGAATTTTGGCAGAGTTGTATCCCGGAGGGTGATTCTGAGGTTTCTTCTGAAAGGGAAGGCAGTAAACTTGGGATACGGTTTCCAGTGCCCAAGCATCTGAAGTAATGTCCCGCCATTCTTCCAGATGCTGAGAGATTCTGCCTCCCACTAGGGTCTTGTGGGTCAAAACCTCAGAGTGGCTTTGCGGCAGTAAGGGCTGATGGGACAGTTGCTGCTGGGGCAGATCGAGCACCTTTTCCTCGCCCCAGGGAAATTTCCTTGGTCCTCTTTGACTGGCCTGTCCCGTTCCTTTTACAAATGAGGAATAAAATCGAAAGGTACGACCCCTCTAGGATGAGGAGCGTGTGTAGGGGCTTTGTTGAGGTTGTCGTTTTGCCGCACTAAGTGACTTTGCTGCCGCTTCTCTAAACTTCCATCCATCTCGCTTCTGAACAACCGCAAGCTGTCAAATGACATATTGAGAAGTCTGGCCTGCATATCTGGTGCAAAACCGGACTTTCTCAGCCACGAAAATCTGCGTAGCACAGCACTAGATGCCAGGGACTTACTGATACTGTCAGCAGTGTCCAAACCTGATTGGAGGCATTCCCCCATAGCCTTCTTTCCATCCTTTACTATGGCTAGGAAACCTTCCCGTTCCTCATCATCAGGGATTTGCTCAGCTGACGCTGTCATACAGTCCCACAGGGTGTAGGTAAATCTTGCAAGGGGGCAAGTTACATTTGTAAATTTCAATGCCATGGTACCCGAAGAAAACAATCTTACCGAACCATGCATCAATTTGTGTATCATCCCTGTCTGGGGGAATTGTAGGGTATGCTGCATTCCTAGTAGACGTGGCCGCCTGAACCACTAGACTTTCAGGTGATGGATGTTTCCTTAAATATTCGGGTCTGAAAAAGAGGGCCTGTATTTTAGATGTGAATTTCTTATTAACTGCAGGAGCTGACTCTGGGTTTTGCCATGCAGTCATCACCTTCCTTTGCAAAGCTTTGTGAAAAGGAAGTATGGGGTCTTGTTGAGGTCCCCCCAAAAGCAAGTCTGTCATGTCATCCTCTTGGCAAGTAGGGGAATTTCTGTTCCATCCCATAAATTCTGTTACCCTACTCATTAATATCCCATACCCTGCATCTGCATGATCAGGTTTTTCAAACTCATACTCCGGATGTGTCCAGACCACTTGCTGTCTGCAGGCACTCACATAGGTCTGCCATTTTTGATTGAGGGTCAATTAACTCCTCGGGAACTTCTCTTGTTCCAAATTTTACACCAGCCGGTGAAACATCCTCCTCCTCTGAAGATCTTTCCTCATAAATGGAGGACATGGATTTGAAAAAATCCTGTCTATTTTCCGGATGAAAAATCTTCTCCGGTGGCATAGACTTCGTCTTTGACACAGAAGTCGATTTAGGAATAGGAATCACTGGAGACGTCGACAAGGGCATCGATGGCGTCGACGTTATCGGTAACGGCTTTGATACAGGCGAAGGAGCCTTCGATATCGTCGAAGGAGCCAGCAACGCCGTCGAAGGAACCCTCAACATCAAAGGAGTACTCGACTTAAGAGTCTACGAGTGGCCTGTCGACACCTTGGACTCTGACCTCTTTACGAAAGAGGATTCAAGGAAGCCTTCGAAGACGGTTTGAATGGCAGATGAATATCCAACACCATTTTGTCAAGTATTGCCTTCGGTTTTTGCACTGGTAGGTGTTTGTGAGGCGTCGGGGAGGATCCCCTCGACGATTTTTCATCAGTTCTTTTTGTCTTAGATCTTCCCCTATCACTTTTAGTATGAGCAGGCACATGGCCTTCACTAGACTTCTTTGAAGGGGTCTGGGCCGCATTCTCAAAGATTTTTAACATTGAGGCTCTGAAGGCCTCCCACTTCCTGGGGGAAATCATATTTAGAAGTGCAGGTGATAACCTCTTCTGAAGACGAGGGAGACCAGTGTCGCCTTTTCTTCAACTTTTTTGAAGAAGACTACTTCCTAGGTCTACTCCTCGACCTTGATTTATTAGATTTGTGACGTCTTTCACTAGACTGAGCCTAGTCTTTATTTCTTCTCGAAGAAGACTTAGAGGACTCCTCCCCCGCCACCAGTTTACCTCTTCGTTCCTTTATAGCTTTATTGGTCGACTGACAGGAACTGCACTCATCTACCCGATGGTCGGGACGCAAGCACCAGAGGCAATTTCGATGGGTATCTTAACAACATCTTCTTCCTGAATTTCTGACATTTTTTTAAGCCAGTTTTAGGGGTGGCAGGGTTCAATGACGAAGACATTTTAACGAGAACTGAAGCGCTGTATTCTTGATACGATGCGAAAGCTATTGGAAAAACGGAACTGAGGCCAATAGGCACTGCTGAAGCCATTTATACAGCGGATGAAGTTGACGCTGGACGGATACCGCTGAGGGACATCGACGCCGCAGACTCTAGCAGAGCGCCCTCTGGTAGAGACTTTTTTTTACAAAGCAGCAAATCTGAAGGTAAACCTATATCTAAGATGAATACGTAGGAGGACACAATCCATTTGAAAAGCATCGTAGCAGGCTTCTAGGGGATGTTAGCCAGTGAGATAGCTCAGTCGGTTGAGCACTTGTTGCTGCAATCTGTGTGGCTTATGCAGGTTTCAGGTTCAAATCCCAGCAAGTCCAACTCAGCCTTTCACCCTTCTCAGGTGGATAAAGGATTAGCAACTTCGGCTGGGTGATCATTGTATCTAAATAACTTCTATGTACAGCGGTATATAAAAAACAAATCATTAACTCTGTCTAGCCAAAATTTGACCATGAGATTAAATATAGAATTTAGGATAGAGTCCTTACCTCTCTGCACTGTTGTATCATAACATTGGCATACCGTTAGGTAGTACTAGTGACAGGAAATTAGGACTTTCATTAAACATCAAAAGACAATTCTGCTATCGAACCTCAAAACACAAAATACAGTTCGTGTTTGATTTACTGTGTAATTGACTAGGTTTTCGTATCTTAAAACATTAAATCTATAGTCATTGCTATAGTAATAACTAGGTTTTCTAAGACTGAATTCCTTGTAATTATGGTTTAATTCCTAATGCTACAGAAAAGCTTTTCTGATTCGAGTTAGCGTGCATATTTTGACTAGTCTCTATAGATGTGATTAGTTTCATCTGTGAGAATCTTGGACTGCAGAGACAATTATTTGTTCCTGTGCCATGTGGGTGCTTTCCCCACTGCTGCATCTGTGAGGCACAGGCTGGGCATGTTCTTTGACAGGTGTAAGGGAGAATTCTCATAAATGTGCTAATTCCCTTCTACCTTAGAGACCCCAAGCTCTTTTTGCTGGACTATTTGACTTTTCATTTCTAACCTGGAGAGAGTGAGACCTTTTTCCCACTCTCTCATATATTTTTCTGTTATTTGGACTGCGTTTCCTTGAAGTCTAAAACTCCATAGGCATCATCTTTACATTGTGACACAAAGCACCTTCAGTGCAGTGGCACAGGGAAGTCTTAGATTTCCCAAAGGTTTAAATACCTTCTCTTGGTGAAACTACGGTTTCCAAGAGCAGTGAATTTAAATTGACTTTACTTACATTTTGTAACTTTCTAGATCCAGCACACACTATCTTACCATACGGTGCTGAGGGGTTACTTAATATCCCCTTTGTCTAGTTTCTCATGTAGCATTTTTATGTTACCCTTTTTCAAATTAATGGCTGGTGGCAGTGATTTACTTTTTACTACCATTGTATGTTTTCACTGAAGGCTGCAATCGCAGCTGCAGTAAGACACCTATAGGTGCCCATTTTGTCAAAATGGCCCCAGTCTTGTTTTTCGCCATTTCTTGTTGGAAAGGTCCTTCTTGAGATTTACTCTGCGTGCCAAACCAGGTTTGTTCCCTTGGTTAGTTTTGTCTTTGGCGGGATTCACGAGTGAAGCCCGCCTCTGGCTACAGAGTGTCTGACGGGCAGGAAGTGAGGGAGTTGCCCGAAACTCCATGTGCTTCGTCTCGTTTGTTACAGGAATGCACCTAAGGGTGATTGGAGGGCTGTCCTTGGAGGACAGCCACCCTGCTGTGTGATTGACAGCTAGGCTGGAATGAATGAGAGAAACCTGCATAAAAGGCGAGGCTTTTTGTCTTGGAATGCAGAGTCGACCACTGGATGAAGGAATCCGAAGGACTGGAAAGAGACGCCTGCTGCAACTCCTGGACCGTTGGTTTGCTGGTGAAGCCCTGCTGCTGTGCTGTAGCTCCGAATTTGCCTCGACTAGAGAAGACCTGCAAAGGACGACTTCTCGCCTTGGGTTGGTGGGACCAATCGACCCCAAGACGAGCGCATCTGGAAATCCTCTCGAAGCTGGCTGTACTTCCATTGTTGCTGCAGGAACCGAAGTGCCAGGGAGAGGAACACCAGAATCGAGTGAGTCTTTAAGTCGGAGGCGAGCTCCAAGAAGATCCTCCGGACTCCTAGGAAGCAGGACTGACCAAGCCTGAGCCACCTCAATAGAGGGCTCGACCCCAGATGTGAGGAAAGTCCAGAGTAGTATACGGGAGCCAGCGGTGGTGCTATTTGCTGAGACGCAAGGAGCTGAAACCACAAAGTGCAGCCAAATTGAAGTTTGCCCTTTGCAGCTGCTGACCTTCCCAGAATCCCCAGACGTCCTCCCGCTTGTCCCCACGATTGAGACCCAGGAACAACAGGATCTGTAGACATACAGACAAACGGAAGCCAGCTGCAACCATTTCTTCTAAGCAGGTACTGTAAAATTAAGGGGACTTACCTCTTGTTTTGTAGCCTTACTTGTCCTCAGTTGAGACTTGTCTTGGTTGCTTTTGCAGAATTGCTTGCAGCTTTGCCCCTCACAAGCCTCCCAGCCTGTGGCCATAAAGTGATTATTTCTACAAAGACTTCTAAAATGCCGGCAAGAAGTGCTTCAGCTCACCTAGACTTTTGCTCAATTATCATGGCTGGCCTGGCTCCCTGAAAGACTATTCTTACCTCTGACTCTGTGCTTTACTTTTCCTTCACAAAAGGGTTAATTTACTTTGCATTGGGGGGGTTCAAAAGTACTTACCTGCTTTAGACTATTTGTTTAACCTTTTTATTATTCCCAAACCGTTTTCTTTGACACCAACTCAGTATTGCTCTAAATGTACCAGTAATATATTAATGTCCACAGTGTCCTAGTTATTTAGGTCACCTCAGGGTGTAGGAAATATCTGTGTGCCATCCCATAATTGTTTAATCAATAAAACTCGAGTTTAAGAGTTTACTTGAATACTTGTCACTGTGAATCTGTGTAAAAACCATACTGCTCACATTGACCCCCTCTTGAGACAAGCCTGGCTGCTCAGCCACACTATCAACCTGTGTAGTAGAGATGTATATCAAAGGCTGGGTTCCTATTGCCAGGGGGTCAAAGTTACTGTAGTCTCCAAAAAGGGTACTGCACACAATTTTGCCTAACAGGAATTGCGGAGTCCTATGGTATTCCAGTTATATTTGAGTGTAGCTTGCACTGCTGTGGTGAGGCCCTTCATTTACCTCTTCAGTGTGGGGGTGCTTGCACTGCTCCATCCCATGCAGTTCTTTCCTCTATACAAGTGGAACTTCTACTGTTGTGACCAACAATGTTCCTCTTCCAAGTGTGGTAATCTTGTATTGAGACTCAACGCTCCTGTTTTATGTGAGGAAAGCATGGTCTACTGAGGTCCATGGTATACCTTTTCTATATTACGAGTGGAGTGTACACTACTGAAGGCTATGTTATACCGGTTTTATGAGAGGAGCTTCTACTGCAGAGGCACATTCCTGATCTGTTCTCGGTTTGGGAATCTTCCATCATTGTTTTACACCTTGAACTGATTTCCACCTGTTCTACATGATTAAAGCTTGCACTGGGGTTGCCCTGATTCGCCTTTTGTTTGTGTGGCGGATGCCTGCACGGTTTCTGCTCATGCTAACCTGCTCGGTTTGAGCGAAGTGTTAGAACACTTATATTGCTGTAGGGTTCCATGTTCATTCATCCCCATTTTGTTTTTTCGTGGCTTTTTTTTCAGAAAATATTTTGCCGGGAAAAAAATTATCAAATTGTTTATTTTGTTATTTGGGGGGTGGCCCCCCAAAATCCCCCCAACCGCCTATTTATTCTCTATAATCCACCCCAGCCTAACCCCCCCACTCCATATTTTTCAATGATTTTTTTCTACAAAACATTTGCAGCAAAAAGTGCTCCAAACAAAAAACGGACGATGGATGAACGTCGTACCTACTGTAGTACCTTGGCTTTATATGCAAGGGAAGTGCTCATTTGTTACATTTGTGAGAGGGTGTTTGTGCTGATGCACCATGTGCTTTTAGTGTGAATTGCGAGAAAAACCTGCTTTTCTGTCACAATGCAGAAAGCTGACCCATTATAATGATTTAGATACAGTTTTAATTCTTTGCAAACGTCGGCTGGATGTCACATACTTTTTATTCTTGCAAAGGAGAAAAGTAATTTTTACTCTTGAAATCACATTTACTCTGAAAGTTTAAAAATAGGGTGTAAAATACTCCACCTCAAAATCTTATCTGGGACACTGGCCGGGACCACGGTTGCGTGTTAATTGGATGCCAGTCCGGAGAGGGTCTATTATGCTCAAGACCTTGATTGCAGAGCTGGTGCAGCGCGAAGCGTTGCGAGTGTAGACTCTCCCTCTGAAGATCGCAACTGCAGAGGTCACGCAGCTGAAGGTGAACCCTTTAATAGTTTCCCCCATTTTCTGTCAAGTACTGGTGGCCATCTAGCACAGGTGAGTTGTGGGAGCCAGAAGAGCCCTGCTGGTGACGGACACAAATCGCGAAAGGCCCTGATGGAGAGATTCCCCGACCACATGGGTAAACAGAAGCAGCAGACCTGGAGGCAGCGAGGCGAATGGATGCGCACGCCAGACACAGCGAGTTCACCGTTAGATTGTGACCCTGCAGCACTCCGTAACCGCCCGTTGGCCAAGTGCAGGGGCCTGAACTATAGAAACGTGGTAAACTGAGTAAAACAAGTGAAGATGAAACGTTTTGAATACCGAACCAATATGAAGCAGGTGAATTCTTCTGTTATGAACCAAGCTGATTTATATGGGCGTAGATAGCAATTTAAAACCTGGATTACCATGCCAGAAGAGTGCAATTGTGGCATTGTGGGGCATAATAAGAGCCAGCAACGAAAAGGGGCAGCATTTATAAATGAAAAGATAAACCATCATTGCCAAAGCCAAAAGAGAAACATAGCCAGGCAATTAAAAAAGAACTAGTATTGCCAAAGCCAGAGGAATGCATGCAATGCTTTCAGTGTGGGTAAAAAAACGATTGCCCATATAAAAAGGAGGCCCTGAGAGAGATTGCTTAAAACCGCATTGCCAAAGCCAAAGAAGTGTGAAATTGAAACAGAAGCCTTAGCAGTTGGTTAATGGAAAAGGGGAGAAACAAGTGTGGCAGGAAGGCTGCCCTTCTGAAGGAAGATGTTCAGAGGGAGTGGAACATAACCTGCAGAAGAGTGTGGCAATCACATTGGTTTAACAAACAGAATCAGTGTGGTTTGTGTTTCCTTTGAAGTGTTATATTTGATGTTGTGGAGCAAAATACATTGCTAACCTGTTTGAGTTTAACCTTTACCACAGAAGTACTTGCAAGTAGCAGATTGAGCTGGCCTGGCTGGAGAGCACACCAAAGCAGAGAACTTTGTCTTATTAAGCCTGGCAGGGGAGTGGGCCAGGTGGAAGATATGTACTGTGGTGTGGTTACAAATCTTTAAGATGTTGAAGAGCCACTAAAGTGTTTTTGTGGATTAATGCAGAATCAACCTGAAAAATTAATATCATAGAAGAAAGCGTAGTGTGAAGTGCTGAAGAAGTATTAAATATCATCAAAAGAGTGGTTTTGTGAACTGGTACAGAAATCTTTGCTAACCACAAATGAACGGTTGGTTAAATACAAGCTGGAACTTTGCATCCTCTTGAATTCCCTGGAAAGTAATGATCTCTTATATAGGGAATGTAAGCTTTTCACATTCCGTGTTACCATTTTCATAGAACTGTAACCATTGCCCATCCTCCATATGGTGTTGCCCATACAACAACAACTATCCAACCTACACCAGAACACCGCCCCTTCCGGAATCCCAGCCTTCTTGTGCCGGGAGATGACAGAAGAGGAAATCCGAACCATACTCAATGCCATCAAACCCTGCAACTGTAAAGGCGACTCATGTCCAGCCCAGCTCATCAAGGATAGCGCACCCTCACTAGTACCGTTCTTCACAGCCTTCATCAATGCCTCGTTCAAATCCAACCAAGTGCCATCCTGCCTCAAAGAAGCTTGGGTCCGCCCATTACTGAAAAAACCTACACTAGACCCCAAGGTACCAGGGAACTACAGGCCCATCACAACAGTTCCCTTCCTTCTCAAAATCCTGGATAAAGCTGCATACATCCAAGTTCAAAACTACCTAGAAACGCATCACCTACTTGGTCTCCGGCAATCTGGCTTCCGGCCAAACCATGGCACAGAAACAGCACTACTGGACCTCAAGAACCAAATCGATGACCTAAGAGACGTAGGCAAACCAGCTCTCCTACAATCAATCATGACACCCTCTGCCACCACCTCTCTACAGCGGGCAACTTCTCACCAGAAGCCACCGCCTGGATAGCATCCTTCCTTAAGGGCAGAGAAATGAAAGTCTTCTCGGACACAGCCTGCGCCCAGTCACATCTAATTAAATGTGGTGTCCCGCAGGGGTCCTGCATATCTCCTACAACCTTTTCACAAGGGCACTATTCAAATACCTCGATGCAATGGGCATCACATACACATACTACGCGGACGACACACAAGTCCTCATCCCTCTCACCGGAGACTACGAAGCCGACCAAAAAACCCTCATCTCCATCTACACCACCATCCAAACCTGGATGGCTGAGAATTGGCTCTGCCTCAACAGCGAAAAAACAGAGTTACTCATCATCGGATCACCTGCCACAATCAATAAAATGGGGCCCCAATATGACTCCATCATCGACAACTGCTGCATTTCAGTCTCCAAAACAGTCAAAACCCTTGGAGTCTACCTGGACTCCAACCTCACCATGGACAGACAGGTCAACGCAATCTCTTCAGCAGCAGCCTACCACTCAAAACTTACCACAGCAAGGCCCTTCATTTCGCAGGAAAACTCCCTCACCATCGCAAGAGCTATCATAGGATCCCGCCTAGACTACTGCAATGCACTCCTACTAGGCACTTCAGCCAAAAACATTAAAAAACTTCAAACGGTGCAGAACAATGCCCTCAGAGCAGCAACAGGAATCTCGAAAAGACCACATTTCAGCCACCAGAAAATCTGTCCACTGGCTTCCAGTTAAGGAACGAATCCTTTTCAAATCACTGGCACTCACCCACAAATGCCGACAGGACACAGCACCACGCTACCTTGCGCAGAGATTCTCTGATCCCCCCTCCAACAGACCAACTAGATCTAGCCACACCAACCGCCTAGCAATTCCAAAAAGCCTCAGAACCAGAGCAGGTGGCACTAGCTTCCCAGTCCTCGCCGCCACCAACTGGAACGCCGAGATTAGAGGTATCAAATCCCACCTGTGCTTCAGGAAAGCAATAAAAACGATGCTGTTTGTATAAATCCCACTTGGGCCCTGTCAACTGTATAACCGCTGTAATGTCAAACGTCCTTTTTTCCCAGGCTAGGGGTAGATACGATCTTGCTGTAACCTCCTCGATCTACCCCTCCTTGCACTGCAACTAAGTCATTATCTTGCAACAGCGCCCCGATGCCTCTGGGCTGTGTGGCGCATTACAAATGTAAAAAAAAAAAAAAAAAAAAAAATCATAAAGACCTCTAAACCAGCCTGATCTGTCCTGTCCACAATCACCACAGATACCCCTCTAGCACCATAAACCTACTGTATAGCTCCCAACTCTGGCCAGGACCAAATTCTCCCTAATATATCTTCAATCATAGTTATAAACAATGTTATCCATAGAAATATTGTTTTTCAAATGAAAACTTTAAGCTCCCAAACTAACCGATTCTGCTGAAACACCCAGATATGTCTGTGCAACTAAGAAGTAACCCTGTTCCTAGTCACCACCCAATCCCCCGCAAATCCTCCCCCACAGCCATACAGAACATTCATAGATTGTTAAAACCAGCCAAGCAACCCCCACATTCTTTTTTTCCTAAGGGCTCAGAAAGGGGACACCAAGTAATGTTTGGGAGACATGAACCCATCTGTTGTCTAAAAGTAAAAGCCTGTCAATTCTGAGGCCCCTTAAGGAGCACGTCATACCATTGCTACCCTATGAAGCTGGAGACTTAGTCCCCTAGTCCCTTCTTCCCTTGGGTAGCCACCACCTTTGAGGCAAGGGGGGCAAGCCTTCCAAGCAAAATCCTCCCTAGGGATTTCGGAAAGCAGGATCTCACTGGGAGTGACTCCCTGTCAGGAGACAAGGACCCCCATTCCCATGGGGAACTGCCTTTATGCCAGATATTTACATGGGACTCAGTAATATTGATAATACTTCCATCTGCGTCACTGAAGATGATATGGACAAGACCTCTCTGTGCTTGGCTTACAGTAATGATGAACGTTACGCCTGTTCAACAACTGGTGGTGAACGTTATGCCCACCCTCAAAACAGGAGTGAGAATAAAGCACTAACAACACTTGAGTGGGGTATGAGAATCTACACACAGAGGCAAGGCTCCGACATGAGTATGTGACAAGGGGTAGAACCACACTACACAGCGGAGCCAGCTGTGGCATGGCTAGAGTTAAGCACTGAAGACGAATGCTGAAAGGAGAATCCACTGTCCCGATAAGCAGGCATACTGGGGCTGAGAAGCAAAGAGCAACCAAAACAAAGCATACCTGGAGGCACAACCATGCCAAAAAGGCGTTCAGCCCAGTACCTGTGAGCAAATGCTGAAACCAGGCACCGAGGGAGGAGTGAATACTCTGCAACTAACGAGCGAGCCAAAGGGCGCGAGAACGCCACGATGAGCGGAGTTCGAGATTTGCTCGTATCCAGTCCGGAAGACCGGTAGGCAGAGAGGAGCGTTACTGCTGCCGAAGAGCCATACCCTAATAGGATCGGACTCTGCAATGCGGAAGGTAGGCGGGTTGCCTAAGTCAAGGGGAAACAGAGCCAAGTGAAGTACAGGGTCACAGAGCCCCAGAGAGAACGGCTGAGCAAGAGAAAGAAAAGTGTCATGAGAACCAGAGAAGCTTGAGGATGATAAATCTACAGAAGGGTCCTAAATCCCTGGAATAGCTGAGAAAACCACAAGTAAAAGAGAGGGGTTACAGATACCCCAGAGAGTCAAGTGAAGTAGTGAGACAAAGAAACCAAAAGGGAGCCAGAGAGGCCCAATAAAGAAATTAAAGAACAGACACGAGGGATGGTCGGAGGAACTCAGAACCTTAATCTAGCGGGGAGAGAGCAACACAAGTGGTGGAGTGGGATCAGGGAAATATCACTCCATCTAAGGAACTATGGACATTCGTTTTTTTCTTGAACTCAACACTATTTTGTTATTTGAACATTGGAAACCGGAGAAACTTTGATAAACTGCCAGGACTGTGAACGTTTGATAAACTGCCATGAGTGGTGAAATAAGGAGAACTGTAAATTGAAAAATCCTGAAACCAGGAAATATTCTAGAATTTAACACGGAGTGCAGGGCACTCCACCTACATTTCTTTTATTTTTGTCTAAGTGGTAGGGGAAATTTAGTGGATACGTTTGAACGGAGGACTCATTTTCGATTGACAAGCACTGTAGTTTAGTTTGATAGGAAGGTAACTCCCTTTAGCAGTAGGGTTAGTGATGGTTCTCCTTTGAAGTTAAATAAAGATACTTAAAGATGAAGATACTGGTCCGGATCCTCGTTCTGGCTTGCCACACTGCCCAAAGCCCTATGGATGCATTCGACAAAGATGGCCTTTGTACATTCTCTCACTCTGCCACCCTTCATTTGATCAAAGAAGATTCTATTATCCTATTATCTATACTTTTATGTCTCAGCCTTTTTCTTCCGACACCACCAATCCACCTTGTTTCCATGGTAGTGTGTGAGAAACCAAAAGGGTGTCTCACCTACTAGTCTCCGGTGATCGATCTTGCTCAGGTGGCCAGGGCAAGGCCATCCCCTCTGGATCCAGACCCTAGGGGTGAATCAGTTAGAGAGGATCACCTGGGTTAGGGGTCTTTGAGTTGGGCGGGTGAGGCAACCGATGGCGAGACGCGGTATTCCCACTTTCCCGCAGCCATGACCCATCATATTTTATAGGATTCTCCAATGTTCCAACTCCCCCGCCCCGAGCACCCCTTCTGCACAAACACTGGGCCGAGGAAGAGGGCAAGTGAGAGTAAAAAGTCTAACCCTTACATATCTCTTTGGACATGTCCCGCTAATCGGGTCAGGCAAAGTCTGGCCCTTGACTTTAATCACATACACCTGATACACATTAGCTCTCCCTGCACGGATAAAAGGCGGAACATTAAGACACATAGCAAGGTGGAACTCGAAAACGAGCAGAACTTCCGGGGCGAAAGCGAACCTACTGGAGTAGAGTGGTCCATCGAGGGACTTGAGCAAAGGGTAAAGAAAACCTGAAGTTCCCTGTAGGAGGTTGTTGCCTCTGGGAAGACGTGGAGAAAGCCTAATCACAGACAGGAAGAAACCTGCATTTTGTTTCAAGGACGCCAGCAACCCTCTGAGGGGAACAGCAGAGTTGGGGAGGCGAGGCCAAGCCTGTGTTATTAACCTTGACCCGTGAATCAAAGCTGCAAAGACAAGAAAGGAATGCCCACAATCGGTGAGTTCATGAAAGACATGAAAGGCTAGTTTGTGTCAAGGAAAGATTGAAGCCGCAACAGTGCATCTCACAAGTGAGGGTTGCGCATATGCTGATGAGACGCGAAAGAAAGCTAGCCAGTATGAGTGGCTGATAACTGTGAAGCGAGTGATACAGAGTAGTGGAGTGGTCCAGCGAAAGGAAGTAGCCCACTCGAAAGTCTCAGCGAAATGTGAAAATGTTTTGTTATAAAGCTGCAAAGTGAACAAACACTGAAATGCGTAATGGTCAAGATTAACCCCGGCAAAAGGGGAAGTGAAAAGGTGAATGGTTGAAGAAAAGGATTTCTTTTGAACTTTTGTGCTTATGGTACTGAACTACCAAGACCAAGAAACACTTGGAAAATTACATAATAGAGAAAGTCGAAGTGGTCCTACGGAGATCCATAGCAAAAGCCTCGCACATTTGAAAGTCTGACATCAGGAAAAGGTCTGAGGGAGACCAGAAATGTGATAAGTTAGGGGAAGGGAACCCCTAATGAATGTGAATTAAGCTTGGGGAAGGGAACCCAGGCAAGTGCTGTGATTGCGAGGTCCAAGTCTGGCTGAGGGAGACCCGCGTGAACTTTTGTTGAACTGTGAAAGAACTTTTGAAAGCCGGAATTAGTGACTTTAACATGGAAGGCCAGGCAGGCCTCGATCCACGTTTTGAACTGCCTTTATTTTGAGAACCTGAGCCAGAGTCAGTGGTCGAAGTGGCGGGAGCGGTGCTCCTCTACTTATTTTAATTTAGTTTTACCGCTCCTATACTTTTATTTAAAAAAGAAACTGTTCCGGAATGGTTTTGTTTCAAAATAAAAGTGTAGGAAGCAGTTGAAACTTGCACTTTTAGTGCAGTGCACTGAATATTCCCTTAAACTGTAGGTGCATGCGTTTGGGGGTTTATATTGTGCATGGGAGGGGATGTGGCAATGGGGTTTGCGGGGAGCGGTGCAGACCAGTAGGGAACATAGCTCCACTACTACTTTTCGTACACTTCGACCACTGGCCAGAGTGTCATCCTGTCTACGGGGGCTGCCTTACTCTGTGCTGTCCAACATGGAAAGGAGCACCGACTCGGCCATCTTGATCCTTTATGTTAGAACACTGCTTTTCCTTTGCATACATATTCCCCTTTACACACTTTTTGTAAAAGAGATATGGCAGGCATTTGGTTTTGTTAATATAGGCCATTTTGATTTGACAGAGACTGACTAGGACTGTGTTTTTATATTCGATGGTAGAGACTATCATCATATAAATAGGGCAAAACAAGAGTTTTTCCAAACCCCGAAAATTGAATAACTGTTTTGAACCTGTCCCTTTTGTGTCAGTGTCATACTATTGATACAATGCCTCCCTTACAAGTGTCATGTGCCAACAGGGGATAACCATGACATTTCTGGAGTATGGTGTGGAAGCAGAGAATAAATGGCAGAACTTTTGGGGTATCTGAACAGCATAGATAACCAGCGATGTAAGAACGAAAGATCTATTCCAACGGCCGCCAGTGTTTGCTTACCAGAAGAGTAACAACCTCTGACGTGTGTATCTGCTCGAGACAGATTAACATCCAAAAGCCCAGACAAACACACAGGAACCTATCCTTGTCTCAACTGTGGGAATTGTAATAACATTATTAAAAGGTTCTCCATTCTCACACCCAAGAACAGGAGAGAAAATACATTGAAACATCATGCTACATGTATTTTGTTTATTTGTATTGCACACCTGGCCCCGTGGCATCTGGGCGCATACTTAGGGAAAGGTAACAAGGGAGGTAAATACAGTAACACAGAATTAAATTGGCAGATTCAGTAGTGAAAATAGCAAATATACATATATACAGCAGGGCAGTGAATCGAAATTGGCGGAGATATATACACAAAATGCGCAGTTACTTATGTGATGTAGAGTGTTTACTGGATGTGGGAAGCAAGGTATAACAAATTACATATTGGAGGTAATGTGGTCCTGCTCAGTGAGCCATAATTTGGCCTTATTCGTAAAAGCCAGGTAAGAAGGTTGTTCTCTCAGTGTGGCTGGCAACATGTTGCCGAGTTTGGCTTCGAGGACAGGGAAGCTAGAGCCCCCCCCCTCTTTCTAGAGCTTGAATCTCGGTATAACCAGTAAGTTGTTGTGTGCAGATCTTAAGTCTATTTAGTGTGTAGGTGGTGAAGCGGTTGGCAAGATAGATATGCTTAACAGAGAACGTCCTACCGCCTTCCGGGAGGCATTTTGGATTGAGAAACTAGATGCCCTCACCCCAGGAGGGATGAATGAAGAAGAATGGGACCCGAGTTACTTCTTATAAAATAGACAACCACATTATTTACTTTGCAATGACTAACATATTGGTGTGGATACAGCTCTACTGTACACCTATGCTCAATAGCAATGATTGCTTAAGACAACATACATCACTAGTCCTTTGAGTTATGTCAGTATAGAAACTGAATGAATAGGGTCCCCGAGCTTCACTTGAAATGCATGTTCTAGACCGTTCCGTTACAGAGAAGTGAGAGCATATAATTGAATCAGTATATGTGAATTACATGACCTTTCCACCCTTAACATTGCATCTTCTGCAACATTATGGTTGGTTTAGTTCTGATTAAATTGGGACCCATCAAGAAAGGTTCACAAGTGACAATAGGCAGATGTTAATCAACCTCTACAGATGCTCACAAAAGATAAACGGGACTTGGGCAATCCTACTACCTGTGAATCTGCAACATCCTTATTGATGTCAATTCACTATGACGAGTGAAACGACTAATGTAGTGGAGAACAGTAGTATGATCCGAAGTGAAATTGAACGTTCAGCATTGCCATATCATCACATCCAATTAAGATTGCAGATTATTGTAATTACAGATTACTTTATACGTCATGCGGCGAGAACGTGATTCTACTTTTTATTTTCATATTATGAACCCTTTGGAGTATAAACTTAGTTTTAGGAAGAATCACTACTGATACCCGTAGTTATATTTTGATATACACATCATTCTTTGTGATTAACTGTCTGGTAACCTAACGATCAAGCCATTTCAAGATGGCCAATGGAATCCGGTGTTAGGAGTCCCCATGGTTACCATGGTAACATTTTACATTATTAGAACAGTCACTCGGTGCAAAGCGCCACGCAGCTTTGACGAGCAGACACGCTGAAACTTTGGGTAAGCAATATGCTGGGAGGTTAGATCCTCATAACATTATTACGTACATACAATATGATTTTTTGACAACATGAACCGTATTTTTATACAGCGGGACATCAGCAGTAGAAGCTTATTTAGATACAAACAATGTTGCATAATTTCGGCGAGTGTTCTCAGCTCTATTAAAATCCAGCCTTCACACATCGGTAAGAACATTTTAGAGCATGACGGTTCACACAGTCAATGCCAATCTTTGGATCCAATCAGTAACAATTGCAGAACATGATTTTCTTTACTGTAACTTTTCAGATACGATTGCGTATGTGGGTACTGGCAGGTCAGTTGATCCACATAAATGGTTCCTTTGAAGCACGGTCATGTAATATTTCATTACAGTTAACAACAATTTTTTCTCTTCCTTTTTTCTCCATTTTCATAATGCCAAACGTACGTATGGGATATTGAATTCGGTCGCTGTTGATTGGGTAAATTACATAAATTGTATATCATTTTGCTTGCATTTTACCAATCCATGATGAATTGGAACACATTGAGTTGGATGCGTCACACATGTTTATTTTTTATTCCCGATTGATTCCTGTTGACTCACAATGCATATGTGGAATATGTCGTTTGGAATGAATATTGACTGGCTGTTGATCATTTAATTATCAGACTTAATTTAAAGATTGTATTGGCCCTGATGAAGGACAGAATTGTCCAAAATGCATTGGCCCTGAATACGCATCTGCTAGGAATAGATATAAAATCAACGACTTATGAAGACAACTATTATTTAATAACAAAACCTTGAAGATTTCAGTATTTTGAAGTACTGTTCCTTAATTACAAACACCACCACAAAAGCACTATGTGGAATTTGGGAGTGCAGCCCACACCGCTGGCTTAGTAGCCAAGGTCCTTCTTCCAACAGGCGATACGCCCATTGATTCCTACTGCCACTAACCTCAATGATTCCAAGCATCTGTTCCTCTTCCTCAATGCATGTGATGTAATACTGTTCTGCTATACGTTTACAATTTAGTGCAAATGGGTATAGAATGATTACAGGTGTTTTCTGTAAGAAAAAGCTTTTAAAGTTATGGATTCCCTTTTTAGAGTTTGTGTCGAGAGGCACCCAAAAATGTGCATCTCGGCACCATCAATCATAGTCGAGGGTCATTATTTTCCACATCTTAGCCATTATTTGCACCTGGTCCTAAGAAGAATCCACCCTCTCCCCCAATACCCGCATCCCCTGTCAAAAGTAAGCGCCTTTCCTTCTCCTTCGCATAACAGCATTTATTATGAACCTGGAATTTCCTTCCGTTTCATTCGCATTCCTTTTCAGGGGCCTCTAGCATGCACATGCTAGAGCACTGTTCTTGATGGAACATATCTTTGTTCAAAGCAATTTATTGAGGGGAAAGACATATTAAAAAAACACGTCACTGATCTGAAGTACAAGCTTTGGTTCCCAAATATCAGTTTGATTAATCTCACCTCATATTTCATCAAAAGAATGCCTGCGAAGTGGATCTTTTCCATGTCTTCCACTTTGGTTTCAGAGCATAGTATGTGTACGGATAAAGCAGAGGACAAAGAACCCGAATGTCTGTACGCTGTCCTTTGATCTCCGTCAGGATGTCCTGTAGATCACAATTAGTGACTACCTCACTGTGGTCATATACATTAGGGTCCCCACTGAGCACAAACCTTTCCTGCAGTGCTGCCATTGTTTATGCTGGAGTGCACCCCAGGGAAAGTAGAATAGCCTCTACGCCACCTGTGGCGTGTGGCATGTGCACCACTGGGATTCTCCTCTCCCTTCTTGCATCCAGCTCAGCCTAATATATATTCATGGAGCTCGCAGTCCGACCAGAGCCATTCCTAGTAAACCGTCAAACCTCCTACAAGATGTTCATCAGTGTGCCTGAAAGTACTGCTCGAGGGAATGCACAGTGCCTTCCCAAGAACACAATGCAGCCACCCACGCCATTCCAAGTTTCTGAAATTATTCCCTTAAGGGTCCTTCCTAAAGGTCAGTGCTCACTCCTTCATTGGGAGGCCTCTCCAACAGGTTTAGAGGGTTAGCCTTCAAAAAGCAGGCCTCAGTCACCACACCGCAATTCTTCACCTCCACAGGGACTCTTTAGTCTGCAAAGAGTACCAAATTTGCACCTACCAGAGTTATAGGGCCAGCTGGGATCAGGCACACATTTCCATAGTTGCTTCTCCTACCCAATATCTGGGAGCATTGGGGTATATCATCTTATCTCCTCCAACCGATGTGAATCAGTCCTTCAGCTCAGCAACACTGGTTTAGTTCATTATTTGCAGAGCGCACCAAACCCTGAGGTATCTGGGCGCTTGAGCATACATAATTTGTTACAAGTACATACAAAAAAAAGATGACAACGGTTTGTTGACCAGGTTATAAATTGATCAACAAGCCCACATAAAAAATGAATACAAAAAAGGGATACAGTGTCTGCAGTGGGGTCCACCGTTGTCTGGTACTGGCAGTCAGGATCTTTACAAGGTAAGACATCAGATGTGCACACTGTTTAGACAGTCATTGGACAAGGGGGCCAGTACAATAAATAGCAGTAATAGGATCATCGTGGCACAGGGGGTGGCTAGAGCAGATGTGGTATAGCTTCAGTAGTAGCAGAGTTAGGGATGCTGGGCGAAGTGCCAGCCTGGTGTGGGCCCACAAAGCACACAGCCCAAAGCCCAACTCAGAGTCAACCCCACAAACGCACCCTGTGACCTCCAGGCGGTCTTCTGACTTTCTCTACTGACTGTCATTTCATCTTCCTATCAGACACTGATCTGATAGTTTATTTATATAGCGCCTATACACAATGTGTTTCAAAGCGGTGAGCAACCTCTATCTTGTGTTTCACTGTTGCAGGTCTCAGTGTATTTTCTGTGTGGGAGCACTGTTAGCTTTAAAACCCTTCCAGAGGCTCCAAGGAGAAAGGGGAAGGCTGGTGGGGTAAGGGTCGAACCAACCTAAGCAGGCACAAATAAGTCACCCCAGGGCGTGGGAGGAAGGCGGAAGGTGTTTCTGCAGAAAAACACCCTCTGAGTGGTAACTGCCAAGATCTCCATCGTGGGCCAGGATTCAGAAATAGAAACCCAAAGAATGCCTGCTGCATGTTTGCTAACTGGCTACATACTAATGGCACTGGAGGCAGCGTGAACCATGAATGTTAGATGCGGTCAGTGAGAAAGGCGAGCAGCAGGGTGGGACAGTCATGGTGGAATCAGGGTTTAAGTCATGAAGGGAAGCCTGATTCAGAGGTGAGATCAGAGATTTGATTTCCCTCGGCACAGCACTTTACCAATAAAGAAATCATTAGCAGCAGTGGGTTTGGTGGCGAGGCTGAATACTGCAGACAAACGATAACCCTAGGCAATACACCCCTACATGTGACTACATTAATTATCCATTCATTAACATGCAGGGCAGAGTATAAAAGGAGACAGAGTCTTTGAATAGTTCAGGGAATTTTCCAAAAGAGTGCAGAGCAGAGTGACCTCTAGTGACTGCTTGAGTGTGTAGACCTCCAACTATGCTAGTTTCATCTGGTTGATGATGCACTAGGACACCAACCGTAATGCAATTGTACTCTATGAAAACGTGTAGCAATTTGGCTCCTCATAAAACATCAAAAATAAACTGTACTGCAATCCCCTCAACATGATTAACCTCTACTATGGGTTGGGGGAATTCTCATCACTTCTTCCGCTTACAATTATTGCTGTCACTACTGTTCTTATAACTACTCAGTCTTCACAATTACATTACTATAAAATACTAGGATTTGTGCAATTTGAATTGGTACGCAATTGTTATGAATGGAAGAGTTATTTTGTATACATTGTGAAGAATTCTGTGGAATTCTCACAGAATCCCTGCCTAAAGTCTCCTCCCAGGTGGCATGGGGAAGGCAGCCGCTACCTGATCCTAACCCTGGGGGTAGTATTAGCTGGGTGGACAAGGCCCCCATAGAAACAGGAGGACTCTGGTAGGAGAAAGCAGGATTTAACTTCTTCAGTGAGGGCGATTCCTATGATGCCAGAATATTTAATTGCTTGTCAGAGTAAAATTTCCCTTCACAAAGCTATCCACATTGATGGTAGTGAAAACACTTGTGCTCAACAGGAAAACAAAATATATGGGAGTCAGAACTTTAAAAACCCTTATATGGAGATCTATTTAATACCCAGAGTAAATTCAATAAAAGTTGAAGTTTGTATTCATGAACGAAAAGGTTATGAGAACATTGGGGACTTCTAGTCCCACAGTGCCCTAGGTACTAGGACGAGGAAGAGTGTCTCAGAGGCACTAAACTGTCAGGTGCATTCTAGTGGTTCTAATGACCCACACCGGAGCAGGACTTTAGAATATATAAGGCCCCCTCAGGTACAGGCCATTAGAACAAGAAGGTGGAGTTGCAGAGACCACCAGTTGCAGTGTAAGAAAGGAGACGCCGGAAACACCGCTCATTTTTAAAGCAGATGTTGGTCCTGTGAGGGTCTCCAAGGTTAACCTTAATTGCAGAGGTTGCGCAGCTGAAAGCGGTATTGTGGCAGACTTTCCCCCTGGAGAGAGTGACTCTCCTGATTGCGTGCAGTGTCCAGGTGGCTGGTGAGCACCGGGAGTGAGAGAAGCTCCTTTCCTGATTGATGCAGGCAAATCAAAAAAGTCTGACGTGCAGGAGGTGGCAGAAGAGGCAGAACGAGAAACAGCAGCAGATCACACGGACGCGTGTACAGAAACCAGTGAGTTTACCATTGTCGGGCAATCCCGGTACGCTCCGTAAGCATCCGCTCACTACTGACAGCAATTCTGAACACTGAACTAATAAAGAAGTCACATTAGCGAAATAAGAACTTTGTAAAGGGGCAAGAACAGAAAGAGTACAATCATTGTTATAATAGTCAACACCATTGCTAAAGCAAACAAGGGGCAATACTGAAGCAAGCCAACTATAACCACCATTAACAAAGTAAAGAGGGTCAATAAATAGTGAGCATATAATCCATTTTGGCAAAATAATAAGAACATTGTTGCAGGAAGATTGTGACCATTGTTGCCAGAGTGAGGAAGAGGCAATATTTAAGCAAAACATCAACAAACATTGCCTAAGCCAATAAGGGGCAAGTGTAATAAAGAAACATTGTCAGCAGTTAACTGATGTGAAAGTGGGAAGACAAGAGTGGAAGGGGAGAGGCCCAGGCTGGTATAAAGTATCTAGGAGGAGAGGAGCACAACATGCATTGCCTGTGGCAAATACAAAAGTGGAACAAACGGCACCAATGTGTATCATGTTTTCCCAAATGAAGATGTGGATTTGATGTTGTTGAAAGTTAAAGACTTTTCTAAAGGTTTGAAGTAGACCTCCCCACAGAGTGGTTGTAGTAGTGTTAGGAACCTTTGTCCTGGCAGGCGAGTATACCAGGATAGGGACCTTTTAGTGGTAGTCCTGGCCGATTAGTGGGCCAGGAAGAAATCATTGAAGTACTGCATTGTAATTGAAGGTTGTGTGGGGAAGAGGAAGTGGCAAGACCACTAAAGTGTTGCATGAATTGTTGTGCAATCATCCTGACTAAACATTGTTGTTGAAACAGAAGAATTGAGAAAGTGTTATATTTAAGAAGAAGTTGTGTTGAACTCTTTGCTATAAGTGGAGGGATAAAGAAAGTGAAAGACTTTTGAAGCAAGAAGAACCTTATAATCAGAATTCGGCTACAAAACGGAACTTGCTTATTTGCACCTTTGATTGAAAATCCTGCTTTGAATCTGGGCAGGGGGAGCCGACCCAGGTTACAAGGATATACAGTTATTAGTTATATGGTGAACTTAACTATTATTTCTGTTACATTTGAATTACCATGTATTCTCTTTATGTGTTTAATGTATTTTTAAGTATGGGGAACTGATTCCTTTTGCTTGAGCGTTTCCCTTTTAGTTTATTTTGATAGGCAGGCAAAATCCTTGTTAGGTTAGGGAGAGTGAGGAGTTTATCAAATACTTAGGAGTTAAAAAAAAAGGCTTCTTGTGAAAAACCTTTACATAGTTGTCCGCCTCACATTTCTGACCCCTCAACATTTAATCAAACTATGAAAATTAAAAAATAGTTCTACTGGCCACAATAAACTACATACATCCTGCAGCAGAATAGAGACACAGACCCAAAAGAATATGTTGAAACTTACAGCTAGTGTGTCCAAGGTATCAATCAGGGTCAGCGAAAACCTAAACCAAGGAGGAAAAGGAAAAGATTTTTAAATTAATACTGTTACTTTGATGAGTGCCTGGAGACCATGCAAATGGCAGCGGAGCACCTTAAAAAAACCCATAACATATATAACATAGAAACAACTGCAGGACTAATGTCCCAGAATTATAATAAAAGCATGCATCATTATTTGTGACAGCAACAGGTGAACAGAACACGCAAATGGCAAAAATGGTCAAGGCCGCCAACTAAAAGGAACACTGAATTAAAATATGCTAGACCCTTATAGTATAGTTATAGTAACATTATACATCACCCGTATTTTAATATAATTTATCGCAAAAAAAGGCTTTGGAGGCTGCCCATTTGTTGAAAATGTGTAATTAAGAGGTAGGACATCATTACAGTTCACTATGTATTTTGGAAGAACTGCTGTGTTTTACATGTTCTGAAATAATCTATATATGACATTTTGGATGATTTAAGTACCAGAGACGAACACCTACAATAACGTGACCTTGTACCAATGTATAGTCAGTACATGTATTAGTTTAACATTCTCTGAGCGGTTTATAACCAAGTTGATTCCTTTCTGTGATGGCATTTTTGTTGATCTGTGGCATCCCACAGGGTTCTACCATTACATTCAATGTTTTCATGGCTCCCATGCTTTCCTTGTACCACACTTTCTCAGTTAACTGATAGCAGATGGCACTACACTATTTATATTGCTTTAACAACCAGTACAGGACGCCGGAAGCTAGCATAATGTATACATACCATTGATTGTTGGAAAAAGTCCAGCCTTAGAATTGGAAAGAGGAATGTTATTTTATTTAGGCTTCAAGTAGAACGGTCATTGCAGAGATCAAGTGAAATTCCTTCCGCCTACTTTACTGGAGAGTCAATGCTAATGGTACTGAAGGTGTAAAAGCTAGGGTTTAAAAATAGATTCTAGATAATTTGGCCTTTGGCCAATGTATTTCCAGTGTCTTGCCAAGAAACCTTTCCAAATCGTATATCTAAGCTCATGCTTCCATTATAGTGTTAATTTGGCATAAATTAAAATATCTGCCCACCCAATTTCTCAGATCCCCCATCCAATCATCATATCCAAATGGAAGACAAGCGACTAACCAGACAGCTAGCATCTGGTATTGTCTACTACTTGCCATTCTTCCCCAACATCCTGTCCTCTCCACAGTTTGGTTGTGTGCAAATTGCTGCTGTATACCACCCTGGATGCCTAATATCTGGATCAGGCACGCTGACTGAACATCTCTGGCTGGATTGAGAAATTCTTGAAGCCACTTCTAAGGAAGACCCCCATCTACCTCCTGGACACCAACAATCTACTGAACCTGGATGTAATAGACCCACTCCAAAGGGGTACACTACCAGCAACCATGGATGCAGAGTCATTTTGCATAAGCATTCCCCTCAGCAATGGGCCGCAGGCATTACAGAATGATCTTGGTGATCATAACCTGCTTGCTGACACTACAGCATAGACACAGAATATACCTTGACACTGCCATTTCACATTCAGTACTGATACTTGCCTCCCAAAAGTGGGGACAGCCCTGGGTACTCGCATGGCACATCAGCATGCACATTTATTCATGGCACGATTAGAAACCGATTTCATTGCCACCTGCAATTGTAGACCACTGAAATATCTGCACTACATTGACTATATCCTCTTGATTTGGACTGCAGAGAAAGAGGAGCTTCCACAGAATATTTAGAGAATTCCCCGCAACCATAAACCACAAACTGCTGAAAAAGTAGGTTTCCTCGACACCACCATAGCAATAAAAGATTACCAGTTTCAGACCACTGTAGATCACAAACCAACCGACTAAGCCAGCTATTTGAAGAGTGACTGCTTCCGCCAAGTCACACAAAGCATGCTGCAATATTCTGCCAAGCCTTAAGATTGTGTAAGTTAGCCATTCATTAAGCATAAGTGTGTCAGGCATCCCTACCTTGCTTGTAGCCCACTGTGTCAGTCTGTCATATCTTGCATTAAGTCCATTTGTGTAAGGTAACCATATTTAGCATTTATCTATTTACCCATAGTAGCCTTATCTTGAATTTACCCTGATGGTGTAAGAGCCATTCCCTGTTTTAGCCATTTCATGTTAGCCATATCCTGCATTTACCCTAACTGTATTATGCATGCAGCTCAGTTGAGTCTGCATCTAGACACCTCTCTGGCTCCATACCAAATCTTCCACCAGAACCTCTCAGGGGGATATTATGCATTCATCTAGAACTTAGATCAT
The DNA here is from genome assembly GCF_040938575.1 of Ambystoma mexicanum. Classification (NCBI taxonomy): domain Eukaryota; kingdom Metazoa; phylum Chordata; class Amphibia; order Caudata; family Ambystomatidae; genus Ambystoma; species Ambystoma mexicanum. The sequence continues at coordinate 572,741,915 of NC_090922.1, read as the reverse complement.
CTCTGAAATGTAGCACTGCTCCTTGTACATAGACTGAGTCCAGGAAGCAGACGTTTCTACAGCCAAGGCACCTCTCCTCTCGCACACCTCACCTTCGCAATTTAGCAGAAGCCACGGTCTCAAGGCACAAAGCCTACACTCATATAACAAACACTACTGCACATCACCGCTGCCATAAGAATGAAGCTTCTATTAATAACAAACATTTGAACTGTAGCTTCCCACATAACCACCTCCTTAAACACAATCCCTTCCCTTTGTTTAGTCCAGTGTACCTCCCTTCTCTTTAATCCCACCAACTGCTGTCCCAATTAACACAGTTTACCATTCAAACTTTGAAGACTGGAGGGAGAGAAAGGGAGAGAGAATGTGAGTGTGTGAGTGCAACATATTTAATGGATGCCTCTCTGATCAAACTACAAAAAGGAATTGAGGCGTAATGTCATGTTTTTCAAAGGCTTAATTTCATCTCTGCCAAAAGGAAGTGGTCAATACTACGAAAGCTCACAAATAAATTGTTAGCCCAATTGAGGTATCGGCTGGTTTCCATTTGGATCACCACTTGGGTCTACTCTTGGCTTACACAATGGGTGCGTGTACACACATATATGCATTTGTTAACAGCTTTAGCACGAAAACCACTGGGCGGTTTTGGCTCAAATTAGAAACAATTTGGACACAAAGTGTTGACTTAATTTCCCTGACTGGTAAATCCATCCTATTGTTTAAGTAATCAACAGATAATGGGGTGCCCACTGCTCCTTAAATTCTTTATCCAAGTGCTCAAAACACTATTTGGAGGAAGAAAAAGGACACAATGAGATTAGGCTAGAGGTCGGGAGAGGGAAAGAAGACTGTGGCTAGTGTGCCTGAAAAAAAAGTATTGGTGTAACACATACAGGGGCCAGGACCCAAGGCCGTAGCTAGTGGGCCATGAGTAAAACTATAATATAACAAAACCCTTGAAATTCAGTGGATGTGGGAAGTGATGACCATATTAACTTGGCATCCCCCATTGTAAAGCCCATGAGCACATACATATTATAAACAGAAGGGATTCACAATGACATACAAAATGGCATCATGGGTGACATTGATAAAGGTACGCAGATTCAAGGTGGCCATTACTTCCCACATCAGCATTATTTCAAGGGTTTTGTTGCGTTTAATATATATGACATACATTACTCAACGTAATCGGATTTCTGACGCTTGCATCTGCTTAGATTCACATGATTTGCATAGGCTGACATCTAGTGGTAGCTGCAGAGTATTGTTCATTAAGTTTTCCAAGTTCGAAAAACGGACGTCGACAGGGCGTGTTTGTATATCTAGGACTAGTGCGAAGTCCACTGTGCCCATGATCCCCTCACGCGTTGAGGTCCCGCAGATTGTTTCTGAGAAGAGGGAGTGTAAGGTGCAAGCATGGAGTGTAGGTAGAGACCATGAGGTGTGAAAAATCTATGTTTTCCGAAAGGACCTTCAACTCCAAGAGGGGAGGAAGGGCGGGCGTATGTGAATTTAAGCAGATACAAGCATCAGAACTACAATTACGGTGATTAATGTATACCTTCTGAGGCTTGTGAAACTGCTTAGAATCACATGCTTTGCATAGATTAGTGAGCAGTACTTGTAGAAGAAGGTGGGTTGTTTGAAGGAAGCACTGAAAAGAGATGTTTTAACACTACTTGTCCCACCCGTTTATCACCCTTGGAATGTGTGTCTAGACAGTAATGTTGGGTGAAAGTGTGTACTGAACTCCAAGTGGCAGCTTTGCAAATGGCGAATAAGCTGATGTTTGCTATGAAGGCTAGAGTTAACCCTGTGCCTCGAGTTGAGTGCTCTGGGCTTGAATGGCAACGTTCTCTTAGCAAGAGAATAGCAAAGTTGGATGCAGTTGACAATCCATTTAAAAATGGTTGCCTTAGAGATGGGATCCCCTTCTCTTCCTATGGCAATAGACACAAAAAAAGGATCTGTTTTTCTGATAGGTTAAGTCTGAAGGTAGAAGATGACAGCTCGATGTACATCTAGCGCATGAAGGCTATTTTCTGCTGCGTTTGTTTGATTCTGGAAAAACCCAGGAAGTTCTATAGCCTGGTTTATGTGACATTTAGATATACATTTTGGTGAAAATCGAGGATGAGCATGTAGCACTAATTTGTCTTTGTGGATAATCACATAGGAGTCTTGTACTGATAGAGCTTGCAGGTCACTGACCCTTCTGATGGAAATAGCGATAAGGAAAGCTTTAATATATCAGATGTTTAAGGCTGGATATGTGCATAGGCTCGATGGGGCACCCCATGAGCCTAATGAGTATGATATTGAGATCCCAGCCAGGAGAAGTATTAGAAACTGGACGGTATACTTCCTTCACACGGTCCATGAAGGCCTTAACTACTGTCACTTTCCACAAAGAAATGTCGCTTAGAGATGTGGTGTAAGCTGCAAGAGCCACCAGGTGCACTTTCAGTGAGTTAAAGACTAATCCTAAGTCCAATAGATATAGAAGATGGTGTACTATATCAGACAGTGAACACTCAATTGGATTGAGAGAATGTGTCTTGCAACAAAACGTTACCATTTGTTAAAATAGCAATATTGTGTGTTAGGTTTACGTGCCTCTAAGGATTTCCATGCAACTAGATCTAAGTGACCAAACACTAGTACCTCATGAGCCAGGCTGCTAAGTTCAAGGTTTGAGGGCATGGGTGGAGTGTTGTCCCTTGATTCTGTGTTTGATTATCCGGACAGGGTAGTTTCATGGGAGGACACAGGGACATCCCTTGAAGATGGGAGAACCAGGTATGTCGTGCCCACATAGGAGCCATCAGGATACGTGTTACTTGGTCCCGCTGTACCTTGTGGACTATCTTGTTGACGAGTGGTGTAGGGGGAAAAGCGTTTGCAAATCTCCCCGACCAATTCATTAGAGTGTTCCCTTTGTAACCTTTCTGGGGAAACTTGGACGTGTAATCTAGGCATTGTGTGTTCTCTTGTGTAGCGAAGCGGTCTATTTGGGGGAACCCCCAGTTTGAGAAGGCGTGGTTCAGCAGGTCTGTTTAGTTGCCACGAGTTCTGAGGGCAGCATTGCACTTCTGCTTAGCATGTCTGCCAGTGAATTGAGTTCCCCTGAAACATCTTGTGCTAGTAGAAACAGGTTTTGTTTTAGTGCCCACATCCAAATGTTCCGTGCTAGTTTGGACAGCCCTGGAGAACGTGCCACCCCCACCCCCCTGGGTTTATAAAAACATGGCTGTGGTACTATGTTAAGATTAGGACGGTTTTATGAGCTAACCGAGTCCTGAACACCTGAAGTGTTAAGAGGACTGCCAGCAGTTCCAGAAGGTTGATAGGCTTCTTGGTTAATGACTGTGTCCATACCCCGTGAGCAGTGTGGTGGAGGAAGTGAGCTCCCTGCCCTGTCACTGAAGCATCTGTTCTAAGAGTAGCTTTGATTCCTGGGGTGTTGAAAGGCTTTCCCTTCAACAGGTTGTCGCTGGACCACCACTGTAGTGATTGTACCAGAGGTTGCGAAACTACCAATAGATCATTCCACCCATCGCTTGCTTGCGACCACCGTTTTGCTAACCACTCTTGCATTGGACGCATGCGCAGTCTGGCAAGTGGCACTAGGTAGATTCAGGAAGTCATTTCTAGCAGGTGCATTGCCTTTCATACTGTCACTTGACAACCGGGTACTGAGGTGTTTGTAACAGCATGTTTTGGACCCTCTCGTCAGAGGGGAAGACTAGACTGTAGTTTGTCTTCATGAGTGCCACTAGAAACTGGTTTACCTGGCTGGGCACTAGACTGGACTTCTTTTCGTTTATGGAGAAGCCTAATTGGAACAGGTTGATTGTTGTGTGTTCTGTAGGCACCTTTGAGCATGTCTCCAGTAATTAGCTAGTCATCTATATAAGGGTACATTGGAATGGACTGTCTTTGCAAGTGGGCAGAAACCACTGCTAGGACTTTTGCAAACACCCTGGGCACTGAAACAAGGCCAAATGGTAGCACTTTGAAATGTTAGTGCTGGTCTACCAATTTGAAACTTAGGTATTTATTGTGCACTGGCAACATTGAAATATGAAAGTATGCATCTTTAATGTGCAATGTTGCCATGTAATCCCCCAGTTTTAGTAGTGGGATGACTTCCTGCAACATAGTCATACAGGCTTGCAGGGCACAGGTCCAGCACTGGGCGCAATGTCAGATCTTTATTTGGAACAAGGAAGTACTTTGAATAAATACCTTATCTTCCTCCAGAAATGGCACCAGCTCCATTGCTCCTTTTTCTAGTTGTATCTGAATTGCCTCCTGCAGTATATGAAAATGTTTTGAGAAACTATTTCCTCGCACAAGGTGGATGGTGGCGCAGTGTTTCCAGGAACTCTATGGAGTATCCTTTTGCCACTCTCTCGAGTACCCAGCAACATGATGTTATTCCCTCCCATTGCTGGGTGAAGAGTTGTATGCAACCCCCGACTGTGGAGATAGAGGAGGGGCCCAACTGCCCAATGGTAAAAAGTATTGATAGACTACCCACAAAGGGACCTGTGGGTGATCAGCGTCAGAGAGCGTCAGTGGTGATGATGCCTCGAACATCCAAGTAAAAAGAAAACGAGATGTCCCAATGACAATTTAGGTATAAATTAGCATTTCGTGTTGTTAACCATGTGTTTCTCTTTACTGAAGAGTGTGTACGATTGTGTATAGGTGCTATATAAATAAATAAACTATGTGTTTCAAAGCGCTTCAAGGCAAGGGAGGGAACAAGAGAAAATACAACATTCCTACAGGTCATGAACAGTAAGGACGTGAAATTAACTATCGTACTCGGCCTGACGACATTTCAAGATCTAAGACATAGATAAGGAAGGGAGGGGGTGAGTGGGAAGGAAATTAAAACAGACAGGTGACTACTGTACTAGGCCCGACGACATTTCTGGTAGAGCCGGAGGAAAAGAAAAGGAGAGGGGTGAAGAAAGGGAGGTGAGCAACAAAACAAGCGACTATCGTGCTAGGCCTGATGACATTTCAGATAGTGCTGGGGCGGGGCCAGACGAGGATGCCACCATCGTAGGTCCAGGAACACTTCTATTAAGTGCATAGAAGGAAGTAAGGGGAGGAGTGGAGACGTAAGAGGGGCGAGCGAATACAATTGCAAAAGTCGGTAGTAACACATAATGTTGCAAGCGAGGATATAAAATGAAGATGGGAACAGCATGATTCAGGGCCACCATGAGTACAAGATACAAAGGAAGTACAGCAAGAGATTTGATAAAGGGTGACGCACCGTGAATCAATGAAGTCGACAAAAGTCAAATCCAGCATTGGCCACAAGACGGTGATGGTGAAACCAGAATCCATCAGGACAAGCTTCTGCAGAAGGCTGTTGCAGCGGGGTGGGCAGGGTAAAAGAATTAAGCAAAACAGGCAACACCTGTGGGCGGGGCAGGGGGGCACAAGGGAACATCACAGGGGCACTAGAGGGGGTGGGAATGGCCTGTGGGACTGAGGGAGTAAACACATGTTGGTGCATGCTTACCTGCTGTCTGAGCAAGGGGGTCAGGCCCTGGTCCTCCTGGCCCATACAGGTCCAAACAGGAATTGCCCTTTTCTTCATGTGCCCTTCTCTTCAGACGCCAGGACGAGAGACGCCCTTGATCTAAGTGTTAAGAGCAGGAAGGAAGAGGCAGGGCTAGGAATGTGGGTGGTGCTTAGGCCAGGTGACCAACAGACTGACCAGGAAGAGGGCCATTCTGGGTACCAAGAAGCAATTATCCAACATCAACTGGATATGCCTCCTCTTTGATATTCAAGTCTGCGTGCAACTTGCTTTGGACATTTTTTTCATAGGTTCGAGCGTCGTGCAGCGTCGAATCTTGGTTTTCTAGGGTCTCCGTAGCTTCCCTCGTGACGTCGACGCTGCTATATAGAGCATGCGCGTCGACCACCTCAGTTCTTAGTTTTCTTCCCTCCTTCTTTAATTAGTATGCTGTGTCATAGAAGGAGATAGTCTTGACATTGCGAGAAAGGAAGGTGTAAGACACAAATTCTAGGCAAGAAGGGATGGATAGGAGGGCGATGAGGAATACGTAAGAGGAAAATCCAGTCGAAAGACCGTTACCACGGGTAAGTAACTTCTTCGAATGGATTGTGTCCTCACACATATTCCTCATCTTTGATAGACTGCCAAAGCAGTTGGAGTTAGGCGGAGGGTGCAAATAATTTACTTTGATATTATTATGGAGGACAGCTTTGGCAAATTTGGCTTCCTCTCCTAAAAAATAACCTACATAGTATAATTTACTAACTGTATACAGGGACTTCCATGTTGCCACTCTGCAAATTTCCCTCACTGATACACCTCTTTCTAGAGCCGATGGAACAGCCACCCCTCTAGTGGAATGTGCCCTCAGACCTTCAGGCGAATCCTTGCCTGCCAACGAGTAACTCAGTTTTACACATAACAATCCATCTAGAGATGGTTTGTTTTGTGACTGCTAAACCTAATCTTTGACCAGCATAACTAACGAAAAGCTGATCATCTTGGCGAATACTTTCAGTTCTTGTAATATGGAAACTTAGTACCCTCTTTGGATCTAGGCGATGTATTCTCTCTTCCTCATTAGATGGATGAGGAGGATGATAAAAAGATGGTAGTGCAATACGTTGTGCCAAATTAAATTGACAACTTTTGGCAGGAAAGAGGACTTAACCCTTAATACCTTATTCTTGGAGAAGGATACGAAAGGTTGTTTGGAAGATAGAGCCTGTAGCTCACTTACCCTACGGGCAGATGTGATGGCTTCTAAAAAGGCAGTTTTTATGGTGAGCATCCAAAAGGGCACGAACGGAAGGGCTCAAAGGGAGTTCCCATAAGACATCTTAGTATAAGATTTAGATCCCATGATGGTACGATGGAGAGTAGGTGGAAACTAATTTGTTAAGTCTTTCAGAAATTGTATCATAATCAGCACTTTGAAGTATGATCCCTCATCCGGAGATCTTTTGAAAATTAATAGGGCCACTAAATAGCACTTCACCGTGGCTACTTGCAAACCAGAACGGATGAAGTGAAGTAGGAAAGACAAAACTTGGGCAAGTTTACATGTGAAAGCATCTAGTTTCTTTTCCCTGCACCAGTTTTGAAATCTATTCCAACAGCTGCGGTACAGGGATTTTGTTGTGGTCTTCTTGCCGAAAGCAATACTTCCATTACGTCTTCTGGAAGGTTCCAATCCTTATATCTCACCCTTTCAGACACCAGGCGTGAAGGTTGAGAGTCTCTGGGTGAAGAATTGCAACCTTCCTCTTGGGAGTCCTCTCTTTGGGGAAGACGAATTTGAGGTCAGATGGCCATCTCTAGAAGGTCCGGGTACCACATTCTCCAGGCCAAATCCGGAGCAATGAGGATCATGGTTTTCCCGAACTTCCTCAACCTCTGTATTACTTGAGGAATGACAGAGACTGGCGGAAACGCATACAGGAGTGGAAATTCCCAGTCCACTACGAACACGTCCCTAAGCGCTCCTTTTTGGGGAAACTGCCTGGAGCCGAACAGCTTGCACTTCCGGTTGACACTGGTCGCAAACAGATCCACTGGAGGGGTTCCCCAAAAGTGGAAGATCTTTTGAAGTACTTCCTGAGCTAGTTCCCATACGTGGGAGATCGTGCTCTGCCTGCTCAGAGGGTCCGCTGCTGTGTTCTTTTCTGCGGCTAGATAAACTGCCGGAAGAGGGATTCCTTCTCTTAGTGGCCAGAACCACAGCTGCATTGCCTGTCTGCACAGGGGCAGTGACCCTACGCCCCCTCTCTTGTTGAGGTAATGCATGGCCACTGTGTTGTCCATCATCAGGACACTTTTCCCCCATATTGAGGGCAGGAAGGCCATCAGCGCTAGTCTGATTGCCCTCAGCTCCAAAAGGTTGATTATGGAGTCTGGACTCCGACTGAGACCAGTGTCCGCTTATTGAAAGATCTTTCATATGCGCTCCCCATCCTGTGAGGGAGGCATATGTCACAACTGTCTCTTCCGCGCATGCTTGCCAAAAGGGTTCTCCTTTCATCACATTCTCTCGGCTGAGCCACAACAGGAGATCCTGGGCGACCTTTGTCGGGACCTGGAGAAGATCTGTCATTCTGCCAGAGAAATGAGACTACTGGGATCTGAGAGCACACTGACGGCATCTCATTCTCAGACGGGCTTCTGACATCAGAAAATGCAGGATGCCATGAGGTGGAGCAACCTTACGAAGTCGTAGGTGGGACGACGTTGGTCACTCTGAAATCTTTGGACCTTCTGCAAAAGATGTTGAGCCCTTAACTCGGGCGGCAAGGTTTTTCCCGAGGCTGAGTCGAGGACTGCTCGAATAAATTGCAGCTTCTGAGAGGCTGTCAAATGGGACTTCTTGAAGTTCAGGGTAAAGCCCATTTCGTGGAGGAAGCGGCAGGTGCGCCTGAGATGACTGGCACTGTTCCGGAGAAACAGCTCTGATCAACCAGTCGTCCAGGTAGGGGCAGCTACGAATCCCCTCCCTCCTTAGACTTGCTGCCACTTCTGCCATGAGCTTGGTGAAAACCCTTGGGGCGGAGGTGAGCCCGAATGGCAGAACTTGAAACTGATGAGAACCGCCAACAACGAAACCCAGGTACTTTCTATGCTTCTGATGTATCAGCACATGAAAGTAAGCATCCTGAAGGTCCAATGACACCAACCAATCCTGGAGATGAAGGACCCTGAAGGATCTGCGAAAGAGTTCCCATCTTGAACTTGTCCTTCCTGAGGAACTTTTTCAAGCATCTCAAGCCCAAGATGGGTCACACTCCTCAGTCCTTCTTGGGTATTAGAAAGTAAGGAGAGTACCTAACTTTTTTCCTCTCTGCTACAGGTACCAATTCTATTGCACCTTTCTCCAATAGGATGAGAATCTCCTGTTGGAGGAGTGGATCTGGAACCAAGTTTGATCTTGCTCTTGGGGGCAATCAGGTGGTATTTTTAGGAATGGGAGGCAGTAACCGTCTGCCACTGTTTGCAGCACCTATGTATCCCAAGTTATGCTTCGTCAACTACGGACATGGTAAGACAGTCGGCCCCCTACCACAGATTTGTGGATGAAGGAGTCATTTTGCTGTTCCACCTGCAGCTGAGGGCAACTCTGCGGGTGTTGAACGGAGAGTCCTTCCTCTTCCACGAAAGGGTCTTCTTTCACCTCTTGGTGAAAACTGACCTCTTCCTCTAGATACAGAGGAATAGAAACGAAAATAATGACCTCACCATCCTGGACCTGTAAATTGAGGTGGTCTTATTGCCATCCCCAAAGATTTTGCTGCAGCCCTAGAAGCTTGCAGTTTTTCCAGACTGCCATCGGCCTTCTCACCCAAACAGAGAAGTACCGTCAAACGGCATATCTAGCAAATATCCACCGAAAAATCCAGCTTTTCTTAGCCAAGACATACGTCTAAGTACTGTGCTGCCAGCCAGGGCAGGTGCCTGTTAAAAAATAAATTGAGGCTCTATTGAAGAAGTCTTGTATTTTTTTTGTTCATACTTTATTAACAGATGAAACAGATTCTGGCTTTAGCCAGTTCTCCATTACTCTTACTTTCAAGGCTGCATGAAATGGCAATACAGCTTCTGTAACTTGCCCACTGTCTAGGATATCAGGGAGGTAATCAGTCTCCACAGTAGTTGCAGGTCTACCATCCGAGATATTCAACTACCTTACCAAATTACCGCCCTGTAAGAGATCAGTATAATCAGATATTTCAGGATCACCAAATTCTGTCTCTGGTGATGTTTCCCAGCTACTTGTTTCCTTTAATGTCTCCACAAGATTCTGCATCTTTGATTCATCTGAAATTAATTCCTCTGGAGCATTAGGTGTTCCATATTCATACACAAAAGGGGGCTGATCTTCTGCCTCATCTTCTTCAAAGATTGAACCCATTTTCCTGAAGAAATCAGGTATAGGAATGGGTTAGAAGAATTTATGATCATCAGGTATAGACTTTACAGACTTCTAGAGCAATTAATGCTCTGACAAAGCTGAAGGCATCAACGGCTTATTCGATCGATGAATGCGTCAGCAATTTATGTTACTTCGAAGGCTCTATATGTATTACATGCCTCGAAGGCTCAGGCCTTGAACATAAATGTTTCGATACCTTCGAAGAAGGATTTGATGCCGTTAGTGAATGTTTCGAGGTAACAGACACAGGCTTCTTCTTGTGCGTCGTGGATGATTCCTTCGACTTATGTCGAGGAACCTCTCTTCCTGGGCTCTGAGGCGTGCGAGAACGGGACACACGAGACTCCCTACCAGTCTACTCAGAGGGGTGGCCACTTTTGTTTAACTCCTTCAGAGGAACACGTTCTTTTAAAAAAATGTAAACTGAGGTTTTCTAACTCCACTGGAGGCCAGTTCTTTTTTGGAAAATAAACTCTGACTAAGAAGACTAAGACGAGGACCTGCAACGCCGTTTCTTACCCTTTTTATGGGAAGAGGACAAGCGTTGTGAACCAAACCTTGAACGTCTATGTTTAGAACTTTTCTTTGCAGGAGAAACATCCCTCGTGTCAGAAGATCATTTCCTTTTCGAATGGTTAAGTGCCAGGGATTTGGGGGAGGGCTTACCTGCATCGAGTTTACCCTTCCTTTCCCGCAAGGCTTTAACAGTCATTGACTGACATGGCCTACAGTCATTGACCTTGTGGCACAATCCCAAGCACCACAGACAAACGCGGTGAGGGTCTGTGATAGACATCTTGGCCCAACAGTCTGAACACCGCTTGAAGCCTGTCTTTGTTGTGGAGGCCATATCGAAGTAAACGCAATTGAAATAGCTGTGGCAAGTAGCTCCAAAGCATGCAGCAATGTGAAAAAACGGAACTGGGGTAATGGTCAGCGCGCATGCTCAATCGACCTGCACACCGCTCGACCCTATGAAAAAAAATTCTGAAGCAAGTTGCAAGCATAAATGAATATCAAAGATGAGGCATATGTGGTAGGACACAATCCATTCGAAATATCAATTTAAGCAGTTTGAGACTGCCTGGCGTTTTGTTGAGGAGTTGTAAGGGAACAATGACAAAGCACTGCACCAAGCTGCTTTGTATGGGGGTTTAGGGGTGTGTCTTTTTAATTTTTTGCACCCAGTACTGTTTCAGATTTCTTTTCTGGCAGGGTTAGGAGGAAGTTTTGGGGGGGGGGGGTTTAATCTAGTACCCATGTGAAATGAGATTGGTTTAAACTGTGTTCCAACTGTCTCTTCTCCCTTCCCTCTATATCCATAAGGGAATAACCTTCCTCTTATTGTGCTTTTAAAAAGCAGTTAAAATAAATAAAATGTACTCCTGACTTCAAAATCTTATCTGGAGCCCTGCCTTTGCATGCCATATACAAGAGGATGGGGCACACAGGGCATCTTATTTGGGACACAAAGCATAAAACAAAGGGCTTTGCTTCAGTACCATAGAGTGTGACATTGTTAGGGTCCCGACCCTGTCATGGGGGTGCAGAGAACACTACCAACCTAAGGTGGGGGGCCTACAAGGGCATTGTGTTATACAGATATTGGTACCACCTTCAGTTCCACCGTGCCTACCTGCCTTTTTTCTGGCTGAGGTCTTTTTCAGTCATTCATTTCCAAACTCTGGTAGAAACCACTGCATCAATAGCAGACCGAGTCACACTGGAAGAGGTGGATGACAGCTGCACGTCTCACTCCACTAACAATTGCAAATATGCCTCCAATAGGCATCCTTCAATAGAAGGAAAGACCGCCACTGCCGCAAGCCCTGGCAGCCCCGAGCCAGGAAACCGGGGAGAACACTGGCAAACAGAAAGAGGTTAGAGCCCATCACAGACTTTAAACATTTTGAGGCATGAAAGCCTTGGAAAGCATGGGAGAAGATTGGCCCCATAAAACAGGTGACCTTAGGGACCAATGAGAAGTCAGAGAAGGTCAATAACAGGATGGGCAGGGTTATAAAAGCCCCACACGCAGATACTACATGGGTTGTTCAGGTGAAGTCAGAAGGAGGAGGTTGACAAGGGTACCAGGTGACGGAGAGCGGACGGTAGAGCGGAGTGCTGAAGATTTTGAAGAAGTTTGGGATGAAAGTACAGGTAGGTATTGAGTGTGAGAGTGGTTTTGTGCTCGATAGCCTGTAGTGATTGCTGTGCAAGTGCGAGAAGGCAGGGATAGGAGAGAGTGTGAGTAGCAGGGGTTAGCGTAGATAGTGGAAGGTGAGGATGAAAAAGAGCATGAGGAGAAGAGAGGTGGGTGGTAAGAGGATGTAAGAATAGATAAGGTTGGAGAAGACGATAGGAATTAGGACGTGGCAGCAGGAGGAGTGGGAGGAAGAATGGGGTGAGGACAGAGTGGGGAAGATCTGATTAAGGAGGGAGTGAGAGTAGAGCATAGCGAAGGGGACAGAAGAGGAGAATAACCACAGTATGGGAGGGAGGTGAGATGGATTGGAGAGGGAGATAGAGGACCTAGAAACATTGAGGGAAGGAGGAGAGAAAGGGGAAAGGAACATAGGACAGAAAGGAGGAGAAAAATCAGGCAAAGGAGAGAAAGAAAGGGAGTGTGGGAGCGAGTGAGAGTGTGAAAACACCATTTTGGCATTATTGAACCTCAACCAGGGAAACCATTAGAGTAGGGAACCCTTAGGAAGTCGAAGGGAGTAAGATAGACCAGGCTATGGCCTTTATGCCCCCATTGGAAAACTAGGTTAGCCCTAGCCGGTAGGGTTTACCGGCATTTCTTTTTTCATTATATCTTGTGGGGGAGTTGGGACACCTGGGCTAGGGTTGAGAGCCTGTGGGAATGAGGGTAAGACTAGGAATTTGCTTAGTCTGGCCTTCCGACCGTAGTTAACAATTCAGATTTTGGTATTGATAATATATATACCTAAACTGTATATTTGGGTCTTTGAGTTATTGAAGCCATTTGTACATAAGGGACATGGCCATGGACCTTATGTCCCCGGATAAATCTCATATGTCCCGGTTATAACACAACTAAAGCCTGCATATGCATCCTCCTTTTCTTGTTCACACTACTCACCATACTTACCTTGAGCTCTGGGTAGTAGTGGAGGTGGTGTTTGACTGTGGTGAGAAGAGAGGGTGACGTGTCCACAGAAGGGTAGGCAGTGTGGGTGAGTGTGTATGGCAGAAGAGTGGGAGTGCAGCAGAGTATGTGGGTGAAAATTCAAGAGTGTTATCACTCACCCAGCTAACTGATCCCACTTTCCTGCATATGTTTAAAGCATGTAATAGACTGCAGGAGATTAGAAAACAAAAAGGAGGAACAGGACTGCTTTCATTGATCCCCACATGCTCAATGCCCATTTCCTGAATGAGGCAGTATGGCTGGAGGGTTCCATAAGCCGGGTGTGAGCGAAAGACGCAGACTGGCTAGGGGGAAAAGGTGGGGGTTAAGGGGTGGGGTCCAGGGACCTTGGGGAGAAAGGGAGAGTGGGAGGGAGATAGAAGGGAGGAGAGAGAGTGGGAGGGAGAGTGGAAGGGAGAGAATCTTTATTATAGAACACCAGGTACCTCCATCTTATTGCATTCATTTCTGCGTCTTGCGAGAGTAGTAAATAAAACACCACAGGTCTCAGAATGCAAGGAAAACCAGGATTGAATGAGCCAACCCATCTCACATAGAACAATTTGAAAACTCTGCACACGTACAATACTCTGAGCTTTGAATGTTTACAACACCTTACTGCTACTATGTGGAAAAGAGCATGTTGCTGCTTTATCCACATATCTATTTCTAAGTAAATTCCCCTTGACATGCAGCACTGAATGCCTCTCTACAGCAAAGCACAGCCCCAGATAAAAATAAGTGTAATGCCCAATGCTAAAATGGCTTTGTCATGAAGTACTGGTCCAAAACAGTGAGGCAGCCCTAAAACAGCCCTGCAGGACAGCCAATCATTAATGGTCAATCTGCTTCTCCGCAGGTTTCCATTAAACCTCTCCCTAGCCTACCACCTACACTGCATGCCTTTTATGCTTTAACCCTCCCCCACCTTCAAAGCAACAGTAATTCGTGCCATTTGCTCTACACATTGATTCACGGTGAAAAGACACAAGATATCCCACAAGCTAAAAGATTACCACTTAACGGAGCTTTCTGTACCTCAAATATGTTGGAAATAGACTAACTAACCAGTGTTGGCAGAGTAGCCTAATTGTGAACCTTTGTGCCATGTATGGGGCAGGGATTCGGAGGAGAGACTATAGGCAGTGTTGCAAATGGATTGACATGTTTCATTCTATCAGGTTTTGCCTGATGCGGTCATGCAAGGGTCAGTTAAAAATGATATTTTTTTTAAAAAAGAAGACTTTATGAATGCTGCAATATCGGTACACCCAAGTACAGTTTATCCTTACATAAATGTAAAAGCCCATACTACACAGTAGTAATATTTTGGCCAGGAGAGAGGCAGCAGGACCAATCCCTACTAGCCTTCTTTACAGGCTCTATATTCCCCATCACCCTCCTCAAAACAATTATGCTCCCTGTCCACCGCTAGTACCTCCAACTGGTTAGACCTGCCTAGGGTGTGACCTGGCCCTCAAAAACCTCCTAACTCTAAATGACTAACCTGCTACTGCCTCTTTTCAATACCTTATAAAAAAAAAAAACACATCAGCATCTCTTCTCTAGTGCTTTCTTTTTTTCTCTTCCATTCCTAGTCAACTGCTGGCCAATCTCCATTCAACTCGTATGTAGACGCACCTTCCTCCTGCTAATCTGTCACTGTCCCCTTACTACCACCTTCTCTTGATATTACAGCCTTCTTTCCCTCCAGTTGAACCACCTCCTAGGACACATTCTCCTGGTCACGCATCACCTCCACTTCCTTAGGTATTGTTGCCACCTTCCACTCTGTCTCTTGCTTCCCCCCTCCAGCATTCTAATGTTACTCCTTCCTTCAACCCAATGCATCTCTCTCCCTCTCCTCTCCATTTTCTTGCCTTCTGTACAGATCACCACCTCCTCTCTCCTGCCACCTCTCTTCTCCAAAGGTTCTACAGTACGTCTTTCAAAAACGCAACCCTCTCCATCCTTCGCCAATAAGAAACTGCCTGTTCCTGTAGCCACTGCAATGGAATGGGCTGCCTGGCTTGCACAGTAACATGCCGTCTCTCCACGATTCAAACTAGGGCTGATAGTCTGCAGCTGTGAGCCTAAAGGGTGTGAGGGTAGGGACCGACTAGGCTCTCCCACTTCCTGATGACCAGAATGAGGCAAAAACGGACTGGACTAAATCTATATGATTTGAATGCCATTGATGAGCTTATTCAATTCATTACATGTGTAGGGAATCCAGGAGTGGTTTTTAAGATGTCACAGTTATTCCAGAACTGTTGAAAATGAATTTACACCCAACAGACGGGAATAATTAATTACATTGTTTAAGCTTCCATCCGCCCAGTAAAATATGCAGTTTACCGTATGGCCAGCTATTGAAATTTAAACAGATTTTCAGTTATGAAAGGTGCCATCAAGAAGAATCGAATAAAATCTGACCAAATTCCTAGAGAGAGGCTACTGTGGCGGATCACAAGAAGGACACTGCCTCATAACGATATTTCGAGGATGTTTTTATTAAAGAATAAAAGTAATGGCTAGCTTTCCCTAGATCTATGGGGTGTTCCCTACCTATTAAACTAAGGTGCTTGCCAGTTGTCTGTAAATGTCAGAAATAAAAAAAAAAAAGTGTCCAAACTTTTCTAACTGGCCCTACCACTATTCTAGCAACTAAAGATAGGAGAATGACTCCTCCTGGAGCTTGCTTCTTCTTCACTCTAAATTATGCGATTTTTAAATAGTCCCCTGTGACTTCTTTAATCAGTTCCAATAATTCCTTCAAGAATTTATGAGGCTTTTGTCCCTTTTTAGAAGTTGATTTCCTGAACCTTGAACAACTACTTTGACCATATAGGGTTGTTTTTCCCCTTTGCAAGACTAGTTATAACCAGTCTCTGCAATTCTACCTCTTTAAAATTCTTATTCTTTCAGTTCATAGTGCTCTCTCTCTTTAGGTTCTGTCTTTTGACAGATCTTCCACTTTCCCCTTCTCCTCGGGCGTTACTCTCTCACTGTTAATGTTTCTCACTTTTCCTATTGCATTGGTACTTCTCTCATTAAACACTCTGCTTTTCTTCCCAGGTATTGGTTTCGTAAACTCACCGTCTCCCTCAATGTTTATTGCATTCAGGTTTCTCTAGTCAGCATCATTCCATCTTCTCACTCTCTGGTGTACATGACTGCGACAAGTATGAAGAGTCACATAATGACTCCCCTTAGTATTCCCGGGTCTACCGTTTCCCTGTTAGCTGAGTTTTTCTGGGATGCTGCCACTGGGGCCTTCATACGTTCAGGGTTTGTTGCTTTCCTCACTTTCTCACCTATGTTAACTCCAGCGTCTCAAGCTCCGTAATCAGGCCCTGTACGGACTAACAGCTAACTGGATGGTAAGCGGTCAGGGCCACCAAGTGGTCTCTGCATATTTCGGATCCCACCACGGGATCTCTGTGGTCATGCCACCATCAACTTCTCCATTCTTCGTTCTCGAAGGACACTGCGTCCCATGCTCCAATATCGGCTTCCCAGCAGTTTCCAAACCTGCAGGCTTCGCCGTCTGCAGGGTCTCCTCCCATCTCAGGTGTTGCGTTTCAATGGGGCCTTCCTGGCCGGCGCAAGTGTCTCTCTTCCTCCGCTTGATGCAGCGTCATCCCACTTCAGCTTCTTCGTCCCAGTTAAATGGGAATTCCTTTTTAAAGAAATTCATTTTCTGGTTGACAATAACAGATGGCAGTTTCTTCTTCATTCCGGTCTCTATATTGTATGTCCTTCAAGTTGTCTGATATTCAGAAGTAAGCCATTTCAGAATATTCTTTTGCAAGTTCCTTAGAGAAACATGAGTGGGGGGCGGGGGAAGGGAAGTTCTCTCCCGGTGAGATCCCACTTGCCTCCACACCTAGTGTAACGCTCACCTGAATCCCTCAGAGGCGCAGGTCCGGGCTGGGAGATTCCAGTCTTCTAGGGTCACGCGCAGGCCTCTGGTAACACCCTGGATGGGCCCTCTCCTCACCGTAATTTTGACCTGGAGGGTGAGGTGTCTGCAAGTAGGAGAACAAGGGGTTAATGTATGTCTGGTTGGCCAATCTGACCTTCCCCTTTCTGGACTCCCCACGTTACTCGTAGACTGAATGTGCTCACCTTAGATAGGTGAAAGCGGAGCTCTCCATCCTGCGTCTGTGCAGGGGCGCTCATGCCAGTTGCTTCACTGGTTAATAGCCCAGCCTCTTGATTGCAGAGGATGAAGTCGGGGAGCAAGGCCGTCGTTAGCCGCACGAACGGTAATTGCTTGAATATGGAGTTTTATTTATATGTCCCCTTAAATGTCTCTTGCCTTTGCAGGTCCGGTATGCAGATAAGGTAAGCGAGAAGAATGCCGGAGCTCGTGAAGGCACGTAAGCAAAAGAATGTTATTCGAAGTTAAATGCACTTCTTAATGTCTCTTTTCCCTTTTTCAGGTAGCCATAGCAGCCGGCGTTGGAGATGGACGCCGAGGTACGTGCCGGAGTATGGGCAAGCAGATTACAGCTAGAAGGCACGTGAGTAGTGATGGCGTACAGTGCCCTTAATGATGTCCTTGTTTTTGCAGGTGCGGTTAAACAGCGCTTGGCGGAGATCGAGGCGTACGTGGCAGAGGTAAGCAAAATTATCACAGAGGTTCACTAACCACTGTTCTTTGTTTCCGCAGGGTTGCCGGAGTATGAAGAGTGCGGTACGCGGCCTCGGAATGCACCGATGGACGAGGCAAGTGCAGCGCTGGTTTTGCCTTGTCCTAACCTGGTGTCCTTGTTCTCTTTCAGACGCTGCTGAAGACTGGTTTTCCGGGAGGTAAGACTGAAGATTTCTTGTTCACAGATGCAGAAGCTGAAGATTCTCTGGAGCTGACACGGTGAGCGTCCTGCTGCTAGTGCAGAATAACGCGAAGCACGTTGCACTGATCGGGTGTGGTTTAAATAGGCCACTGGAGTGCTTAGGTGTCTCCTTCCACAGCCTCGCCCAGGCAAGAAAGAAGTTCCAGCTTCCAGAACAGTTCCAGTATCCAGTCCCAGGGAATGGTGCTGGCCACACCCAGAAGGTAAAGTAGTTCCAGCCAGGAATGGATGAGGATATCATCCTACAGTTAAGTGAGCAGCATGGTCTGCAGCAGGTAAGTCCACCCAAGCACCATTCCTCTCAATATGAGCCCGGCGCTTCCTGTGCCGGGACTGGGTTCCCTTATGAGCCTGGCGCCACTGGCGCCAGGACAAGATCCAAAAGGCCCCTGTGGGGACCGACTGGTGCCTGGAATGGAAGTTGTGACCCTGCTTCCAAGGATGTTGGGCTGGGTCTGACTCTTTGGAGGCAGCGGTCATGACACCTAGGGAGGGTGTTGCAGAGGAGGCCCATCTCCCTAGCCTCACAGAGGTGGGGGCTCCTCCTTGGGGAGATGTGACGAATTCCCTTGTTTCGCCGCACTAGTCACAAGATGAATTAGGGAAAACGCAGGCAAAGATAGCCAATAAAACTAGGGTGTCTAGTGCAAACTACTTCAGCTAAACCTCAACCTTGTGTTCAGAGTAACGATTAGGAAAACAATTAATAACCATGGGAGATCTTGCAATATGATAAGACGCATGTCCTACGACTGACAAATACAGGGAATTTGTCCCTTCTTCCAAAGGGGTAGTCAGACCCTTTGGTACTAGGGAGGTAAGCCCCCTAACTCAATACCCTAGTGGGACTGGGCAAGAGGAATCCCACTGGGGTGACACCCTTTCAGAGGATGAGGAATCTGCAAGCAGCGTTTTTACTCATCCTCCGTCAAGTACATGATTTAATTTGTTTGTTGGCTGGATGGGGATTGAGCAGGGCAATGCTGTGCAGGGCCATTTTGAAATGGCTGATGTAGTTTCTGACCCTTTAAGAATCCCAGTGTTACGTAAACTGGAGAATCAACAGGCAGCCAATCTCAGCTTAGCCTGAATCATAAAGAGACAAGCAACAACAAAAGGAGAGAAAAACTCCAGTGAGCCAGCCGCAGTGGGAGGAAGTCCTGTGGAGTCAAGTGAATGTGAAGAACGTCCCGCGGAGCAAGCCGGAGGTGAAGTGCATCCTGTGAAGTCAGCAGCCAGACGTTGTCCCACGAGGTGGAGACCCGAGGCAAACTGGGCTACCCTGTGCTACGCTGCGGATTCGCAAAGCTCACAGAACGCTGCTCTCTCAGATGCGGCACAGAGGATAAGACACATGACCATAGTATAGGAGAATCACCGGCCATGGCAGGTGTGGCAAACTGGCACCTGCTGTTCCCGGCGGCGCCGAACTGTCGAAGACCAACATACGCCGAACCTACATGAGAACCGAGCTGGAGTGGAAGCACTGGAGGGAGTTGTGTGGAGGATGGGGTAAAGGGTTGTGTGACTTCTCTTTGGCAAGTAATTGAAGTTTAAACTGAGATTTGAAGAGAACCACATGTAAGGAATTCATGGGATCAACAGTAAGACGACAGACAAGTGATCACAGTTCAAGGGTATTTATTGAACTTAATAAGGGTTTGAAAAACACCCATCTTATCTTAAATCTGCAGATGTGAACAAGCCACGACCATCAAATAATAACGCAGTCCTAGTGTCTTGTCAAAATAAAAGAGCCTATATTAATAAACCTATTGCCAATTCTTACCTCTAATTACAAAAATTGCGTGGGGAAACCGTGTTATGTAAAAGAAAGAAGTGTCCAACAAATAATAAGTCAGGATATTCAGGCCGTTGGTCTCCCTTCCCTACGTTTTCAGCACGGGACAAGACGACACACTCAAGCTTAGCTCAGTATCTGGCCTCTCTACCACTAGGCTGCAGTTCAAACATTAGCATCAGGGACTTCCATGCCCAAGTCTCTTTGCCTTTCAAAGTCTCTTCTTACAAGGGCCTGATAGGACAAACATTAAAGTTCCTTTCTTCTCAGGATTTCACAGTAACAAACACTCTCTGTAGCTTTGGGGCCTCCCTCAGCTGGGTGCAGACCACCTTTCCAAATAACTGCCCAGCGGGTCTCCCTTGGTTGGGTTTGGATCCTCTTTAAACTCAAAAGTCACAATAGCCCTCTCTCAGCCGGGCTTGGACCTTTCGTTCCATTTATAATTCTTATTAACAGTTTACTTGAATCAAAGACTTTCGAATGTGCGAAGGATTGGCCTTAGACTTCGCAGGACCACTCGAGTCACTGTTTCTCTTAATTATTTCAACACAAATTCCACTAGTTCACAGACCTTCGACTGGGCACACCCAGGGTGCCGGACCACTCTGTAATCCTGTATCTTTTCGGGCTTTAATGTTCAAACTCAATTATCAGCTTTCAATTCCTTTTGCTCGCGTCTCTCATCAAACGCTTCCATACTTTTCTTTAGGATATATTATCGCTGCTCGCAACCTCTGCTCAAACAGACCGGTTTTGCACAGTTTCTTCCAACTCGCGAGCGGTGTGGAAATCGCAGCTTGCAGCTTTTATCTTGGAGTCAAGGATGGTACCAGAGCATCAGCTGTTCCTCCTCAACCCGACTGGTCGTGCAGGAGGGCCCCTGGTATCGCGCCCACACAATGCAGGATTCTCTGGCTTCACTTCCAGACCTTACACCTGAGGTTCTCAAGGTTTCAAAAGCACAACAATCTCATGTCGTAAAGTTCAAAGGCAAATTCCTTCTTGTTCGCCCTGCGACTTGCTGTCTTGGTCCCTTGATTTACCTGCTTCCTGCAGTAAGCTGCTATTTCATGGGCTCCGTCTCTCTCCTTGCCTTGATCCCCAAATTTTTAAGGGTTCTCTCTCCTCAATTTTCACACAAGGGCGCCTCCGTTCCTCCTCCCCCCAGCCCACCCAGTCAGGATTAGACCGCTCTCAGTTTTCAAAGTCTAAAGTTTTGGACGCCAATGCACTTCTAGATATTTTGCGCACACTTCCTCAGCTCCCCAAAACGACATTCTTACCGTTTGGGAGCAGCAGGAGAAAAAAAAAGGGCGGGGCAGGGTCTTCTGCTTGAGGGCAGTGTCTTACCACCTGCCCCTCAAAGGCCTGGGCTCTCTGGTTTGGCACAGGGGAGGAGCGCTGATGTGGGGTCCACCAGGTGACCCCCAGCTGCACCTGGTTTGGCTTCCTGGAGGCACAGCTTCCACTCCACACTGCAGCCTCCCTTGTGCTCACCAGTCCAGTGTCTATGCAGTTTTTCCTCCTGCAGGCCTTCCAGATTTCTCTGGCAACAATGGTCTCCTTCTGGCGTCTCAGTACCCTTCAGCATCCCCAGCTCGCTCTGAATGCTGTTTCTGGCTGGTGCTTTTAAACTCCCAGCTAGATTTGATTGGAGTCAGGTGCGAGTAATTGTCCCTCCCTGCCCGACTGTTTGACCTCATTAAAGGGGCAACATGGAGACTGCCCTTAGGAATACATTGCCCATTGATTCCTATGGGCAATCCTCATGACTCCCATCTGACTCTTTTTCGTCCCAGTCCTTCGGTATTTCAATAGGCGAATGGATTATGGGAACTGTGGTGTTCCACAAAAAAGGGATAAAGATGTTGTAGATTTTTGTCAGGAAAAGGGGTTTGAATGTAGGGTTGTTAAAAAAATGGGTTTCGAGGAAAGGGGTGATACTCATGTTGGTATTTAGGGATGGTCTTTGTTTTCCCTGATGGTTTCACCTTTTCCTTACATAAAGGTACTGGGTATGATGGGACTCTTGTCAATATCCCATGACAACTGAGGGGATGTCAGCTAGGGGTGTATCAGAACGGGAGGAATACCAGGTCTCGCCAGAGGACGTGTCTCCCAAAGTCCCCAAGGACCCCCTGCCCAGGTGGTCCTCGCTCGTCCACCCCCAGGGTTGGGATCCCAAGGCGATGGCCCTCCCCTGGCCACCTGAACAAAGGAACCCCGGAAATGCCTGGGAGAAACGCCTCTGGTTTCTCACACACAGTAGAGCTGGATTTGATTGCGATGGGCTGCAGGTTACAATGGGGGGGGAGGGTGTAGAAGCCAATGGAGGTACAGGGGGCATGGGATAGTGAGGTTGAGTGCAGAGGAGGAGCAGAGAGCGAGATGGTGTGTAAAGAGAGATACAATCAGACAGGTACTGGTGAGCAACACCACAGAGCTTTGTAGACTAACAAAAAGAACTTAAAAAAAGGAGCAGTTGTGCAAGGGGAGCCGATCTGAATGTTGGTGGTTGGTATAAGTGGGGGAGGATCTTGGTACATTGCAGATAGTCGGGTAGGGCTAGAGTCACACATTTTAGAGATTTTAGAGGAAAAGTAGTGTGCAAAGCCATAAGCTGAGAGGGAGGAAGCAATGGATATTGGCTTGAGAGGTGCAAGCACAGCTTGGAAGGTAGATGAGTTTGCAGAGGTGGCTGTGTTAGGCAGAAACCTGTGCAGTTCCCTCTGAGACCACTACAAAAGATTTAGGACTACAGGTGTTTGCCAGTAAACCCACTTGGTAGCAGTCTGTACCACACAGATTCACTTGGTAGCTGTGGCTGAGCAGTCAGACTTCCCTCAAGAAGAGTTAGGCAGTATACAGAGTATTCACAATAGGTCAAGAGAACACAATAGAACAAGTAAACACTGACCAGGGCCTGGTGTAAAAGAGATCTAATTATTTATTTAAAACCACATCTAGAAAAACACACAGGCACTAATAGTAAGCAATTCAAAAACACAGTCACTAAAAGATATACACTCCCTTAAAAGAATATTAGACAAGTCTTAAAGGCATGGTCTAGTAAAAAATGTTATTGTCCCTACGGGTCGGCCATGTTTTTTTAAGCCTAAGTGGCTCGATTTTAGAAAACCTTCCTATGGACCTTACCCGAGTTTTCGTCCATTAAACGCACGCGAAAACAAGCACCAGGGAGCTGCCATTTTGTGATAATCCTATCATTCCCCCCCCCCCCCCCCATCGCCCTGGCTGACCTGCTTTTGCGGCACTAAATCAAACCCGCCGCCCCTGAGCCTGTCATCAGCAGACTCGTACCGCCCATTTCCCCCAACCAAAGCACGTCTTGTGTCAACATTCGCTGCGCTTCAGCTAATGACGTGTCGTCATGGAAATGGCAGGACGCCTCTTTCCTCAATAAGTATAAACAGACCGTTTCACAACACACAGCAGCAGATTTTCGATTCCATTCCTCTCTCTGTGTTACTTTGAGTATTCTGTGACTCGTTTCAGTGCTCTGGTCAGCTACCTTCGTTGCTTGTAACCCGTGTGAACAGATACCAGTACCACCGCTATAAATTATTTTAGTTTGTTTAACACACAATGGCTACAATAATGCCCTACATGTACGAGCCCGAGTATACCGAGGAGGAACTATTGGAAAGGGAAGCACGCGAAAACGATGGTGATTCGGACGGCAGTTGGCAGGACGAATCAACTGATGAAGAGCCTGGGCCTAGTCGCTTGGACGGCGTCTCCACCTGGTGCACATGCAATCGGTGCGAGCTAATGCCAACCTAGGAGGAGAACTGCTGCTGCCGAGAAAACTCGGGATGCCTGGCCTACATTTCGGAAGGCGAGCCACGACCGCAATGCATCACCGAGCTGCCAGACTTCAGGGCAGCCTGCCTCACACAGGCCGTGTTGAGGATAATGATGGTGCTTATGCACGAACTTCGCGCAACTGTTCGTCCTCGTAATCCGAGTAACGAGTAAGTATACTCTGCTTGTCATGCCACTCCTATTTCATGTTCTTCTACTATATCCAAAATTACATCTACATATCATTGTATGTATCATGTAAGTCGTTCAATAGTGTGCATTGTCTAGATAGCATTTGTCCGTGCAGAATGCCATTAGTTACAAGAATTGTCGTCATTGACAACAAACGTTTATTGAACTTATCTTGGTCATTTAAAAACAGTTTGTTTCATTCCTTTTCACAGGTGGTACAGGCTGGTGGCCTATTGTTCCTTTACATGGTGGCTCCACGGGAGGCTTGGACACCGCGTTCGAAGAGTGATACCTGCCTGTGCCGTTCGTGCCATTAGAGAAACGTTCCCGAGTGACAGCGGTCAGTACAGGGGATTTTCTCTCGCTGTGCTGCAACCTGAACTGTACAATGTGTAAAGTCTTGTATTTGTGTGTCATGAAAATAAGATACAAAATAAAACACCACGATTTTTTAAATGAATCAAGTGTGTCTCCATTCAAGGATGGACGTCAGACATCTGTGCTCCGAATGGGTGAAGGTCTGGTCGCTGTGAAGCAGGGTGGTCACTAGCTATCTAAGCTAACATAACATATTCTTGATAATGCATGCACTAAATAACACTTGTTCAAAGTCTTTCAGTAGGTTATGTCTCTATAAAAGTCACACATATATCTATACTAACAATTACCATTGGATTATACAGGCCTTAGGGTCTTGACCACTATAATACACCGGTTGAAGTGTGGGTCTGTGCTCACAAGAATCTCCGGTATGTGGCATTTGTTATTGATAAGCAACGATATACTATCATTGATATAAAGGCGATATACTATATATTGATATAAAGGCGGTTCGCGCCAGTGGATGAGCGCTGGCATGGGGGGCTGTGAGGGGCGCCAAGGTGCCAAAGTACATGTACACTTCAAAAGGTATCCCACGCCAAGGGGCCATCGGTCACATGGCCTCCTAAGACCCCGTGTCTCCAGCCAGGCCTCCCCTTGAAGCAGGCCGCCCCTCTGCAATCCACATAAGTGTGTCTCCATTCAGCAGTCTTCCTGTGCCTTATCTGCACGCCCCAGGCCCATCCATCCCACCCCCTCTATCAAAGGCGGTTCGCACCCGGGGATGCGCGCTGTCCGGGGCGCGAAAGGCTAAGGTGCCAAACTGCATGTACACTTCAAAAGGTATCCCATGCCAAGGGGCCATCGGTCACATGGCCTCCTCAGACCCCGTGTCTCCAGCCAGGCCTCCCCTTGAAGCAGGCCGCCCCCCTAAGACCACGACATACATACGTCATTCATTCACAAACACACCCCTGTTTCTAATACTTTATAAACCACTTGATATGTCTCATGAGAACATCTTTGTGCTTTGCAAGTGAACTCCTGAACGTGTTACCTGGCAACCACTGAGATCTAAGCTAATCTGCTCGTCGTCGTGCTATCCGTGAACTTCTGCGACCGCTTAGAGCAAACCCATCAGTGTGCTACCTGTGGCCACCCACCTATTCTCCTGCAACATACTGCTCTGCTTGCTGAATCCAACTGTTTGTTGGTCAAGGTAAGGCCATGTATCCTAGTCATATTTCGCAGATTTTTACATTTCTATCTATTTGCGAGTAGAGTACACAATAGTGCCATGTTCATTGGTCTCATTGCTATTGACTTGAGTTTCCATTGCTATGCTATCAATAGATCTATTTATTTTCATCTGTGTCTATTGTCATCGAATTGCATTTTCGGGGGTCCAGTCTATAATGTAAGCATGTTTCCTTCTCGTGCAATACAGAACATCCAAGGGATGAGTCACATGTTCAGATTTTAGTCACATCATTTATACATTTCTGCAATTTATGTAAATACTAAGCCGCACATAATGAACTGGTATAGTTCCTGCGACCAAAACAAACCTTGCATTGATCATTGTATGATTCATTTACTTTTGTATCAAATCTTTATTCTTGAAGATTGTATAATAATGTCGATATTTACTTTTCAGATTTATCAACAATGCCTGCCTGTTCGATTAGCGGTTGCCCTTCGAAGACCCATGCGAAATCTGAAGACACTAAAATGCATGTATTCCCGAAAACTGTTGATCGAATAAGAGAATGGGTCAGACATTGCGGATATCCACTGGATGAGCTGGAAAGTAGAGTCCAACAAGTCTTACAGGACAAGAGGGGTGATCGATACCGCATCTGCAGCCGGCACTTTTCCTTGGACATGTACACAACATCTTGGGTAACAAAGAAGAATAAAGGGCGAACGACACGGAAATTGCTCGAAAACGCTATTCCCACTCTATTCGTCCACATTCCGCCACCGGTGAGTCAAGTGTCCGGATTTAGCTTTAGGCCTTGCGGTAGTGTGTAGGTATCCGAACGGATTAATTGATACTGTAGGTGTTCTATCCCTTGTAATAATTTCGATATTGATATGAGTATAGTTTTTTGAATAATGACATTTATCAATATATTCTTTTTCGATTTCATAACCCACAAACGCAATGTATATATATGGGAACAGGGAACTGTGCTGTATTGAGCATTTTTCAAGTATTCTGTCACCTTACATGGCTATTTTTAATATTGGCATTTCATTATCAATCATTAATTTACCTTTACAACTTCTTGACTATCCCTTGAATCTGAAGCAAGAACATTCTACATCCTTGACGTGGTCGCAGTTATCAACCACTTCTAGCGCGTATCAGGTAATCTTACTTGGCTAATCCGCTACAGACTTGTTTTATGCATGTCAAGTAATAGTTTTATTTTATCGTGTAATTATTTTACCGAATGTTTGGTTAGTGCTTTCCAATTGATATACACCTTAGTTATCGTCCACTGGTGTTTGTTTTCAGTTATAATTAGTGTTATCCATACTAATGCAAGTACTGTCTTTCAGGGAGATGCTGAAGTGTCTGCCACATCTACAACATTTCTAGATGTTCTTCACCAGCAGGAGGTATGGATACTGACAGCTCCATCGAGCCTCATCATCAGAGCTGGAATTTTTGTTGTTTGATTGTTCTACAAAATGTTTCATTCATGGTTAGCCGTTGATATGTACCTGTGCTGTCGACCCCAGGTGTGTGTTATGTTTTCACTATTGTAATCCTCACTAATGCAAGTACTATGTTTCAGGCAGTTGATGGAGCGTCAACCCCTGCACTTGATGCAGAGCCTGACATTCAAGTAATTCCAGGGGAAGTGGAAGTGGGACCATGCGTATACGAATCGGCGCAACAGCTTTCGGAAGTGCGCACTACATTTGCAACATCCCTAGAAATTCTTCAGCAGCACAAGGTATGGATAATGACAGCTCCATCATGCGTGATCATATAACGTGATTCCATTTGCTATACTTTCTTCCCTATTAACGCAAGTGCTGTGTTTCAGGGAGACGACGAAGCTTTCACTACAATCACAACATCTCATTTAGATGATGCAGATGTAAAGGAATCGGAGAAATAAGTCGATGAAATGTGATCATATTTAGATTTTCCTTGATTCTTTTGGACAATGCATCATTTGTGGTTATCTCTTTATATGTACCTGTGCGTTCCACCCCAAGTGTGTGTTATGTTTCCAATATTGAAAACCATACTAATCCAAGTACTGTGTTTCAGGGAGACGACGGAGCTTCCACCACAATCACAACATCTCATTTAGATGATGCAGATGTAAAGGAATCGGAGAAATAAGTCGATGAAATGTGATCATATTTAGATTTTCCTTGATTCTTTTGGACAATGCATCATTTGTGGTTATCTCTTTATATGTACCCGTGCCGTCGACCCCAAGTGTGTATTGTGTTTCCAATATTGAAAAGCATACTAATGCAAGTACTGTGTTTCAGGGAGATGCGGATGCCTCCTCTCCAATACAACCATTCATGGCAGTCCATGCAGAGCCAGAGGTATGGATACTGACAGCTCCATCGAAATAGATCATCACTGGTCGAATACTTGTCGTTTGATTGTTGCACACAATGTTTAAATCATGTTTGGCTATTGAGATGTACCCGTGTGTTCGTCCTCACGTGTGTTTTATGCTAACAATATTTTGATACATAGTAATGAAAGTACTATGTTTCAGGGAGACGATGGCGCCTCATTCCGTGCCGTCTATGCGGATACAGAAAATATAGTCGTTGCAGCGCAAGAGGAAGGGAGGACATGCGGAAACGAATCGGAGCTACAGCGTGCAGATGTTGAAGGTCGAGTCAAAAAAGTTGCAAAGAAAAAAAAACAAAAAAAGGTTACAAACAGTTCATAACTTTAAAAAAATGTTTGTGCTGGGGACTATTTTATGTTTTTTTCCAGTCAATTGTACTACACTTTATCTTGTGTTTAAACTGAACATCCCTTTTCCAATCTCTGCTCCAGTTACCCGTGGGTGTCAGAACTATACATACACAGACAGTGAAGCGAATGAGAGATGTGGCTTGCCAGACCGTGTACACTATGGAGGAACTATTAATTGAGGCGAGGCGTGTCCAGGCTCGAGATGCTCATGTCCAATGGCCAGAAGATGAATTAACTGTGTTTGGAGACTGCAGCAAAGTTGCATTGGACCATAGCTACAGTGCGACCGCACCACCACAAGAAGATGTTATTGAATGTATTGAGGATAGCTCTGAAGTAGTTGCAGATCAATTCACACAATCTACACCCGCCAAAAATTCGCCACCAAAAAACCTGTCGACATTGTTGTGTTCTCCCATCAATGTTGAAGTAATAGATGTCGAAACGACAGAGAATGAACCAGCCGCAGCATCCATAGACGCATCAGAACTTGATATCAGCGATATTACTTTCCAATGTGTTGAAATCTCCACAACGTCACAGGCCGAAACAACGTTGACGGAGGATGACAGTCTAATGAAAGAGAGCAAATATAATTTCCAGCAAACAACTGTCGAATACAATGTAAGTATGCTGAAATGTGTGCATTCCATTAGAGGGAAAGTATGTGGGAAGCCATTGATTAATGTGACTCGTCAAATAAAAGGCAGTAACGTCAAAATAAATGCCGTCTGTAGATTTAATCATAGGTTCTCATGGTCTGCACAACCGATGCTGGGGAAACTGCCAGCAGGCAATCTACTGTGTGCAGCTGCATCACTTTTTAGTGGCTCCAGTTTTAGAAAGTTAGAGGCTTTCTTTCAGTTTGTGGGACTCATTTCATTTCTAAAGCGCTGTACTACATATACCAACGGGATTATCTGTTTCCGGCCATTAGTGATGCTTGGAAAATTGAACAATTGTCTCTAGCAAGTACATTCGAAGGCAAACAATTCAGGCTAGCCTGCGATGGACAGTGCGACAGCCCTGGATTTTCTGCCAAGTACTGCACCTACCACTTTCAGGACATGGATAGTAAGAAAATTGTGAGTTCTGTGGTCGTGCAGGTAACACAATGTACATTGTCAGTGGCTATGGAGAAACTAGGATTTATAAAATCAGTGGAATATCTACAATCAAGGGGAATGCACATCGACCTCATAGCCACGGACAGACACGTTTCAATTGCCAAGACAATGAGAGCAGTTCCCACATATTAAACATCAATTTGACGTATGGCATCTTGCTAAATCAATCAATAAGAAAATCTCGGCTGCAGGGAAAAAAAAAGGTTTTGAAAGTATTTTGCAGTGGTCCCATTCTATCACCAACCATCTTTGGTGGAGCTCAAAAACTTGTGAAGGGTCAGTGGAAATACTACTTGAAAAATGGCGGTCACTGATGCACCACTGTACCAACGTTCACCGCTGGACAGCAAATCAACATTTCCACCAATGTGAACATGGCCCTTAATCCCCAGAGGAGGCACGGAAGAAGTGGTTGATTCCTTCTTCACCGACACACAAAGCCATTGAGAAGATTGTTTGACAAAACTCTATCAAGAGATTTGAGAGGACTGACAGAATTCTGTCACACAGGAGCTTTGGAGGTGTTCCACAATATGTGCCTAAAGTACAGGCCAAAGCGCTTGCATTTTAGCTTTCGGGGCATGAAACATCGCACTCTACTAGCGGTCTTGGCCCATAACAGCAATGTCGGACGTGAACAATCTAGGACTAGGAGTAAAGTAAGGATGCCTCGCTACACTAAGGTGTTTTCAAAACTAAGTAAGCAATGGGTGATCAAACCAGTCTATGATGAAATGCAGTTCGACTTTGTGAAAGGCCTTATTGTTGCTGTGTTAGAGAAGCACAGATATGGAATTTGACGTTTCTGTGCAGAGCAGTGATCCATTGCCACCGAACATTGCGACTGCCATGCCCACCCGAAGCACAGCTGGTTGTGAAGTACAAATCCCGGTTTAAATAATTGCAATACGATTGTCTTTTTGTAAATAAATGTTATTGTACAGTGTACCTGTAATCCTAACCCCAACCTTCACCATCATGGGTGGCGAAGAAGCTGGGTGTCATCTTTGAATTCTCTCTATTCACCTCATATATGTGTATGTATATATTTTTCTCTCCCCTGACGCGGAGGAGTGTAGAAGCGGCGGAGGCCCAGCAGAACAACCGGAGAACCCGGAAGGCGAGGCAGAACGGATCGAAAGCGGCCTACAGACTGAACCGAGGCAGATTCCCTCGCGTCGAAGCGGAGGTGAGCAGCAGCAGAGCAACGAGGGATCCCACAACGAGAAGAAACGGAGAGCGAAGAGCGATCCATAGGCCGGACCGCAGAAGAGCCTCTCCCGACCGACACGGAAGTGAGCAGCAACGACGGAGACCCAGCAGTGCAACGAGGGACCTCGAGAGGAGAGACAGCGGAGAACGAGAGGCGGCCCACGGACTAGACCCAGAACAACCCTCCCCCTGCCAACGCGGAGGTGCGTAGCAGCAGCAGCGGAACCCGATAGGAGAAGCAGGGAAGAATACGAGGCAGCCCACAGATCGAATCGTTGAAGAAGAGCCCTTACCTGCCAGTCCGGAGCGGAACCGAGGGAGACAGCAGATCATCGCCCAGCCCAGCAGGATCGGAGCATCACCCGACCGGCAGCGAGACAAGGCACCGACGGCAGCAACAGGAAGAGAAGCCCGAGACAGCACTACAGAAACAGCGCGACACCAAACGGGGAAGGAAGAAGGCGCCGAGACCCACGGACAGGAAGCGGCCCACAGATTGAACCGAAGAAGAGCCCTTCCCTGCCGCAGAGGTATCTAGCAGAGCCGGCAAAGCAGCGGGAGATCCCGAGCAGGGAGGTAACGCCGAGACACAGGAACCAGGCCCAGGGAACAAGAGACATACCGCGGGGCGGGTCAGGAAACCCGAGACCTAACAGAGACGACATAAGAGAAGAAGGTAGCCGCCGTAGTAACGAGGAGAGCAAAAGAATTACAAATAGACCCGGACACCACCCCAACCAGCTGCCTCACAGATAACCAGCAAGCGGGGGAGAGAACGTAACAGTCACTACAAACCACAAATCCACCCAGCACAAACAGACCCCCCCCACACAGGCAGAAGCTGGGGGAAGAGCCGCCTCACGCAAGGCACAGACTCCAACCACCCAAAAGCGAGAGGGAAGAGAACATCGGAGAGAGACACGGCAAACGGACAAAGAGGGTAAAGACACAGAGAGAAATCGCTTAATAAAAAGGTAACACACGCAGGAAGAGTGGAAGCGAGTGTGGGAATTGAGCAAGGACCCACTGAAGCACAAACGAAACCAGACTGAATAGGGCCCAACTACAGGCCAAGAGCAGTGGGTACTAACATGCCAGACAAGCCTAAAAGCGGCAGAGGGAGACAAACAATCATGGAGACATTCACCCGGAAGAACGACGACCAGCAGCCAGGGGCTGGGGAGAAAGACACGCCGGAGTCATACGCCACGCAAGGAGAGATCAGGCAAGTGGAAAGCAGCATACTGGAAGCCATAGGGGCGTTAAAGACGTCGATAGAAGGCAAGTTAGACGCAGTGATGGTAGATGTGGGACTTCTTAGACAAGATACGAGAAACCTGGCGGAAAGGATGACAACAGTGGAACAACAAGCACAGAGTAACTCAGTGGAAGTGTCCGCCTCGCGAACACAAATGTCGGAAGCACTGGAAAGAATTAATATACTAGAACGCAGAGCTGAAGACGCAGAAGGCAGGGCCCGGCGCAACAACGTACGAATAGTGGGGCTGCCAGAGGGGGAGGAAGGAAGGGACCCCACGAACTACATAGAGAACCTCCTGATCCAAGAAGTGGGAGCAGAGACCCTATCCCAAGGCTTCGTGGTAGAAAGGGCACACCGGGCGCTGACTAGAAGACCGCGCCCAGGAGCACCACCAAGACCAATGATCGCAAAAATTATGAACTTTAAGGATAGGGAAAAAATCCTGACTTTCTCGAGAGAAGGAGGGATCATCACAAGGAACGGGGCCAGGATAACGATATATCCAGACTATACGGTACTTGTGCAAAAGCAGAGAGCCCAGTTCTGGCAGACCAAAGAGCGCCTTCGAGCGGCAGGGGTGAAATTCATGCTGCTGTATCCAGCCAAACTAAAAATACTGCATGACGGAAAAACACAGATCTTCGAGACAACGACCGACGCCCAGGAGTGGATGGACCAGCGAGGGATTCCACAGTCGGCAGAGAGGAACGAGCGAAACAGAAACAACCCCCAGCAAAATAGAGACTAGAACCGGGCACGACAAGTATACCCAACGCTACAGGAGCAAGAACAAGACGGTAAAGATGCCCTACCGGGAAGTAACGAAAAGGAGCAACCGACAGCCACCAAGTTGAAAAGCCCACAGTAAAGAGACTTACAAAGGGAGCACAAGACTCGGGGAGGGGGAACCGCCAAGACCCACAGAGAAGCCCCAGTAAAAACAATGTTTATAGTGTCAGTTTCAAGACACTACGCCGCGACAGGCAAGGCCGAGGAGGGAAAAGCGGCACCTGGAAAGCGGTGGAGCCCGAGCAGAGGAGGGGAGGCTGGGCGTTTGTTGACGTTATTTGGGTTAACAGTTATAACAGTTGGGAAGTTAAGACAAAGCCCGCAAAGAGAGGAGGAGAGCGGAAGAGGAAATAACAGTTGTCACACACAAAGAATCGGCAAGGAAAACAAATTCAGGGGACAGTACCCACAAACAAAAAGCTGGCGGGAAGCACGAGGCAAGACCGCCCACAACAAAGAGCGGCCAACAGAGAGAGAACCGACCCGAGAGAGAAAACGAACGGACGATTCAAAACTCAACAGCCAGAAGAAGGGACACAGATCCCCGGCAGGAACACACCGAGAGAATAAGACACCGAGCGAGCCCATGGGAAAGAACAGGCCGCAAGCGCTAGTCCCCACAAGGACCGAGATGTCTTAAGAATTGTCACGTGGAATGTCAGGGGGATGAACGCATATGTCAAGAGGCTAAGGATTTATACCTGGTTAAACAAAACAAGGACCCACATTGCACTGTTGCAAGAGACGCACCTGACGGCGGAAAAACAGGCCAAAATAAAGAAAAAATGGGGAGGCCAGATGTATAGTGCAACATACTCCAACTACGCCAGAGGAGTCATAACCTGGGTCGCCCCGGGCGTCCCATTCCAGCTCATCAACCAAGAGAAAGACACGGAAGGGAGAATCCTGGTAGTCCATGGGATGCTAGAAAATCGGGAGATATGCCTCGTGAACACCTATGCCCCTAATCACGATGCTACGGCCTTCTTCAGAACGCTCCCGCCCCGGCTGGCCCCGTACAGGAACGCAACGATGATCTGGGCAGGCGACCATAATTGCACACTGGACCCCCGGCTGGACAGGTCGGACAATAAGCACAAGAGAACGGCGCCGCCAGCGAGAGCACTACAACAGATACTAGACCAGCTCGGACTCGAGGACGTCTGGAGGAAGGTACATGGGGAAGAGAGAGGATATACGCATTATAGTGCCCCACACAAGACATTCACACGGATAGACTACCTGTTTACGGGCAAAGAGACACTGGGGGAATTCACTGAGGCATACATACATGCGCGAACCCTATCTGACCACGCCCCCCAGACGATCACATGGGCGCACACACACAGGAGAGCCCCTATACCAACATGGAGGTTGAGGGCAGAGGCATTATTGGACGCGGGCTTCCAGGAACACATCCAAAGCGTAATAGAAGACTATTTTGAACATAATGAGGGTAGTGTGGAAAGCACAGGAACGGTCTGGGAGGCCTTCAAGGTGGTAGTCAGAGGGGAGGCGATGGGGAAAATGGGAGGTCTCAGACGAGAAACCCTAGCACAACTAGACGAGTTAGAAAGGAAAATCGAGACGGCTGAGAGACAAGCGGGGGAGAAGGGGGCGGAACAAGAGAACCTAACCACCCTGCGACAACAGTGCGTGGAGACCTGGGAAAGATTGGGACGACTAGACTACGGGAAATATATACAGAAACTACATGCTGAGGGGGACAAGCCTAGCAGACTCCTGGCCTGGCTAACCAAGCAGGAGACTAAGCGGGAGCCAATTAATGAAATTCAGAACAGCAAAGGAGAGGTGATAAGGTCCCAAGAGGGAATAAACGAGGTGTTCTCGCAGTTTTACGAGGACTTATACTCCAGGGTCCAGGAGGCAGAGGAGGGGGACCTGAAGGAAGCCCTCGCGGAAATTAGACTCCCACAATTGACGGAGGAACAGGCCCAAATATTAGACGCCCCTCTCACTGTAGAGGAACTAACGGAGGTAATCGCCCAGCTCCCGACAGGGAAATCTCCGGGGCCAGATGGGCTCCCGGGGGAATTTTACAAACAATATAAAAATGACATAGCCCCGAGACTGCTAGAAACACTAGAGGAAGCATACGAGAAAGGAAGACTCCCGAGTAGTATGTCAGAATCTATAATAATCCCGATCCTTAAACCGGACAAGCCCCCCCTCGAATGCGGTTCCTATAGACCGATTTCCCTAATAAACCAGGACTCCAAGATCCTGACGGCGGCACTAGCCAACCGCCTGAAAAGAGTGCTACCCACCCTGATCCACACGGACCAGACAGGGTACGTGCCAGAACGGAACACGTCCTGGAACCTGCGCAGACTCCACTATGTTATAGAAAGGACAAACCAGGAGGGAGGGGAGTGTGCTGTAGCCTCACTGGATGCAATCAAAGCATTCGATTCGGTGGGATGGGACTGGCTCCTGGGAACGCTCACCCACTATGGGATTGGACAAGGGTTTACAAGATGGATAGAACTACTATACAAAGACCCGAGAGCGAGAGTCAAGACGGGTAGACAAGTATCTAGGGAATGGGGCATAGAGCGAGGCACAAAGCAGGGATGCCCCCTGTCCCCAATGTTATATATCCTGGCCCTGGAGCCGTTCGCAGTATTTCTAAGAACAGATTACAAAGACACGGGCATAGAGATAGACGGGGAAACACACCAGATATCCATATACGCAGACGATATACTCCTTTACATACAGAACCCACGCACCCACCTGCAGGACTTACTAGAGGCGCTGCGCGCGTTTGGTAGGTTATCCGGAATAGTGGTCAACAGAGAAAAATCCGTGCTGTTTCCCCTGGCAGGCCTACGCGCAGTGCCGTCAGATCAATTACCCCCTCTGGGCATCACGTGGGCCCCGAACACCTTCAAATACCTAGGAGTGGAGATCTATCACGACACCAGGGAAACACACGCAGGTAACACACAAATAGCTTTAGACAAAATTGAAAAGGCTATGAAATTCTGGCAGACGCTACCGTTGGGCATGATAGGCCGGGCGGCACTACTAAAAATGACAGTCCTACCCCGACTCTTATATTACTTCACGAACATCCCATACAACATACCAAGGCCCTTCTTTAAGCGCCTACACACTATGGCGAGAACCTTCCTATGGGGAGGGGGACGAAACAGGGTGGCACTAAGCACACTACAGAGAAGCTATGAGTGGGGGGGCATCAAACTCCCAGATTTTGAATATTACTATTTGGCAGCACAACTCCAATTCGTGGTGCGATGGCTGGGCGAGGAGACCTCAATAGATGCAATAATTATTGGGCCAGCACTCCGGAGGTATCACCTGAGAGAATTATTATGGGTCAATGCCGCCCAAGCCAAAGACCTACCCAAAATAGCCCAACTAGGCCGAACACTATGGAAAAGAGCCTGGAAGACACAGGGCATACGAGACCCCTGCTCAAGACATATCCCACTGGCGGGGCTGGTGGACACCCGAGTGGCCAGCCTGACCACGTACAGGGCACAATGGGAAGACAAAGGTGTGGCCCAAATTGGGGACCTGTGGCGTGACGGACAGTGGGTTGAATTCCAGACCCTGATGGACGAACAAGATGTACACAGGGGCCAATTCATCCTGCACAATAGCCTAGTTCAGACAATAAAGAAGAGGTGGAGCACTATGCCAGAGCCAGAGGACACCGAAGGGGAACTAGAGGCATGGTACGATATATCCGAAGGAGGTCATACGGTGTCCAGACTCTATGAGCAAATACTGGGACACACCAACAAAAAAACACTAACAGCACGGATGAAGTGGGAAGAGGAACTGCAACAACCCTTCGAAGACGAGGAATGGAACAAAGTCCTCATGTACACAAAAAAGGTGTCCAGAAACGCCAGGTTCAGACAACTGCAGATATACATAGTACATAGAGCATATCTAACCCCCAAGAGAATGTCAAAGATGGGAGAAGGACAACCCCGGAGCTGCCCGCGGTGCGGAGACGAACAGGCCGACATGGTGCACATGTTCTGGTCGTGCCCGCAAATAGCAGACTTCTGGAACACGGTGAGAGAAAAGGCGTTGACAGCAGACATACAGATGCCAGCAAGAACGCCAGCAACATACCTATTGGGCCTGTTCCCAAGGGGACACCGGCAGATGACACACGTGGCAAAAATGAAGGATTTAATGACAATACTAGCGAAACGCCGCATAGCGATGGCATGGAACAAGAGCGAAGGCCCCTCGAAGGAAGGATGGTGGGCCGACCTACAAAAATGGGCAATAGCAGAGACGGCAGTCTGGGCGAGAGCTACACAAGGGGGAGAGAGCGACAGAGGAGCCAGACTACAAGCATGGAACTCCCTGGTGCAAGACCTGTTTGGCAGCGGAGGCGAGGACGATACGACTGACATCACCGATCCAGGTGACTCAGGAAACGATGAAATTGAACCGCCCACGTCGGGAGGCACTACATAATTCAGAAGAAGAGAACTAACGGGAGGAGAGAGACGAGGTCGTGACCAGCGCGGACTCTGAACAGTGCAACTCCAACTGGGAAAGACCAGCAAACACATGCAAAGACAAGACCAAGGGAAATTCCCAGGGAAAGGAGGGAGGCCACCGGGAGACTGGCCCCTCCGCTACGAACTTGACAACGGCCGGCGCCGGCCCCGAGGCGGCAACGGACCACGAACATACTGCGGCAGCCTTTGGGGAGAGGGAGGGGGGGAGGAAGGGGGAAAGGAAAATGGGAGGGGGACTTTTGTTTCTGTTTTGTTTGTTCTCTCCCATTCCTTTTATGTTGTAAAACCAATAAAAAGGTTAAAAAAAAAAAAATGTATATATTTTTCTCATGTCTCATCTCATGTAAATTTAAATGCTACGCACTGTTAACGGAGGGGAGGCTTGCGTATTGCAAATAATAAAACAAACAAACAATAAATCTCACTTTTAACTCAACTACTGTGGTACTTTATACTTTCCCTGACCTTCCGCCAAAAATTAAATGTCTCAATTTGGGCTGCAAAGCTCGCAGACAACGGGGACAAAATTGAGGCACTTAGAACGCGCCAGCCAAGCGGGCCGTGGCATTATGGAGAGAAGCCAGTTCGCATTTGCACATTGAGGCGCACTACATAGAAGGATTCTAAACTTCAAGTTCTCACAGATGCCTATACTACGTGATGTTGCAAATAAAGAATGCGAAGGACAGAGGCTTTGATTTTCAGATCGCGCCCAGATGAGGCCCACAAGTCGCACTGGAAGTATAAGGGTCTATTGTTTTTTGACCTTGAGACAGGGACCATGCCGAAAGAACTACATTTGAAGGGGGTGCGCAATAACGTAAGAGACGATAAGGCAGAAAATTCAGAAACTAGACCGAGTTTCATTTAAGTTTAGTATACGAAAAATCGTTGTCAAGAGCACGGTCCGTTTTACAGACTGCATTACGAAGAGACACAATGGAAATTTCAAATATAATGTAAGTAAATCTTTACACGCTTTTATACCGGAATGAAGATTTAATGAATGGATGCATGAATAAATCAATCAATGAATGAAGAGCTAGGAAAAGCAAGGAAAACGTGTTCGTAGTGGGCACATAGGCATGCAGGTCCACTGGTCTCACCGATATCAGTCCTTGGCCCAGCCACTTTTCCCTGCACTGCCTACCTGCACTACGGGACTGTCTCTGTATCCTTCAGCCCCTTCTCACGGCATTTACATTGCACTTGCCACCAGCTGGCTCTATTATTTAATTTGTATTCAACTAACCATGTACAGCACTTTTACCCTCTCCCCCCTTCCTCATGTGCGATCAGAAGGACACCTGGCCTAGTAGGATCGTTGTCTGTCTGCCCTTGTTCCCCAACTGCCTCGTCGCGCCTAGAAACACTTGAGTATAGGCGCGTTACAAATGCCGTATCATTCCTCACGCATGTAGACTAACTGTCTTTTATCATTGTGTGTTGGCCTCGATTTATTTTGTTACTTTTCGCATTGATTTTAGAGCCGAACATACTCCATTGAACTATCCTTGCAAGCAAATAGTTTCTGATCGGCTGTAATAAAAAAAATGAGTAATATTAATGAAGATCGGCTGGCGAGACCAATTATATATTTTTTGTTTTCATAACAGGTATTTGCTCCCCTTCTGCTACTGCCATCGGTTTGAGACACCAGCAGATGGCTTTTACAGTAGACACCTGCAGCTTCGTGTGAACAACTGGAGCACACTGACAATTTTATGGGACGATCGCCAAGGGCCCACATGCCCTTACGCTGTACTAGTGGCTAGAAGCAACATATCAACCTTTACGATGGACTAGTGCCTAGTTGATGGAACAGCCTTGCGGTTCACCGTGCTTCCAAAGTGCTTCTTTTAACGAAAAGCAACACCCTGTGTACCATGGCGGATACAGATAAAAGAAAATAAATGGCTTTCGGAGTTCATATGGCAATTGCTGAATACTCTCTAAACATTTAATGTAAAATAAATGTACTTTACCAAATGTACCGTGTTGCTGTTTGATTTTAAAGTACAGTTTCATATTCCGAATTGTGGCGCGCTGTTTTGTGAGATGGTTTGTGTTGGTTTCCGGGTTCTGTGTGGAGTCGCGTAGAAGACGACTGGGCGCATTTGCCTACGCAGCACAGTAACGTCACGGAGAGAGGCGGGGAATATGAATTAGTGCCGCAGAAACAGGTCAGCCAGGGCGATGCGGCAAGTGATAGGATTATCAGAAATTGGCGGCGCCCTGGTGCTTGTTTTCGCGTGAGTTTAATGGACGAAAACTCGGGTAAGGTCCATAGGAAAGTTTTCTAAAATCGAGCCACTTAGGCTTAAAAAAACATGGCCGACCCGTAGGGACAATAAAAACTTTTACTAGACCATGCCTTTAAGTAAAGCCCTACTTATTTTCAGACAGCGGTGAGCGCTTAACGTAGATGGCACTCTAATAATTTGTTTTAAAAAGGGAGAGAAAAGCAGAGAATAAATTGAAACAGATCCCAACACTTTTTCACGAACACAACAAGAGAGGAAGGCAAAGTAACCCCGTGTATTCAGAGTCAGTAAGCCGGATCCGCTTTAAGAGGATCAAAACTAAATGTGTCCAAGGTCACACGGTTGCAGTGCACAAAAGTCTTGTAACGGTTCAAAAAGGAGATGGACCAAAGAAAGGGACTAGTTAGAGGGTCAAGGCGGCCAGCCCAGTCCGGAAGGTTAAGAGGTTTTTATTACCTTGTAGCAATCTTTAGAAAGGGAGGCCTGGCGGACACGGTACCTTAAAGTGGTGAGAACACTCCAGCGGGGGCAGTTGTTCCTGGCAGCGGATGCAAGTCGGTGCTTCGTCCGGGGGAAGAGAGGATCTTGTCGGGGAGGAAGACAGGAGTCCGTTGCACTGCCAGGGAAGAAACCAGCCGCGGAGTTTCTCAGGTACAAGGAGCGGTCTGTTGATTCGCGGTCCAGTGGTAAGTGGACTTGGGTTGGAGTCACAGAAGAGAACACAAACGCCATTTTAGAATCGAGTCCTGGCAAAAAATACCAAACGGCGAATTAATATTAAATAAACCGGCGGTATGTTCGAGGCTATGAGAATTAAATAATTAAAGTTGGTAGCCTCGAACAATGGGAAAATCCCACAGGGAAATATTTGCTGTCGAATATAAAAAGTAGTATCCACTGCCACCAGCCAAAACTCAATCAGGGGGGACGGAGACGTGCCCCCTCGACTAACAGACCCCGGGGCAATCGAAATGCCCCGACCAGTACGTCCACAATATGATGGTTTGTACTGGTTTCTGTTAATAATTTGGGATTAGTAAAGGCAATGGTGACTTTACATGCCCTGGGAGACAGTAGTCAGTCCCAGGGTATGGAGTCTATGGTGGGGTGTCACTATGACACCCCTGTGTCACTGCACGGAGGGTGCTGTGTAACACACATAGTAAAAACACATGAGAGCCTATCGAGTAAAGGACCCCATAGCCCATAAAACACATTAACAGTCAAAGGAACACCATAAATCATGTCCAAGAGTGGGAGAAAGTCTCACTCTTGGCAGGAGAAAAAAATAACTCCAGAAATCCAGCAAAGCTGCTGGGGGACTCCCTAGGTTAGGAAATTCAGCCTAAAGAGAGAATCCTCCCTAACAGGCTGCAAAGGTAGGCCAGAAGGTTTGTGAAGTAGAAGGCTTTGGCAGAGTACAGTTCAGAGCAGAGGGCAGCAAGGGAATTTTTGTAGGGTAGGAGTAGGGTGGGGCGTCAATGATTTGCACCAGCATCGTAGGTCAAAATGCAGGTTTCTTTGTACGGTCTGGATCACAAAGGTGATTCCAGGCTGCGGTGGGCATATGTATGTGTGAATGTGCCGTACAGGATCATGTTAGTCAAAGGGAGCCATAAGTGCACAGAGAAAGCCAAAAAAAGCACTGCAAATGGAAGAAACATTAATAGGGAAGAGACATAGGAGAAGGGTTGTCGCATAATCAAGTGAAGCGGTAAGAGAGTCCTGCTTGAATGTTCGCTTGATCATTGGAGAGGAGGAGTGGCAGAATTGAGATATTAAAGTGAACAATGTAGTGATTCGAGGCAGAAGGGCCAATGAAGAGGTCAGAGAAGGAGAAGCAGAGAGAACAGAAAGGTGAAGGGAATGCCCACCAAAGTGGGTAGATTGGCCATGGAAGGGGTACAGGGAGTGGTCAGACAGAAAGGAGTCAAGTTCAAGGTTGGATGGCGGTGGGAGGGCAGGGGGACTTGGGAAGGTCAAAATCCCCCAGCATGACAAATTAGGCAGGATTTTGGTGGGAAGTGACTGAAGGAGAAAATTCAGTTCAGGGAAGGCGTTTAGAGGACCAGTGGCTTAAAAAAGAGCCAGAACAGTGAAAGGAGTAGAACAAGTTAACTACCCCTGGTAACGTTCTTTCAACTGGATGTTCCTCCCATGTATTCCTCATCTTTTGATATATCTTTTCCAGCTTTATCTGCTTTGGAATTTTTCGGCAGACGACGCTATGCATCGACTATGTCCCTCGAGGGCCTCTGTCTCAAGGTTGACGTCATCACCAGTATAGATATCACGCACAGCACCGTTGTTTTCAGTTCCATCTTTCCCTCCGTTTTGCTTTTCCAAAATTACCTGCTTAGCATCATAAATTATCAGACTCTAAAGGACGGTAAAGTAAAACCTGGAAATTCGACAGCGGGGTATGTTAGATGGGGCGATGAGGAATACATGCGAGGAACATCCAGTTGAAAGAACGTTACCAGGTGCAAATAACTTGTTCTTCGAATGGATTGTGTCCTCCCATGTATTCTTCATCTTTTGAGTGTTTGTTTCGGAGGCAGGAGTACGAATTTTCAGAATATTAGCCATGGACCTAATGAAGGATTGCCTTCCCAAATCCTCCTTCCTGAGGTAAAGGTTAGTCTAGACAGTAATGCTTACAAAAGTATGGATGGTAGAACAAGTGGCAGTTGCTCTTTTGTTGAGGTAGTAAATGGCCACTGTTATCCGTCATTATCAGGACATTCTT
This sequence comes from Ambystoma mexicanum, assembly GCF_040938575.1. NCBI lineage: Eukaryota > Metazoa > Chordata > Amphibia > Caudata > Ambystomatidae > Ambystoma > Ambystoma mexicanum. The sequence continues at coordinate 572,699,870 of NC_090922.1, read as the reverse complement.
TCCCCGTACAGAGGGCAGAAAGGCCTTCAGCACTAGTCTGACTGCCCTCAGCTCCAAAAGGCTGATGTGTAGTTTGGACTCTGATGGAGACCAACGACCACTGATTGTCAGATCGTTGGCGTGGGCGCCCCACCCCGCGAAGGAGGCGTCCGTCACTACAATTATGTCTGGCCATGGTTGCCAAAAAGGTTCTCCCTCAAAATGTTGCCCTTGCAGGCCGACCACAGGAGATCCTGCGCAAATCTGTTCAGAACCATAAGAAGGTCCGACATCTTGCCTGAGAATTTATACCACGAGTCATGAGAGCACACTGGAAGGGTCTCATTCTCAGGCTAGCCCTTGGCACCAGGAAAATGCAGGATGCCTCGAGGCCGAGCAACCTTAGAAAGAAAGGTCAGAAGACATTGGGTACTCTGGAATTTGGTGACCATATGCAGAATGTGTTGAGCCATCACCTCGAGTGGCAAGGTTTTCCGAGAGGATGCATCCAGGACTGCTCCAATGAATTGGAGTCTTTGAGATGGTATCATGTGGGACTTCTTGTAATTGAGGGAGAAGCCCAGCCTGTGGAGAGAGTAGTAGGTGATACCGAGATGTTCTAAGGCCTGTTCCGGAAAACAGGCCCTGATCAGCCAATCTTCCAGGTAGGGGTAGACGTGAATCCTCGCTCTCCTGAGACTCGTTGCCACAATCGCCATTAACAGTGAAAACCCTCGGACAGAGGTCAGCTCCGAATGGCAGAACTCAAAACGGATAATGAGAACCGCCAACCTCGGGTACCTTCTGTGCTTGCGATGGATAGGCACATGAAAGTAAGCATCCTGAAGGTCCAATGACACCCTCCAATCCTTCAGCAGGAGACCCTGAAGGAGGTCAGAAGCTAATCACCTTGAACTTGTCCTTCCTGAGGAACTTGTTCAAGTATCAACTCCAAGAAGGGTCTCAATCCCAAGTCATACTTGGGGATTATAAAGTACGGGAAATACCACCCTGTGTTCCAATCCGTTACAGTACTGGTTCTATAGCATCTTTCTCTAGCAGGCTCAAAAGTACCTGCACAAGGATCGGATCTGGAATTTTGAGAGAGTGGTTCCCCGGTGGATGATTCGGAGGGCTTTTTATGAATGGGAGACAATAACCTTGGGCTACAGTTTCTAATGCCCAAGCATCTGAAGTAATGCCCCACAAGTCTGCAGATGCTGAGTAAGTCAGCCTCCCACTGGGGTCTTGTGGATTAAAACCCCAGAGGTTTGGAGGCAGCTGGAATTTTGGCTGATGGTAAAGCAACCACTGTTTGAGCAGACTTAGTACCTCTCCCTCGTCCACCACGAGGGAATCTTCTTTGGCCTCTATGACTAGCCTGTCCCCTCGCTCTACCAACTGAGGAACAGAAGCGAAAGGACTTATTGCTCCAAGAAGATCCCTGGGGTAAGATTGTTGTGGCTGTCTGAATGCAACGCTAAAATGATTTTTCTGCCGCCTTAGGGGTCTGCAGCTTCTACAGGATTTCGTCAGCGTTGCTGCCAAACCGCTGAGACGTCAAAAGGCATATTAAGAAGTCTGGACTGCACATACGGTGCAAATCCTGAATTTCAATCACTACTGTCTCAACTGTAGAGACTGCCACATAGCCTCTTTTCCATCACTTATGAAGGCCAAGAAGCATCTCTTTCTTCCCCCTAGGGAATATGGTCAGCCGCCATTGCTAAACAATCCCACAGGGTGAACAGGAATTTTGCTAAGGGTCAAGTAGTATTGGCAGATTTCACTGCCATGCTTCCTGCAGGAAAAAGAAATTAAAAAAAATAAATTCTTGCTCAAGCATCCACTCGCTTATCATCTCGGTCAGGAGGGATATTTGGCCTGTTTGGACAAGGACTTCGCCGCCTGAACCACCAGGCTTTATGGTGTGGGGTGCATTGCCAAATATTCACGGTCACTGCTAGATGGCCTATACATTTTGATGAGGTTCTTGTTCACCACAGCAATTGTCTCAGGTGGCTCCGAATTTGTTTCAACCCTTTTTTGAAGGGCAATGTGAAAGGGAAGGATTGGATCTTTTTATGGACCCTGGTCCAGGATATCTGTTAAATCATCCTGCTCAAATGGGGGAGCAGGCCTGCTCCAAACTAGAAAGTCAACCACCCTGGTCATGAGTTGCCTATAGGACGCTTCTGCATGGTCTGCAGGGTCTGGTTTTGCAAATTCCAATTCAGGTGATGTATCCACATGACTGGCTGTTTGGAGGCTCTCAAACGTCCTTCATACTGGACTATTCTGACACCAGGTCCTCTGGCACGTTAGGGGTACTGAACTCAAAGCAAAGGGTGGAGTGTCCCCATCAGAAGGCTCATGTTCGTCATAAATTGATGATAAAGATTTGAAGAAATCTTTTCTCGATGCAGGTTTGTATGTTTTCTCCACCAGCTTTGCTAAAGGCATGGACTGTTTCGAGCCTGTCGTCAATGGCTTCTTCAAGATCAATAGCATCAGCGTTCACAACACTGGAGATGTAGATGGCCTCGACACCAAACCTTTTAGACTCTCGACTCGAAGGAGAATTTGACAAAATGTTGTCGGATCGAGGCCTCATCAGCACTCGTTGGGTTGATGGCTTACGTCCCGGGCTCGAGTGTGCACAGGATTTTGCCTCTGCCTTTACTGCCTTTATGCAGTGCGGCCGGAGCATGGCTTCTGTCCTTGTCCTTCGAAGGGCCGGGGCCTCCTTTTTTAACATCCTTAACATCTCTTTGAAACTCTTTCCATTTGGCAGGTTTAGTTTAGTATTTGATAATGCGCTCCAAAACCCAGGGGTAGCCGGGCACAGCAGTTACAAGAGTACTTAGGCTTAAGGTTGCGTACATACAAAAGGATACATACAGAATAAGCATTATGTGAGTTATTAACATATATACAATACAAATATACAAGAAATGCAGGAATGTGAATCCCTCTCATAGGTCTGGTATCGGGGGAGTCAAAGGTGGTTATGCGCAATGATAGGGCCAGGTTCAATGGGTTAGGTGAAGAGGATTTGGTCAGACATGAAATTCTCTCAGGAGAGGAATCACTAGAGGACCATGGAGATCTGTAGCGTCTCTCTTTTTGATTTCTTAGTGGAAGATGAAGGATGGCGAGACCCATTCAAGGAGCAAGATCGTTTTTTGGGCGATTTTCTCAGAGTCTACTCTCGACTCGTCAGAAGATCGGATTTTAGATTGGGATGAAGGGAATTTCGAGGGGGTCCTACCCGCCACTAGTTTTCCTTTAAGCTCATTTAGAGCCTTACCGGTCATTGCTGACAGGAGTCACATTCAGCTGTTCGATGCTCTGTGCCCAGACACCATCGACACTTGAGCGTCAGTGATGGATCGCAATCGTGGCATTTCTTGAATCTGGTCTTCGGTGTCAATGGAGCTGACAAAGAAATGTCCACTCGAGTGTCTTAGTTTTTATTCAAAAACGAAAGCGTGCCATAATTCTTACAAATGGATAGCTCAGAAACAAACGTATATAGCAAACGGGCGCTGCGTGTGCTATATATACTGTGATGAGAACGACCTCGAGACGGATGGCCTTGAGAGACAGTCGACGCACAGCGCCCTCTGCCCAAATTGTTGTTCTGAAGCAGATGAAGCTGGTAAAGATATATCAAAAGATGAGGAGTAAGTGGGTGGACAATCCATTCCAGGGGAGGAGTTCAATAAGGGCATATTCAAAAGCGTAAGAGGTGATGTCAAGGAGGGGTAGTGGCGAAGGTCTTATAGATGAGTAAACCACTCCACCATCCTTGCCAAGAGGTCGAGAAGGGACCAGAATCAGTGTAGCGAAGCACTAGTGTGGTAAAATCATGAGGTTTCTGTGATGCCAGAAGTGAAAGTTGTGGGTGATATGCTCGACATGGGAAGTGGTGTATGAAGACGTATTGCAGAGGAACTGGACATTCAAGTGGTCATATGAAAGTCATAGGAGCATATGTTGTGCAGTAGGTGAGGGGGGATAGATGAAGTTGGAGATCCAGGGAGAATGGGTAGTTTTGATGGGTGAAGAGATTGTGCAGTTAAATGGGGAGGAAAGACAGTGAAGTAGAATTTAGACAGTTGTTGAAGGCTACAAGAGAAGGGATGTAGAACAGGATGTGGGTTGGAGAACAGGACGTGGAGAAATGCTGAACGGCTTGTAGAGGAGCATTAGTACCTCTGTATTGGAGCAGCGTCAATTAATTCGTACAGACGCACGCTTACATTAAGGACTGTACATGGTCCATGCTCCGATTGGCAAATTTAAAGCTTCTTTCAACTGCTCAGCTTCTGGTACTTACCATCTTCCAAGTTATAAAGTGGAGTAAGGAAACAGTATTTACAAATGATTTCTACAATATTGGAACATCAACAGTTGGTTTGTGGATCCTGTACAGGATTTGTGAGCAAAATATTAGCTTAGGATGTCATCCAGTTCCAGTTTTAGATCCCGTCCTTTCAGAGGTGGAGTTTCTAGTGAAGACTAGAAGTTATAGAGGCAGTCTGCGGCAGACCGGCAAGAGGCACATCTCATTTTGGAATGTTTCCCCTACATTGTGCTGCACGGTCCCTTTAACTTTGGGGAGGGGTGATCTTTTCAAATCCCCGCCAGTCGTGAAGTGACGGTGGCAAGTGAGAGAGCCAGTCTGCAGCAGTCATCCGGCGTTATCAGTGACGGTCCCGGATTATTTTGCAGACCAATCTTATCAACCTCTTAGAAGAATTCTTTCAACTGCTTTGATATGGCAGTACTAGGGCAGATCAACTACAAGCATATTCTTCCACGGCTTAGCCGTTGCAGCAGTGTGCCCCATCTATGGGAACATCATGGCATGCTCCCGTACTCCCAGACCATAAAGATGTTTTTCGCCCTTGAACAACATGGAGACAAGACCGTAGTCCCTCCTGCTTCCATTACAAAAGATAAACACATCGTCAACCTCATCTGTCATTACCACCACTATGGGAAGGGAGTCGAGACCCAGAGTTTTTCACTACCCATCATTTTAGGGGTCCACGTAGATGTCCTGACAAAGGCGATTTTACTTCCAACTTGGACTGCCGAAACGTGTCACACCAGTGAACGATATGAAGAAATCAGGAAGCTCCCCCATTCCACTCTGTTTCTAACACGTTGGCAGACCCCATTCTAGAAATTGAAAAAGTAATAATAGCAAGACATCCAAAGGGATGCGAAATGATAAATGAAAAAAAAGAACTAAACAACTACATTTCTCACCATTTAGACTGGAATATCGATTCATGTCCAGAATTGGACACGGACATGAAGGTCCATACCTGAATGACTGAACCAATCTGGTAACACTAGTGGAGAAAACATTATTGAGAATTAATTTCTTTTGTACTCTATTATACCACAGAATAGGTGGTCCTTCTGTCATTTCATTTTTTCGCACTCTTTATTCCACATCTCTCGTACCAATCTAGGTACCAAGGAACCTTGACCTATGGGGACATCCCTTTATATCCTATGAAACTTTCATCTACTTTTAAGCAAGACTACTTGACCACTGAAGGTACTGTCCCTAGGGATTAATGTTAAGTATGAAATCAATGTTGTATGTCAATACAAATGTATTTTGTCAATAAGAAAAAATAAATAAAGCCTTACATTTTTTCTTTTAACCTTTTAAACGGCCATGGGTTCCCCCCCCCAGTGCCAAGGCCTTTTTTGGTGATTTTGGTATTTTCGCCATTCAATGCCTTCTAACATTTTCTGTTTCATTATAGACTGTTAGAATCAGTTACTGCTTATGATATATGTGTGTGTGTGTGTTTAGGTGCTCATGCCAGTTTCTAATAAGCAGGATTTCAAAGATCTATACCTGACCGCACAGTATAAAAATGATTTAAAGTAATTCAAATCAAAACAAGCCCAACGGTGGAATGTTCTACTTTCTTTCATATAGAAGGTGGAGTACAAGGAGAAGGGCTGCAAAGTCAAAGTGCATGATGGCGGTAGAAGTAGTAAGCAAGTGAAGGCAGGGTGCATCCCGAGAGGGTAGGTGGATGAGTGGAAAGAGAAGGGCGAGGGGGTGGTAAGCTGGGAAGTTCCGAGTTGGATAACCAAAAGAGCCAATATGTTCAAAACTGGGATGTTTCTTGGCTCTACTTAAGAACTTAATGGGGGTTACCCCCTGCAACCCTATGCATGGAGCTTGGATGGGTGTGTGTGACTCAAACCCATACAAGCAGCAAAAAGATTTAGCGATACGACTCAGACGGCCACAAGAACACAACAACTCTCAAAGACAGTTTCAAGTGTTATTTTTATTTTTAAGAGGGTCCCAAACAACAACTGTCCCTCTTTCATCTCACCTGGTCTCCCTCCACCCTAGCCAAGAGATCGGCAACATCTACTGCCTAAAATGTGTCTGGCCACTGGTCAACTACCTTATCTCTTACTCCCTCTGGGATTTACTAGGTTGAACCTAGCCCGGGGTGCCACAAGAAGAATGATTTTGAGAATTGGTCCCTTTCAATCACTGAGGTCTCACTCTGCCTTTAATTCACATATTCTCTTGTACTCCTTCCCTTGATGTACTTTCCTTCCTTTACCTTCCTACTACTCGACTCTTGTTTTTTCTCTATTCCATCTGTGTCCCTCCGATGTTGTTCCGTCGACTGCAGATCTCCCTCACTCTCCACTTCTCTCCTTCCTCTACTCCACTCTCTACTCCACTCCACTCTTATCCAACTAGTCTACCCCAAACGCCTTCTCAGACACCCTCCTTTCACTCATGCACATCACCCACTCTCACTTCCTGCCTACTCTTATACTTAACCTCAATCACTCCTCACTCATATGCACGCTCACACCCACATACCACTTTCAACAACCAATACTGCGCTTTGCACACACTGCAATTCCCCTCCACGCTGCGCTCAACCATTCTTCCTCAGCCTGGTCGCTTGGATCACCTTCTCCTCCCAAGACCTCTTCTGCAGAACCTACACTCCTCTCCTCAGACAGGTGCCCTTTATTCTCCTCCTACCACTCCCATTGTTTCAGTCGCCCACCTGGGTCCCCAGGTCAATCTCTGACTTGTTCTTTCCGGTCACACAGGTGCCAGGCTATAAAGTACACCTTAAACCGTAACCCCTTCTCAAACTCTGTTCTCCCGGGGGTTTTGCAATGGCAGCCCGCACCAAAAACAATTAATTTAAAATGTATTTTCCAAGTGCCCTATCTGCATCCCGTACTGCTTCGCTGGCTCTGTGTTCATCAACACTTTACGTGCGTGTGAGTAGCATGTTCCCTCTTCCACTGAAGGACTTCTGGGATCTGTAGTCCTAAAATGGAAGAGCGCACTGGGCAGAACATGGCATGGCAGGCAAAGTGGTACTCACAGCCAGGCACAGGCAAAGGGGACAAACTGTGGCAATACTGGCTCTGGCCAGGCCTGGCCCTGGTAGGCCTCCTGCCCCACGTTGGGAGGAGTGCCATCCCCTTTGAGAGTGTCAGATTCCTGACCCTGTCACACACCCAACATTTCCTCCTGGTGAGACGGTGTGGAAGGTATAGTTTGTTCATGTCTCTGCATCTATGCAGGGCATTTTAGTGAAAGCATCTCATACATTCCATATGCCAGCTTTGCATATGGTGCAGAGCAAGTTCACTAGAAAAGCAAGTGGTGCTCCTATTGCCATTGTGGAGTAGGCTTTTGGTTTTGAAAGTAGCATCTTGTTCGCTAGCTCATCACATTTGTGTACTATCCACCCTTGGTAATCCAGCTTTGCTAACAGCTAGCCTCTTTGAACATAAAATAAAGAAATGTGCTTCTTCTTCTACTGGATTTAGTTCTGCCCATGTAAAACAGGACCTCCTGCTACATGTCCAGCTCGAACAGGCTCCTTTCTGCATTTGACTAGTTCTCTGAAGAACACTTGTACCAAAATTCCTCAGTTGACTTGAAATAAGGATACGAATTTATGTTAGAACCTTGGATGTTTTTTTAAAACGACCCCTGTAATGCCGTAAACCGACCTGCCGCCAATTGAGCCTGTAGCTTACTCGCCCTCATCTAATAGCAGTGACTGCAACAGAACTTTATTTGAATCCAAAATGCTATCTTCTGAAAAAGAAAAAAAAAAATACACACACACACACACACACACACACACACACACACACACACACACACACCCCCCCCCCCCCCTTTGACCTCATTGTCTTATGTGGTGATGCTGTGCACTCAAGGTAATGCCCCTGAGAAAGACCCATTGATCCAGTTGCTGTGCTATCTGTGATATAGTCTGGATGAATGCATTCCCTCAACTTGTTTATGCAAAACACTGCAGTCATGGTAGCGCTCACCAGTACTTGTTTCCCCTACATGCAAGTTTGCAAACTTCAAATAACTATTGCTATCACGTAATCTCCAACATATTGATGTGAAGTAACTGCTGCTGTTGGGACCAGAACCCTCTCCTTTGTACCATTATCATTCAAATTTGGCAATGAGCGCTCCAGCCGGACAGTGATGCCTCTATTGTAATTTTCTGGTGGGGGCTGTGAATGCTTGTCCTCGCAACAGGTTTTTCCAATTGTAGCAAGGTAGATGTGTAGTCTCACATTTTCGCATCATCACTAATATTTAATTTCATCCCTCACTTTAAAACTTGTGTTTGGTAAAGAGGACCAATAGCCATAAAGGTTTGTACCCTGTCTTCTGTAGCAAATCCCAATACCCGTTGTGAGTTTACCATGGAGTCCAAACCCCTAAAATGTCTTCCCTGTATCAGGATTTGACTCCCACACTGATTGAGAACTCAAATTAGTTTCAACAGTTGCACAATGGTGAGCACGTGCTTGTCACCGAGTGGCTTTCTCCCAAGTTAACAGCTAGTCATCCAAGTATGGGTACACATGTACTGGTAGTCTGCATAGATGGACTGCCACCACCAGTAACTGGTGAACACTCTTTGTGCTAATGTTATTCCACAAGGAAGCATCATGGATTGATAATGACAAACATCTTCTTTAAAGGGTAGGCCTCTTCGGTACTTGTGATTCATCAAAATATGAAAATAAGCATCTTTCATATCAAATCTGTTTCATTGTTTGATTATCCATGTACCTCTTCAGCGATGTTGGGTCTAAATTGGTCTTAATGTTCAATCATTCTTTGGAATAGGGAAGCATGTTGAACAGATGCATTGATTTCATTCCTTGCCTGGTACTTCTCCTTGCCTGGTACTTCTATGCATCCCTTTTCCATAAAGGCCTTGGATTTTGCTTGTAAGAGGATGATTTCTACGCTTTTACAGTCGGGCTTTGGTGTCTCTAACAGGAATCGTTTTAGTTTATCCCCTTCCCATTCCTGGCCATTTGCTGTTAATCAGCCCCCACCGGGGAAGCAAGGGAACCCCCATGCCCCCCTTCCAGCCTCCCCCATCATCCCCATGTTCATTTGCTGCTTTGGGGAGGGAATAATCCATTGGAAAGTCCTCCCCTTCCCTCTACTTTGGCCCATGTCTGTTACCTGTATTGTCACTGGCCACAATGCTGGGGGTATTGCTGCCATGCTTTAAGTCTTCACTTACTTGCCTGTTAGACCAATTTTCCACTTTAAAAGGGCATATTGACGTTTGCTGTATCTCAGGGTGGAAACCAGCAAGCTTCTCTGAGCTAAGAGGAGCCATTGACCATTGGGGCCCAGGGCTGCCTGTCTCAATGTCATGTCAGCAGCATCCAAACTGTGCTTAACGGTCTTGATGTCATTTTCTTTGTAGGATGTTCCGAGTCTGGGCCCTCGCTTCATCGGGCAAGCTCTCAATAAATGGCGGCATTGCATCCCATTTACCCAGTTGCAGAGTAGTATTTTCAATGCATGCGCAGGCCATCTTGTGCCTCGTGAAGTCAATGCGTCCGTCTGTACAGGCCTCAGGAAGCTGGGGTCCCACACCTTCTCTTGGACTTCCACACAGTCACTGTTGGCTGTAGGATGTCCGTAGTCTATGCTTCTACAATGAACATACATTACTAAGGCACACGACTCAATTGCTACACTTAAGCTGCTTTTTCACCTGTGCCACAAATATCAAATAGTGTGAAAAAGACTTAGGCTCGCCAGTGTTTCGATGGGCAAGTCGTTGGTCTTCCTGAGTCTTCATGTTAAACCTCGTAATAAGCTCTTCTCATGTCACTAGGTATTTGTTTTGGATGTTATTTGGGGATCACACTAGTGGCTCTTTGGCTGGCGAACCATACATCTAAAACATTCTCCGTCATGCAAATGCTCTTCTTCCTCATGGAAGTAATCATTCACATCCACCCGTGTTGGTCTGGCACCCTCTGGATTTTGTAAGGAGCAGTGGATCTCGCCTCATCTGCTCTTCCCTTGCTCATGCTCAGTTTTTTCTTAGTACGAATGTGGACATTGTTTAAAGCTTTGTTAAAAGTTAGTTTTTATGCAGTGAGCTATTCGACAGATACCCGCTGAAACTTCAGCATCCAAGTCCACCTAACTAGGTGACAACTGCTTCCTCGGATGAGTCAACGCCCTAATCACACTTGGTGCAATCAAAGGAAGTCCCCAAACACTCGTTTGGACCAATTAATCGTATATAACATAGACCCAACATTATAACCTATGTTTTTGATCACAAATGGAGTGTATGTCAAGATGTTGATTTACATATATTTTGTGATAGGTTCCTTCAGGGGTTTATGTTATGTTATATTTATATGATACACTTTGCACTGAATTGTATTTGTGAGTGACAAGAATGGGTTTGTCCATTATATAAAATAAAATGTTTAAAGAACATAAAAAGTTTTTTGGAATACAAATTGGGTGGGGTGTGTGCTTAGTGTGGCGGGAAGTGTGTGTGTGGCCGAGTCGCCGAGTGATATCTCCGTCACAGGGCCGTTGGCCTGCTTACTGGAGCCAGGGCCCGCCCATGGGATTCCATCGAACCCTGTTCACCTTCGACGTCACTAGGGATGTCGATGTTGCCCTTGCTGGATTCCTGTGCCATCTCTATGGAGGCCTCCGCCTGCATGGCTTGGGTGGCACAGCGTTTGATCCGACAGTCCTTTTGGGTTTTTGCACGGAAAAGTCTGCAGGACTTGCAGTTCTTCTCTAGGTGGTCCCTTGGTAGACAGCGATTGTACACCTTGGGCATGTCTTTCCAAGGGAATTTCCTGTTGCAAGAAGAGCAGAATTTAAAATGAGCATTTTCCATTGCTAACGGAAAGTGCACCGCTGCAACAAAAGGGAAGATAAGTGGTCAGAAGAGAAATTCTGTAAAGGGGTACAAAGTATATGACCTCCCCGCACTCTCCCTACTGTGAAGGGCCGAGGCCCGGTGAGCCCCGTGTAAGCCGCAGTCTTCAATCATCGAAACAGTCGAGTGTGGTCGACGATGGAGTCATCTGACGCATGAAGGACCATGGGTGCAGTGGACATCACACTAGGGATAGTATTACTAACACGCCCAGTCGACGTCCCTTTTAGAGTTTTGAAAACAAATCATGTAATACTCTGCGACTACCACTAGATGTCAGTAGCCGTAGAAAAAACCAAATCAGAAAAAAAAAAAATTAAACAGAATGATGAGAAAATGTATTTGGCAGATTTTTTCGTAATTTTTTGCAAAAAATGGATGGGGAGACCAGCAGGTGGCGCAGACAAGATGGACGCCTAGTCCTTCGTCTCCCTCGCCCGACAGCAGAGAAAAAGAAATAAAAGCGAATTAAGGAATGTAATTTGGGGAAACAATGCACCGGAGGCTCCGATAAGGCATGTATAAACGTACCGAGCTGGAAGCAGTCCGACCCCAGCGGTGCAGATGATCTGAGTAACTGAGACCCACGCCTAACAGCAGCGCAGAGGCCTGGAGTCTGAGACTATCGAGGCGGCCGATGCTCCACCCCCCGCACAGGACACGCAGAACGTTCAGAGGGAAAGGAGACGCAACAACGCCGCCCTGTGACCTGCAGATCAAAAGGTGCTCAGACTTCCTGGCAACAGCGAGAAAATCACCCACAGACAGACGACCAGAAGGTGAAACCCGAGTGGAGCCGGGCCCCACTGGAGGACAGGTAGAGAGGCCTGCACGCTGGATGACAGGCAGAGAGGCCTGCACCAAACAGTGGCTCTCAACATATATCAGAGGCCACTGGGGTAAGTGAATACAAAGGCACCGGAGCCCGCCCCGCATTACATAGAGCGGCGAGGTGACGGTACAGGTGACATTGGGCCACAATAACAAACCTTGTGTCTCCGGCAGCAGATCAAGGAAATTGGGTCCCGGTGAGGCCCAGTCACGGATGGGAGCATAGGAGGAAAGTCCACAAACAGTAAGAAGTTCATAGCGCAGCAAGTTTGATAGGCGGCACGACCCTCCCACACTAGTGCCATTAACCACCGGGGACAGCAAGAAGAGAAACGGCAAAGGGAAGACGACTGGGTGCACTGAAGAACACCATTGGCAGCCTAGTAAAGAGACGGAGGGTAATCATTGACACACCTTGCCCCACTCCCTGACAGTGTTTGAGCAGGGGGTGGGCCACACTGGTAAAAATGGGGTAATTGGTCAGCCACACACGCAGGGTCTCCCCCACAGGAAACAACGTGACTAGGAGTGCGTTAGGCATAATTGCATGCAGTACCCTCTGGGACCACCACATACAATTAAGACTACAGGTGTAAGCAAAACTAACCTTCGGTATAAGTCTGCACTACACAGTTTTGTGTTGGCGCGCTGAGCAGCCAGGCTCATCTCAAGAGGGAATGTGAGCCGTACAAGAGGTTACACAGAGGTCTTACATTCACAGTAGTTCAAATAGACACTTATACTCAAGGTTTCTTGGTAAAACAGTTATTAATTTATTACACAATCATTTAGAAAACATTTACTAGAAGGAGGCAACTTAATATTATAAACACTTCAATACTAAGCCAATAAGTTTCTGAACAAATTAGGCTCCCCTGAAATAGGAGCAAAATGGCATTTCAGTTCCTTTCAATGGGAGCAAAAAGGCACATGTTAGCAGAATATATCACAAATACTTTCTTAGGCAGTGCAAATAGTTTAGTTCACTAGAGAACTCTATTCAGTTCAATAGGCCTAGGCCAAAGTTAATGGACTAGTGTCTTGGATAGGAAAGAGCAGTTCTTGAAGTAAACGGTAAAGTCTTTGCCAAATTTCTCAGAAGAAGTTTGTACGAAAAAGAATCATATGTTGGGTCACAAGCTGATTAGGCCTGCAAGTTGGGAAAGTTCCACAAACTTTCACTGCAAGAGATGCGTTCTCTCAATCGGGTTGGTACAGTACCTTCATATGAAGCAAAAGATGCAGCTGAAGACGTTGGTTCCTGGCAGTTCAGGCAGATCTCACTGTTCCTGAGCCTCAGTCGTGGGGATAAGAGAGGACGTCGGGGGACTCCTGCACTGCACAGGATCGTCGGAAAATGCGGCCAAATTTGAGTCACTTCAGTTCCAGTAGCTGTAATTCAAGCACACAAGCTGGTGTCCTTCCCCCTGGTTAATCCTAACCAGCTCTGAGAATTCCAGGTGGCTTACGAGTTGATTGGTCCCACCAACTCAAAGGAAGAAATCGTCCTTGAAGGGGCTGCTCCCTCGAGATGAACTTGGCAATTCGGACCTGCAGCAGGGCTTCACCGGACAAACCAAGGGTCCAGGAGTTGCAGCAGCCGTCCTCTTCCAGCTCGTCTTCGGTTCTTTCGTTCCAGTGGTCGACAGCTTTCCAGTACAAGAGATTTGCCTTTTAAACAGTTTTTTCCCATTCATTCCAGCCTAGCTGCCACTCACCCAGCAGGGTGGCTATCCTTGCCGGACAGTCAGCCAATCAAGCCAGAGTGCATGTGGGTCTTCTAGGAGACTAAGCACAGGGAGTTTCGGCACCTCCCTCACTTCCTGCCCACCCCAGACACTCAGACGCCAGAGGCGGTCTTCAGTCCTGAAGCCCGACAAAGGCATAGAAACAAAGGGACCAAACCTGGTTTGGTGCGCAGAGAAACACTAGAAGGGCCTTTCCAAAAAGAAATAGCAAAAAAAAAAAAAGACCGGGACCTGTTTAAACAAAGGTGCTTCAGGCGCTATCTTGAGAAACATGGCTCCCGCAATTTTTAGCGACCGGTGTTCGCGGTCGGGAAAAATCATGGTAGTTTGTTATAAAACCAGTGCCACCAGCCATTTCGATAGAAAAGGGTAGCATTTGACTAACAGAGTGCAAAAGGATATTGGGGGCCAATGTGTTCTGGACCCAAGAACACGCGCACTCCTGAACAGCTTTCGCAGATTAACACCCAAAGTCACGATGGCACACACCCTGGAGAGCCAACCCAAGACAGGAGATGACAGACCGCCACAAAAGGGGACATTCGCATGCTGTTAGAGGAGACATGCTCAATTAAGACAGGCCTCACTGGCACATTATTACAGGGTCAGCACAAGGGAGAAAGCAGAGGGGGTCCTGAGCCGATTAAAGTCAGAGGCTAACGGCAGTGAACCAGCAAGCTCGGCTAATGATGTGGCCAGGGAACAAGGGCCCACGGAAGTATAAAAAATGTAACTCTCCGGGATTGTCCTACGAACCCACAAAAGGGGCAAAAAGTCACCAATACCTGGCCGAAATATAAAACCCTTATCGGGGCGACGACAGCTGGTTCTACAGCCTGGCAGAAGCCTCCGGATTGCATGGATATTGTACTGATCATGGTTTAAAATTGATTTGTTAATAAGACTGCCAAACTGCGAGGGGGCCACTCTTACTGGCCCTCTTTCTCTCAGGGTGTCTGGGCCACAAGAGCATCGCTCCATAACCTGTCGGATCGGTGGAGCAGGATGGGGCAAAGGGAAGTGGGGTCTAGGAAGAGATTGCTATGTATGGGAGTGCAGGGGGGGTAAGGGTGTGGATCTGAGACGTGATGGTCAATACAATGAAAGGGTAGAAGAGCAAAATAAGGGCGATGGAATATTGGGCAGTACAGGAGGGAAAACGGAAAGTAAACAATGGTGTGCCCAAATGTTAAAGGGGTGAATTTGCTGCAAAAACGCTCCATGGTGGTCAGAGAGTTTGAATTGTCAGGCCCGGAGAAACTGAGTTTAAAGGGGGAGGGGAATATGCTGAAAGGGGGGAAAGGGGTCAGACAGTCAGTCTCTGGGCATCAGGACCAGTTATAAAAGGGGGGGTGGGAATGTTGATCAAAGAAATCATGTGGGTTAGAAATAAAGCACATTAAGAACGGGATGGAAGGGAGATTACTAGCCGTGAACAAGGATTGAATACAGCCCTGATGAACTGGAGCTTTTGAGATGGTATCATGTGGGACTTCTTGTAATTGAGGGAGAAGCCCAGTCTGTGGAGAGAGTGGTGGCAGGTCACGCTGAGATGATCCAGGACTTTTTCGGAAGAACGTACCCCGATCAGCCAATCGTCCAGGTTGGGGTAGACTTGAATCTCCCCCTCTCCTGAGACTCGCTGCCACAACTGCCATCAGTATGGTGAAAACCCACGTAGCAGAGGTCAGCCCAAACAGTAGAACTCGAAACTGATCAAGAAAACCACCAACAGAGAACCTCAGGTACTTTCTGTGCTTGAGATGGATTGGCACATGAACATAAGCATCCTGAAGGTCCAATGACACCATCCAATCTTGGAGCTGGAAGGTCTGAAGGATCTGAAAAAGTGTGACCATTTTGAACTTGTATCTCAAGTCCAAGATGGGTCTCAGCCCTCTGTCCTTTTGGGGATCAGGAAATATGGAGAATACCATCCTTTGTTCCTCCGATACTGGCTCTACAGCACCTTTCTCTAGCAGGGTCAACATTTCATGCACAAGGAATGGATCTGGAACCTTTAACGACTGGCTTCCCGGTGGATGATTCAGAGGTCTCTGATCGAAGGGGAGGCAGTAACCTTGATCATTACAAACCATAGCCCAAGACTCTGAACTAATACCCCACCATTCTTTCAGATGCTGAGACAGTCTGCCTCCCACCGGAGTCGCGCGAGTCAAGACCTCAGCGGTTTTGCGGCAGCTGAAGCAGTGGCTGGTGGTAAAGATGTTGCTGCTTGGGTGGGCTTTGAAACTCGCTTGTCCACCACAAGGGAATCTTCTTTGGCCTCTTTGACCAGCAATTACTCTCGCTCTTTCAACTGAAGAGTAGTAGTTAAAGGATCTACTCCTCCAAGACGTTCCCACTGGGGTGAAAGGGCTGAGGCTGCCAAATAGAGGCACCTAGAGACTTGGCTGCCACCTTTGAGTTCTGCAGCTTCTCAAGGCTTTAGTCAGCCTTGCTGCCACAAAGATGAGACCCGTCAAAAGGCATATTAGGGAGTCTAGACTGCACGTCCTGTGCAAATTCAGACGTCCTTAACCACGAAAACCTGCTTATAACGATGCTTGCCGCCATGGCTCTGCTAATACTGTCAGCCGAATCCAAATTCGACTGAAGAGACTCCCACACAGCCTCTTTGCCATCTATTACAATGGCCAAGAAGCCGTCTTTCTCTCCCCCTTCGGGAATATGTTCAGCCGACATGGATGCAGTCCCATAGGATGTAGGTGAATTTTTGCAAGGGCACATGTAGAGTTGGCTGAATTGAGAGCCATGCTCGCAGCAGAAAATACTTTCCTTAGCAGGTGTCTATACATTTATCATCTCCATCTGGTGGGATGGTCGGATAGGCAGCCTGCTTGGAGGTAGCGGTTACTGCTTGCACCACCAGACTTTGTGGGGTAGGCTGTTTTGACAAGTTGCTGGGGTCACTACTTGATGGCCAATTTTTTTGGTCAAATTTCTATTGACCTCCGGATTTGATTCCGGTGCTTCCCAACTAGTCCTTTATCCTGATATCCGTGAGGTTATCCTGTTCGAATAGGAGGGCAGGCCTGCTCCATCCCATTAAAAAAAACAAAAAAAACAAATCAGTGACCTTGGTCATTAACAGTCTGTAAGATGCATCTGCGTGGTCATCCGGTTCTGGCTTACCAAAATCCAACTCTGGTGAAGGGTCCACCCTACACACAGATCCTGCAACCTAGAGATTTCTCTAATATAAAACTATCAGGGATATAGGAGTGCCATATTGCAATTCAAAAGGTGGATCATTGTCATCTGATGGCTCATGGTCTTCATGAATGGATGAGAGTGATTTAAAAAGAAAAATCCTTTAGTCACGGGTGTGAAGGTTTTCGGAATTACTGGGGACGACGTTGATTGTTTCGAGCCAGATGCCGATGGAGTCGTCGATGGCACTGGTGGCATCGAGGACTTCGATGTTAACTTGTATGTGGACTTTGTCCATGACGGACTTCGATAGCGCGAAGGATTTTTCGATGACTTTTGATGTCGACACCTCGATGGCTGAGAAATCTGGCCTTCATCCCGGGCTCAAGGGCACGCAGGATTGGCTCGAGCCTTTTCTTTACCGGCTTCAGAAGGCACAGTAGGAGCATGGCCTACTTGCATAGGGGGTTTCTGGCTCTCGAAAATGTTTGCATTTCCTACGTGAATGATTCCCATTCAGCCAGAGGAGAGGCCTTAGTGGGGCATGATATAGTCCTCTCTGGGGAGGAGTCGGACGAGGAAGATGAAGTAGGCGAGTTATGATACCTTTTCTTCGACTTCTGACGACGAGTGGTGGGAGACACTGTGACCTGGACCTTTTAGTCTTCTTCCATCGAGGAGAGTCGACTCTCGCTTTGGCGGAAGAATGATTTTTCAAAATTTTTGAGGGATTCTACCTACCGCCAATTTCCCTTTACGCTCCTTCAGAGCTTTGCTGGTCATCGGTTGACACTTCTGACAGGTCTAGGTCTTGTGCTCCACACCGAGACACCACAAGCACACTCAATGTGGATCCGTCAGCGACATTTTTGCATCGCAGTCTTGGCATTTATTAAACCGAGTCTTCGGGGCTGTCGGAGCCAAGACGAAGACATTATTGACGATTTTTGAAAAAATATATGAAGCGCGCCGTAGTTCACGAAGCGAGAGCTTACTCAGAAAATCAGAACTGAAGCTAATGGGTGCTGCACATGCTATATCTACCTTCGGTGACCTCATCCTCGAGATGGAGGCCCGAGGGACAGAGTCGATCGCATCGACGCAGAGCACCCTATGCCAAAAAATGTTTCCGAAGCAGCTGAAGCTGAATACTGGAGACATCAAAGATGAGGAATACGTGCTAGGACACAATCCATTCGAAATAAATTGGTACAAAGGTGGGGTGGGACAGGATTTTGGGCCCTCTTAGCTGCCACCGCACACCTCAAAGGTGGATTAGCTCTGGCAATACACCTGGGAGGGGTCCCACCCCAAGCTTAGAGTGGTTCCTGAACCCATTTGATAAGGCCCAATTATTGGCCTAGCCACTAAGTTCAATTTAGTATTTGATATGTGGCTGTATGCCGAATCAATTTTCAGGAGCCAAGTAAACGGGTAAAAGATGTCAAATGAAGAGCTTTATAATCACACACTGTCCTTCAACAGCTGTATAAATATATATATGCAGTTTCCAGTAAAAAAAAAAAAAAAAAAAAACACAGACTGATTATTTTGAAACTGCAGTCACAATCTGCCAGCCGCACACTGTCATTTACCTACAAATAGCTCAACAGATAAGGGGTGTATCGGTCACTTATACTTCCTAGAAATAGGCAAATAGTACCAAAAACAAAAATAGCATGTACAAATACTCCCAACAAAAAAGAAAATGGACACGTGACCCTGCTTTCAGCAAACAGCTACATGAATATGTTTGGGCCAGCAGTGCATGTAGAACCAGAGAAGGAAACTACCATTACTACTGCCTGATTGGAAGAGGTAAACATGTATATTTTAATGTGCATGAATAACTAGGTGCAAAGAAATAATTATGACAAAAAAGAAATTCCAGTTAAAAAGGTTTTACTCGCTTATAAAATACTCTCCTTGGGAAAGGGACTTACATTTTTACTCCCCCCAAAAATAATTTTAGTCCCAACTTTAAAATGGTAAACTACTCCCACTTCAAAATCTGGTCTGCAGCACTGCCTACAAAAGGGTGCACAATTGGCAGTCACATCTAGACACTAGCTTGTGATATTTAACTCTTGGCGAGTGGCTTTTGTATGGCTGGCTAACTAAATTGAATTTGTTTCCCCTACCTACATACAACATGTAAAAAGATCTGTGAATAAATACTGGGCATTTTGTTCATAATGTATTTAATATATAAACGATATTAATGAATCCAACTACAACTCAATGTTGGACTGACAGCTACCAGCATCTTTTTTGACTAGCTCTATATGAGAGAAGATCTAATATGTATTGTCACATAGCAAAACATATGAAAACGTTCAGCTGACACATAGAATGCCCCTATTGTCAACTTGATCAGGTGTGCAAATGATCAAGTTGATCAATGACACTGCTTTGAGGAAAGTGTCGCTCCGTTTTCACCAATGTCCATCCTATGTACAGTCCTTTATAAATTAAAACACCAAAAAAAGAAATACCAACTTTCCCAGGGCATCATCTACATCCCCTCGACTTGGTTCCTGACCTCGGACTCTCCCACGGCACGTTAAAGGCATGAGTTCGTCGGCTGGGTATGCATGATCCTGCAGAGGGGGAGAATAGAATTGAAGAGATTGGTTGTGAGGAAATGATGACATGTTTGGTCTAACGGTCCCATAGTTATATTTTGATCTGACATTTTGTTCCATCATCAATCTATCGAATGAGTTACAGGGAGTGCCATTAAACTGTGTAATAACAGATATTGCAGTGGTTAGAAAGTGGATGAATCCAGCATAAAAACATGGTATTTTTGTTTGATCGAATTTTGCCCCAAATATATGTATGTGGGGGGGGGGGTTATGTGAATACAAAATATGTAGAGTGGTTAAAGGGGGGTGGGGTGGTCGCTGTAGAAGGTATCCCCCACATAGAATTGTGGCAAAATCGATAAGTAAAAAATAAAATCAATGCATTCTCCATCGATGGATTCTATCGATAAATTAGCATATAACATTTTAGGACAGCATTCCAGGGTCTTATACCTCCTGGTTATGTCACATGTTTTGAGTTGTTTCAGATTAATGCTTTGTTGGTCCGTGCGAGACAATGCATTGAAACGGCCAGAAGTAGCAGGTAGCACTCCACAAAACATCAAATGTGTTTTATTTAAAGGATTCAGGGGAGTTGCAGCCAGTTCGTGAAAAAGGGCCTGAATGTCAAAAGCAGACATGCACATGTAGACTCCACACCCATGTTGAACCAAAGATCCTCAATGTTGACTTCTTAACAGG
The DNA here is from genome assembly GCF_040938575.1 of Ambystoma mexicanum. Taxonomy (NCBI): domain Eukaryota; kingdom Metazoa; phylum Chordata; class Amphibia; order Caudata; family Ambystomatidae; genus Ambystoma; species Ambystoma mexicanum. The sequence continues at coordinate 572,679,554 of NC_090922.1, read as the reverse complement.
AAAAGGTAATTGCAGCCCAGATCGAGAAGGGCAGACAGGCTGCATTATGAACATTAACTCCCAGAAGAGCTCAGTCTCATTTCCAACAGCCCTTAAGAACTTACAAGAAGCCCAGTTCAGGGCTATGCTCACAGAATAGCCAGCGTTCAAAACACACCCTCCTTTAAAAACGTCCATGGTTTCTACCAGCTTTTCCTGTCTATTGAACATGGCCATTTGCGAGTAGAAGGGCGTCTGTGGTCCTGTTCCCTTGTACATGGTTTCAGCACACTGGGGCTCACAATGACACACCAACAATGTTGAAAGTGTAATCGGCTAACAACGCTGAGCAAGACAGATCAGAACAATTACAGAAGACCGCTAGCACCGGCCACCCCATCTGAAGCCATTCATTCCTGCCTTTGAACATCTATTCTTGACTTGGCTACTTCTGGTCAATTGGCTTGGTAGTCCTAGAATTCCTATTCTGGAGTTTGCTTAATGGAGACATGTAACATACTCCCGGCAGTAAACACAGGCACACTTCAAGGGTCTGCTGGAGCACATTTCAAGCCCACCACACAGCCACACACTACTGTAAGTATTAGCCATTTATTTTTATGGAACTGCTATCACACAAATACTTACTTCTTCAGATACCCTAGAATTAACCCTGCTAATGTTCTGCAACAAGGATCTACGATCTTCATTGGCTGGATGACCATGCACCCAAGCGATCACAAACCCCATCCTCCTTCCTTTAACCTGACGGACCTCAGTTTGAACCTCTGTGATGGTTTTATATAATAATAATTTAGCATTTATATAGCGCTACTAACCCTCAGGTATCTGAGCGCTGCTTATTATTACCCACGGCGTGTGGAGCTCATTTATCCACCTCGGAAGGATGAAAGGCTGAGTTGGCCCTGGCGGGATTCGAACATGCGTCAGCAGGCTCTGCACAGATGTCAAAGCAAGCGCTCTACTCGCTGTGCTATCAGACCGGCTATATGTACCCACCACCACCACCACCACCACCCAGCCCTCCCAGTTTCCTTCCTCCGCAGATTATGTTCTGGAGCCCACAGGCCAGGGCACAATACTCCAACTTCCAGAAAGACAAGCCTTAGCACTTTGAAACTGAAAGCACAAAGCAGCTATACCAATATCCCAGACATCAAGGTTTGGAACTGTACGAATGCCTACTTCAGGGTTTTGAGAGGAAAAGTAATGGGCCATGTATATTTACTTCAGTAATAGTAGTGGTAGAGACACCGAGTGTGTTCCCTCTGTGGTTACATTAAGGAGGAAGCCTTCCTCTAGGCGGTTGAACATAGTCTGGTAAGGGAGCTGTGTGTATTTTCTCCCTATGGATGGATGCATATGACTATAATTGGTTACCTTACTCCCAGGTGGGGCACCACACTCATCTCACATCATGTAACATTGAACAGTCAGTCTCACCACTCAGGTTGCCAAGCATGTACAGCTCTGGGAGGACAGAGATTATTCCTTGTGCTGGTCAGTCTTCTTTTCTGTTCCCACGTTCAAATGTTGGTTGTGCAAAGGTGGATTAGCACCTCCAGAATATCCTCCTGGCTTACTGGGAGTGACATTTCAAAACTTTCTGGTGAAGAAGCCTCTGCACCAGACGGGCACATTCAAGCACATCTCAAATTCATCACACAACCGTGCATCAACAAGTTCTAATACCACAAAAACCACTGTACTAGAAATTGCCCTCACAGAACATCGCTCAGCATCACAGACTAGTTTTACTCCCATTTCTTCTGGTCAACATTCGTTTGATTAACAATGATTATGCATGCACCCCTACTACCAACAGTATACACGTCACATTAAACACCATAGTACCTTTCCAATCGTTAGTCTGTTAATTCCTATCCTACTTCTCCAATTCTCTCACCCTTTTCTGTTTTCCCTCCCAACACAGTCCACGGTCTGCTTCAACCCAGGTAGGGGTACAATACAACAATCTCTGGACAGACCTTAGCAGTGGTTATGGGCGCAGTATAAAAGCTTTTTATTGCAAAATAGTTTAACATTTGCAATATCTGATCCAGTGTAGCCTTGCAGACATTCTGGTAGGGGTGCACCTCAGATCAGAGTCACTGACAAGAGTTGCAGCGTGACCTGCACTGGGGTGTGGGTACCCCTGGAAGCAGGCAGCACCAAAGGCAAAATAACAGTGGAGCAAAACAGTGCAGAAGACATCTACGAGAAAGAAAGTCAGAACCCCTGTAGCAGATGAATGGAGTAAAATAGTAAGGGGGAGAACTGCAATGCAAGGCATAAATTAGTTCTACAAAAAGTGATTAGCAGAGTTTGCCAATTAGCAAACAAACGTATTTGATTAGCAATTTTGTACTGATATTTTTAATTTCACCAGAAAGTACCCACGATATAAAAAGAGCAAACATGCAGCTTGTTTGTGTACAGCTGAAGTAAGGCATCAGTGAGATGAGAGTCTGGAAAATGTGAAGTTTAGCTGCATGAATGGACACAAATAAATATGGTGAAAAGGTTCTGAAAACAGTTCTCTATGAAAGGCTCAGTGCAATTGGGTGCAGTTGGTTTCCCGTATATCGCCTGCTCGACCAATCAATTGCTGTTTAAGGAAATGTTCAAAAGTTTCATAAATCCAAAATTTTAAAGGAATGTCATAGCCAGAGACTAAGTATGTAGTATGGTGTTGTGGCAGGCAGAGTATTTGTCAATTTCAGGTGAACAAGCCGACCATTGATGGTCATTGATCTCAACGATTTTTAATATAGCGTTAAGTATGACCTCAGGGCCTCTAAAGGTCTCCAAACCAGGTAGGCCCAAGCACAGAATTACAGCCTTGAACACCCATTATAGCGGTATTTATCGCTATTCGTACTCAGATACCAGTCACGGGTGCAGATACCTTTTTGTTTTTAGAGGTACCAGGCTTTGCACAATTAATGCTTCCATTAAAAAGAAATTACATGTATGTCTGCTATTGGTAATAACTATTTCCAGGATCTGGACCGGAGCAGAGGGTGAGGGAGGAACGAGGTGTTCAACTCTAGAGGATACCCGTCCTGGGGCACTACTACCAAGGCCGGGGGAAAGCTGGGCAGAGTCCCTGCATGAAATGCTACTTGCCGATTCCATATGTGTTAATATATAATGCAAACATAATCATAAAGCAAAGAGCTCTGAAGGCCAACTACAGGGCAAGATATTGCAGTACATCTGTAGATGTACAGAGAGGATGGAACTATTGTTCACTACTTTGTGTAAACATCTACATAGCTTTGTATATTCATTAAGTAAGAGAAAAAGCAAGACTAAGCAGAGTGTATGGCATAGCAGGCAGAAAACTGGGTAAAATAGTGGGGGTAATGTAGTTTGCTGCCATCTCACTTTCAGGGTTATCTGGCATAAAGCAACGTTGTGATAAGATCGAATGTGAAGGAGTTTGGGATGAGCTCATGGGTTGAGCACTTGTTTCCACAGATTAATGCAACCAGCAGGTTACAGAACTAGGTTTGCCATCACAAGCATTTGGCCGTGTGATCATGCACGTTTTCACAAGTGTTCACTCGTCAATATAATGTCAACAAAATGAAATCTAGCTGAGAGTGTGAGATTTAAAATGTATGAACCTAAACTTTTAACATAACAGACAATGCAGTGTTTACAGTAACAATACTGTAATTATGCATTATGTATCAATTTACATTTTTCTGAATGGAATTGCAGGATTATCTTTCAAAAAATACATTTCACACACTTGCCTCATCCAGATTACATCTGCATGGAATTTTTGGAAAAAGAACTTTTCTTGCCCAGCACTCCAACAGAGGACTTTAGCACTTAACTGCTGCACTCTCTCTGCAATAGCCCATTTAAGCTTGCAGTGAAAAGAGTGGAGACAGTGTTGAGGTCAAGAGGAATTCAGGGTGAGCTGTGCTTTCATTGAACATTACAATCTAAATAGCTAGCTTTGCTACACAAGTTGCTATGCGTCACTGCTTAGTTTATGCTTTGCAATGTACTACGAAGTTTGGTAGGAAAGGGGCCGTGCCTGGGGAATGAGGCTTGACTGTCCACAAGCATTTTTTCTATTACTCAACCCTCCCTTGACCTAGGAGCTATAGCTGTGGGGTCTCCACCTGCTACGAAGCTTGTGAGAGAAGTGGTTGACTTGACTTGGTCCGGGGAGATCCTGGTCACCTGCCACACTTGTCTTTCCTTTCTCTCACCATCTGCGACATGCGGGTGCACCCTGCTGTTCCAACCTTTGAGTGGTGGAGAGTAGGATAAGTTCCCCCAAAGCTTACCCCTACTAGCAGCTGTCTGTCTCTACCCTGCATCCCGCAGAATGGAGGACATGAGCCATCTGTGTTACTCATTCTATCAACTGAGAAGGGTAAAGTGCTTTGCCAGCTCATCCAAGATGCTGAATAGTGATATGTAGCTTGCATATAGATCTCATATAGATCTCAGCAACAGGTGGAAGCTTACAAATTACATTCAAAGTATTTATTTAGTGCGATTACCTACTGGGAGCATAGATGATAATATAAGGCTGGTACATGAGGAATGCAATTCTGGAAGGGGGGGGGGACAGGTTTAAACAAAAAAAAGAAAAGTATGCAGTTTTAAATTCATCATTCGCGCCATCAATCTGGGAAATCTTTCATACCATAATTTATGGAATATCTGTATCATTAGAACAGGGGATCAGCTACAAGCAAATGAGCCTAGCTCCTGCCACCAAAAGATGCAGTCCAATCAACTGCTCGGCCATGTTGAGTCTGCACTCCGACGCATGCTACCCCAGCTATGTTTAGGCGATGTGGACTCACAGTTTGGGGGGGGGGAAATCGGGGGGCGTTACCTGCTGCGTTAATGCCCCCCGGGTTTATTGCCTAAGTAACGAAGTACATGGACAGATGCAGGTGCCTAGCTTTCCATGCCTAGAGAATCAAGCAGCACCTCCAATCAGCTGCAGTCCAACCAAACTGTGCCTGACAACGTCAAGACTAGAATGGAGTGTAATGACAACTTGATAGTGTGCACCTGATTAAATTCATTTTTTTTTGTCAAGGTTTGCTGACCAGGAATCATGGTTAGTATGCATTGATATTATTAAGGAATTTCTTTCAGACATACTTTTTTGAGGAATTGCACTAACATTGTGTGCGTTCCCTCCCCACACTTTTCTCAGAGAATGTCAATATACCTTGCAGTCTTATTCTTTTCACAGTGTCTTCAGATCTGCACCAGATATCCCAGTAGATAAGTGTTGCTTTTGCAGTCTACTTCCGTTCAAAGACAGCACAATTAATATTCTGCTCAATAACAAGGCCACACACTGGTATTACAAGAGTACGATTTTGTCTATTTTGTTCCTTAAAGCAATAGGATTTTGTGAGAAAAGGGATGTTTAATATGCCACATAATTATATAGAAAATGGGGAAGACCTACAAATCATAGGGGGGGGGGCCCTCAAAACAAGTCTTTAAAATTTAGGGCAAATACGCATACAAGAACTTTTAGGAAATTCGATAGAGTTCGAACATATCAAATGCCTACAAACACTTACGGGATGTTATGCGAGTGGACCAATAACACTACGTATGAAACGGAATTGTTTCTGCTCTTCAATAACAGCTATACATTGAACAATAGTAAAAAGCACTAATTTACTAAAACAAAAGCAGAATTTGCAATGCAGTGATGCCAACCTTTTGAGTGGTGGTCTGCCCCGTGACATGCATGTGGGTGGGTGTTCTGCTTATAATTCTATATTAAATGTACGTACCACCAAAAGTTATGTAAAGCAGAAAATACTACGATACTGTTTCCTGATTAGCCGGTTTACTGCTAAAGAAGAATGCACAAGACAAGCAGGTTTTCAACTTTACGAGGCTTCCATGAAACGGCATTGCTCGTGTCCTTGAACAAGAGTCCTCGTTTCCACCATTTGAGAAAGGCACCCTTTTTAGTAGGAGGGCACCATACCCAAATTCTGAGACCAAACAGATACTTTTCATTTTATTAAAGAAAAAAAATAGTAACACACAAATACCGCAGGCTTCAAAGATGCAAAAAGAAGTGCCAGTATAGTATTCAAGGCAATGGATTTTTTCCTTTCAATACATGGCATACGTAACATGGCACCCAACCGGTTACAATTTAGATGTTCTGGCATACAACTCAGATCAGCCACAAGCCGCTTAGCGGCGAAGGACCATGGGTGTTTTAGGCCAAATGATCTGTAGGGAGTTAGGTTGGATGCTCCAGCAGGGCCTCCTGCTACTGTTGTGCGGTTTGTGATTTCACACACTGTTCAATTTCAAAGCTGCAACTGAAGATAGCCTTCCAAGTCTATATTTTGGTTCCTATAGACACGCTCAATTTAAGCGCCCAAGTAAATCATCAAGAAGTCAGTCATACAAAGAAAACTGCCAAATACCAAAACATTCAAAATACCTTTTAAGGTGTCAGTTGAGTGAAGGAGATTGATACTTAAGATGTGTATTCCCCCCATTTTGTTTTAAATACTGCACATTAAATTATTCATATGGGTGGTGGCAAATACATACAAAGGACTATTCGCCCCCATAGCGCTTTGAAATTAGAACAATGGCAGTAGGTGCTATACAAATATCAAGTGATATAGATTAACAAATCTGAACACTCATGCCAAGTGGCGTGTCTGGGAGCTGAAGCATACTAATTTGGCAATTAGATTCTCATGATAAGGGTGATATATCCGATGTTTGGTGTGCCAGTTTGCTGTACAATTGAAGATCTGATACCTAACGGAGCAAAACATGATTAACATCCTTCTTTATGGATTTCACCTGTCATTTTATGCAAACACATGCTTCATTCAAAGGCTTCCTTAGGGCGTGTTGTGATACTGGAGCATAGTAATCTGATAAGTAGATTAAAAATTTATCAGGCTTATTTTGACAAAGAAGGATGTTGTTAATCCTGCTTTGCTCCGTTAGGTATCAAATCTTCAATTGTACAGCCACACATCGGATATATCGCACTTATCATGTGAATCTAATTGCCAAATTAGTATGCTTCAGCACCCAGACACGCCACTTGGCATGAAGTGTATGGAGCCTTCTTTCTGCAGAGTGTGATGGATTTTGAAAGAAAGTAGGATTAACATGGAACTTTGCAATGAACTTGGGTGATAAGCTAGGATATGTTCGGAGAACAACCATGTCCTTGTGTATAATGAAAAAGGGGTCTTGTATGGACAAAGCCTGTAGCTCACTGACTCATTTTATGGACGTGATAGCTACTAGGAATGCAGTTGTTTTAGGGTGGCCTTGTGCATAGGCTCAAAGGGAGGACCCATGAGCTTGGAGAGCACAACATTGAGATCCCAACCCAGAGGAGCGTTGGAAATTGGGGGATGGGGGGGTGGGGTATAGCCTCTTTACTCCTGCCATGAATGCCTTAATGACCGTGACTTTCCATCAAGGCACCTTGTTCTGTGAAGTGGTGTAAGCTGACAGGGTCGCCAGATGCACTTTTATAGAATGAAATAATAGGCTAGGCTGGAGTCTAGTAGGTAAAGCATGTAGTGTAGAATGTTAGCTGGAGAACATTCTATTGGGTTTAGTCTTTGTAATGTGCACCATATCACAAATCTCTTCCACTTATTATAATAGCAGTGCTTGGTGTTGTGTTTCCATACACCTTTGGATATCCTAAAGTGTAAGGTGTATGGATATACATAAACCTTTGTGGAAGATTTAAGTGGCTAAACTCTACAACTTCAGGAGCCAAGCTGCTAAATTCATATACTGTGGGCGCGGGTGGAGGGATGCCCCTTTGTGTTGCATCAACATGATGTATGGGCACGGTAGCTTGACTGGGTCACACATGGCCAGTTTTTTGAGCAGGTGTGGAAACCAAAGCCGCCTCGCCCACATAGGATCAGAGTTACTTGTTCCTGGTGCAAGCTATCTTACGCAAGAGTGGTGTCGGGGGGGGGGGGGGAGCATAAGCACATTTCCCTGACCAGTTCATCCACAGGGCCTTCCCCCTTGGACCCTGGTTGGGAAAACATGGATGCGAATTCTGGGCATTGTGTGTTCAGGTTTGTGGCGAACAAGTCTAGTGGGGGTGACACCATTATGAGAATATTCGGTCTAGGATATCTGTCGAGTTCTTCTGGTAGAGGGTGTCTGCTTAGAGTGTCTGCCAGAGAATGGAGTGCCCCTGGAACATGTTGAGAATTAGGAACATGTTTAGCTTGATTGCCCAAATCCATATTTTTTGCATTTTTGCGATAACTTGGACAGACAGAACATGGCCCATGGTGCTGTCTGTGAGGACCTGCACTGTTTGACCCTGGAGATGTTGCTGAAAGGCCTGAAGAGCCTTGAGGACTGCCAAGAGTTCTAGGAAGTTGATATGTCTTTGAGCAGTAGTGTGTATCCACTGGCCATGGGCTGTGTGGTGGAGGAAGTGACCCGCCAACCCCTCCCAAAATCAGACGAGTGAGGAGTCCGTTGTTGGGGTCGCTTGTGCTGGTGGAGCGCGAAAAGGTTTCCCCTTTAGCAGGTTGTTCTTGGACCACCAGCAAAGAGCCTGAACCAGGGTTAGTGAAACAACCACTAGATTGCCCCCCCTGTCCGCTTGCCGGATACCACTGTTTCGCTAACCATTCCTGCATTGGCCACATGCGCAGGCGCGCGTGTGGAACCAAGTGAATGCATGAGTCCATCATACTGAGCAAGCGCATTGCTTTGCATATAGTTATCTGCCGACACCTTGTAGTGAGGTACTTGCAACAGCATATTTTGTATTTGCTCGTTTGAGGGGAAAGCCAGCTCCTCTTTTTGTCTTTAGAATAGCCCCTAGAAATTGTTTTATTTGGCTGGGGACTAAACTTTTTTTCTCAATGGAGAAAAATTGAAGAGAAGGTTTATTTTTCTTTGCGTATTTAATCAAATCTGCAGAGATTCCCTGGTGATTGGCCAGTCGTCCAGATAAGGGTATACTGGGATGGACTTTCTGCGCAGGTGTGCTGCCACTACTGCAATCACTTGAGAACTCTTGCTGCGGAGGCGATGCGGAATGGGAGTAGTTTGAACTGGTAGTGCACTCCCGCTATTTTGAAACGCAGGTATTTTCTATGCGCAGGGTGCATTGAAATATGAAAGTATGCATCTTACATATACAATGATGCCATGTAGTCTCCCAGTTTTAGAAGTGGAATCACCTCTTGCAGTGTGGTCATGCAAAACTTTGGGTTTTTGACATTTTTGTTTGCGGGGCACAGATCTACTACTGGGCACGTGGGGAGGTCTTTCTTTGGAACAAGAAAGTACGTGGAATAAATACCCTGGTTTGCCTGCTTTGCTGGGACGATCTCTGTGGCATCCATTTCCAGCAGCGCCTTTACTTCTTCAGAGCAGTATGGTTTGTTCTTCTGCTGTCATTTTCCTCTGTCTTGGCGGGCGGTAGGGTGGTAGGGTGGATTTTGTAGCAACTCGATACAATTTCCCCGCCTGCCACAGTGGACAAAACCCACTTGTCCCACATTATCCCCTCACATGCGTGGGCAAAGTGTGAAATTCGGCCTCCTACTGAAGTGGCATGGGAGGGGACCTGAACCGGTGTGTCATTGTTTCAGAGGGAACAAGTTACTTACCTGTAACTGTTGTTCTCCAGCATGGGTCTGGCATGGATTCACATGCTCATGAATATTCCCTGTCAGGCTGGGAATCCTCGGTAAAGAATAAAATCAGTATCAGTTTCGTTTCTGATCTGTCTTTCTTAGTAGTAACCAATCACTGATCTCTGGGTCATACTGCCCCCAGCCAATGACTGCCCTCTCCCTAAGCCCCGCCTCTGGCAGCCATCCCCAGATTTGGTAGCATGCAAAGTGGCAGTATGACCAAGTGAAGAGCCGCAGAGGGGTAGGAGGGAGGGTTCGCGTGTGAATCCATGCCAGACCCATGCTGGAGAACAACAGTTACAGGTAAGTAACCTGTTCCTTCTTCAGCATAGGGTCTGGCATGGATTCACATGCTCATGAATAAAAGAATACATAGCAGTATACACATGCACAACCACGGGAGGTGGCAAAGGCTCAACATTAAGCATCACATCCAAAACTCAACATTAAGCAATTCTTACCTCCTCACCAGGCTCACCTTAGGCGAACAGGTTGCGCAGCACTGCTTGGCCGACTGGACTCCTCCCTGGAGTCCCGATCGACGCAGTAGAATCTTGTGAAGGTGTGCGTCGACCTCCACGTAGTAGGGGCACACCAGACAGGACGGCCGGGCAGCGGTCGGTTTGCCAACCGGTGACAGTGCATGATGCAGCCGGAGAGCCATCTGGAAATGGAAATCTTCGAGAGCCTTCCCTTGATTCACAGACCCAAAGTTCACAAACAGTTGTGACGTCTTCCGAAAACTCTTTGTGCAGTCCACGTAGAACGTCAGCGCTCTAGCTACATCCAGCGAGTGCAAAGTCCTCTAGGCCGGCGTCGAAGGCGACGGGAAGAAAACTGGTAACACCAAGGGCTCGTTGAGGTGGAAGTCTGACGGCACCTTGGGCATGAAGGAGGGGTGCGTCCTCAGTACCACCCTCGTGTCATAAAAAGTTAAGTATGGAGGCTTGCAAGATGGGGCCTGGATCTCTCCCACTCGTCGTGCGGAGGTGATGGCCATGAGAAACGCCATCTTCCATGACAGGAACTTCAAAGGCGCCGAATGCATAGGTTCGAATGGGCCCCTCCCCGCCCCATGAGCCTGGTCAGCAGCACATTAAGCTCCCACGCCGGGGCAGGAGCCTTCACCGGCGGGAACGATCGAAATAGTCCCTTCATAAATTCCTTCACCAGACGATGAGACCACAAGGACGCCCATCCCGCAGTCCTGGTATATCGAGAGATGGCAGCCAGATGTATTTTGATGGAGGCGTGAGCCAGTCCAGCTTTGGCCAGCGACAGTAGGTACGGCAGCACTTGTGGGGCCGTAATCCGCAGAGGGTTAATCTTCTGTGCACGGCACCAGACAGAGAACCTCTTCCACTTATGGCCGTAACACTTAAGAGTTGCAGACGCCCTGGCCTTTGCAAGAACCTCTCTGCAGTCAGCCGGTATATCGTATCCTCCAAACTCTAGTGCTGCAGGAGCCAGGCCTGCAAGTTCAGCGACTGTGGGTCGCGATGGAGAATGGCGCCTCCATCTCTGGAGAGAAGATCCGCGTCTGCCGGCAGCTTGACTGGTGGGGACGTTGACAAGTCCAGAAGGTCCGGGAACCAGATCTGCCTCATCGGTGCGACGAGGATCATTCTGCACCTGGACTTCTTGAGCTGGTTGATGAGGCAAAGCAGCAACGGCAACGGAGGGAACGCGTATAGAAACAGGCCGTCCCAGGGGGAACGAGAAAGCATCGCCCATGCTCCTCGGTTGAGGGAACCTGCTGGCGAACCTCTGGCACTTGGAGTTCGTCGCCGTCGCGCAAAGGTCGATCTGGGGTTTGCGCCATCGTCGAAAGAGCCCATCCACCTGGTCCTGACGTAGTTCCCACTCGTGGCACGAGCGCAGCTCCCTGCTGAGTGAGTCGGCGATGGTGTTTTTTATTCCTGCCAAGTGGAAGGGAACCAGAAACATCCCCTGGGCGACGGCCCAGTGACACAGATCCTGGGCCACCTTGGATAGGGCTGGGGATCTAGTGCCCCCTGCTTCCGTATGTAGAACATCGTGGTGGTGTTGTCGGTGAAGATCCTCACCACTTTGTCCTTGAGGGACGGAAGGAACGGCTTGAGCGCCCAGAACACTGCTCGGAGTTCCAGAATGTTGATGTGGCGAGACCTCTCCTCCAGGAGCCAAAGGCCTCTTGCGTGGAGGTCTCCGGTGTGGGCCCCCCCAACCTTCCAGAGAGGTGTCCGTCGTCACCGTCTCCTGAAACGCTGGGGTCTGAAAGTCCGTGCCTGTAGTGAGGTGAGCACGGGTACCCCACCATCGGATCGCCCGACGGAACTCCTCGTCGAGAGGGATCCTGTCCTCGAAGCAGCCCGTCGCCTGAAACCAGAGGGTGTCGAGGAACTCCTGTAGTGGACGCATTCGAAGTCTGCAAAGGGGTACAAGATGCATGAGGACATCATCCCGAGGAGGGACTTGATGGACCTCACCCTGGCCACGTCCGTGGCTAGCAGGCGCCGTACCTTGCCCAGGATGGTCTTCATCCTCTCCTCCGACGGGGAGGCCAATTGCCCCACTGTATCGAGCTTCGCTCCCAGAAACAGTGCTACTTGCGACGGAACCAGGTGGGATTTGGGATAGTTGATGGCGAACCCCAGTTCCGTGAGCAGCCGGACGGTCCTCGCCGTGTGTTAGACGGCGAGTTCTCTTGTCCTTGCCCGGATTAGCCAGTCGTCCAGGTATGGGTAGACGTGGATCCCCTGCAGGCGCAGCTGCGCCGCCGCTTGTGCCGGGCACTTGGTGAATACCCTGGGTGCCGACTTTAATCTGAACGGTAGGGCTCTGAATTGGTAGTGGCGTCCCTGAACCACGAACCTGAGAAACTTCCTGTGCCCTTTTAGAATGGGGATGTGGAAGTAAGCATCCTCCAGATCCAACGACGACAGGAAGTCGCCCTCCTCCAGCTGCCCCAGCACATGCTGGAGGGTGACCATCCTGAATTTCTGCGCCTTGATGTTTGTTTAACCGACGCAGGTCCAAGATGGGGCGCCAACCGCCTGTCTTCTTCCTGATGAGGAAGTACCTGGAGTACACTCCGGAGCCTGCTGGGGACGAGCTCGATGGCACCATTGAGCATCGACCTTACCTCCAACAGCAGTTGAGGAACGTGATTCTCCTTCCTGGCCACGGGAGGAATGCGAGGGGACTTCTTTTGGAATTCCAGAGAGTGCCCGTTGGCCAGGGTGTCCAGCACCCAACGGTCGGTGGAGATGGACTCCCACACGCTGACAAATTTCGTCAGCCGGCCTCACACCGGGGTGCTTCGGTGGGGGCCCGACGACATGGCCGGGTCAGTCTTGCTTGGAGGCGGCCTTGCCGCCTTGGCGACGACAGCGGGATCCCCCTGCTTGCCGCAACCTCTGTAGGCTTCCTGGGATGAGGAACGAGCCGCCTGGCGGTATGTGGAAGAGCCACCGCTGGATCCTTTGGAAAGGGCCGTCGTTGTTGAAGTACCCCTAAGGCTCGCGCCGTCTCCGAGTCGGTCTTGATGGCCTGGAGGGATTCGTCCACCGCCTTACCAAAGATGTTGTTGCCGTTGAACGGCATATCCAACACTCTGGTCTGGACGTCCTGGTGAAAGTCTGTCACCTTGAGCCATCCTCGTCGCCGGAGGCAAACTCCGTTGCCCAGTTGGCGAAATCCAGTATCGGCAATGTTCGTTGCCACCGTTATGGCGTGATCCGACGCCACCTCGCCTTCCTGCAGAATTTGTAGGGCCTCCGCCCTCTTGTCGGGTAGGAAGTCTAGCAGGGGAGCCATCTTGAACCAGAGCTCCCTGTCGTAGCGGGCCACGATCGCTAAGGCATTGGCCGCCTTAATCGTCGTCGCCGCCGGGATGACTCGTCGTCCCATGGAGTCCAACTTCTTGCCCTCGCTGTCTGGCGGGGAAGTGGAAGCCGCCGCACCCGCTGCTTTCTTCTTAGCCGCTGCCGAGATGAGAGTCCGGCGTGGGCTGGGCCCTGAGGCACAAGGGGACTCGGTACTTCTTCTCGTACCGGTCCCTCTTGGCGGGTGTCGTGGAAGGGTTCTTGAGGACAGCAAGCCCCTCGTCCCAGATGTCGTTGAGCAAAGGCACCGCGAGGACCATCCTCCTCTTGGCCTCTCGTCGTTGGTAAAGAAACCCTTCCTTTTTTTGTTCTTCAGGGCAGAGCTGGAAGAGCTCGGATGCCCTGGTTATCATGGCGTGAAAGGAGCCAATTTTGTCGGCTGGAGAAGCCAGAGGGGGGGGGGGGGGGGGAGGCGGCGGTTCGAAGGTGATGGGATGTCCACTGTGTCATCGCTGCCGTCGCCGTCCGTCCCCATATCTGTCGCTGTATCCTCTCTAGGGTCCGGCGAGGGGGATGTGGGGTCCACAGGTCTCGCGGGCATAAAGGGCGGAGAGGGGTGGACTCTCCTCCACTTGTTCAGAGGGTTTCCAGACGGGCCTGGTTCTGGATCCTCCGTCGGGGTCTGTGGTAATCTCGTCCTTATCTCGGTACATAAGAATTGGATCGCCAACAAAATGGGCGCCGAGCTATCCTGGGGCTCGGGTAATGGCTGCGACGGACGGGATGGCCGCTCCACTGGGCCCTCTTCTTCGATCACGTCAGCGGGAACCGTCCCCTGGGATCGAACCTTCTCGAACCTCTCGTTGAGGCCTATGAACCTCTCCTTGAGGCCTTTCTCGGTTTCCACCAGCTCCTCCTCAGAGGCTGATTCTGAGTCTGTAATGGCCACCGGCCCCCCTCCCCTCTTTTTCCGCCCGGGGACTTCACGGGGGTCTTAATGATGGGCTGGAAAGAGGATTCCCTCTGCGGAGGCAGGGATACTCTGGGCCCAGAGGCCGTTTCCACTGGCGTAGTCTCAGCCGGCTTCACCAGGGTCGCAGCGACCACTTCGATAGAGGCCTTTGCCGGCTGGATCAAAGCCCTCACCACCTTAGGTGCGTCCTGGGCCTTCGCCTTGGGGGGAGGGTCAGCGCCTCGCTCCCCCTTCGAGATCGACCGGGCCGCTCAAGCAGCTTACCCGGGTTCTCGGACTTCTTCTTCCCCGAACCAGAGCGCTGGCTCGTGGTTGAACGTGCCGGGGAAGTCACGCCCTGCCTGGCAGCTGAAGAGCCCGACCTTGGCCTTCTGTTGGGCCCCCGTCTCTGGGGCGCCCTCACAGGAATTAGAAGCCCGCTCAGACTTTTTCTTCACCTTCTCACCTGCTGTGCCCTTTTCCAGCCAGGCGGCGATGCGGGAACGACGATCTTGCTTGGTCCGTTCCAAAAGGTTCCTGCAGAACCCACAGTCCTTCTCCACGTGCGACTTGTCCTCATGAAGGCAAGAGAGACATCGCGAATGCTCGTCCTCCGTGAAAATGTTTTGTAATCCGCATCCAGGGCAGCACCTGAACAACTTGGATCCGGGCGTCGAGCTTCCCTTGTCCTGGGCCATGTCCGTTGAGGTAGGCCGCAGATCTTCCGGAATCCTCCAAGAATCGTAAACTCGACGAAAACTTCACCCTTGAGGGGCGTAGAAGAATTCCGAAACGGGTCCCCGTTATCGGAAGTAGAAACGGTGGAGCTCGAGGCTCGATTAAACCAGAAAATGAGAAAATCTCCTGAAAAAGCGTGAAAACGCAGCAAAAACTCGAGAGCTAAAGCACGAGGACTCCCAACACTTGAGCGTGCAGTAAAAATCTGAGGATGGCTGCCAGAGGCGGGGCTTAGGGAGAGGGCAGTCATTGGCTCGGGCAGTGTGACCCAGAGATCAGTGATTGGTTACTACTAAGAAAGACAGATCAGAAACGAAACTGATACTGATACTGATTTTTTCTTTACCGAGGATTCCCAGCCTGACGACGGGGAATATTCATGAGCATGTGAATCCATGCCAGACCCCATGCTGGAGAAGGGTTGAGCCTCTCCCAGGTGAGGTTCTGCCCCTTCCTCTGCCCCATTTATTTCCTCATTGAAAACTGGAAGAGGAACCTTGGCCTTGCCCTAAAACGAGGACTGTCCGCCTTGAGTGTAGCCTGAGGAACGTTGAGCACCTGGACCCTGAAATCTCCTAGTGTTTGGGGAGCCCTCTTGGGAATAGGGTGTGTTTGTCCAAAGGAAGAGTGTCGTATTCCTTCTTGGCACTCTTAAGGGCATCTTCTACGGCCTTACCAAATAAACATGCCAGTGGAGACAAACAGGTTAAGAGGGTTGCCTGGGTTTCTAGCTTAAATCCAGACTGTCTGAGCCAGGCGTGGCATTTGATAAGCTTTCCTTCTGCTAAGATGTGTCCTGCATCATCTACCGCATCAAGGTTATTCTTTAGGATGCAGTTTGATATCTGCTTGCCTTCTGAGATGGTCTTCATTAATTGAGCCTTTAGTTGTTTTGGGACAGCTTCAATTTGGCTTTCCAGGGCATCCCATTTGTGGCAGCCATAACTAGCTAATAGCGTAGCGTTTTTAGCGATTCCGGTCTGGTAGGCTGCAGAGGAGGCGACCTTCCTCCCGAAAGTATATATCCATTTGCTTTCCTAGTCTGGAAGGGCTTCTGCCGATGCCAGGGTTGTGCCTGCCCGCTTTCTGGTGGTGGTGACCACTAAGGAATCTAGTTTAAGCTGACCCCCTAATATACAGGGGGTCAGTGGGCGCAGGTCTGAATAGTTTCTCTATTCTGGGTTTGACCGCCCTTGTGAGACTAGGCACCAGTAGGGATGGCTGGATGCATTTTAGGACACTGCATTAGTGGGATAAACTGGGTGGCGGACTTCTTGTACCCCAGAATATCTTCCACAAAGTCTTGTCGACCTGTGCCTCCTGAGTAATGATATTAAAATGCTGTGCCGCCTTTAGTATCAGTTCATTGTACTGAAGTCGATTGTCAATACCGGCTGGTCCTGGTGGTCTGGCGTAAATGTCACGTAAATGTCATCGTAAAACTTGTCTTGGCTATAGAGGTCCCCCTGAGACTCTGGGTCTCCTTGGTCATCATAATACATGTTTGAGAGGGGTCTTGGTATGTCGAGGCCGAAGTGCCTAGAGCAGGGGTGCTAGGCTGTGGCTCAAGACGAGACTTCTTGGCAGGAGGCTGCTGTGCTGATGCCTCTGGCTGTGAGGCAGCTTTAAGAATTGTCAATTGGTCAGGGTGCCTGTCCATGAAGGCTACGAAACTAGACATTTTCCTTATAATTTTATTGAACTGTTCAGGTGAACATTCGCATGAGGGCGGGAAGTCTGACATGACAGGAGCGGCCTGGGAAGGAGTTATACCCTTATGGTGGATGGCTCCTGAGAGAGTGTCTAAGGGGGTAGAAAATGTGTGCGTCTTTTGGGGCCAGCAGTGTCGAAAAAATTCTTTCTTGGCGACCTCGGTTTAAGCAGGGAAGAACCGACATGTTTCGTAATTACTTCCAGCATTTTCGGCATTGGGAGATGCCGAAACGCCTTTCACCGCTTGATTTTCAGCACGCAAAAGGGGGGCCTTTTTCTGTGCAGTGTCCGAACCAGCTTTCGCTTTTGGAGGACTGTTGTGAGGCAAAAGTGTACCCGATGGCCCAGAAGACAGTGAAGTACCTGAGGCGTTGTCCGTGGACACTGCATGGGCCTCAACGCCCAACGGTACAGTCGAGAGTCGGCTGTGGGGCATGTTCTTAGTGTGTTTGTGCTTGTGTGTGCCCTGACCGCCAGGTGTCCTCTCCATCACCGAGCCGCCGGCCTGCTTCTTGGAGTCAGGGGCCGGCACATGGGGTTCTGATATACATGCTTGCCTTCGGCGTCACTCATGACCACGGCACTGCCCTCGCTTGAGTCTTACGTCATGTCGATGGAAGCCTCGGCCTGCATGGCGTGAGCAGGCCAGCGTTTGGTCCACCTATCCTTTAAGGACTTTGGCTGAAAACGTTTACAGGATTTACAATCTTTTTCGGGGTGATCCCTCTGGAGACAGTGATTGCACACTCGGTGCATTTCCTTCCACAGGAATTTTCGGTGGCATGAGGGGCAACATTTAAAAGAGGTTTTGTCCATTATATTTTAAAAAGGGCAGATTGGCGAGAAAAGAGGAAAGAAGATAATAGAATAAGCATTCTCTAAAGAGGTCAAAATTAAGAAGCTCCCGCTCTCTCCATACTGTAATGGGCCGAAGCCCGAAGAGGCCCGTGAATGCCGCGTATGGTCATCGATGAGTCGGTCAATGAGGAGGGTGTTCGTTGGGAGCAGTCAGGTGGTCCTGCGGCAAAGCGAACAAACGAAAGGAAAGAAAGTCTATAATTACAACTTTAGCTAATCAAAAGGCATCAGCCATGGAAGGCAGCTCTACATTTGCGACCGACTTCGATGCAGAAAAAAACAATCTGAGGGACCAACGCGTGAAGGACCTTGGTTACAGTAGACATCACACTACGGATAGCATTACTAACATGCCTTGTCAATGTCCATTTTCGAGTTTGAAAACAAATCTTGTAATACTCTGCGACTTCCAATAGAGGTCGGCCTATGCAGAGCATGTGATCCAAGCAGCTCCACAAATATATACACACATACATATACACACATTCGGGGTGGGAAGTCTTTGCCTAGGCTTATTCTTATATTTACGTGGCTATATGTGATCAAGATACACAATCAACTCCAAAGCCCATCAAAGTAGAACGTTCTCCAATTATGAAGACATATCTATAGGGGGGAATGGGGCGACAACCTGACTTTCAAACGGGATACTGGTTAAACAACCCTACTACTAATTTGAGGAACACAAATATATGCCCAGTTAAAGCCCTGAAACTCAACCACTCACAGAAAATAAGGCCCATGACAACCGCAAAGGTTTACACTGGTGTGGGGCTCTTACAAGACACCCATCTGCAAGGGCTCCAATAGGTGGCATTCATACCCATTTTAATGCCTAGAATCAAGCAAATACTGAAAATAAAAACTAGGAGTAACAGATAGACATGTCTGTGCCTAATAAAAGTTACTTGCGCTGCCCAAGTGATGCATTTACACTAGTGGCATCAGCCGCCCTCACAAACAAGCATTGGCAAAACCAAGAGTTTGGGCTTTTGTGTAGTTATGGGATAAGCATTTCCTAGGCACTGATATAAATTTGTGCACAAGATCACAATCACTGAAAAATTGAGGCATTACCTGGGCATTTGACAGAAGTACCTATCAAAGGCTAATACCGCAAGAGCAAGACAGAACTGTTGGCTTTATTAAAAGGACTTCAATGCATGCAAGAGAGATAAATCATGTGGCTGAAGACACTTTGTAAAGGCATTTTTATTACACCAGTAGCCATTTACAGCTGCAGATATGCCATTAACTCTCAGCAGATTGCTCAAAAAGAATCATGGCATTCTAACGCTTGATGCGAATGCTTGATAAAACAAGCTCGAAGAGATACCAGGAGGGTGGGTTTTGGAAGGGGAGGGGCAGGTAGTGGGGTGGGAATGGCCATAGGGATTTGCGTGGCCATGGGAAGTCAAAGGGTGGGTAAATAACCGAAAACACAAAAGGTAGCAGGCGACCCTCTCTCGAAAGAACACAGCAGGTTAACCTGTTCAGTGGTTTGTAACCACTGAGAGTTTGCAGCCATCTGCCTTTTGCTCACTGTACCTGTCACAGATGGGAAATATTCATTTGCATATTGCATATCAGTCTTTGTCCCGCCCACATGGGCAGTCCAGCACCGAAATGCTATGGCAATTCCCTTCTGAATAACCAAACCCCCACAAGCTGTGTGTCCCTCCTCACATGCCATCTCCCTCCTACCTATACGCCAAATGCATTAGTTTAGGCTTCCTAATATCCTAAATTCAAGGCATAAAATAAGCAGTGTTGCATAGCAATTTGCTATGCAATTCTGTACATTTGCTAATCAAATGGACACTTGTGTAGCAAACTTAGCTATTTAAGTTGCCTCTCTTTAATGAAAGCACAGCTTGCATTGCATTGCATTACTCTCTTGCCCTCTGCCTTCTTCACCCGTGTTAATCGTCTCTTCCACTCTTAAGTACCAAAGACACGTGTGGCAGTGCTAGGCAAGAATCTTTTTCTTTTTCAAATAATTACAAACCAGAAGTAATCCGGATGATACTTTAAGCTTTCTATACCATATATATATATATATATATATATATATATATATATATATATATATATTTTTTTTTTTTTTTTTTTAAAAAAGACAGTCATGCAATTCCATTCCTAAAATTAAGTTGTTACGTAAAGCATAATTATAGTATTGATACTGTAAACACTGCATCATCTCCATGCTTTACAGTAAAGTTTAGTGTATCTACATCTTAGAATATAAATATTTCATTTTGTTGGGGAGGATGCATCAAGGCATAACATAAAAAGTGTTGCACAGCAATTTGCCTTGCAGTTCCGTTGGTTTGCTAATTAAATTGACACTTGTGTAGCAAAACTAGCTATTTTAAGTTATCCTGTTCAATGAAAGCACAGCTCACCCTGCATTTGTCGCTTGGCCTCAGGGCTCGCTCTCAGCCCCTTTTGAACTTGCACAGAGGAAAGAGGGTGAAGGGAAGGCAGAGAGTGAAGCAGTAATCATCTCCTCCACTCTGTGTGGGAGTGCTAGGCAACATTTTATTTTATAATATATTGCAAACCAGAAGTAAATTGGAAGGATACTTTTATTAAGCCAACTCTGTCTGGCAAACACCAGTATGCGTTAACTTTTATTTTTTAAGAGTCATGAAATGCCATTCCTAAAAATTCAAGCGGTTACATAATGCATAATTGCTGTCTTGCAAGTGTTAAACACTGCATTGGCTCTATGCTTTAGAGTAAAATTTAGGTTAATAGTGTCAACTATATTTCATTTTGGTGGGGAAGATGTATCATATTGACAAAGTGAACACTCTTGAAAATATACATGATCACACAGCCAAAGGCTTTGAATGGCAAGCCTAGTTCTGTGACCTGCTGGTTGCATTCATCTGTGCAACTGGAGCTCAATCCATGAGCTGAACCCATACTTCTTGACATTCTCTCTGATCACCCAGCTGCTTTATACCTGCTACCCTGAAAGTGAGATGGCCGCAATAAATAATATTGCACCTAGTTTGGCCAGTTCTCTGCCTGCTATGCCATCCGATCTGCGTAGTCCCTTATTTTCTTTCCTCTGACATAATAAATACACTAAGCTAATTGCATGTTTATACAAAGTTGTGATTAATAGTTCGATCCAGTCTGTACATCTACTGCAATACCATGCATTGTAGTAAGCCTCCAGAACTCGCTTTGCTTTATGATTACATTATATATTAGCACCTTCGGGAGACAGCAGGCCAAACTGTTTTCCGAGCCTTTTTCACAATATATATTTATGTCCATTCATGCAGCCAACCTTTTACATTTTACAGACGCTCAACCAGGTCTCTCAAAGTCTACGGTCAAGTAGATTTTTTCAATGGGCATTTGCAAGGAATGTTTGAACATTTTATTTAACATTTACTTTATTTGCAGTACATGTCAAATAAAAGTTCCACTGTGCATGGCTGGAAGCAGTGTGCCAAAGAGAGTGGGGTTGTGGTGACCTGCACCATTTTACAGAAAGCACATTTAATCTCTGCTAATCAATTTTTGAAAACTAATGTATGCCTTGCTTTAGTGAGGGATAGATAATCTAAAAGGTTCCCCATTTGCAATGTGTCCTTTTTGTTCCCCGTTTATATATCCACCACTAGTGCATTTTACCATTAAACATTAGCTCAGATCCCCAAAGTTGAATTGAGGTTTGGACTGATTTACATGCATCTACCAAACCCAAAATATACGTCCTTACAGTAAGATTAGGAAACCCAAGAGATTCCCAATTGCCTTTGGCACCTAGTCCCATATCTTGAGATGAAATAATTTGGAACGATTTTGACTTCTCAACATTCAGGACATTAAAAACCTTGGACATTCCAGAGGGATCCGTTATTGTACACAGCTTTTACACTGTGCAAATAACTTCCAAAGCGGTCTCAGAGTATCTGGGTTTGTCTGCAGGTTGACATATTATGCTTTCGCCCAGGGTACCCAGACCTTAGTCTGCAGAGGAAATCCAGTAGGGAGAAAATAAAGAGCATGGGATAGCAAGTGAAAAGCCAAACACATAGGGATAAGGGATAGGATGATGTAGAAAGGGGGGTATGTTTCATGATCGCTTGGGTGCATGTGGATCCATTAAAATAGACCGGTACATCATAACTGTAGAAAGGAAAAGATGTTCCTAAGCATGTCTAACATCACACAGATTGTATATGTAAAACAGTTTAGAGGCGCAATGGGTAGTTAACTTGTAGTTTTGGCTGAGTGATGGGAGCAAGATGTGGTTCAGCTATCTAGTTAAGTCATGGTAGCTTTTTCATATTTTTCCACTGGGAAAATTCCAGAATAGTAATTTGGAACTGCCAAGCCAGAAGGTTAGTTATGGCCCGGTCTGATCTAGACTAGACTGAAAGGTGAATTTAGTTGGAGAACAAAAAGGGTAGGGAGCACTGCTATGGATTTGTGGGCGCGTTTTACGGTATGTTGCAAGCCTTGCCCTCAAAAAGATAGTGACAAAGTACAATATATTAGGCTGGGTGATGGGACAAAGGCCCTCATTAAGAGTATGCCGGTCCAGGAAAAAAGCTGGTAAAACAGTCGGTCATACCAGATCCAGCATTTTTCCCGGACCGGCATACTCCGAGTTTGACCGTAGGGGCACTGACCTGCTGGGTGTTCAGGCCCCTACCAGCAAAGAAATATCCCCCTCACCAGTGCCTGTGATAGGGGCAAGCCCATTCCATGGAGTTCTATGGGACTTCATGGAATGTGAACTTATTGCTGTTGCCAGCACCCGTAATATTTTGGTAACACCAAGATATCGGGCTCCGGTAAAAGTAAGGAGAGTTTGCCGATAATCTATCAGTGCTACCGGCGGGTTACCTGCAAACTCGTAATGAGGGCCAGAGTTCCCCGTCACATCTAGGTGCCACCAGCTGCTCTGCTCCATGATTTAGTACCCCAGAGGCAGTGAGCACAGAATCCTTCAGGTTCACTAGTCTATCAGCAGCTATAAGGAAGTCACCCCTCCATTAAGCCACAGCAGACACAGACAAGGACAGGACCGCTGCAGTGCGAGTGGTGGCACTGAACAAGGAATACCTCTGGTAGAAGGGGGGCCCCCCCAAAGTTCAGCAGAAGTCCACCATCTGGTAGACAGGAAGCAGACCTAACAGGTACAAACAGCACAGAGAGTAAAATAAACATCCAGTTAACCCCTAGTAATGACCAAGATAAACATGTGAGGCTCCAACTTCCATAATTACTTGCAGAAAGACAGTCATATAGACATTCTGGGCCAAAGGACCCATTGCACAGACATTTACACAGGTACCAGACCGGTCATGATCATGTCTCCATTAGTTGTGACCTTGTGATGTTCTACTTCTATGATAACAGTCGCTATGGTCCTGTAACCTGTGGGACTCAAAGCAGCACCAGAGACTTTGTCCAGGAAAGTGTCCATGGAGCACCAGCCAGCATGAGAGACTTTGACTAGGAGACAGTTTAAGCAGAACCTATCGAAACAGCGACCATGGGGTGCAACAGACATTTTACGAGGATTCAGTACCGGTTTCAAGTGATGGAATGGGGGTTGTTAGAATTCGAGGAAATAAAAAATAAAAAGTAATAGAAACTATCATCCATTCTAAAGTTAAAATTATATACAATCACCTTTTCAGATTTAAATATTATATTCTAGTATTTTAATGTAGCACTTTGAATCTATCCTAATTATTAACAATATGAATGTGTGACAGGAACTTAAAAAAGGTAAACATTATATATTCATAATCTGGCAAGGAAAAACAAGTTGGAAGATGTTTTGAATTTCTTTACGGAGTCGATGGACATATCAAATTCACCACTAAAAGGAGTTCTCAATATTGATTTTTTGGATATAAAAGTGACCAAAGACGGTAAAAGAAATTGGAAACTTTGTTGGTCATTAAACTACAAATCGAAATAATCTATTGCATGCCCACAGCTTTCACCCAAAAAGGATTGAGAGTGTACCCTATAGCCAATTTCTATGCATTAAAAGAATGTTTTTATTGAATGAGAATTTGCAAAAACAATATAAGAAGCTTTGATTTAATTGTAAAAATAGAGGTTATGAGAATATTAGTTATTTTAGAAAAACTTAAAATACCACAATAAGGAGGAAACATTACAAAGAGACTTGACCCAAAGAGATGTTTTGGGTAAAGTCATTGTCCACATTAACACGCAAAGGAAGGAACATTGATTGGGAGTTAGGCTGTGACTTATATTTAATCTTTAGACACTAGAGCAGGGCACGAAATGTTGGATAAGCAGGAACCCAAAAAAAAATAAAACTAAAAAACTGCTCCTGGGACTCTGCATTAACCTGTGACCAGGAGCTACTAATGGGGAACAAGGAGCTAGTACATAGCGTTTTTGCAAATCTAACTTCCACATAAGATGGAAACCCAATGGTGTCCATTATTTTTTACCCTTCATACTTCAAATGTTCCATCGATGTGTCCTAATTTTATTTATATATTGTCCCAAATGCGCAGAGTTATTTTGACATAGTTGTGTTTGTTTGGGATCAGTTGGCCGGGGGAAACAAAAGTAGCCCCTGATAGCTGTTGATGCCAAGCTAACTAAGTTCTTATAGGCTACAAGCAGGAGCTAAATAGCTCCCAGCTCCCCTCAATTTCTAACCCTGCTAGACCAGATCTCTGATACTGAAAGTGTGAAATATTATGAATTATTGGATGTAGATCATATCAACTGAAGGAAGTATTAGCAAGCTCTACATTGTTTGAAACATTATCAGTCTTTCCTTCAGGAAAAAGTTGAAATGTTCAATGATATTTGACATTGCTAACTGAGATGTCACATTTTGGAAGGAATAGAATACATGGTTGTCCGATACCAAATATTCATTACATAGTTGTATGTAGTTATTCATTTGTACCTGCCAAAAGATCTTGGATTAATCACATTACAGAAATCTAAGATAAGTTTACATCAAAATCATGATTAAAGTGCAAGTCTGCGATTCTGCGTTTGAGGTAACTCACATAATTCAGTTCACTGAAATACACCAAGTCAGATGTGATGAAGCCGATGGAGTCATCACCGATTCCCCGGTGGTGACCTCCTCCCATATGGCCAGGGAACAGCAGATACTACCCGATTCTGACCCTGGGTACAACCTTCTGAGAGTGGTCATCGCTTCATCAGGTGAGACATGGTATACCCCATTTTGTATTGAAAATAACCCTCCCATATCCAACACGGCATATTGGTAGACATGCAGTCCTTCTCTCATGAAGAATAGAGAAATCACCCTTTTCAATTCAACTCATAAATCATCCAGAACTCATTCACCATTTAAGAGTAGTCAAAATGGTTATTTATGTTTTTCAAATCAATTCTCAAAAGTGAACTTCATCACCCAGAATGACCAAAACACTGGGACGAAGAAGAGGAATCGAGCAGTACCGAGAGAGAAGCTACAAGCACAGCGAGGGTGCTCGCACATGCCTGGGCCAGGAACTTTAAGAGACACTGAGGCAGGGAATCAATGTCTGCTGCTGGCTAGTGAGAGCCTCGTCTCTCTGTGAAGGCAAATAAACCGAAAGGCAGTTACCGGCGTAGTGGAGCCAGGCGGCACACCATCAAAGGAGGAAGAGGCTGCACAAGAAGGACACGCTGCAGGAACGCCAGGAGCCGGTGACAGACTCCTCAGTGTTTGCATGTGACAGAGAGCAGCACTTTACTTACTGGAGCTCGGGGAGGAACACACGTGCGAAGTGGAAGCCGCAAAGGACAATGGAATCAAGAAGAGGCAGTCGCAAGAAGGAAGCAGACAGATGCTTCTCCGGTTGACCAGGGAAGAAACGAAAGACACCACCAAGAGGCAGTGGGGACCCCGGGGTGTGTCAGCAGCAACGCCGAGTGAAAGTGGTTAACACACAAATGACAAAGAAAGAGGGAACTAATAAAGCTCATGTAAAATGAACCCCTTTCAAGAAAAAGCATAGAAGTTATGCATATATGGGGAAAACCCAAACTGGATAATATATCCAGGACCGATTGACTAACAAAGTGTATATGCAACTTTGGGGAAGGGCAGAAGCCCTGTGTGAAAACAAGCCCTGGCAGGAGAGTATACCAGGCGACAAAAACTGTATGATAAAGAGATCGTGTGAGGGAATACAAGGACTAGAAAAAGAGAAATGTGAACCAGCAGAGGAGAAATGGAAGCCTGGCAAAAAAAAGCATAGCAAGTGTTCTGGAAATACAATTTCAAAGTCAAATTAGTTTGTACATCCATTAGTGTGAGCCTAGAAAGGCACAAAGAACTGTTGTATGTGAAACTCGGAGAGGCAAGAGGAATCCAGGGGAAGGAAACCACCCTCTGGAACAAGGATCTCTATCCTGGAAGAATGTATGTGTTGGAGCCATTTATTCTTCTTTTGTTAACTGTGGAGAATCCTGCAGATTCCCCACCAAAACCCTTCCTAAAGTCTCCTCCCAGGTGGCCAGGAGAGGGCAGATGTTTCCTGATCCCAATCCCAGGGGTGGTGTATTGTGGGAGGATCACCTGGTTGGAGACAAGGCCCAGGGTAGTGGGGAGATTCTGTGGCATGAGGCATTGTATTGCCACTAGGTCAGAGGAGGTTTGGCTTATTGCCACTTTAATATATCCCAACCTCCTAGTAAGACTGAAATGGTAAGCTCCAAGGTTCTATCTTTTTTAACCTATTTTATCGACAGAACAAGTCGCCATGAAAGTAAATATCCCCCTCAATATCAAGGGTACACTACAAGAAATGGCAAGAGGGCTGCTTTCTCTACATCTATATCTGGTCAAATTAAAACTCACAATCCCTCTTGTTAAAATGTTAAGGGAAATAGCACTTCCCTTAAAAGTATTAAACAAGTGGGAAAACCTACTTTAGTTAAAACAAACTATGCGTCACAGAAACACTCAGGGACTTGATGAAGAAGAGGACTGACGAGGCATGCAGAAGTAGTGTCAGACAAGCAGGCCTAACAGCCTTTGCCAGGGTCAGGCCATTAACCCTAAGGGTCTGCACCCAAAGCCAATTGCCCCACCTGTGTGGCATAAAAGGCTGGAAGGCTGGCAGCAAAAGTAGCAGAAGGAGAAAAGCACAAGGCTGGCAGATCACAAGAAGTGTGACCAGTTAAGGGACACGAGAAGAGCAGATTTCACCTGCAGGTTCTGAGTTGGTCCTTTGTTCACAAACCCTGTCAGGCTGTGGCTGCACAAGAAGAGACTTGGAAAAGTTTACGGTTTACCCAGGTGGGCCCACGAGCTGCGACTGCAGAGCTGAGGTTGTGCAGATACCCGAGGCCTGTGTGCAGAAGCAAGCAGGAGAGAAAGACTCTCCTTAGTCGAGGGTGCATCAAAGACACCCGTGGTGCAGAGGGGTGTGGGTCCCAAGGGTGCCTGAAGTAGTAGTAGCAGGAGGAAAGTCCGGAAGTGGAAGCTGCCTGCAACCGCAGTGTTTTGGAGCCGTTGAGTGAAGCTCCATAGTCCAATTCACTTAAAACACCTTGCCGGTAACTGTAACCAGCTCCAGCTGAACATGCATAGCAATCAGATCGAGTAAAAGTTTAGTTGCTGTGGGAAGTCTGTATAAGCAAGGAAATGTATCACACGCACATTTAACACAAGACAAAGTGCTCGCGTATAAGAAAAACTTTCTCTTTTGCATCATTAAATTAAATAATCCTACTGGAGTGGACATTTGTCTCCAATAAAGAGGGAGAACGCTAGTGGAAATCACTCGACTCGTAGCAGTTGACTTTCCTGAATTGTTGCAAGAGCTTTTACATCAAAGGGTCATGTACGAGTGATGGTGTCAGGGCTAGGCAAGTTGCTAGCATTACATGTGGCAAGCTAGTGTCCCATGGTTGCCAAAACCCTGTAAAGCCTTTGTTGCAGCCCCATATGCAGTGCATAAAGAGGACCTTTCATCTATATTGCAGGCAGGGCATGAGAACAGCCAAGAAACTACATTACCCAGCAGGCCGTGTGCTTCACAAGCCTGCCGGGAAGTAAAGACTCCCACGTGAGCCGCGCCCAACGATCAGCGCATGCGCGAGCAGCGCCCACATTTCCCCGCTTGCTATTCCGACTGCAGAGGAGAGCGGACGTGTTTCTCGGAGCTCCGTCCAGGGCAAGCTCGCGGGGCAATCCGCCCGCATGAAACCTTCACAGGCACCGCGTTACCTCTCAGATAAGTGCTTAGATTAATCTGCATACGGAGAGAAAGACTAACGAAGCGCCTGAAGTCGTGCATGCAAACATAAGCATTTAGGCGGTTAGACCGCAACGCATGGCTGTAAATTAACCCGCATGAAGAGTGCACATTAGGGGTGACTGGCTGAGCGCCTAAGCTACATTCCGGGTGAAGTAACCCGAAGCGAACCATCTCCGACCTTCCAACGGGGCAGGGCAGGAGGCATGAGTGCGGAGCCACGGGTGAAGGCAACCCAGCCTGCGCACATCATCGGGTTCCACCTACCACTGTTTTTGGGTGGAAACTTAGTATAGAGCGAGTTGGCCCAGCACACGCTCATTATTCTTTTGGTGTTTTCCAGCGGAACTTCGCTGCTACAGAACTATCGGAACTTCCTGAGCCGTGCTAAGGAGAACACGACTACGAACCGCAGCTAAGTGCAATTCCGATTCTTACTGAGTGTTAATTGTTTGCTACAAGGTGCTATGTAATGACACTAGGAGCTATGTAATACCAAGTGAACTGAATTGTGCGAGTTAGCATTCGCCTAGTACTGCACACAGGTGATTTGAAAGGCAGTAAGTTGCATGTTAACCTCATCCTGGTAAAGCATCCAGTGGTTAGAGCTCCAAGTAAAAGCTCCTAAGGGGTGGTTTCAAGCTCCACCAAAAAGGCTTCCAACTACTGGCAAAGGTGTGACTGTTGTGAATGGTATGAGTGGGCGGCGAACACACCACAAGAGTTAACGGAGGAGGCGGCAGGAGCTGAGGAGCATCTTTCCCTAAAATCCCCATTCCCATCCATAACCACTTCCTAACCCTTTTTCCGGTGATCCTACAACCCTCTACCCATCCATTCTATGGACCCTAATCCCCTTTCCCCGGCGGGTTGCGGTAGCCTGCGTTTCCACTTGGGTCCAGGCGCCAAGACCCTACGGGGAGGCAGGTGTTCGTGCTGCCTCTGCGTCAGACTGGATCAAAGACACCTGACAGAATAGCAAGCCCATGTATATTTAGACGCCTGGGCAGCACGACCAATCATGGCAGAAGTGGTAGGTCTATTACAGGAGCTCAAACAAGAACTAGCAGCAACCAGGCAAGACTATCTAGCACTAGCAGGGCAGGTCCAAGCTCTAACTGTCCAAAGTCAAGCCCAAGCAACCCCATTACCCCGTGAACCTCCGACGCCTGTCCAGGTACAAGTGTCTAGTGAACCCCAACTTCCATTGGCTGCCCCCGAACGGTACCAGGGTGACCCTCAAAAGTATAACCAACTCATCATGCAATGCCAGCTTCATTTCTTAATAAAAACCCACCGTGTTCCGGACAGAGCAGGCCCGCACTGCCTTCGTAATATCATACTTGAGTGGGGATGCGGCTTCATGGGCCACACCCTTGGTTCGTAAGGACGATGCTCTTTTATATTCTTGGGACGACTTCTTCGAGGAGTTTGGTCGGATATTCAATCGGCGTTCAGCCTCCGCAGAAAGACAGGGAATTCTTGACACTGCGACAGGGCAGTAAGGAGCTGGTCACTTATGTGACCTCTTTCAATAGATTGGCGGTAGAAACAGAGTGGCCTCAAGATAAACGAATGGCGCTATTTTATCAAGGCCTGCGGGAAGACCTAAAAGATTTGATTGCGCAAGCAGATCCACAACCGAATGATTGCTCTGGTATGATCGATTTAGCATTGCGTTTGGATCAGTGCCAAAGCGACCGACGTCAGGACAGAAGAAGGTGGGATGCCAAACCATTGGTACGTTTAGACCAGCAGAAATCCAGAAGGCCATCCGAAAGGAATGCGGGCTCTGAGGAACCTATGCAGATTGGAACGATACGGGGACCACTGTCCAAGGAGGAGAAGGACAAGAGAAGGCGAGATAAGCTCCGTTTATACTGTGGCAAAGCAGGGCACTTCGTGAGAGAATGTCCCACAAAACCAAAAGGGAGCCAACAGGGAAACGCCACGCTCACAGCGAGGGTGGCCCAGGCGAGCTTAGTAGAAGACACCCCAAAGAGCTTGGCTAATACATTTTATGGACTAGCAACATATGTACTGTTGAAGGGACAGTTGCGTTGGCAGGACGAACGAGTTCCGGTAACGCTCATGGTCGACTCAGGTGCGACTGGAAATTTCGTTGATAAGCAACTAGCGCAGAGGCTTGGACTCCCACTAGTCAAGAAGAGGCTAGAAGAAGAAGTAAAGGCAGTAGACGGATCTCCATTGTCTTCAGGACCCATCTCACAACAGACACAAGACCTACGGTTGACTTGCGGGGATCAGCATCAAGAACATTTGCGGTTTGATGTTATAGCAGCCCCACATTTCGGATTCATCTTAGGCCTACCTTGGCTGCGCACGCATAATCCCCGGATAGACTGGACTTCGGGTTTAGTTCAATTCTCATCAGGCTATTGCGAAGAATATTGTCTAAAGTCATGTGTCACTCAGATCATTGGGAATACGGACTTGGCACTACCCGAAGAGTACGTCGAGTTCAGGGATGTCTTCAGTAAAGCCGCGGCGGAAACTTTACCGCCACACAGATCTTTCGATTGCTGCATCGATTTAGAAGGAGCTGCACTACCATGTAGTAGGATCTATGCACTCACGGAGGCAGAAAACTAACATTTTAGGACCTATATTGATACCAACCTGGCAAACGGATTTATAAGGCATTCGACTCACCGGTCGCTTCCCCGTTATTCTTCATCCCTAAACTGACGGGAGATCTACGCACTTGTATAGACTACAGAGCAATTAACCGGATAACTATAAAGAATCGATACCCGTTACCATTGATACCGGTATTGTTGGATCAAGTGAGAGGATCCACAGTGTATACGAAGTTGGACTTACGCGGAGCATACCATCTAGTCCGCGTAAGGGAAGGAGAGTGGAAGACCGCGTTTCGGACCAAATTTGGTCTATACGAGTACCAAGTAATGCCGTTTGGACTTTGCAACGCCCCAGCGGCGTTTCAGCACTTCCTGGATGAGGTCCTGTGAGGGTATCTGGATGTTTTCGCAGTCGTATATATCAATGATATATCGATATATTCGCAAAACATGGGAGGAGCATCGAAAGCATGTACGAGCTGTTCTGCAAAGACTAAGAGAACATCAACTATATGCAAAGCTTGAGAAATGTGAGTTCCATAAGTCAACTGTGGAATTCCTCGGATTTATTCTTTCCCCTCAAGGAGTAACCATGGACAAGCGAAAGATGCAAACCATATTAGACTGGCCATCCCCCAGCTCAGTCAAGGAAGTCCAAACCGTGTTGGGATGCGCCACTTTTTACAGGCGTTTTATTGATGGTTTTGCTCAAAAAGTGTATCCCATCACTCGACTTCTCAAGAAAGGAGTGGATTTCCACTGGAACTCAGCAGCTGAAGAAAGTTTCCAGGGGCTTAAAAAGGCTTTTACCACCGCTCCAGTGCTGCTACACCCTGACCCTACTAAACCCTTCATCATTGAAACGGACGCATCGAGTTATGCTATTGGGGCTGTTCTGTCGCAGCGTGACGATCACGGGCAGCTACATCCCGTGGCTTACTACTCAAGAACCTTGCTACCAGCCGAACAAAATTATGCAATTGCGGATCGAGAACTATTGGCAATCAAGGCTGCGTTCGGTGAATGGCGACACGATCTGATGGGAGCTAGGCATACCGTCACCATCTACACTGATCACCGAAATCTGCAATTTCTAAAGTCAGCCAGAGCACTAAGCCCGCGGCAATGGAGGTGGACAATGTACTTTGAAGAGTTTGATTTCGTCGTCACTTATCGACCCGGTGCGGACAACAAAAAAGCAGACATGTCCAGGTATCCAGATTCGTCGTCGCCTTCGGTTGAAAATCCAACAGAACCAACATCCATTGTTGATCCGGAACGAATAATCGGGAGCATTGTAGTGGAAGATATGTTCCAAGGTATCTGAGAGGCTCTGACAGCACAAGAGCTAGCGCAGTGGACAACACAAAACACAGACCATACAGTAAAAGAAGGACTACCATTCTATAAAGACTGTCTCTACCTCTCAACCACCCGATTACGGAAACAGGCTCTTCACTGGTGTCACGATTCACCTTTTGTAGGGCATCCTGGAGCAACTAAAACGTTAGAACTGCTTCACAGACACTTCTAGTGGCCTCAAATGGCCCGAGATGTTCGGCAGTACTTAAGTCAATGTGAGAATTGTCTACGTAATATGACAGATCATCAACGACCCGCAGGCTTGCTTCTACCCTTACCAACACCACCAAGACCTTAGCATACAATTTCATTGTATCTCATCATTGACCTTCCTGAGAGTTTGGGATTCACGTGAATTCTGGTGGTCATAGACTACTTAACAAAAATGGGACATTTTATACCATGTACAGGCACGCCTTCTGCTAGGGACATCTCCGAGCTGTTTCTGAGAAACATAATTCTACTTCCATGGCATACCTCAAGGGATTATATCGGATAGGGGCCCTCAATTCACCTCCCACTTTTGGAATGCCTTCTGTAAAGCTGTTGGAATTGAAATGTGTGTCTACAGCCTATCATCCCGAGACAGATGGTCAGACCGAGCGCCTGAACCAAACACTAGAGCAGTATTTGCGATGCATGATACACAGCCAAGGTAAATCTTGGGCCGAAGTGATTTGGCTAGCCGAGTTTGCCTACAATAATGCGGTCCACACCTCTACTAAGGCAACCCCTTTTTACGGTACATATGGATTTCATCCAAAATTTCAGCCAATACCGGAGTTAGCCCCAATGGCACCGGCTGTGGAAGAACGAAGGAAAAAACTCATCAGTAGTTGGCAAGTCATACAAAACAACCTGTCCTCGGCAAAACAGAGCTACAAGAGATATGCAGACAAAAGGCGCAGACCAAGCCCACTGTACCAGGTTGGGGATACAGTTTGGCTATCCACAAAACACTTGCACTTCCAAGGTCCCAAAAAACTCCAACCAAGGTTTGTTGGCCCGTACCCAATTGAAAAAATAACGAGTCCAGTGGCAGTACGTTTAGCCCTACCAAAACATATGCGCATACATCCTGTATTTCATGTATCCCTACTAAAGGCAGCCCCCTCATCTTTAAAGCCCAAAAAAACCCTGCCTCCGATTGTTGAAGGCAACTCCAAGTATGAGGTTAAGGCAATGCTGGACTCATGTGTTAAGCACAATAAACTCTGGTACCTGATTGGAAAGGTTATGGCCCAGAAGAACAATCCTGGGAGCCTGCATCCCACTTGCATGCTCCTCGGCTCCTCCGTCAATTTCATCGTATGCACCCTTCTAAACCTAGGCCTGCGAGAGGGAATGGGGGGTGAGGGGGGGCAGTACTCTCAGGGCTAGGCAAGTTGCTAGCATTACATGTGGCAAGCTAGTGTCCCACGGTTGCCAAAACCCTGTGAAGCCTTTGTTGCAGCCCCATATGCAGTGCATAAAGAGGACCTTTCATCTATATTGCAGGCAGAGCAGGCAGGGCATGAGAACAGCCAAGAAACTACATTACCCAGCAGGCCGTGTGCTTCACAAGCCTGCCGGGAAGAAAAGACTCACACGCTGCAGAGGAGAGTGGACGTGTTTTTCGGAGCTCTGTCCAGGGCAAGCTCGCGGGGCAGTCCGCCCGCCTGAAACCTTCACAGGCCCCGCGTTACCTCTCAGATAAGTGCTTAGATTAATCCGCATACGGAGAGAAAGACTAACGAAGCGGCTGAAGTCGCGCTGCATGCAAACATAAGCATTTAGGCGGTTAGACCGCAACGCATGGCTGTAAATTAACCCGCATGAAGAGTGCACATTAAGGATGACTGGCTGAGCGCCTAAGCTACGTTCCGGGTGAAGTAACCCGAAGCGAACCATCTCCGACCTTCCAACGGGGCAGGGCAGGAGTGCTGAGCCACGGGTGAAGGCAACCCGGCCCGCGCACATCGGGTTCCACCTACCACGGTTTTTGGGTGGAAACTTAGTATAGAGCGAGTTGGCCCAGCACCCGCTCATTCTTTTGGTGTTTTCCAGCGGAACTTCGCCGCTACCGAACCCTCCGAACTTCCTGAGTCGTGCTAAGGAGAACACGACTATGAACCGCAGCGAAGTGCAATTCCGATTCTTACTGAGTGTTAATTGTTTGCTATAAAAGGTGCTATGTAATGACACTAGGAGCTATGTAATACCAAGTGAACTGAATTGTGCGAGTTAGCATTCGCCTAGTACTGCACACAGGTGATTTGAAAGGCAGTAAGTTGCATGTTAACCTCATCCTGGTAAAGCATCCAGTGGTTAGAGCTCCAAGTAAAAGCTCCTAAGGGGTGGTTTCAAGCTCCACCAAAAAGGCTTCCAACTGCTGGCAAAGGTGTGACTGTTGTGAATGGTATGAGTGGGCGGCGAACACGCCACAAGAGTTATTAACGGAGGAGGCGGCAGGAGCGGAGGAGCATCTTTCCCTAAAATCCCCATTCCCATCCATAACCACTTCCTAACCCTTTTTCCGGTGATCCTACAACCCTCTACCCATCCATTCTATGGACCCTAACCCTCTTTCCCCGGCGGGTTGCGGTAGCCTGTGTTTCAATTTGGGTCCAGGCGCCAAGACCCTACGGGGAGGCAGGTGTTCGTGCTGCCTCCGCGTCAGATTGGATCAAAGACACCTGACAGATGGCGATTCCCGATGCAAGTTAAAGCCAGTTTCTATGTGAAAGTGAACAAAAGTCTGTACAATCTAAAGGTGAAATTCTCCATCAAAGAGTGACCGCGTATGACATGCGTTACAATCATCAGAAATGCTATTACATTAAGTATCTGCTTAGATTCACATGCTGTGCATATAGTCCAACATCTAGTGGTAATCGCAGAGTATTGCGTTAACAAATTTCCCTGACCATGTTATCCACAGACCGTTCCCCTTAGAGCAGTTGTGAGGGTACCTGGAGGCGTAATCTGGGCATTGCGAGTTCTCCAGAGTTGCGATCAAGTCAATCTCTGGCAAGCCCCAATCTGCGAAAATGTTGGAGACAATGTCTTTGTGTAGTCGCCATTCATACTCTGTGGGTAGCGAGAAGTCTCTGTCGAGTACGTCCGCAAGAAGATGGAGTTCCTCTGGAACATGTTGAGACAGGAACAACATCTTGTGTTAGCCCACTTCCATGTGTTATGGGACAGTTTGGATAACCCTGGAGAGCGAGTGCCCCCTTGCTTGTTCACATAATACATGGCCGTGGTACTGTCCGTGAGGACTAGTACTGTTTTCTCCTATAACTGTGTGAAAGACCTTCAGGGCTTTGAACACTGCTAACAGCTCCAACAGATTTATGTGGTTGGACGCTACTGCTGGGGACCAAACGCTGTGCGCCGCACCCCATGAGAGAAGTGTCTGTCGTGAGAGTGGCTTCTACTGCGAGGGTGGCGACCGTCTACCCCTTCAAGAGGTTTTCCCTCGACCACCACTGCAGAGAGAGAACGAGGGCTGCCGAGACGACCACTAGATCGTTCCATTGTCCGCTGGCCTGACACAACTGGTTGTTGAGCCATTCTTGCATCAGGCGCATGCGCAATCGTGCGTGTGGGACTAAATAAATACAGGAGGCCATCATTCGTAACAGTCGCATGTCTTTGCGTACTGTCACCTCCCGACTGGCTACATATTGAGGGATTTGAAACAGTATGTTTTGAAACCTTTCGTTGGAGGGAAAGACAAGGCCGTCTTCTGTCCGAATCAGAGCCCCCAGAAATTGTTTGACTTGGCTGGGGTCTAGGCTGGACATCTTCTAGTTTATTGAGAATCCCAGACTGAAGAGGAGGTCTATAGTCTTTTGGGTGTTTGAAAGGCATGTACCGTACGAATCCCCTGTTATGAGCCAGTCGTCGAGGTGAGGATAAACTGGGATGGATAGCCTGCGTAGGTGAGCCTCTGCTACTGCCAGCACCTTTGTAAATACCCTTGGGGCCGAGACAATGCCAAAGGGAAGGACCTTGAAGTGATAGTGTTTGGCCTCCATCATGAACCTTATTTTCTGTGCACCGGCAACATTGAAATATGAAAGTATGCATCATTCATGTCCAATGTTGCCATGTAATCCCCCTGTGTTAGTAGTGGGATTACCTCTTGCAATGTTATCATTCGAAACATTTGTGGTTTGACAAATTTGGTTGCTGGGTGCAAGCCTAGCACAGGGCGCATGTTGAGATCCTTATTTGGGGTACAAGGAAGTACACTGAATAAATACCCTTGTTTATCTGTAGAACGGGAAAGACTTCGAGCAGGATCTCGACCTCTTGCAGTAGGATTTTCAGATGTTCCGGTGACAACCGCCTGATCTTCGGAAATCGGTATTGAGGTGGTCGGCTGAACTCTATATATTAACCATTGTTGACGGTCTTGAGCACCCACTTGTCTGTGGCATTTCCCTCCAATGCGTGGAAGAATGATGTCAACCGTCCCCCAACTGGGGAGGAATGGGAGAGACATTTCCGATTGAGGCCAGGAGCCTGTAGGATTGGTGCTTCTACCCCTCCCTTAGCCACAGCGCTGTACTCTAGACTGATATTGGTTTGAGGCAGCCGACCCCTGAACCGAGGACCATGTGTTTCCCGCTCCATACTCAATGTGAGGGGAACGAGGGAAAGATGGTCTACAAAAGGAGCAGCGAGAGCTTGCACCTCACTGCGGAAAGGGCCTTTGAGTTATCTGGTTTAAGGACTACAAAGTCTTGTGTTCTTTCTTCGCTGTTTCTAGTGCCTCATCTACCGCTTTACCAAAACAGGTTAGATTCCTCCACCGGTTTGTTAACGAGGGCCGCCTGAGTTTCTGGTTTGAACCCTGAATTGTTTAATCATGCGTGCCTCTTCAATAGGGTACCTTGCAACAGAGTTCTCCCTGCAGCATCTAGGGTATTCTTAAGGATATTGTGATTTACCTGCCTCCGCTCTGAAACAATTGCCAGCAGACGTGACTGTTGGTTCGGGGACCTCTTGCAGGCCTTCTTGGAGCAGATTCCACTGAACGTCGCTGTAGCTGGCCAACAATGTGGTATTGTTGCCAATTCTGGTGGAATAGGCTGCCACAGTTGTGACACAATTCCCCAGGGCATACAACTTTTTCCAGTCCTTGTCCGGCTGGGCTTTGCCCGTGGACAAGGGTACTCCTGCTCTTTAACTGGTCGTAGTCACCACTAGGGAATCTGGCGTGGCATGTCCTCGAATGTAGAGAGCGTCTGTAGGCGAGGGGCGAAAAAGCTTCTTTACACGTGGGTTCACAGCTCGTTTGCGATGGCATTAGCAAAGAATTCAGTAAGGGTATAGCCTGGCTTGCAGGTGGTTTCTGATTCAGGAGATCCTCCACGAAGTCAGCTTCTTGCGTGGCAGTCTGAGAATGTTCGGCAGCTTTCTTCAGAATATCATTAAATGCCATCTGGTCATCTACGAGAGATGCCTGTCTTATAAGAGATGAGGGAGGGTCCATGCCCAATGTGTCCGGATCAGGTGTATTGGTTGGTGACAGTCATGGTGCATTATCCACTGGCTGCTCATCACCCTCAATCTGGGGCCTGGTCAATAGGGTCCTCAAAGGGATCATCTTCCTGAACATACGGGTCCTGAGGAACCTCCACTGGTTCAGTCAAGTGAAGCACCTCCTCATGAAATGGGCAGGTGGTCCTTTGAAACTTAGATACAGTAGGGTACAGGTCTTCTTCACTAGGCCTCTGAAAAGGCCACAAATTTGGAAAGTCTATCCATACACCCATCAAATCCGTCTCTGTTCCATAAGGAGGAGCCAGAGGGGTCTAGAGGGGGAGGTGGATGGGGGGGAAAGAGTCAGGGGGGAGAAAAGGGTTCCTTTTGGGGGTCAGGCTGCTTAGTGCATCGTGATTTATCTGCAAGAGTCTTAGCCAGGGGTTGGGGACCTTCAGAATAGTCATCCTGCCTTTCTCAGCGTGTGGAAGTATCCATCGACCAGTCTTTATGCATATTAGCCGTTGAGACAATCTTCGCAAGACTCACATATGTTCGGCATCTCAGGGAGATGTTTTGACTGTTTTAGTGGCTTTGCTGTAGTCTTCAACGTTGCCAGTAGTTTCTGCGCCGGCGCTCGTTGAGTCTTGGTGCGGACGGTCTTGTCAGTAGAATGGCCAGACGCATGCCGCTTAGGCGGTTGCGGGGATGGCTGCCAACCCAGTGGATCGGTGTGTTGCGCTGAGGAAATAGACTTTCCCATTGGGGTATTTGACTGTCCCAACGAGTCTGTTGAGGCGGTTCGGGGGTTGTGCATTTACCTTTGTGAGTAGTGTGTGGGTCCCTGTCGCCGGGGGGGGGGGGAGCACTCCCCATAGCAGAACCGGTGGCCTGCCTGCCGGAGCTAGAGACTGACAACTCAGAGCGTGGCCACTATGAAGATAGGTCGAAGGCATCCGTATCGGAGCCATGGCTGTCGCTCAATTCCTCGTCACTCTCCTGCAACAGTGTGGGAGCTACCCTCGGCCTGCCTTAGGGCGTAGGCCGCCTACCGCGTAACTCGCCCTTCTTTAATAGTCTTAGAACGCAAGAGCTGGCAAGACCGACTAGACGCCTAGTGGTGATCGAGGCAGACACATTTCAAAGGCAGACATTTATTTCACCTCGAGTGCATATCCTTCGAAGGGTACATGCCTTTACAAGAAGGGCAACATTTCCAGGAGCAAGGCCATGTGATGTAATTGCTGCCATACAAAAGGTATGGACAGAAAGAGGCAATATGAATAGCAGCGAGAAAAGCAACTGCCATTAAGGTCAACGGATCAGAAATCCAATTGTTACAGATGTACATTTCCTTTTGGACTTTTCTTTTTATATGGGAAGGACAACATAGGGTAACTTTGTGCGAAGAAGGTAGGCGGATACTGAAGATGGAAGAGCAAGAAGAGGGCCACCACCAGAGGGAACCAGAAAGAATCAAAAGAAAAGGGGAGATTCAGAAGATGGGAATGGACTAAACCAGCGAAGACATTGTGAGACGAATTACAAGAAACATTTGATTGACTTGTTTGGTGCTTGGAATCGAGAGGTGTGGGGTATAGGTAGACTCACAGAAATAATTTCCGGGTGGCTAGTGGGGCACAACCTCAACGGTGTAATGCGTGGCAGGAAAGAGAATAGGTTGTGCACGACTTGGGAGAAACTTGGGATGGAGAGGAAAGTTGGGGAGGGTAGAAAGAGCTTGGAGTTATTATGTTAGGGGGAAACGTTTTAGAGGGCAAGGGGATTTAGGCCTTTTTGCTAAACAGAGGGTAGGAGGTCGATCGCTTTCCTAAACTAGCTCCCTTCTAGCCTCCCCCTCCCTATGCGTCTTGAGCAGGACTTCCTTAAATTCCGTAAGCTCCTCAAGGCTCCTCCTTCTCTCCATAGCTAATCTCACAGTTGCTTTGATTGGGTACCAGGGGCCTTATGCATCCTCGGGCACACTCAATCGCCCCCAGCTTTAGTCTATCCTCAGCACACCCACCGTCCTGGAAGCTTGCACTTATCTTACCATACACTTCATCTGTTGCTCACCCACGACCGGGCACCCAAGCATCTACTCCCACTGGTCCATTCCTTCTGCACTTGCACTTTCTGAATACTCAAAAGGCATAGTAGGTTCGTCATTTCTTTTTCTCCTCCACTGTATTTAATATCTTTAGGTTTATTAATGTCTCTCATTCCCATGTCCCCTCTCTGTTGCCCAATGGGCACTTTGAAACAGAATTTACTTGCTTTATAAGCTCCCAACAAGCGAATAAATAAAATCTGATCAGGACCAACATGCTTTGGAAAAGTATGGCACAGATCAGTCATGTGGGTGCACTTTCATAGACATCCAAAACTGAACACAGACAGAATAAGGACATCTACAGACAGAATCTTGGCTGTGATTGCAACTATAGAGAGGGGTTTTACAACACCATTATCAACTGGCGTGTACATTTTGAATCGCATGTTAAAATTATTTATTTTCAGTCTTCACTTTGTTGCAATTCCTAAGAATTGCTGAAAATATCTCATGGTTATGGCATTTACCTTAATTGCAGGTTTTGAAAAACAGTAATTTCTGCATTACTAAAGTAAAAAAAAAAAACATTGCACCCATACACAAACACACACGTTGACATTTAGGGCATAAGAAAGGGACATACGATGTAACTTACCATATAATTACTGTATGCATGATCAAACATTTCAAGCACTTGATTCCTATGGGAAAACAAACAGAAAATGAAAAACAAGTAAAAGAAGCACAAAACAGTATGTACCAATTTCAAGGTGTTCCATTTTAATGCATGCTAGAGATTACAGCCTGAAAACAGGGTGTCCCGACTCACTTAACGATCTGTGACTGCCAGGTCTACGTTTTACCAAATTCAAACAGAGCAAAAATACCAAAACATTTAAAAACAAATGGATACACGGATATGAAACTAAAAACGTCAGCAGCACACATTTAATTTTTGTTCCTTCAAAACACAATAGTGAGATACCGAGGTAAAGGTTTGCAGACCTAGATGTTGCTCATTGAGCAGCAACACTTGATTTTGTTAGTAGTGGTGAGGAGTAGTCTTTTGGTCGTACTAAATTCACAATTAGAAAGATGGACCTATTGTGGCATTTGTAAAGACTGTGGCTCGGAAGAACAAGACTGTTGCGCTTTTAAAAAGAACGTCCCCCCCCCTTTTATCCCTCTCCCTCCCTCTCTCTCCACCTTCTCCTACCCCCCACGCCTATCTAAATCTAAGATGGGAGCAAGCTACCACCATTAAATAATAAGGCAGTCCTAGAGGCATCTTGTCAAATAGAAAGAGCCTACTATACTTTACTATTGCCAATCCTTTCAATTAAGTTAAAAAAATAGTGTTGGACAATGTTCAAGAAAAGAAAGAAGTGTTCACCAAATAATAAGTCAGGATGGTATGGCTGGGGTCTCCCTGACCAACATTTCTAGCACGGGACAAGGCAGGACCTTTCAGAACAGCACACTCCTGGGCCTTGCCAGCAAGGGGTTACAGCTCCTTTCAACGATGCCAGGAATTTCCGGGGTCAAGTCTCTTTCATGCAAAAGTCTCTTGCCTCAGAAGGCCTGCTGTACCATAAACAAACAAAAGTTCCTTTGGTAATCCTTTCACATTGGGCGATTGCTCTTCGCCCATTGGATCCCCTCAGCTGGGCTCTGATCCTTCTTGCAACGCTAGCCTCCCTCAAAATCGGGTTCACTACGGCCTTTCACTCAAGACACTTAAGATTCAACAGTCCCAATGTCCTTTTCACCAACTATCCATTGTAGACATCCATCAGCCAAGTTCACACTTGTCATCACAATGTTCACAGGTATATCACAGTTTACCCTCAACTCACAAGCATCCCTCTGTCGGGTTCACATTTGCCAGTTTCACAGTCCAATCCATTTTCGCCAATGTGTCAAACACTCTCGAGTGTACCAGGGGTTTTGCTCTACCCTCGTAGGACCACTTAATACTTCACACAAGCCTCTCCTAAGACCACTATGTTTTTCTGAGCAACAACCCAAAAGGGCTTCAGTCAGAGTCCTTCAAATGAGCGCCCTGCGACTCCTGACCACTGCTTCGGAACCTTTTACTAGGGTTTCTTTAAAGTTCAATTACACATGTTCTTTGTTCAACAAGGTTGCTGCCTGCAACCTTGGGCCCACCACAGTTCGGTTTTACTATCTGTTCTCTCTGACTCATTGGCTGTGCTGAACTGAGTTTCTTGTCTCGGGAGTCAAGCAAGGCACCACAGCAGCAAGCGCTTCTCCCCACTTTGGCTATCAGCGCGGGAGGGCCCCGTGTGCCGATGACACCCGTCACACCACACGCCAGCTGGACTTCCCCGTCTTATGATTTCCCTTTCAGAGGCTTCGCAGGTCGGAGTTGAAAAGGACAAGAATAATTCTTCACCTCGTCATCCCTCCAGGTCTCTCCGCCTTTCTCCCCCATTTGAACTACCGGTCTGAAATAGCCGCTTCCTCGTGCGTTCGGCCTTGCTCGAAGTGTGCTCTCGTGCTCTGCCTTTTATCCCTGTGGGGAAGGGAACGGGCCGTCAGGTGTGCGTTATTGTCAAGTGCCTGACTCTGCCCGACACTTGTGTTGGGACAAGTCAGGTAAATGGCTCTGGTGTTAGTCCGTTGTCTGTCACGGTGTAGCAAAGTGTTGTTGTTGGAAAGGGGCGGGAGGGTAGAACTTCTGAATATCCTAGAGGGTAGGATCGGGAAAGGGGGTTATGGGAAGGGGGTACTGCGTCTCGCCCATCAGTGTCCCACTTCCAATCCCCGTGGAACCCTCATCCTGGTGATCCTCCCGCACTGGTCCACCCCCAGCACTGGTCCACCCGCAGAAACTGGATCCAATAGCGATGGCCGTGTCCTGGCCACCTGGATGACAGATCCCCGGGGACTAGCGGACGAGACCCCCTCAGGTTTTCACACTCTTATGGGGTATGGGTACTGTAGTTTATATTTTTGCATTTGTATTTTTATTGAGCTACTATAATGCTTGACGCCTAAGCGCTTTACGTGGAATCATAACAGTACAATAAAATTAATTAGTTAATTGGGTAGAAGACTGAAAGGAAGTAAAGAGGATATGGAGCGTAAAGACAGTGGGATAAGATTCCAGTGCTTGAGATCAAAGCGTGAGAAGGAATGAAACTGAGAAGCAGCACAGGGGGTGGGGTGAGGAGTGCACAAAAGAAAAAGGGACTGGCGGTGCAGAGTAAAAAGAGACCAAAGAAGGCAGATAGGGAGGCGCTAGACCATAAAGGCACTTGAATACCAGACAAAGGAAATTAAAAAGCAGACTAGATGCAAACGGTAGCCAACGCTAAGAGAAAAGGGCGGTAGAGATGGAATCATGAGGGGTTAGGCTACAGTGTGTGAACCGAAGAATGGTAGATGGACTGAAGAGGGGCAAGTCAATAAGTGAGGAGACGACGGAGAAGAGGAGAGCAATAAACTGGTTGGAAAAAGAATAAATGAATTAAGAAACTGTGCAGCCTTGAAGGTAAGAAATCAACAGACATGCATATATTAAAAAGATGACAGCGAAAGGAACAAGAGATCAGAATGTTGAGTAGAAAAGGAAAGATGAATCAAAGATAATGCCCAAACTACAGGCTGAGGAAGAGATGAAAATAATAGAGAAGGTTGGTGGGGGATAAAGAGGAGGGAGGAAGGAGTGGAGAATAGTGGAAGCAGGGAAGAAAAGAGTCTTAGTCTTAGAGGGATTGAAGTGTAGATTGTGATTTGACATTCAGATCTGTATAGCGAGCAAGCAACCAGTGAGGGAGGTGTGCATAGAGTTAGAGGAGAAAAAGATTTGGGAATCATCTACATACAGGTGATAAGAGAAAATAAGGAGAGAATAGTGGCAAGAGAAGTTGTGTGAAGAGGAAAAAATAAGGCGGACACAGGACAGATCCTTGGGGAACCTCATATGAAAGAGGAGGAGTAGAAGCATG
The DNA here is from genome assembly GCF_040938575.1 of Ambystoma mexicanum. NCBI lineage: Eukaryota > Metazoa > Chordata > Amphibia > Caudata > Ambystomatidae > Ambystoma > Ambystoma mexicanum. The sequence continues at coordinate 572,636,072 of NC_090922.1, read as the reverse complement.
AACAGACCAAGGGACAGAAAAGGAGTGATTCGGGAGAGTGGAACCATTCAAGAACAAAACCATGAAAGCAGAATTGGTGCAGAGATGACAAGAGATTAGTATGGTAAACCATATCAAAAGCGAAGGAAAAGATTGAAGAGAAGGAAGTAGAGTGCAAGTATTAATGAAGGCAGACACCTGGGAATAAACAACACATTCCAGTAGTATCACTTTATTTTCGCCCAGCATGTAGGAATCGTACTCTTGCTTCTGGCTCTGCTATAAGACCAAAGTACTCCTTTTCCAAGAGATTCCAGTAGGTGACTGATATCCAGTCGCAGTTATCCGGCATCAGGAAACCGGCCACATCGCTCCTCAATGGATTGCTATGCGAGAACCAGAGCACTTTGTAGCACTCTTCTTTGTCTGTGTCCCTTTGCTTCCACTGCTTCAGTTCCCAATTCCTACTGTTTGTCTACCTAACTCCATCCTGCCTTCCCAATGTGTCTCCTAGAGTTCTCCACATACACAACTCCATACTTTTTTTAATGCATTTGTGCCAAGTTTGATACATATATTAAGAGTGCCCTGCCTGGACCCCTGACTTCTTTAACTCAATTCTATTGACTTTTGGACTTTGGATTGGACTGGCTAGTGTAGCTCCCTCTGGTTCCCTTTTGAACTCAACTGTTCCAGACTACTTTGAGACTTTTTGGCCAGCTTGAGGATTTTGGGGAATAACTATCTGCAGTGTCTTCTGTCCGTCAACACCTGGACCATTTGCATCAAGCTACCCCAGGTCAAATTCTGTCCGTTTTTGGGAGTTTGGGGTCAATTATCTGGATGTCTTCCCGGAGAGCTATCCGAGACAGTGTTGGGCCTAATCTCCTCCCCACCTTTAGGCAACCAGGCATTTTAGCACTGTAACCGAAGCTGAAAATATTCTTGTTTTTCTAGAATTGTTGATTCCATCCATATTGTATACACCTGTACAACACTGTAACCTAAGCTGAAAATATACTTGTTTCTCTCTGCGCCCCGATACCCTTGTGTCTGGTGCGCATTATAAATAATAAAACAAACAAACAAACTTGCTGTTGGGCACTTGAAAGGACTAAGGGCTAGAATTAGACTGACAATGTTTCTAACAGCCAATCTCTGAGACCTAGCCCTTAGCAAGCTTTGCGCTTTTTCTGTTAGTTGTAGCCTCTTCTATGTTCCTCTTGCTCCAAGGTCTAAAGCCACAACTGGCTCGAACTGGGCTTCTATAGGGCAGATTATCTTGATCATCTAGGAAGTCTTCAGATTGCCCTCCCCAGCCTTGTTCCATCTTGGTTGATTGCTTCTCCTCCACTTATGCATGGGTTCTCATGAGTTTCTGGTTGACCCCTGTAGCTTGCTTGTATTCACTCACCCGCCCTTTGTTATTGATTTTCCTGAACACCCACTCCGTTAGTGACAGAGGGTTTAAAAGCTCTGTCCACTATTTTGAAGTTTGAGGAATGCCTCATGGTCAGTGCAGCTCCACAGTATGGCAGTCTGCGCTTGCAGTGGCTAATGTTGATGTATATTCATACCACGCACTATCACCACCGGAGTGATTGCCTGGTGCTCTGAAAGGCAAGGGGGTAGGGTAAGTTAGTAGGGCATAGCGGGAGAAAAAGCAAGAGAGCTGTGAGGGGCTGTTGGCAGCTTCAGTTCCATTTTCACTGTTCGCTGAACTTGTGTATTTTTCGGTTGCTAGCCTTCATGTGCTGTTGTGTGGGGCTATGTGTGTTTTGTTTCATTGTTGCCGTGTATTGAAGTGTGTGCGGTTTGCAGATAAAGTTCTGTTTAGTTCAGAGTTTGAGAGGTGTATGCAGAGGGATGAGTTTTTTTATATTAGTGGGGTTGGTTGTAGACATTACTATCTAGGTGTGCTGCAAGCTAGATGTTCACATTTCTATCTAGATGTAATGCAAGCTAACATTCATACTCCTGTGCCGATTTGTGAGACAAGCTAGTAATTACAATTCTGTCTTGATCTGACAAAGGCTAATATTTACAATTCTGTCTGGATAGGATGCAGGTTAATATTCACATTTCTGTCTAGATGTGACACAAGCCAACAATCACAAAGGTGACCGGAGTAACCAGCGCATTTACAGCACCATCCACATAGATGTGGGAGGTCGCCAATCAACAGTTCTCCTAGATGTGATACATGGCTGGCAAAACAGTACACAACTCGGTGGGTGTATTAGGTGGGGAAAGTTGCCAAATGGAAACGAGTACACAGGCCACAAGCTACTGAGCTGTGGATGATATATTGAGAGGTGGGCCAGTTTAGTGGGGGCGCAATGATTGCTGTGACCCCGCTCCTGTCCACACCACACTTACTATGTGTCTCTCTACTGGTTGACTCCCCCCTGCTTCCCCAGCTGACACCGGCAGACAATCTGGAGCTGCTTCTGCTGGAGCTGTCCTTTGCCTCGGAATCCTTCACCGAGAGGCTGCATAAGCAGGGGCTTCCCTGTGAGGAAGTTCCAAACAGGGCTCTTTGGCCAATCACAAGATGGATTGGAGCGGGGCGGGAGAGTTGGAAGGAGAAAGCTGTTGTCGGGGAAGTGGTTCAGAAAGTGCGCATAGTGCTTCAACTAAATTCCACCAAGACAGGCCAACTGATGAACAAAAGGGGGTCGGGGCAGCGAGGGGGCACCCTCACCACATGGAGCTAAAGACAAAAGTGGGGAATGGTTGGGATGGCTTCCTCAGACCCAGAGGCAGAATCATTTCAACATATGAACCCTCAGCCATGTTGAATGGACGTGTTAGTTAGGAATGGGGTGGAAATTGATGATTATAACTGCCTCAAATGAAGAGTACAATTAAAAGTGTTAGAAGAACAACTCACTGGAAGATTCTGGAATTTAAAGTTGCCTTATCAACTGGATTTGTATGGAGGATTAGCCTGCATGTGCAGTAACCAGCAAAGACTGCTAGCACTGGGAAAGATGGTCTTCCTGCTTGCACAAGTCTGCTTACAAGAAGGGAGGGGGGGTGGAGCCGACAGCCCCCACCAATTTATCCCTCAGGCAGTGGCATAATAAAGTACTGAATGAGAACCTGTCTGCTGTGCAATGAGAGCCCGAAGCTTCAGCCAAAGGGGGCTCATGACCAGTCTTCAGCACCTAGAAGATTTAGGTTGAGTGGGTGCCTAGAAGGGGTACTAAAGAAGTAGTCAACATTTGGATGGCACGCCCTCATTTAGAAGTGGCACCTGCGGAGCCCTTAAACAGTGGACCAGTACCAGCGATAGGCTCTGCCTAGTGAAGTGGAGCATTCACTGGACTATGACCTGGTGGCTTAAGGATGGTGTGAGCTTTTTCATCATGGAAAGGAATACTGACTGAAAAAGCTGCATGGCTGTCCTGAGGGAAGCCATACGTGCACTGGCCCTTTTTGTGAGATATCTGCGCCATTGCAGAGACTGGTTGATTTTTTCATGATTTGAGAATTCTTTTTGTGGTTAACATTGCTTCCCCTCATAAGGACTTGTGTAACTGTAATACTGTTAGCTTCTCTGGAATAGTGGAGGCTATGTCACATGGGTACTCTTTATTGTGTTCTTTTCCCCCTCTAGTCTCTTAATGGTAATTGGATCATAAAACAGCCTATTTTGATCCAACTTGATTTGGTCAGCAATATCTTTTAGTGGACTTTCGTTTTGAGCTTCTTGTACTTCTTATGCCTTTTATGAGTAAACCTCGCCCTTATTAGCAAAGGAATTCCAATGGACACCTTTAGGATTAGATCTTCTAAAAACAAAGCTGAAGATAGAAGAGGAGTCATTCGAATATGATTCAGTAATAAACTCAATGAATAACATTAATTAGCATGCTGGTTTGCCATGCAGCCAATCAGGTGGCTAAGATTGCAGCTGGCAAGTGCCTGCATTCTGAGCAGAGTTATTGGCTGCTCCCAGCTCTCCCAAACTCACCTCTACTTTCAATGTACTGCTAATGTCTCACACCGACCACACATCTAAGGCTTACTATGCCTGCTTTTCTCAATCCGGTGCCGCCATCCTCATGCTAGCCGTCACACCTGCTGCCCTAGAAACTGAAGACGAGTCCCACATGAAGCATTTGTCCATTCTCATGGTGGCCATCTTTGAGGTTTTTTTACAGGTCACATGCTTTGCATGGTCCTTCTTTCATTAAAGAAGAGCCATTACCTCAACGGATGATATTCCGAGGTGCTAATAGAATAAATGATCAGTTAGGACGGGCATACCAGGATGTGACGGCCCACTTCGACAGGAGGTGGTGGATCTTTTCCACCCAGTTTTCCCACCAAACTCGTAACTATTTCTTAATTATTAAGATCTGGCTATATGCACAGATTTTGGCTAGGTCCTGGACACACAAGAATAATTATACAGAAAGTACAAGTTCTCGAATTTAGTACTAAAAGATAGTAGAGTTTTGACGAGGCCAAAAACTAGGACTAGAGTTTTCTGGAAGAATCAAAATTAAATACTGACAAGGCTTTATTGCAAGAGATGAAGATGGAAATATCAGCAGCATACAGGATTCAATATAGCAAGCGTTTCATACAACTGACAGCTAAAAAGTCAAACATGCTCTAATAGGCATACTGGAACTAAATGAAGCAAGACTAGAGGACCAGAGACCCTCCAGCAGCAGAACATATGACTGCCCTCAACCTGTTCTAAAGAAGAAACTCAAACACCACAGTGCTGTCCACTAAACCTCTTGCATGACACTGAGGGAAGAGGGGGATGTGGGGTGTTGGGAAGAAGAGAGGGTCTTCCCATCTCCCCTAAGCGATTCCAAATGAGAAACAAACTGTAAACCGCACATCGAGGGAGAAGGGCGGGTGGGGGGAGTGTACACACAAATTATCGCATAGTGCATGCATGAGAAGCTATGTAGTAGGGGCGAGTGTAAACACCATCTTAGTCGTTGGCAGCCATTTTTTAACGTAGGCCCAAGCGCAGCGAAAAGCACCAAACGTGTTAGTAGTAGGTTTGCATGGCCCACACAGACTAACCCCCACCAAGATTAAGCTTCAGCGAGTTACAAACCTGCCATTGTCTCAGAGGCTGTAGGCCTTCGCATCCCAGGAAGAATGTGCTCTGCAAGGCCACGAGAAGGAGGCAGAGCAACACTTGGCAGTTACCATTCCACGATACAGACAGTATGACCCCCCTCAGCACCAACACCCCACACGTTAGAGTTACAGCCCCTTATACTTTGATCGCAAGATTCCCACATAACACGGCACCAGCCAGGCCGAGACCACCGACCATAAAGCTGCAAGTCCCCTGATCGACCAGAAAGCAAGGCCATCTTGCCTTCACACTTGGGTCACGTGATTTGTGCTGCGAGGTGCCAGGGAGGGATGAAATTATAGCCCACAGCGAGGGTGGAGGACCTTGGAGGCTGCTGTTGCATCGGTGAGTGAGTGAAGTATGCACGTTGGTATGACCTTGGCTCTCCCCCTGGGCCCATCTCTACGTCTGCCAGGTGCAGCATTACAGTGATAGAGTAGCATTGTCGTTGAAATAAGGAATTGCTAGTTAGGCCTGTTTTATCACAGATGACGAGCCCAGCAGCCCCCACGTGGACAGAGACGGACAAGAAGGCTGGGACCAACGACTTAGTATCCCCTATGGAGTGGGTCAAACCAACCAGCATTGCAGGTTCTTACTGTATGTAGTGATGATGTTGATGACTCCAAGAGTCATTGTAACTTGCTGCACATCCCCAATTTGGCAGAACGTTCGGCAGCAGCAGAGTTCTGTGCGGATGCATTTGTATTTTGCAGAAATAAACACTTTTTATCCTTGCAAGCAGTGATTTATGACTTTTTCCCTATCGGGTTGTATTTTTGCTGGTGTGAGCATGCAGGGGCGTGCCTTCATTCGGTGACACTGATGTGCTCACCTACACCGACCTGTCCCAGAGGTGTACAGGAGCCGTTTTTACAGAATTCCTGTCTGCTCTTTGAAGCGGGGCGAAGCTACGAGGAGAGTGCAGCCCATTGTTGGGGCCCTGTGACGGAGGAGTTTGGGTGAACGGGCATATGTGAGTATACCCTTGCAAGTGATAACAAGTACGGGGGACGGTGCAGGGGCAAGAAAGATGAGGGTTGTGGGAATGGGGGAAGGGAGTGTGTCATTGTGTGGTAGAGGAGACTTTGGGTGTTTATTAAAAATGTTTTAAGAGCAATACTAAAGGAAGGAAAATAAGGAGTGTAGGGAGCCTTGTCTAAGTGATGGTACCATTTACTTTGTGAACACTGAGGTGAACAAGTAGGAGCTCCGCATAATTAGTGGGCTTGGATATAGTAGTATTTGTCGTTTTAGTGTTGTTCTAGTATACTGCGATTTTTATTTGAAAGGAGTTAAAACCCCAAGTGGGTCGTTGTTAGTATGGTATTTTAAGTATATTGAGTGAGCGTGCAGTGTTTTTGGGTGTGAGTGAAGGGAAGAGGAGGAACCTTTGACTAGGGCGACAGGGAGGAGGGGACAGAAAACTGGTTTTGACTTACCAACTACAGTGTGTGCAGTGCGTGAGCATAAACTTAGGAGATTTGAGCGCTCTATTCGCCAAGATGGGAGGAGGGACTCCGCTAGAATACATGTATAATGTACTGCCACTATAGAGGGACAAGATTGAGAAGTACCACAAGCAGTGGGTGGTAGAGACACGAAGGGGGATGCCCCGCTCCTGGCCATAGCAGGGCACCAATAATAAGGGAGTATTAGAACACAAGTACATTTTTAGCAGCAAAGTACAAAGGAAAACAACTGCAGAAGAGGAAAAGTGATGTTAGATCTCTGGAAAATGATTGAGGATACAGAGGAACCTGATGAGGGTGGGGCGTGAGATATCGCTAGAGGAGCTACCGTAGCAGAAGGGGCAAGATCTCAACAGAACATAATGGGACTGTATCCGTTAGTAGCTTGCCCACCAATGGGCTACACTAACCCGACGTACATGCCCACCTCAGGCACCGCCCCACCACCACTGTATGTTCCTACCACAACTACTGCCCCACCTCCAGACTAAGGGGCAGAAAGAATTAGAAGAGGTGTTCGAGGCAGCACGAGTAGAGTTGGCGCGATTAAGAACAGCGCAGACAGAGGAAAGAATAAAAAGGGAGTGGACTAGATGAATGGAGGGCGAGGGCCAACGGCTATACTACTGCAAGGAAGCAGTGTCCATGCATCTAAGCAAGGATCAGTAGGTCTCTCCCATGAGGACTGAAGAGTCTCAGAGTGAGCAACCATTGCTGGTGTCCTGCCATCATGAAGCGCGTAAACCTGCTTGTGTGCACAAGCCAGCTGAAGCTTGCTCCAGGTATGGAAAAGGGATCTCCCTGGTGGCCCTTTACAAACACCCGATCAGAGGGTTTGGGGATTCAGAAAGGGCGAATCTCCAGGAATATGGCTCTTTGATACACTGGGGAACCCCTTTCCTCCTCTTCCTGCACCTACTCTTGCTCCTCACCCGAGAGGGAGCAACAGAATGGGACTGGGAAGTGGCAAGAGAGGCATTCCCCATATACCTCCATCACGTAGTTTGTGGGCCTCCCCGGCCCTCAGTCTGTTACACCTCCTCAAATGGTTCGCTCAATAGGACTTTGTCACAGTGGGTGCCCGTCAAAGTTGAAGGAGATTAAGCTTGAGGGCCACTGAATACATGTGTGTTGGTAATGTCATGATTTTAGGTGGTTGCTGCTGAACCACAGTAGGGAGCGTCAACGGTGGGGGAGTGTGACAAGGTCCCCAACTGGGATTTAGAAATGACTAGTATGGGGACATTAAATCACTCTGGGTGACATTCGCAGCCCTCCTTCCCATAGCAGGAGAAGTCACACAGCTTACCAGCCAGGTCACTTAGCATGTTTCCATAGGGCGGGAAGTACATTGGCTTCCATAATTCCTCCAAGTTAATTAAGAAAACCTTCGAAGGGCCAGGAATAATTTAATTTTACTGAATTTATAAAGTGCTTGTCGCCAAACGCACCATTATGAAATATCAAAATTAGAAAGCGGTACAATGAGATGATCATGCAACAAAAACAACAAAAAAAAAAAAAAAAAAAAAAAAGGGAGAAGATGAGCTTTCAGGTTAAATTTTCAAATACAAAGAGTTGAATAAGAATGCATAGAGAGGGAGATAATGCCAGTGTTTAGGGGGCTAAGAGAGCAAAAGATCGGAAACAGGAAGAAGCAGAGGGGGGTCTGGGGGGTAGTGAGAAGAAGCAGATTCTGTGATTGGAGAGTCCCAGCAGGGGAATACAACGAGACTAGCGAAGATAGATAAGGAGGAACCAAGCCATGCGTACATTTAAAAACAAATGGTAGAGAAGACGTGATTAAAAGGGAAGCAGTGAAATAGACTGTAAAGAAGATGTGATAGAGACGCGAAAAGCTAAAGAGAAGACGAACAGAAGAATTATGCAATGCAGTAACAGAGCGGTACACCTTCAAAATAAATATGTCATTTTACTTTAAAACGTGTGAAATTGCTTGCAGTTGTGTACGATAAAAAAAAGGCGCTTGTAAATTCCCCCCGCCCATCCCCCGAACATGCCACATATGTCCCCAAGTCACATATTCCCCCGTGCAGGAGTAAAGACATCATGTAGCACAATTTCGTTCAACCGTTATGGCCCTTCTAAAGCTCAAATTATTCCAATTCTACCTGAGTGATGGGGATAATATGCTCTTCGCAACAAGATGTTTACTCCTGTGCCCAGGGTCCATTTGCATTCATGGAAGGCACTGAAATTGATTTATATAGAGAAATAAGGTGAACTTCAGATAAAGAGCTTGTGCAGATGGGGCAATAGTTTATTTCTCTCATTGTCTGTCCACTGTTACATGCGAGCGAGCCTGTGGGTGATCTTTTTAAGTCAGGGCCAACATTTTTTAGGGCCCGGACACACTCAACTTTGGGGTTCCCAGAACCCAAACATGAAGATACACCAAGAATCAAATGCTGGCTTGGTAGAGAATATAGAAAACGTCAGAATGATCTCAAACCATCATTATGCATTGCATGGAAGTTTATAAGCCTGAAAGAAGTGCAGCCGTTCATAAGGGAGTTTGCAGGGATCATTTAATGCCATGTCCGCTGTGAAACGAATTTGGCTTTTAGGACAACTAAATGTTGCATTCGGTCACATGTAGTCCTACATTTATAAGTGTAGGAACACTACATGGCTTGCTATACAATGCCAGGACGTACAAAACGTAGTTTAAGAGCCCTACTTAGGCATATTTTTTAAAAATGAGTGTGCCTGATGGAAAGAGGCTAGGTGAGAAATTAGGTTTTTTTCTGCTTTATTTCCTTTGCCAGGCTCATGATCATTCTCATTCAGCAGTTATTAATCAGCAGTCAGTTTACATGCATTTTAGTGTTCTGTGCCAGAAGAGAAAACATGCATATGCTTGAATTTTGGCAGCGCAAAAATGTTATTGTATGTTTACACAGATTAAATTATTACCGTTTAGTTGGCTAATACTAGCATGCATAATAAGTTATGAAGCCAATGGTATTCATTATGAATATGATGCAGTGACTATTTTCCTTGCTCGTGACAATTCTGTTTGGAAGCATAAATGCGTGTGTCATTCGCACAACAATCGGTGCAACTAGTTTCAAATCCGCCACACAGCACAGAAAGAAACCTAATATTCTATGACATGGAACTGAAACAAAACTTAAACCACCTTTCCTTTCCGTTCTCCATACCGTGGAGACATTTATTATCACAACACACAAGCTCCAAGCCCATTCAATGACTACAAGCATGTACCATGATCACAGTTTACTTTCAGTGTTGGTCTTGAAAGCGGTTTCATAAAACTCAGGAAATTATTTGTGGGCTTACATAATTCTAGGAAAATGGAACTGGGCATGTTTTGACATAATTGTTACTTTTTATTGTATTCAATGGCCTGGAGTTGTTCAAGATGTCCCATGGTCTGAGGGAGAATACAAAAGAAAAAAAAAAAAAAGATCTTTAGTTTCATATGCGATTTACCTGGGCCCATTTGCATGATGTTAAGGCCCCCCTCCCATCCAACGGGCAGGAAATCCTGGCTACACTGCTGGATGTATTTTGCAGTCCAAATATGTAGCACTCCCTGTGTTGAAAATACAGGCATATGGTTGAGACGTGTGCTTGTACCACTTTTTCAATCACACTAAAATGTCAATATAGTTTTAAGAAGCCACTACTATGGGAGGTATAAAACCCACTCTTTGGGAAGAAGATTAACACAAAATAGTCTTACACAGCAACATTGCACATCTCAAAGTATTGTGGATCACCCACACTGCTATCTGCTCCTACATATTTGCATTCACCAATCATTTCCAAGTATAAAATGTGCATTATATGCTAGTCAATGATTTGGAAAAAAAAAAAAAAGACTGCAGCACTTCATCTTATTTCATACTTTACTCACATACTTCATAGGTGAATGTGATAATGAAATAAGCCTTTAAATGGAGAATACAACTCTGAACAATTTAAAATAACCACACGTTCCTTTAAAAAACAGCTACTTAGGTAGGTGAAAAATGGCAGGCTATGGAGAAAATTCTTTTTGAGCAATGCTTTTAGGGATTGGTTCTGCACGTGGTCCAAATCCTGCTTTGAGACCACACCTCTCCATAGCCATCACTGTTCGTAATAGATTGTAGACAAACTGATATTGCATGTGTTCGAACATTGGCTTGACTACCCACTCTTCTTTTGCTGAAGGTCCGTAATGCAATTCTTCTACATTCCATTCCCCATTGCGCTACTGCCTGTTCTTGCCGGTTGCTTACCCACGTTTTCATTGTGTGCCAACACTGCTACGCCTGACCTAGCCTCCATGCCATGGATGCTGAAAGGCAGCCTTTTCAGAAAGTATTTAAGACACGTTCTAGAACATTTCAAAATCCTGTGTGGCAAAACGTGAGGCCTACAAATTTCTGATTAGCTCCTAGTCGCACGATATCTTCAGAAGGGATGCATGAAGAGGTGACCCAGGCTTCAGTAATTTATTCATCCACTTCTGTTCTGCGCTCCTTGTTTGTTTATTACATTTATATGGCGCACCAGACCCGGGAGTAGCAGGGCGCAGCAAGGATATGCGAAGCTTACAAAAGTTACATAATGTACAGGCCATATATGAACAATCACATTACACAGGAAGATAATACAGAATACAATATACAAGTCAAGTTGCGCAGAGAGGCAGAGTTATTTACATCTTAGTATGTAGGGATGTACAAATTTACAATCAATCAGCAGGTCGTACTGAAGTGCCAAAGTTTCCAAGGATACTAATTCTCAGTCAGATTATGGCGAGTGATGAGGTTCATTCTGAAGAAAGAGTAGGGCAGGTCAGCTCTCAACTTATGAGGCAGGGAGTTCCAAAGTTTAGCGGCCTTCACAGGGAAGCTATTGCTGCCCATCTTAGAAGATTTGAATCTGGGTACTACCAGACAATTAGTGTTGACAGTTCTAGAGGGTCTACTGGAAGTTCTTCTGGATATTCTGTCAATTAGGTAACTTGGTGCGACATTGTGTAATGCTTTGTGTGTCAGGGAGGCGATTTTTAGATGCATTTTGTTGTGGGTAGATAACCATTTGTGATGGCGTCTGCATAGATGTGCACTCTTTTGTTGATGCCTAGTACAGCTCTAATGGCATTGTTCTGTAGTATTTGCAGTTTTTGGATAATGATTTATTGGCACTGCTGTATAGGGCGTTACAGTAATCTAGTCTTGATAGAATGAATGCTCTGGCCAGTATAAGGCAACTGTCATTAGAAACGAAGGGCCTACCTGCTCTAATCAGTTTACATGTGTAGGCTGCGGTAGAAGCCAGAGAATGTATTTATTTGTTGAAGGACATCGTTGCGTCGAGGTAGAAACCAAGTGTTTTTACCTCTATGGAGACAATGGTGTTGTTGCCATCAATGATGGAGGCATATTCATGACCTAGTTTGGAAATATTGGAGGGGGAGCCGAGGATTATCAACTCTATCTTGTCATCATTCAGGCATAGGCTATGAGCGGCCATCCATGCCTGAATGATGAGATAGATTCTATTCACCAACGCCAAGTCCTTGCCATGATCCCCAGAAAGAGGGAGGATAATCTGAGTGTCATCTGCGTAATTAGTGTAGGTGACACCCAGAAGGTCCAGATCGTCAAACAGTGGCTTGGTGAATATGTTGTAGAGAGTGGGAGATACACAGGAACCCTGAGGGACCTCGCACATGATAGGGGTGGGATCCGCAGCTGCAGAGGGTGAGAATACTCTACTAGCTCTGTCACTCAAAAACGATTCTATCCACTTAACAGTGCCAATGGAGAAATGGGCTGCTGTTATCAAGGTGCCTACAGAGGACCTTATGATCTCCCAAGTCGAATGCAGCTGAGAGATCAAGTAACAGCAATAATGCCGTTTTCCCTTGATCCCTCAGCTCATCGATCTGAGTCTTCAGATCTATCAGTGCCGTTTCGGTCCCGTGTAGTGGTCGGAATCCCGATTGTCGGACCCCTAGGAGTTTGTGCTGTTCGGGATGTTTTTGGATCTGCAAATATGCAATTTTATCCAGAATTTTGAGTAAAAATGGTACCGTTGTGATAGGGCGGTAATTGGTAGCGATAAGTGGGTCTAAGGTTTGCTTCTTGAGAAGCGGGAGCACCCATGATTGTTTGAGATTGGCTGGGACGGTGCCGGAGGCAAAGATCAGTTTGGAGATGAAATGGGAGAGGTCTCTCGCAGCCTCTTTTATGATGTGCACTTGGCAGATATCTCCTTTACAATTAGATGGTTTGAGAGAAAGGATAGTTTTTTCTACTTCAAGGATCGTTATTTTAGTGAAGCGGAATGTGATGTTTGGATCAAGGATATTTGCATTTGGTGGAGGGTAGGGGTGAGCTGGATGGGATAAGTTCAAAGAGTCCTTGACGGATGTGCACAGACCTGGTACTATGTGTTGGCTTCCCATTCATGTTTGCTAGCAGTATGGTGCAGAAATTATTGCCACGTTTTGACCAGTATGTGTTTGATTTGTTCACAATTGCGAGAACGCCAAAGAGGATTACTCATGGACTTACTTAACCACAAGACCTTAACACATGTGGAATGTCGAATTGTTGCCAGACCTGCAGGAACCGCTCTCGCATGACTTTGGCTACACTGGCTTGTCGGTTGGCGGCTATGCACTAAATCCCAGAAAGTAACACTGACAGTCACCTGACAGCCAAAAGCCTTTTTTTCTGCGAGAGCATGGACCAATTCTGTCTGCACTAGTCGCCATGCAACATCTATTGCAGGGAATACGCATTTTCTCTTGTATCTAAAGTAGGTGTTCTTTGACATGAACTTGTATCCAACAAATGTACAAAAAGTCTTGATTTTTGAGACTGCTGTGCCTCTCAACAAAAGCGAACATGAGCTTTGCATGGTGCCAGCTGCAACATTTCCCAGGAGTGGTTGAGCGGACCAAGAAAAGTTGAAGTGTTCGCCCTTAAAGGAACCTTTAATTATCCAGTTGATTCCAATTACCTTTTTCTTAAAATCAATGTTTGCCAAAAGCAGTGTCATCCGTTAATGAGAAGCATTTCAGTATCTTTACAAAATCGAGTAAGCAAGCAGACCTGGTCCCACTGCTCTGGTTTGTTTCAGGGGTACTTATGACAGTAACTATTTTTGCTATACATTTCAAATGTACAAGGGCCACTGTACACTGCAGGTGCAGCTTCAAGTCCAATTTGATTTCATTAAACGACCAGTTTTCCAAGGAAGATACACAGGTAACATTCGGCTATTCAAAGCAGAAATACCATCTACATAAGCAGGCAACGAATAACTTGGTTCTACTCAAACTAAGACATGCACTTGACCGATGAACTGGATGGCATATTTTTTTTTACTGATGACCAACATGAAGACTTGCAAAGAAACATTACCAGCACCGCTAAATCCCACACAGACGTGTGCCCAGACGTGCCGGCCTGAAAGAAATATACTCCCTATTAGTGGGGAGTGTGCGGAATCTGGCCTGAGAAGTTGAGCACCGTGAACAGCAAATGAGGGTCACAGGCAACGCCTCACATCACAGCACAAGGGAGCGTCGGCACTGCGGAGGGCCATAACGTCTCTGTCCGGACTAACCTTAACTGCATGTCATGTACGTGCATTCCATTTCAAATGTACCAACATTAACTGCATCAGAAACCCATTTCTAATGTGCTTAATCATGAATTACTTTAGGATATCTTTAGTCAGAGATGCGAGTAATCCAACTGTGCTTCTTCTCCTTTATTGGCTTGCACACGACCGCCATGCAAAAATCCCACCGACCCAATTGAACAAATGTAAAATGCGGAAATAAAGTCTTCATTGGGTTTGAATGACTTCCTGCTCCGAAGCATTGTCGGAGTTGGTACAGCAGGGGCATAGTGCACCCCATCTCTTGCATGCAGCTTGGACACAGATCTACATACCTTTCCAGACAACATTTCTCATTCAATTCATGTAAACTACTTGGGCCAAGTACACCTGATAATCATTTGCTAAATAAAACCCAGACCTAGAAACTTATCCGATTTAATTGGGGTCTCTGTCCACCCTCATTTAATGGGAATCCTGTGGGCACATTTGTAGTGCAGCATGCACTCCATGTTGCTGCAAAGCATTTTACCCCGCAGAAGAGCAGGAATACTGAGACCAGTCTAGTGCAGTGCGGTCTAAGGTGCTTTTCCATGCACTGCGTGGATCTATGTGATCACTGCGACGGCGAAAATGCCGACTTTCTTTTTTTAACCCTTTACACTATATATATATATATATATGGGGGGGCCGCAGCCCACCCATATTAATAACATACCCTAACCCCCCCCCCCACATATATTTATGGTGTAAGGGAGGGGTTAAAAAGAAGGGAAAAAAAGTCGGCATTTTCGGCCTCCTCAGTTCCCAGGTGACATTTTTGTACGATTCCCACTGCGTGAATGATGCATTCAGTCTTATTTTGTTACCTTTCTATTATGGGACGCGTGGTCTTCATGGTCGCATTTTAAATGAATTCCAAGCAACACCATGCATTATCAAAACCAGCACTGAAAGAACCAACAAGGCATAGCTCATCAAAAAGGGAGCTGTGTGCCAACAGGACAAGTATCTGCTATGAAACTGTTGTGTGGCAAAACAGTAACTGCAGCGAAATGCTGCTGCAGGCCTCGTCTGGTACTGTGCATCGGGAACTTGCTGCTGCCAGGACCCGTACTGCAGCCAGGGGTATTAATGCCATGCTCCTGCAATGTCTTCCAGCCACATAGTCTTCACAACCATCGCTCCTGCTCGATTCCCACTACGCCCCAATTCACTTTCCTGAAACTGCCAACTGTTTAAAGCACACATTCCTCGCTATATCGCAGAAACTCACAGGAGTGTATGCAACAAGCAAATCATCCCTAGAAACCTCCCTCAGGATGTTTCAGCACTTCCAGGCACCTTCCAGCATACCTTAGTTGTGATCCCTGACATAGCAAACAAACATCACAAAAGTGGTGCTCAATAACAGGGTCGAATACAATGAACAATAGTACTCGGCCTTCCTTAAAAACTAAAAAAAACTAAAAAAAAAAAAAGCTTGTGAAGCTTGACAGAAATAGCACACCTAAAAACAATTTCATTCAACACTACTATACTGCAACATACGGATCAAAAGTCCCTACGTGTGGCTACAACACCTTACCGGTCCACGAAACATGGCAAAACTGATATTCTAATAAACAGGTAATGAGGTTTCACAAATGGACGAGAACTTCAAAAAGCAGTTATTAAAATAAAACAATTTAAAAACAGTTACACGGAACAACGCAAATAGCACAGGAAATCACGAAACATAGTATTGCTGCGCCCAAACCACAAACAAAAAAACATGGATTAATGGATAGTCTGCAATAAACTTATGGGGAAACAGCTGATACAACAACCCTGAAGCAAATTCACAATCAATACCCTTACAATTTTACAAAAATATCGGTTGTACAAAACCTAGAAAATGCCATTATGTCCTTTATTTTTCATTTCAACTCTTTCAAATCAACTTAAATAAGGTTTTCAAAGGCTTCTAAAAAAATAGAGTCTATAATCATCAAAAATTACTAGTTTAACCAAACAAGTTCATTTTAGAAAATCACTTTAAAGTAACTACGTGCAACACACAAAAAAAAACACATCGACTCCATCTGCTGTGAAGTTCACACACCCAATAAAACCATGTGTTCCTTTGTAAAAGTAAAAACCTTCCAAAAAACAAAAACTAAAGAAAACACATCACACTTGCAGCTAAATATTATTAACAAAAACAAAAATAGGTCACAGTACATCACTTTCACTCATGCATACTTCTACAACAATCCACGGCCTTGCCCAATACCAAAGACATTAACAACATAGGAAACTTCAGCTATATTCATTGGTTACAGGGTTAACCAATACTATATTAATACATCTCCAAAAGTCCAACCCCTTCCGCTGTATGTTGTATAAACTGCATTCACAAATAACCCCCTCAAGCTCCAGCAAGCAAAAAGTCAGTAAAACAATTATGCATGTAATTACAACTTTGAAGCTCAAAGCAACTCTAAACAGAATTCCCATAAAATGTACACAATGCCAGCTCCCCCCAAAACGGGGGGGGGGGTAAGTGGGGTAATTTTATTAAGTCCCAGGTTATCAACTATAAAAAGTTAAAATCCAGAAACATTCTGGTACCAATGTTATGGTTTAACGTAATAAACAAACATAAGATAAAATGAAAATTAAAGCAAACATCTTTGGAACCTTAGTTCACACTCACAATGTAACCGCAACTAACACTCATAAATGACAAAGCAAAGATATACTTGTGTGGTGATATTGACCATTTATGTAGAAATGGAACAATACACATACATCATCCACTATTGGGACTTCCCAAGGGAAAGGGCTTAGAGTGGACCACGGCTAAGCAGGGCAGAACCACAGCAGTCTCCCAAAACCGTCAACCCAGCTGGGGAGCTGCCCGGCTCATCAACCCTTTGTCAGGGAAACCCACTTTTTGTTTTTCTTTGCAGCTGCTGGGGCTCTGTGAGGGGTCAGTAATGTGAGACTAACAACTATGTTTTGTTTTCTCAAGGTTTGACATTTTATTTTAAACAAAAGTAGAAAACCCCCAACTAAACCTACTCTACCAGGGGATTCCCTACCAAGTCTGTGATCGAAGGGCAAACCTCCTAGCATACACAAAACTAACCCTCACACTAAACAACAGAAACGTTCAAAATAACAAAGAACATAAATAAAAGGTTACCAAATAACCAGTGTCTTGGATGACTCCTACTTGTCCTAAACAGGTCTTGCTCCACAGGAATGTCACAAAGTCACTTTTCTTCCAAGGAAAAGAAAGTCTTAAATCAAGTCTTGAAAGTTCCAAAAAAAAAAAAAAAAAAAATGAAGATCACACAAAGAAAAATCCACTGGTAACGGTTCCTTCTTCGCTTGATGAAAAGATTCCCTTTCCAAGTTCCACAAAGAAAAACAGCACCAATGGTATTCCTGTATAACCTCCTTCCAGGAAAGAATGGGTAAAATGTAAGACAAAAGTATCACTTCTGCTTAGCAACAACTCTTTCTTATAGCAGCATCTTTGAATACAGTTTGTCAGGATGATTCTTCTTAGGGTTTGCTCTCTCTAGCAACTCCCTTCTGCCAATGATACTGTAAGAGCATGCTCCCTTGCCCCACAGGTTACTTCTGCTTCTACTACATTCAAATAATAATGTTCCGACAAGAGCATCGACAACCACAGTTCTACTGCTGCTACTACTACGACTTAGTATTTTAGGCAACTTCAACAAGACTCTTCCACCTCTACAGGTTGGCAAGGCACTCGCCTCTTGTATGGTAAGAAAGGGAAGCCTCTTAGCCTTTCCCTTCTGTCTTACAGCTACCACAAAATCGGTCTTTGGCTCCCAGACAGGGTCTCAACTTGAACAGTCTTAGCTTCTGCAGATTTGAATACGTTATTTTTAACAAGTAACTGGCTCCCTAACCGAGCTTCAAATACACCTTGTCTCCAGTAGTTACCCCAAAGCTGTAATGCCACTTCCGTCTTGGATAACCTCGTCGCCCTTGTATCAGAGGACTCTGGGATTACAACAGCTTCTTCAACCTTAAAACAATGGTGTTCAGTTCTTAATTGAGCTGGTTTCACTTTTACAGGGTTTAATCTACTGGCGTGGGTAATACTTGTTCTTCGTTTCACTTCAGCAACTTCTACATAAGTGTTCAGTATGTTACAAGAAAATAGTTTCTTTATAGAAATGAAATTAGGTACATGCGATTCCCTTTTAATAATGAACCACCACTTCAAAGATGTGTGTTCCCTCTTTTCGATCAGTGTTATGCTTCAAAAGACATTGGGAAACAGTTTCATGTGCACAACCTCGTTTGTTGTTAAATGGACTTGTAACATTGTGGAAAAGTCAGCTTCTGCTTCATAAGGGTTACGGGCAACGTTCTCTTCAATAGGAAACATGACCATTTGGCAACAGTTTACACTTAATGGGGAAAAGAAAGACTATATACACACGCGATACAATTCGCTTGTTAAAATGAATTCCCACTTCTGCAAATAGCTTTCACGTGAACGTGAGCATAAATTAAGCTGGGTACAGTTAGTTACCAGCAAGGTACTTTAGATGATTTTGAGTACGGCGCTTCCTCCACCAACTCCACAATCACGCGGGCTGTGGGCTGCTTCTACTTCCTGGCTTGATTTCATCTGCTGCTACTGCTATAGGCACTCATGGGACCCATGCCCCTCTGCTGTACAGGGGTTTCCGACCCGGCCTCGTGAATGGAAAGTCTTCCTTTCTCCAACTTCCCTCAGCTTGCTTCTGCACACGTGCCTTGGGTGGATGCACGACTTCAGCTCTGAATTCAAAGCAATTAGGCGCACCTGGAAAGACTGCCTGCTTCTCCCAGTGTCTCGGAATGCTACTACAGCCAGACAGAGTTTGTGAGCACAGGAGTAACTCAGAGCCTACAGGTGAAATCTGCTCTTCCTCTGCTCCGGCATCCCTCTGTCGTCACACTTCCCAGTGAACTGCCAGCCTTGTGCTCTGCTTCTTCTGCTACTACTCCTGCAGACCTTCCTGCCACAACTTCTTTGTACTGCTCCTTCCTGCTGCAGCTTTTTATGCCCTTCTGGTGGGTTAATTGGCTCCAGATACAGACCCTTAGGACTAATTGCCTGACCTTTCCAAAAGCTATAAGGCCTGCCTGCCTGACCTTTGCTCCTACATGCCTCTTCAGCCCTTTTCGTTACAGTCCATGAGGGATTCTGGGACATGCAGCCCACCTTAGATAAATTCAGTTTCCTTACTTCTTTAAAAGGTTTGGGATGATTTCCCCCCCCCCTTGATATTATTGAAATAGGAGTTGTAGGGTTTAACCTTTTGAAAGACAGATCAGACAGGAAAAGTCACATGTTCGTTGGTCCTTTTGGTATATGAATGGTTCTGAAGATGTCGCAGCTTTAGACATTTTATTCCTAGGTTTTCCAAGTTTTGTTTTAACCACAGATGCTACCACCTCTCTCGGAATGATTGTGCCTGCATATGAGGAATAATACCATTTCTCACCCTGTGAAATCACCCCACTACCCTGGGCCTTGTCTCCACCCAGGTGATCCTCCTGCAGTACACCACCCCCAGGATTGGGATCAGAAAGCGTCTGTCCTCTCCTGGCCACCTGGGAGACTTTAGCCAGGGTTTAGTGGGAGGGGTTCGCAGGATTTTCCATAGGCTCCCTCAGCTCCAACTACCCCGTCGGCAAGAAAAGTCACTTTTTTCCTTTGCCCCTGCTGGGGATTCACACCCCAAGCCCTATGGGTAACAAACGAGTGTCACATTGCACTGTGCCATTTTGTTGATGCAGAAATGCTTTTGCTTAGTGCAATAGATTGGTTGGCGCATAAAGCCCACTCCCGGTCTGTGCTTGAATTGCTGTGGGTGCCGCAGTGTTTGCAGGTAATGGGAGTGGGGTGTATGGTTACAGTCATGGGTATGTCTCTTAAGGTGTGAGCGGTGGGTGATTGGAATGAGAGACTATACTGTGTAGGACAATGACACTAATGGTGGTCATTTAAATGCAAATTCTTTCATCGATTTCTTCTGTTTCGCTAGAACTGTTGCATCAGCATTCCAGGGTGGAGTGGTGGAATGGTAGAATCCAGGTATGGGGTATGAATTGGAGGGGAATGATGGAGTATGGGGTAGACAGAAGGAACATCATTACACTACTTTAAAAAAAATATATATACATTTTACACTTTAAACACTCGGGCTAGCCTGCGAGTGATGGGGCAGCAGCGACACAAAAGCGAGAAAAACATGAGATGGTGCCCAAATCTATCTTCTTACAGCAAGGCATGAATTAGTTATAAAAAAAATGGATTAGCAGAGTTTGTCAATTAAAACGTTCTTGATTAACAAACAAACTCATTTTGTTAGCAATAATATGTTTAAAGTCACCAGAAGTTACTTGTACCCTAGATATTATAGAAATAATATTATTATATAAAATGAGCAACAATAGTTGTGTACTGCTGAAAAAAGACATTAGAAGGATGGGTCAGGCCTTGCAAACTCTTTAAAATTCCAAAGACCTGCTGGTCGAGTAACTTGGTTTACCCACTCGACCCAAGAGAAATGCACTCGACCCACTGCAACTGAGGAGAGCACATTTAAATTAACTTTCTGTAAAGTGGAGCATGTCACCACAAACCCACTTTAGGTTGCCAAACTGCTGCCACCGAGAGCCCAGACAGGCACAGTGAAACTTGTATTTGATATTTACTGCAAAGTAAAGTTAAATGAAAGGCTTCAAACATCCCCTACAAGTGCTACTGGCGCTTCTTAAAATCTACTTGACTATGCAAGTGGGCAAAAACACTTTGCAAGCCCTGGATGAGTGTTTGTAAAATATAGGTTAGCTGCATGAATAGACACAAATAAATATATATGATAAAAAGGCTTGGAAAACAATTTGTCCAGCTTTCTCCTGCGGGTGCCAATATATAATGTAATCAATCATAGAGCAAAGCGAGTTCTGGAAGATAACGCCTGTATATGGTAGTGCAGTGGATCTATAGATGTACAGACTGGATGGAACTATTGACCACTACTTTGCGTAAAGATCTAGTTAGCTTTGTCTATTAATTATGTTAGAGTAAAGAGAATAAGCAGAGTGTATGGCGTAGCAGGCAGAGAACTGGGCAAACTAGGTGGAATATTGTAGTTTGTGGTTATCTCACTTTCAGGGTAGCTGGTATACAGCAACAGAGTGAAAAGATAGAATGTCAAACAGTATGTTATCAGCTGATGGGCTGAGCCCCAGCGGCAAGATATATAACCAACATGTTACAGAACTAGGTTTGCCATCACAACATTTGGACATGTGATCATGTGCATTTTCAAAAGTGTCCACTAGTCAACATGATTCATCTTCCCCAACAAAATGACATAGTTGACACTGAGATTTAGATACACTTTACTTTTACTGTAAAGCATGTAGACAATTGAGAGTTTTACAGTAGCAATGTTGCAGTTGTGCATCATGTAACAAATTCAAATTTTAGAAATGGAATGGCACGACTATTAAAAAAAAAAAGAATCAACACATACTGGACTTTGGCAGAGAGGATACAGTTAGCTTAACAAAAGTATTATCGCAATTACTTCTGGTTTGCAATTATTGCCTAGCACCTCCACACAGGCCTTTGGCACATAAGAGGAGTACTGCTGCACTCTCGATTATCCCCTTTGAACTTGCAGTGAACAGATAAAAGGAGGGTGGAGAGCGCCCAGAAAGCACGAGAGCAACGCAGGGCAAGCTCTGCTTTCATTGAATATGGTAACTTAATTAGCTAGCTTTGCTACACAAGTGCCAATTTCATTTGAAAAACTACAGAATTGCCTAGCAAATAGCTATGCGACACAGCTTATTGTATCCCATGTTACAGTGTAAGAAGATAGATTTAGGCACTAACTTATTTTCGATGTTTCAAAGTAGCATAATACTTAAGCTATTTTGTCAGTTAATTGTTAGTGTGTACACATCTGTGAGTATTAAAAAAAATAAAAAAATATGAGTTTCACACCTTGCACAGCACACTACAGACCAGGCACATCATTTAGGCAACACCCCCTCATCACAGACCCCCTCGATTTCTCACCCCACATAAAGGATAGAGTGACCGCATAGGTAATTAAGGCACTGTCAGTGGACAGTCATATCAGTAAAGAAAACGGTTAGTGGCTTTACAGGGAAAGATTAAGAACAAATCCGCGTATGCAGAATGCAATGGAAGTGCACGTCAATCTTTGTCCGTGGATACATAGACATGGAACATACTGCCAGTGTCTGTAAACAGCCAGAAGACGTGGTCATTGTTTCTGTAAATCCGGGGCAGACCGGTCAGTGGCTTTGTGGGTGCCATACTGTGATCGTGTCTATATGTTCTGAAGGAGATGCAAATTGTGCTATGGCACTGGCATTGATCCGACAGGTTCTGTCAATGTAGTAACCGTCAGCAGTTCTGTAACCGTATAAAAGTGCAAAATGTTCCAGCTAGTATTCTTTAGGTGGATATATGAAGTCAGTGGTTATGGTGCAGTCAGTGCCTATGATTCTGTTTCTTTCGGATGCTGTATGTGGTCTAAAGGTGTAATGAACAAATAATCTATATGGGTTATTTGTAGACGTGTCAGTGGTTAAATGGGTGCGAAGCACATCAGTGGTTCAATCCGCACGGATTGTGCTTACTTCTCTACTCAGAGATTGCACCGTCAAAAACTCTACAGATCATACGATAGACTGACACGAGCTCTGTATGTGCCCCACTGTGTACGTGGTTCAATGGGTGAAGACATGTCAGATTGTGAAGGCGCTGTCAGAAGTTTAATAGGAGTGGTCTGGTTCTATAAGCTCACATAGGCGCGGGTGGTACTGTCAATGGCTCGATATATTGAGGCATAAGGGGAAATGGTTCTCTGAGTGACGTGCTGTCAAGCGGTCTGAACCGGGTCTCGGTTCCAACCTCCATGGCTCAACCCCCTCACCTGAGGCTCTGCTTCTCTGTCCGGCTCATAGCAGCCTCCCCTAGGCCAGCACCACTGCACAGCAGCACTAAACAGAGCAGCACGCAGCCCCGGGACGGACACATGTCCCGGGCCCGGCTCATGGCAGCGGAGAGAGGGCTAGGCGCGCGAGGTAGGGCTGGAGCTGCACATCTTTCTCAGGCAGCGCCCCTACACCGAGGACTGTGCATCGGTGCCACTCTTCCCGTTGTAGTCTTGGAGACAACGAGCGCATGCGCGAACACTGTCTAAGAAAGTAGGTAGGTCAGACGAGGAAGTACTGCCTGCAGCATACACGATGGTCTGAGAAATATCTATCTTTACCTAAAGTTGGAACATGTAGAACATCTTAAGAATCAATTTATATTACATTCATATTAACATACATATCGTAATTTATTTGAAGCCTTTGCGTCGGAATATTTGTAATTCACTAAGTATTTTCAGGCTTTCAATAACATATATGTAAATTACTTTAAAATGTTCAGCATCAAATAACTCGACTATTTCTCAATAAATATATATTGGTAATGCTGATCATGCTTTACACTCGGCGCAGACTCTCCAATCTAAGATGGTCGTCTCCTTTACAGTCTACTTGCTGCACCATCAAGAAGCATGTTTATTACTCTAGTTTTTTTTGTTTCTAACCACGGATGCCGAACTCGGAAACATAACTTTCTTATTTCAATCTAACATTAGTGACATTCCGTGTTAATGACACGCATATGCTTTCTACAAATCAAAAGGCACTACTCTTATCGGAGGGGGGCAATAAACCAAAATAATGTACCTAATGCGTTCAAAATAAAAAATGGGTTTAAAAAGAATGCATCATGTGCAATATTGTTTCATTTCGCCGATAAGAACATTTGAGCATTTCTATTATTTTCGGCAATTTTCCATAAACTTTCTAAAATTCGTATTGTATTGTAGATACAATGGACATATTAACATGGCCGCTTTCTTCGTAACTGGGAACAGGAAGGTGTACATGTTTATGCAACCCGACGTTTAATCATCAGTAGACTTGATACAGTCCATTTTCCCTTTCAAGCACTGTGGCTCTTCTTGACATAGGAAAAGGACCAATCAGTGGTCTGGTATGCGGCAGGCTTGTGTATGAGTGGGCGCGGCCTGCTGAGAGCTGTCACCGATGTAGACGTGTAATGGTGTATGTGGTGGCGTAAACACTAGCAGGGGCTTGATACAACACGTGTTTTACAGCTGTTGTCAAAACGGACCCTTTTTTTTATAATCCCTCGGAGTACCCAGATTTGACCTCATCTAGGCTGCTATAGTGTCCTGAAATAGCCTCAATCTCGAGATTTCACTGTAACTGGTAGAAGCGGTCACCATGTTATTTCTTGAGTTTACTAATTTTATTACATATTTAAATGAAGATACAGTAAGGATAAAAGAGTATCTGAATACACATATATTATACAATAAATGAGTTAAAACCATTACCGGCCTCCCTCTTCCTCGTTCCAGTCCTCCTTGGGGGATATAATTACCCCCACGTCGTTCTTCCTTGTGCAAACACTTATTATTGGGGATTTTATACTGTGCCATCTCACCACAGCAGTTGTAGTCCTCAAAGCGTGTAAACCATGCCCGAGTTACGGTGCACTGAATCCAGCAAAGTCTACTTGTGATGAAATGACCGGAAAATAATGTAAAGGAAGATATGGTGTAAAGTATGGTGGAGTCCCCTTTAAGAGTCACCGTCATGATGGTGACCTACTAAAAATGAGTAATGCCGGCACCAGAGTAATCGTGTTCCCAAAGCCTGGGAAACCACTGAGAGATCCTGCAAACTACCGCCCTATCAGCCTGCTCTCGGGAGTCTCTTAAGCTCTTGAAAAGGACCCTTCTCACCTGCCTCGGCAATTTTGCCTCTGAAAGGAATCTTCTCCTCAACGAACAATTTGGATTTCATGAAGAGCATGAAACGAAGCATCAGCCACTGAGAGTGGTGGACCAAATTACCCATGGATTCAACATCCACAAATGTACCGGGTTTGTCTTCTTGGATGTGGGCAAAGCTTTTGATTGAGTATGGCACAAAGGTCTTCTGCACAATAGGATTAACCTCAGATTCCCAAGCTATTTGGTGGACCTGATTGCAAGTTACTCGGTCGATCGATCCTTCCACGTGACCATGCAGGCAGAGCTTTCAACAACACGCCCTATCCGAGCAGGCGTGCCACAGGGATCAATCCTTGGACCATTCCTGATCAACACCTTCACCAACGACATCCCTACAGATCTTCACAAAACAGACCTGGCATTGTATGCAGATGACGTTGCAGCCATCTCACAGTCTTTCAAGAACGCAAACCCTCTGATCAAGAAACTTGCTACGATTACTGCAAATCCTTTTGACCGCTGCCCGTCACGGCGCCGACCCTGTGAAACCATCTCTACTGTGACAAGAACGCAGATCAAGAAGCATTTCAAACCGCAACTACACTCTGAACCAGAGAAATTGGAGTAATGAGGCACAGCCTCGGTCCAACATCCCCCACTGACATATCTCTACACTTACAGTGGTATGGCAGCAGACTTCATAACACAAGAACCTGTGTCTGTATCCCGTCATTTGTGTGTGTGGGCCCTGTGACTCCCTGATACATAACAACATAGCTCTCAACTCACACGCTTTTGGCGGGTGTCACCAGCCTTGTAAAGGGCTGACTCACCCGCCAAGCCTCCTGCACGCCCATTGATTCCAATGGGCTTCTCACCCGCCAAAAACAAAATCGGGTGATTTCACCCGCCTTTGCAGCACAAATGGTTGAGAGCTATGTAACAATGGCGACAAGGTGGTCGCTGTAGCCATAGCTACTTGCTCGCCTGCGTGCCGTTACTTTAGTGTACAGTATATACAACTAGAGCATTGATAAATTAGCAAACAATCACTCAGTTTCTAGGCGTGTATCCTGACGCTAGATTCTGGTGCCCTTGTTGCTTGACTAAAGATTCACTGTTGTGCTTGCCCAACAGTAACAGTACATCCATACATTTAAATCTTTAGATTTAATGCGCCAAAGAAGAAAGAATCCATTCATTTATTTATATCTTTATTTTCATCTGATAATCTGAAGCTCTGTACAATGCCAAATTATCATAGTCATCCGATGCCTTGGGTTTTGGTGCACAATTCCTAATATCTTGTTTTGTTTCTAATTTCAAAAAAGAAACCTTGAAAATACTTTTTAATTGTACGTTTTCAAGAAAAACGTCTACACCTGTTTCACCACAGAATGTGGATCTTCAGGAGGTCAAAGTACTCTTATGTTGATTTAAGCTAATGAGGATATAACTGTTTTTTTAGAGTCGCCAGACAAATTATCAATCTTTTTGTGCTGGTTGAATTTATGGAAGTATATACAACCATGTACAGAAGTTCGAGTTACGCTAGTGATGTGCAATAGGAGACAGAACTGGGAGGGGACACAGCTAGGACCACACACTGGCCATCTTCACACTTCAGCCACTTGCATTCAACTAACTCACAGGGAACGTTCACACACAAACAGACTACAACGTTCCAAAAGGATACAGGATGGCCAACAGACAAGAAGGACAATACTAAACATTACAACATCCCTCACCATACAAACATTTTAACCAAACAAAACCACACAGGAACTAGTCAACCATGCAACTGCAACAGGACCTCAATCATCCAAACTAAAACACCTACTATCCAGGCCTGCCATGCACAGGGTCTGCCACACCCTGGTACAACTCTACGAAATATAGCAAGGCAATACAGGCATTCACACAAAACCCTGGTGGTGTGCCATGACAGACACAACAAAACAGACAGGTACGTAACCCCACTTCTACCACATTCGCTCACAGTAAAGCTAAACCCACTGGAAATATCTATTGACGCCAAACAAACACTCTCAGGCTGGGGTGGGGGTGTACCATAACAGACACAACAAACACAGAAGGGATTCATGACCATGCATCTTCCACCCTCAATAATTAGGAAAGATTTGTTCAGAGACCAACTGGAAGAACCCACATGCTACAACCAACAAACACTTCTATTCCACTAACACAAAACATGCAAAAGAAGGAAAAGGAGGTGGAAGGAAACAAGAGATAGGTACTCCTGGCAGTACCGACACGCTATGTGAATTACCAAAATATGTTTTCAATCTTGAAACATAAATCACTAAGTCATGATATATAAACAATCAACATTCCGGAAAATAGCGCAGATTTCCTAAAATTTGGAAGAAAACGATTGTTAATATCGATACATGCCAACTATAATTCTGAACAGTATGCTGCTATTTCAACATTTTTAGACTCGAAATTGAACCTCGTTAACATCTCAAAGGTTGCACCGTCATTATGCTAAACCTTAAACTTCACTTTACAATCATTGTAATGATTCTATATGCTGTGCACATGGTGGCATACGCTCTGCTCAATTGATGGCATCCACCGTGTCAACTTAAAACTTCAATTAAACAAAAAACTTAAATGAATCAAAACGATGTGGATGTGAACATATATTATTCTCCCATGCTATATGATGTTCTCCCATGCTCAAACTGTACTCTTTTTCCCTTTTTTACTCGGGATAATGCGCTAAGTACTTCCAAATGAACATAATGGCTGTGAACCTGCCATCCCTGATGGAAACTGAAACTCCTGCTATGAGCATTGGCATGGAAAATTACACAAATGGATGAACTTGCACTAGTTGGAGGTGCACAGCGTTGTTTTTTTTGTTTTCTTTTAACAGCAATGTAATTCTAAATAAGAACTGTTCCATGAACCACCAAATAATGAAACAACATGATGGCCACAACCTTAAACAACTGGTAGGGGCACACAGATAAAGGCCAGAAAATGACATTCAATGGCAGCGGTATTAATTTCAGAGTGTGCAAATATGTACATATATAGCTACATTCATTGAAAGCACATTTGAAAATGATCTACTTTCACATACATGGCAACACTCTGTGACCAAAAATCTGTAGGAATCTTAAAGTTTCAAAAATATGTAAAAAATCGGTATTTGTTGCCACTAAATCGGTAGGCGGTAGGACTGCTTAAAAAGAAGTATCCTACCTCCTAAATCGATAGGGTTGGCAAGTATGTAGCAGGTGCCGGAAAGAGGGGCGCTGCATTATGCAGCTACGCTGAAGAAATAGCATATTGCAATTGTAGGCGGGTGGAAGTGGCGAGACTCGCGCAGGGCGGGGCTTAAACGTGTGGTTTCCCCCCGGCTCCTGGTGCAAGCTCACACCTGCCAGAACTCATTAGGAGGAGTGGCTTGCCATTATTTCAGCGGCTCACCCCAGCATGTAGATGACTGGCACCGGGGAGCTGAGGTACGGTGAACCATGTGGCTGTTGATATCTGGAAGTGCTGGAGCAGATCTCCCAGGCACCTCTGACAGTCTGGGGAGGTTGCACTGGTGCACTGGTCTGCTAACTGCTGCCAGTAAGAACACACCATTATAAAAGCAGCAGCCTGGACACATCCCCACTGAAGAACGTTCCTCGGATTCTGCGTACTTGATCACCCTGCATCTATGGCTGAACAGGCTGCTAAATCCAAGCCAAAAATAAAAAAAATGTTTTTGTTTTAAAAATCGGTATTTGTTGCCACTAAATCGGTAGGCGGTAGGACTGTTTAAAACGTGGTATCCTACCGCCTAAATCGGTAGGGTTGGCAAGTATGCTTTCATCTTATTGGTAAACAAATAAGGCTTTCCTTTATCGCAGAAAAAAGGAATTGTGTAGTCATGTGTCTGTGTGCAGTGGGTGACATCATAGGTTCTGGTGGCTAGAATGTTAGTGTGCTCGGGTTCTGAATGTTACTTTTGGGGCAGTTGAAATGAGAGTAGCTGGCTTTTACACCGTTCCAGTGTTCAACATACATATGTTCCTGTCTTGTGCCCCGTCGAGATCTTCCCCCACACCCAGTGCAGCGCTTACGGTTGGGAGTGATCGACATTTCCCCACCAGTGAGCTCACTGTCCGGAGAGTTTTGTGAGGGTAGTTCCCTCCTGGAAGTCGGTGCCTGCACAAGTCGAGGAGCCGCTGTTCGCTGAACATGGCGTTCCCCAGGATGTGTTCCCGATGAGCGGGGCGTTTGGAACTGGGCACACCAGAGAAGCAAGGCGGAGCGAATACTCTGTGGTGAACGGCCCAGTGCTAGTTTTGGGGACCAAGCCAGCGCCAAGAGAGAAACAAGGCGCGTCTTCCGTTAGAGTCCGCCCAGCAGAGTTAGAGGAGAACAGGCCCTCCCCAGGAGGAAAGCCGAGCAAAAGCTTCATTAGGAGTGGCCCAGCACCGATAAAAGCAGCCGTCCAGAACGCCATCAAAGAGAAAATAGTGACATCATTTCAACCAAGAAGACAGTCCCCCCACCCTGTACACACCAGGGCACTGGTGTGAGTGCGGTTGGTGCCCCACGCACATCATGTTACAAGTGTCTCAGGTTCCTTTCTCTGCCAACAGGAGAGACAATCCCATCAATTTCTTTCTGCTAGGCGAGTGCGGTAAAGGGCGTGATGTTCAGCATAGAACACCTAATCCCCCGCACTATCGTGAGTGGGGGTTTAGATTCTATTAAAGACAAGGAGGCGAGTATTATGCTTTCAATCTTTACTACTGACAAAATAGCAGCAAAGAAAAAACTTTGTTTAAACAGTAACTTTTTTCTTTTTAAAACAGAAAAACACATAAACCATGCGCACACAGTGCAGGAACCCAGTCCAAGATGGAGGCTCAGAACCAGCCCCTCAACCAATGAGGATGAACCCTCCCCAATAAATGTCCTTTACTCTAACAGCAACTCCTCTTCTGAAGCTGCAAATGACGCCTTAAACAGCTAAACATAAAAGGTCCATAGTCCAATTAAAGAACAGTCCAGCAAACTTCTCAAGGCGCAGACTCCGAAGACCTTGCACTGATCCAGTATTCCCAGGAGATCAACCCGAAGCTGAAAAAAGGAGACAAATGTTAGCACTGGGTGGGTGGGCGGAATAATACTCGCCTCCTTGTCTTTAATAGAATCTAAACCCCCACTCACGATAGTGCGGGGGATTACGTATTCTATGGCACGACAAGGAAGCTCATATTATGCAAGTTTAAAGCCCTTGCATCACTTTGAAAACCACATGATCAATCCGTTTATGACAAAACGTCTTAAAAGTAGATTCCCTGGACCAATCAGCTGCTTTTAGGATCTGCTCCAACCCTCCGCCAAGGAGAGCCGCCTTAGACGCCATGGCACCTCTAACTGAATGAGCTCCAAAAGAAGAAATGTCAATACCAGCTTCTTCCATCACCCATTTAACCCACCTAGCCAGAGTAGCTGAGGACACTGCCTTATAAGGTTTACGGTATGAAATAAGCAGCTGAGAGGTACCTGGGGGACGAAAACCCACAGTTCTAGCTTCAAAACATTTCAAACATTGAACTACACACAATTTTCTATTCTCTGGAAAACGCCGGATAAGAAACAGAGGAAATCATACATTTAGTTATTTTAGTCACAAAGAAGGTAACTCCCTGAGGAGAGAAGATCTTGTTGTCCACATCAAGAGCCTTAATATCAGATACTCTTTTAATGGAGACAAGACATAACAACATTGCTAACTTTGAAAAAAGTTGTTGAAGGGCCAATTCCTGATTATGAGGCCACGCTATGAATACATTCAAAACCTTATTAACATCCCAGAGAACAGAATACCTGGCTTTAGGAGGAACCTTAACTCTAATTGACTTCAGAGCTTTCCTGACCAGGAAATGTTTACCAACTGGCTCCCCTTTAACCAGAACATGGCCAGCTGAGATCGCTGATCTAAACCCATTAATTGTTCGATAGGCTTTGCCTTCTTTTAACAATTCCACTAAAACGTTTACTATGTCTACTGGAGGAGCAAAAATGGGATTGAGGTGTCTAACCAAACACCAGCTAACTGTAACGCTCACCTGGTATCCACGAGGACGTCACTCAGCCTGTTCTGACCTCTTACGACCTCAAACCCTTCCCTGGAGTCTACTCGACTGGAGACTGGGCCTGAAACACAGGATTGGTAGAGTCTAACTCCCTATTGTCTCTGTGTGCTTGAACCCCTTCTTCCCCGGGCTCCAACCCTTCCCTTTGATCCACAGCTCACCTTGTTTTCTTGGAAAGTGTGCACTCCATCCTGCTTTCAGCGCAGGGGCGCGTTGATTGATGCGTGCTCGTTGCTGCCTAGTTACTTCACTGGCAAGAGTCTGACAGGTAAGTATAATGAGTCTTTTGAAGAGTTCTCTAACTTCGTTCCTTTCCTTCCTTAGATGATGGCCGGTGCCTGGGATGGGGACGTGCTGCTGAGATGAGTAGCGCTGAAGGTGAGTGAGAGCGCGATGCGCGATGCAACCCTTTCGTATTTGTATTGAACTGAGTTCTTTTTCTGTGTCTTTTAGGTGCCGCAATGTTTTCAGCGTGGATGCTGGTTATAAAGAAGAAATGCGGTGAGTAAGCGCGGTATGCGGCGCCTCTAGATGCTTCCACGCTAACCTGGAGTGTCTTTTCCCTCTTGCAGATGGATGAGAAGTTCCGGAGACAGAGTTCCCCCCGAGCGGCTGGGATTCAGGTAAGCGTTTGAAGCTCGTACAGTCTTTAAAAATAAGCAAAGATTTGCTGAATGCTTACTAATGCCTTTTTTCTGATCTTTTCCCTTTTCCTTAGGAAGCGGCGTGCCAGGATGGGAATGACACCGCTGAAGATGGCCGCAGAACAGAAGGAGCGATGAATGATGGGCAGAAGTGCCGCAAGGTAAGGCTGTTCCTAACGGTGTTCTTGTTCTTGCAGGAGCTGAGCGCAGAAGAAAGATGCAGGCCTACTGGAGACTGATCCGAACACGCGAGTGTCACGCTGCAGGTGCAGAAAACACAAAGCATGTTTCTCAGCCTGGGCGTGGCTTAAATAGTCTCTGGGTATCCCAGGTGTCTCTGGGCTGAACCACACCCAAAACACTAGACTGCACATGCAGTTCTGGGAACCGAAATATGTGGGGGCATCCATCTTGTCCCCATCAATGCACTACAAGTCCAAACCCCAATGATATCCTATGGGAGTGAGTGTGTCTGGTGCCACAAGTGCCAAGTCTGACTCCAAGTGGGTCTTTGGAGGGATGGAGAGGCCCCTGAGGGCCATGTAGGTGATTGTGGCCTGGCTCCAGCCTGACATTTTGGAGGGCTGGGGACATGAGGGGCAGGAATCATGACACTAAGCCAGCGGCCCCTTGCTGATGACTACCCTGTCTTGGTGGATGCTGCCCAGGAATCCTTGGTGACACTAATAGAGTCTTGCGAAAGGCCTCTGAAGCACCAGGAAGATCTGAAATCTTCCAACCCATAAGGGGAAGATGTCCCTGAAGAACCAGGCTGTGAGGACGACCTGACGGGCCTGTCAGGAGCTGGGGAAGAAAAGGAAGGAGGCGAGGAAAGTCCACGGCCAACTCTAGGAGAGCGGGGAACCAAACCTGAAAAGGCCAGAACAGGATCACTATTATCAAAGTAGCGCACTGTCTGCGCAGTTGTACCAGAGTCCTGGCTATCATGGAAATGGAGGAAAAGCATAAGGGAGAGGATCTGACCAGTCATGGAAGAACGCATCGGTCGCTAGAGCCTGGGTTTCCGGTCTCCAACTGTAAAACCGAGGGACCTGGCAGTTGAGAAGGGAGGCAAAAAGGTCTATGTGAATGGGACCCTAAAGAAACTGAATCAATGCGAATATACTCTTGTCCAGCATCCAATCGCTGCTGTCTTGAAGGTAACGGGAGTTCCAGTCTGCCACTGAATTGCTTATCGCCGGAAGATACTCTGCTAGAAGCAGAATGTTTCTGTCCAGGCAACAATGCCAGAACTCCCTTGCCAAGTCCGCTAGGGCCTTCAAGCGGGTCCCCCCAGGTGATTGATATAACGAACCACTGAAACATTGTCCATCCGAAGGAGGACACAGCCATTCCCCTGATCTTTCAGAAGGCTCTTGACCGCAAAGGAACCTGCGAGTAATTCTAGGCAATTTATGTGAAGAAGGCTCTCTTGTTCTGACCATTTCCCTCCCGTGGAAATCTGACCTATCCTGGCCCCCCAACTGGTTCTGCTGGCATCTGACTCGAGAACTACATCCGGAGAGGGCCCAAAGATCGCTCTGCCATTCCAGGCGTTCATATGTTTGAGCCACCAAAGAAGCTCCATTCGGGCCTCCGATTCCAGCTTCACCTTCTGAGCATAAGACAGACTCTTGCGCAAATGTCTTCCTTTGAGACATTGAAGAGCCCTGTAATGAAGAGGCGCCAGAAATATAGCTTGAATGGAGGCGGACAACATTCCCACTACCCTCGCTAACTGCCGGAGGGACACAATCCCCAGCCTCAGGATGAGGCGAATTTCTTTCCGGATTCTCAAGAGCCTGGAGTCTGGGAGAAGGATGCACTGCTTTGAATCGATATTGAAGGCCAGAAATTGGATACATTGAGTAGGACAAAATATGGACGTTTTGGCATGTAGAACAAATCCTAGTTCCTGCAAAAGGGAGATTGTCAGATCCAACTGATTGAACTTGTAGAATCCGGAGAGCCTGAGCTAGGAGAAGAATGTCATTGAGGTAAATTATACTCCTGATCCCCTTTGACCTGAGGAAAGCCATCACTGGCTTCATCAGTTTGGTGGAACACCATGGGTTTGATGATAGGCCGAACGGGAGAGAAGCAAATTGCCAAAGACGATCCCCCCAAAGGAACTGCAGAAACTCCTGATGAGGGGGAAAAACGCGGACTACCAGATACGCATCTTTGAGATCTAGCTTTACCATCCAATCCCCTGGAAGCAGCGTATCCCTCAGAAGATGAATGCCCTCCATTTTGAAATGATGGTAAACTACAAATGAGTTGAGGGCTCTGAGATTTATCACGGGGCGAAACCCATCTTCGGGTTTCAGAACCAGAAAAATTGTTCTGGGGAATTGAGAAGCCTTGAATGTGGCCGGGACTACCACTCCTTTGAACACCAGCTCTTGAATCTCCGCGTCCACCAGCTTCTGCTTCTCTTGATTGAACACAAGAGGTGGAGGCGGCGATAGTTGACATGGAGGGGAGTAGAAATTTATCTGAAATCCCTGCACAGTCTGTAACACCCAAGGATCTGAAGTGAGCCTTTCCCAATGATGAAGAAATCGAACCAACCTGCCCCCAAACCTTTGTGGGAAGAAACATTTACGAAACGAGACAATACCTGGAGCGGATCTCGGTCTACCTGCACCTCTGCCATTCCGACCTCTCCATTGAGTTCCTCTCTGGGGGTAGAAGGTCATCTGTGCTCCTCGAGCAGAGGAAGAATGATGGGCCCCTCTAGAGGCGTATTGTTGTGGTCGGGTAGAGCCCCAGAAATAGGAGCGGCCAGAAGAGCGGGCTCTTCCTCGTCCGGCCTTATCAAAAATTTGAGGTGCAAAAACCTTTCTGGTGTTTGTCTGGGCCTTGTCCAATGCCGTAAAGGTATGGACATAAGCAGAAAGGTCCTTGATGAATTCATCCCCAAAAAGGTTCCCTTGAGCTTTGGGACCGGCCTCTCCATCTGCCATATCCTGTAATTTGGGATCTATGCGTCTAAGGAGCGATTTTGCGCCTCTCCTTAGCAATACTGGAATTACCGTTGCCGAGCAGGCAAACAGACCGCTGCACCCAGCCCCTGAGCGCTTCTACATCTATTTGTGATTCATTCATGGCCGCTTCTTCTGCCAGTTCAAATATTAGGGTCAAGGGCCCCAACATGTCCAAAAGTTTATCTTGACAACTCTTAAGTGCGCCATCAACTCCCTTCTTTGGGTCTTTACCCCTGTGGGACAAAAAAGCCACCATGGATTGATCAATAACGGGAGTCATTGCCACCTTGTCAGGAATAACGGGACATGGACATTCTGAACGTAGTTTATTCCTGTCCTCACTTGGAAGAGCCTTCCTAACCCAATGGTGGAGGAAAGAGGAGCCTGCCTCCTAAGGGCGCCATTTAGCTGATCTAGGGTGCTGAATGAGAGAGGGGTCAAAAAACGGGGCCCCACTGTCGTCTAACAATTGCTCC
Source organism: Ambystoma mexicanum (assembly GCF_040938575.1). Taxonomy (NCBI): domain Eukaryota; kingdom Metazoa; phylum Chordata; class Amphibia; order Caudata; family Ambystomatidae; genus Ambystoma; species Ambystoma mexicanum. Next base: position 572,600,746 of record NC_090922.1, on the reverse strand, counting down.
TTAGGAGTCAGGGACGGCCCCACAGATGAAACCTTTCTCTTTCTTCACTTGGGCGGGGAGTCTGAATCTTCAGAAGACTCATGGGATGACAAAGGTGTAGAGGTCAACCTATTTGGGACTGAAGACTGAGCAATGCCCTCACCAAACTTACGTTTTAATGCTCTAATCGGGGAATCAGGGGAAGAGGGAGAACTCTGAACTGGGCTGAGTTGCCCTTGCAAATGCTTTGTTTTATTTGTGCACTTTCTGGGTGCTGTAGCAGGTCCCTGAACAGGACTAGGATGGAAGTCGGCAGTTTTATTAATTAGCCGATCAAAAGCTGAGGCTAAGGTTGAATTTAGATTCAACAGTGCCGAATCCATGGAATCCTTTATAGCCCTGGAGACCGACGGTGGTGGGACCAGAGAAGAGACCCCCAACCCCCTCATTCCTAAATCCTCACTGGGCCTGTCACTTTTCTTCGAAGCGGCCCTAACCTGGGTACTGGCATTTACTGAGGGAAGCCCCTCTACCCCTTTATTGGACTGCATTGTTGAAACAATGAGAATTGAATGAAATAGGAAAAAACACACTCAAGTGGCACAAACCAACAGAGAACCCAGCAGGCCTAACAAAACACCCCCACTTAAATTCTGAGGAATTGCATATATAAATATATTTTAAAAATATATATAAGTAAACCAACTACCCCAGGTAGAACCAGGACCAAGCAGGGAAAACACAGAGAGTCAATAAACCCAGGAATAATATCCTGCCAACTCGTGTGAGCAACGCGAAATTTTGTATAATACAAATTAACTGCCTGAGGCAGTTATTCATTAAACACGCCGAGCAGGTGAACAAAAGGAAAAACTCCTTATTTATAAATCAGAGCGCAACGCGCTCACACCGCTCCTCACCAGGGAAGCGGTTGTAATAAACAAATGGAATCCATACACGCTGAGCAGGCGAGCAGAAGTAAGGGGAGGGAGGCGCGAGCAGCGCTGTTCTAAAAAAGAACACTGTTCGCCGAGCAGGCGAATGCTAATTTCGTCGAGGGGCGGAGGAGGGCGGGAGGAACAGAGAAAAAACACTGCCTCAGGGCGTGACTGAGGCAGGGAGAACTCCTCACGCCGAGCGGCACAACAAATGGAATTATCAACGTTCGAACGAACGAACATAACGTATACCTATACTAGATACAATAAAGCACAGAAACAATGTAACAAGAAACACTCCCTTCACAGAAAGGACGAGCGTGTAACAAAAGGACTTATCTTGTGCGTCAGCAGCAAAGAAAGAGGAGTTGCTGTTAGAGTAAAGGACATTTATGGGGGTGGGTTCATCCTCATTGGTTGAGGGGCTGGTTCTGAGCCTCCATCTTGGACTGAGTTCCTGCACTGTGTGCTTATGGTTTATGTGTTTTTCTGTTTTAAAAAGAAAAAAGTTATTGTTTAAACAAAGTTTTTTCTTTGCTGCTATTTTGTCAGTAGTAAAGATTGAAAGCCTAATATGAGCCTCCTTGTCGTGCTATAGAATTCGGCAGAGGAAGTGTCACAGAGTGGAGGAGCGAGTAGAGGAGGAGCACAGAGTATCGGAAACCCTCCGACGTTGAATGAGTTTGACTTTCAGCTGGAGGAGTTTTATGGGCCCAGTCAGGTTGGCTGGGGTTAGGTCATAGTTAGTGAGTTAATGTTATTGTGCCTGTTCTTTTTGGTTTGTGTAGCTTGTTTTTGTGTTGTGGCACAGGTGTCCCGGGTGTAGAGGGTTAAGTTGTTTCCCGGGGTGGTACGTGTTAATAATTTTGAGGCCGTTGTTTGTGCTCCCATTTCACGTGTGTTCCTGTCGTGGCCTCATGCCAGTGATTTGCTGAATTTTGCAAAAATGCAGCATTTTTGTTTTGTCAGACTTGAGGGTGGAGTTAGAGTTTCCAGTTTGGGTTGAATGTGTTCAAATGGGCAGTTTTTCAATTTTGCACAAGTGCAATTGTGGAGTATGCATTTCATAAGGGCGTGTTTAGAACTTGTGTGAATGTTAACGTGTTCTGGTGTGTGATTATGGGTGTAGTGAATACTATTTTATGACCAATGCATCTTCAGTTCAGAGTTGGGTGAGTTTAGGAGCAGATGTTTTACATAACTAATGGTGCAGAATTTGGTGCGTAGTTAAGGAATTTTTGCATTCTCCTGATAAACGGGGCGTGGTTATTATATGATATGATATGGCATTTATAACGCGCCTATGCACAATTGTGTTTCAAGGAGCAACAATGGGATAAGGTTTGTGAAGAAAATTAGGCTAGAATATTACCCCATTTTGGTTTTCCTGATTAAGGAGGGTTAATAGTTGGTTAGTGAACAGGGTGAGAATCTGGCCCCATTGGGTTCTCCTGATTAAGGAAGGTTTATGGAAATTTTCATTTTTGGAATAGAGTTTGCGAATCGGGTCTAGGGTATGACTGCATTTTGTGTTTTCTGATCAAGGCCGGTGTATGGTTAGGGGTAGGGAGCCTGTTTTTGCCTAATTTACATCACTCAGTGTTCCTATGAGCTTCTTTCGGGGAGTGCGATTTTGTGTTGTGTATTGCCAAGGAATGTTGCTTATTGGCGTGTGCAGGGTGTTAGGTGTAGTCAGTTGCAGATTGTTAGCATATTGAAGGTGTCCGTGTTGGATGGTTTGAGGTGATCTCCCGCAGGTGTGTGCTGTGTAGTTTGCTCGTAGTTGAGCCGTCAGTGCTTGGGTGTGGTAGTTCTGAGGCCTTGAGGGGCAGCTCAGCGCAGAAGGAGCTTGTGCATTGGTGGTAAGGTTGGTTAGTTGGTTTGTTTGTTCTCTTACAAGCATGGTTGTGCTTGGGTGTGGCAGGCCTGAGGTTCTGTGGGGCAGCTCAGGTCAGATAGATGTGTCGTTTGGTATTTTTGTCTCAAGGGTTTTCCTGTTGGTTGTGGGTCAATGTGAGGAACATTGGTGCCTTTGCTCCACGTCAGTGGGCTTTTTATTCTTTCTTTCCTCGTTAGTGCAGGAGGAGTGGAGTGAGGTTGTCAGTTGATGCTATTTAGGATGTGAGTTCATCTGTTGCATGCCGGTTCCCTGATAAGTGTTCTGGCATTTTGTGGTCTGGATGTTGGTCTGTATAGGGTATTGCCTTTATTTTCCTATGCATACCTTGGATTCTGGCCTTTCCTGTGTTGTTGGCCACTTTGTGGGAAAGACTGGAGTGTGTGGTGTTTTTGAGATGGGTGTTGGCATTGCGGGTCATCTGCTTTCATTCTTCCTCAGGTTTGTGTGTGTAAGGGAGGGAGAAGTGTAGTAATGTGTCTGTGTGCAGTGGGTGACATCATAGGTTCTGGTGGCTAGAATGTTAGTGTGCTCGGGTTCTGAATGTTACTGTTGGGGCAGTTGAAGTGAGAGTAGCTGGCTGGATGGGTGTGTGGGACCAGTGTTCACCATACATATGTTCTTGTCTTGTGTTCCCTATCTTCTTACTTGTGTAACTACGAACCTGGAGTTTTAAGCAGACCAATGGACATTAAAAAATGATAGTACTTACCTCACAAGTACTTCCCCGTCATTTCATAATTCTTAAGATATAATATGCTTCTTTTGTTTTCGTGACAAACCGGCACAGCTGAGTGCCGTATAAATGCATATATCTTTCGTGACAAACGGACACAGTAGGGTTCCATGTAACCAAAAACAAAAACTCTATGAACCCTGGAGTCCCGCTGGAATGGCAGCGGAGAAAAAACACCCGTAATGTGATAGACATAGATGTGATGTCGAAGATCTGTATGAGAATCAGGATACTCACTGCGTGTCTGTTTCAATTTCCAGCTTTCACTTCACAGTTAACAGTCCTTGGAGAGTGTGGGCACCCCTAGTTCGTTGCCAATCTTCCAGCAGTCATGTGAAGTTCTGCCGCAGTGCTGGACCGTTCCTGCAGAGATGAGTGTTCTAACACGTCATCATAACTCCGGAGCAGTTACAGAGGACGGAGCTCCCCTCTTCCATATTGCAGCTGCCGTAGGGGAACTTGCAGACGCTCGCCAAGGTGCCTCAGAGTTACTGAGTGAACCTAATGATGTGCCACCTTGGCCCACCAACTCCACGCTTCTTCTCGGGGGCAAACCATGGACCTTGGCAAATCCCACCGGGCTCCCTCCCAACAGCAACATGGCAGAAGGGGTACAAGCCGACATCAGTTGTGGCAATTCGGCGTACCAACAGCCATGGCCATGGCAACCATGGCCACAGTTCAACACGGGGCCCAACACGATGTGACTCCTGACTCTCATGATGTCCCCCAACACCTTTAGAGAGTACTGAAGGGCCGGCTTTCTGTATAAACGTTGCTAAGTTTGACTATGAGCATTTTTCGACGTTACACTGGCACTATCACTTGCTGGAAGGGTCACTTGCATAGTGGGGAAATTACTATCAGTAGTTCCTTTTGTTGCAATCCAACTCCTGGCTTCAAGTGCTGCAACAAACGTTCACACATAAAGAGACTGCAACATTCCAAAAGGATACAGGATGGCCAGCAGACAAGAAGGACAATACTAAACATTGCAACCGTCGGGTGGAGCGTTGTGGTCATGCTCACTGGTTCATAGCTGATAGGCACAGAGCATTGCGCTCTCGATGGTGGACCCGCTGGCCAGTTTGCACGCACACGGCGCGAACAGCGCGCTGCATTCGGCAGCTGTGTGTTGTTCCTGTGCACCAGCTGGCTGCATTTGCACACCCATGAGTGCGCAACACCCTTCAGTCAGCAGCCGGCCTCAGAAAGTGCAATGGGCCGTGTCCCCATCCATGTGCGTTCTGACTGGACCAAAAGTGCTTCTCAGGTGCGTGGTTCCTGTTTTGAGGGTTGTGGCACCTGCAGGAGTGCTTGTGTTCCCTGGGGAGTGTTCTCCCCCATCTTTATAGTATTGAGAACCACCTTCCCTGCTCCAGGATAATCCCCAGGCACATCACGTTGTCTGTTATGAGCAGTGGCCTGTATGTTGAGGGGGAGAAAAAACTAGGCACACCTCTGTTCCAACACCTCTGTTCTCATTGTGACAGTAAAAATCCTCCCAGCTCACTGTTGTGGAGGCGTTACCACACCTGTATTGCCATGTGGAGCAATCGTGGCCAATGAAGAGGATGGAGCCCCAGCCAGTGGTGAGAAGTCCCAACCAAGAAGGTGAACTAGCATCGCTGACAGAATTTAACACATCAGGCTTCCCGTCTAGCCTAGGGCCTCGTTGGACTTTGTGGGTAGAGTGCCTTTAAATGTTTTCTGATGCTATGGGTGAGATGGGCGCTTATGCAAAAAAATCTAAGTTATTAAACTTTGCAGGGACTGCTGTCCATAAAGTATTCAAGACCCTCTGCCCTGTGGACAATTCATATGGGGCGGGTGTGGCACTAAGTGAATTCTTCATGCCTATGGTAAATGTGGATTATGAACGCGTTGTCATGCATTCAACAAATCAGAAATAGGGTGAATCATTAGCTGCTTTCCATGGATGACTGCGGCATCTAGCCATGTCATGCCCCCTAGCCAACGAAGAAGAGGAGGTCAGACAGCAGATCATCAAAGGTTGCCACTGCGTCAAAATGAGGAGGCAAATACTGAGGGAACCGGGAATTACACTGGCCAGAATCCTAGAGCTTGGCCGGTCCCATGAGCTAGCCGACGTAAGTGTCTGCTATGGACGCCACTATGCGGACCATTAACCTGGAAGAGGTGTGTGCTGCTGGCAAACAGCAGCCCAACAAATTTCCCCGTAAATGTCAGTGGCAGAGGAAACACAGCCAGGCTGAGCGCACATCATACTGTCTACAGTGCGGTTACGACCTGCCCCATGTGGGTGAGTGCCCTGCCAAAGGTCACACGTGCGGCAGGTGTTGAATAATTAACCATTTTGCGAGGATATGTCGTACCCCTGCATCGACTCCTCCATCTAGAGGCCAAGAGAAATAAAAGGTTGACAACCGATGACCTAAACGGACAGTCGCCCAAGTATCACCAACAGAGGGGGAGGAACCTGTCGATGAGGAGGCAGATGAGAAAGATGTATTTTTCATGTCCAGGGTACTGGGGGTAGGACAGAAGAACAACCGACACCCTAAATTTGTTGTGCAGACTGCTGGAAAGGACGTCCCTGTCTCATTGACACTTGTGCCTCTGTGAATGTTATGGCATTCTCCCACTACAAGGAATTGGATGGGCCCCCTACTCTGTCTGAGACGGCAGTACGCATTTTCACTTTTGGCAGACGGACACCTCTGCCTCTGGAGGGAGTGTTTGTCACAACTGTGGACCATGAACAGATGGCTATCAAGGCACAATTCTTCCTGACAAAAGTAAGTGAGGCGATGCTGCTCGGGTGTGCCGCTGCAGAGGCCCTGAAGATAGTGGACTTTGCATTTGGAGTTTATGTGGAAAAGGTGCAGTTACTGTGAGGGGTCAGAAATGTGAGGCAGACAACTTTGTGAAGGTTTTTCACAAGATGCCATTTTATTAACTGAAAAAGGTTTGATAAACACCTACCCTGACAAGGATTTCCCTGCCTTGCAAAGTAACTAAAGGAAACAGTCAAAAGGAATCTGTCCCTAACACTTGTACATACAACAAACTCAACAAGGTAATATATGGCATTTCAAACATAACAGAAATAACAGTTATGTTAAAAAATCTGATAACTGTTTCTTCTTATAACCTGGGTGTGTTCCCCTTCCCCAAATTCAAACAGGCTTTCAATCAACAGTTCAAAAAGAATTAGGAAATTCCGTCTAGCAACAAAGTTCTAATAAAAGTTCTTCTTGCTCCAGTAAGTCTCTCACTTGGACTTGACCAACAGTTCAAAATATTCAACAGGTCACTGGTTGCAGAGAGTCTCACACAATCACTTCCCAGCAAATAAGTATACTTTCACAGGTCATCAGTATCAACAAAAAAATGCTTCTGTCAGGATGATTCCGCAACAGTTCACAAAATACTGGCGTCAGCAAGATACGGTGGGCCTTGCTGTCAGGATTATTCCACAACAGTTCACAATGTACTTTTGTGACCTTGTCACTTCTTCTTCAATGTTTTTAACCACACCACAGTACTTTAATCCTTTCCACCTGGTCAACACACCTGCCAGATCTACAACTACAAGGTCCCTTTTCCTGGTATACTCGCCTGCAAGGACTAATGATATGATATGATATGGCATTTATTACGCACCTGTACACAAGTGTTTCTAGGCATGACAAGACAAGGAGGAAGAAACAGTGGGAGGACAAAACAACGATCTTACTAGTCCTTGTGTCATTCAGATCGCGCAAGTGCAGGGAAGTGGAAGGGGAGAAGTGCTAAGGGTGCCGGGGGGGGGAGGCGGAAGTGCAGGTAACTCAAATGTGCAGCAAGCAGGTGGCTCAGTACAGGTATATCAGAAGGTACAGCCAATGGGTGGCTCATAAGTGCAGAGCGGAGGGACTGTAGGGTTACAGATACAGACCACAAGTGCTGGGGGAGCCAAGAGGCAGTGCGAGGTGCAACTGGACATGCAGGGACCTGGGCCCGAGTTCAGAGGGTGGCCAGGTGACCAGTGCATGAAGCACTCAGGACATCAGCAGAGGAGAGGAAGAGAGGAAGGTCTTGAGTTGCTTCCGGAACTGGACGTGGTTATGCTCAAGCTTGAGAGAGGCAGGGAGGCCGTAGCCGAAGATAAAGATCTGCCCCCAACACTCTGCTTGGAAAAGCGAGAGACCCTCAGAGAGTTGTAGGTGGATGAGCAGAGAGCTTGAGAAGGGAGAAGTTCACAAAGAGAGAGTGGGAGGTAGTGCGGTGTCAGGCCCCAGAAAGCCTTGTGGATGATGCAGAGAGTCTTGAACTTGATCCTTGCCGCCACTGGTAGTCAATGAAAATATTTCATAGCTGGAGAGATACGACCCCTGGGCTTGAGGCCAAGGCCAAGTCTTGCAGTCCTGTTCTGGATAAGTTGTAGAGGATGGGGAGTATAGGCAGAAAGATTTAGAAAGAGGCTGGTGCAGTAGTCCAGCCTAGAGAGGACCAGAGCTCTGGAGACAGTGGCCCTCATTACGACCCTGGCGGAAAGTAACTGACCTGACCGCCATAGCGTAAATAGCGTTTCCGCAATTGTACGACGGAGTAAAGTGCGGCTAATTCTGACCCATCGGGCACGAGCACTACGCCATGGCGGAAGTGCAAAGTCCGCGATGGCGGAAATGTCCCCAAAACGCCCCTCACCGCCGTCCTACGGCGCCCTAGGTGCAATTCCGCCACCCATCATAGCGGTCACCGTAATGAGCGGCAATCGGAAAATACGGTGACCGTAAATATACGGAAACGGAAGTAAAAACATGGTCCCGGAACGGGAAACATCACGCCGTACACCTATAAAATCAGAATTCCCACACAACCATTAAAAATACTACCCTGAGACACATCCCAACCCGTCATCCACCCTAGTGAAAACAATAAAAATGGGAAAAGTAGCGAAAAAAGCGTGCGACCGCAAGCGGCAGGTCCACTTCTCCCGTGAGGAACTCACCGTGCTCACAGAGACCCTCCAGGAGAATGCTGCCGTCGTCTTCTCGACACAAATGACCAGGACGGCACTTGCGAACAAGAAGGCCATATGGGCCCTGGTGGCACAGCGGGTAAGTGCGGTGGGGACCGCACCCCGCAACCCACAGCAATGCAGAAAGCGATGGGACGACTTGCGGATACGCGTACGGAGCATACTATCCGCCAACCGTAACATTGCCACAGCTACCGGGGGAGGATCGGAATCACCCATCAAGTTGACCCCCCTGGGAAGAAATCTGTGCCTCCACCATTGGAATGGAGAGTATAGAGGGAGTCGGAGGGATGGAGAAAGGAGTGCAGACATCCGAAGAATCAGGTAGGTGGGCCAAATAAAACAATGCTAAATCCACAATGTCCAATCATGTGAAGTACCATGTGTCCACATAGTGCAACAGAAACACATGTCCAGGAGAACGTCCACATACATTGGCCTGATAGTGCACTCTAAAATTCACATTAAATACATAAATAATTAAAAATCCTAAAAACACCCTCTACACGTGCAGCAGGCACACCCTAACCGCAGGCTGCAAAACAACTGCATCCTCAATCCACACAAAAATGAAACCACCTCCAAGGCCCTGACCCAAATCACCCTCAGGTACCACCCCAATGCATGTGATACATTGCCATTCCAATTTCCACAGACCCATTAATAACGCTCGCCCTCCTTTACTCCACCACAGGGTCCGATTCAAACGACGAGCTCCAGGACACCCCTACCAGCACACCTGCAAAGAGGGCCAAGACCAACGGCCAAAGACCCTCCACCTCAGCTGCACGGATCAAGACACGGCAGCAGCACAAATCGAGTGGCAGCACACAGGAGGGGACTTCAACAGGCACCCCAGCAGCCAGCATGCCCACAACAGCACCACCACAGGTCCCCCCAATGGATGCCACAGAAGGCACTGTTTCTGGTGGCAGCAGCACCATAGGTGACACTGCATTAATGGCAGCATGCTCCGACACAGAAAACGGTGATGTCGATGTAGGATCCATCCATGACCTGTCTCAATCCCGCTGTTTGTTTCATCCCGTACACCATGAGGATACCACGCAGGGGCACCCACAAGACGACGACTGGCCATCCCCCACAAGCCCTGTGTCAAGGCAACATGAGGTGATCAGCCCCTCTGTGACACCACCGCAAATGGCCATGGACCAGGTGATCGTGCAACAGCAGCAACTGGCCACGCTCCTCAAGGACCATGCTGATGAATGTGGGGGTACTAAGGCAGCCATAGAAACATCTACTGAGACACTTAGGGCAGAAATGGAGAGAAGCACCGAGAGCCTGAGAGTACAAATGGAGAGAAGCACCGAGAGCCTGAGAGTACAAATGGAGAGAAGCACCGAGAGCCTGAGGGGGGAACTGCATGCGACGTCCAAAGACGTATGTGCTGAACTTGCCGCTGTGCGCCGTGTGCTCACTGAGCTCTCACAAACCCTTAGGGACATGCGTGGACGTGAGCAGGCAGAGACATCATCCGTTGCAAGTTCCGTCCAGGGCAGCCCCCAACGTAGATCTGGGAGGAACCTGCGCTCCACAGGCAGGGGTGCCCCTGATACCCGCAGAGGGGGCTTGCAATAGCGTCTGCCCACTGACAATGAGCATCTTTGGACACTGGTGTTCGGGGGGGAGGTAGGAGGGTGGAGGGGGTGTGTTGGGCTTACTTGGGTGGCGGGTCGATGGGGTGTGTAACATAATTTCACATATGCTATAAACATTTCACAATCATCCAATGAGATGTGTGGACATTGATCTTTGTGTACGAGTCCTTTATAGGCGTACAGTCCATATTGTGCTTGTTCCAGACACACACAGTGCCACAAGTCCCGTGTCCATGTATCAGCCACCAGGCGTGAGTGCTAGAAGCATGAATCTATGATAATCTGACGAATTTCACGGCCCTCCTGTGCCTCGCGGACTCCTTGAGGTGCTGCCACATCCCCACCCTCATCATGACCATCTTCAGGTGCTTGCAGTTCTGCGTCAGGGGGCATGGGCACATTTCTACGTACGCACATGTTGTGTAGCATGACACATGCCATGACCATCTTTGCAACCTTCTCATGGCGGTACAGGAGTGCCCCGCCAGACCTGCTGAGGCAGCGGAAACGACCCTTCAGTAGTCCGAATGCCTGTTCTATGACTACACGGGTACGTGAGTGGGCATGGTTGTAGTCCTCCTCATGCTGGTTCTGTGGGTTCCGGAGTGGTGTAAGGAGCCATCTCTTCAGTGGATACCCGGCATCACCTGTATGGGACAATAAAGGATGTTTGTGGAATGACATTGCTACGTACGCATCCCCCCGCCCCTTCCTGCCAGGTCATTGCCGCATCACATACCCCACATTATCATGCATGAAATGAGACTCACCGAGTAGCCAGGATCTGTTCCCTGCGTGTCGCTCCATGTAGCGTGGTATTGTAGAGTTCCTCAAGACCATAGAATCATGGGTTGATCCAGGAAATCGGGCACAACAATGTGTAATGATCCTGTTGGAGTCACACACCATTTGTACATTAAGAGAATGATATTGTTTTCGGTTGCGGTACTGGGCCTCCATGGCATGTGGGACAACCAATTCCACATGGGAGCAGTCGATGGCACCAATGCAACCCGGTATGCCGGCAAGTGCATGGAATCCCACTTTGGTGTTCGTAATTTCCTGCTCCGAGCGTGGTAGAGAGATGTAGTCGTCTGCGTGCTTCAGGAGGGCATCGAGCACTTGCAATAGTGTCCGTGACAACAGTGGCTGTGAAATGCCATGCAACTGTCCGACTGTGTGCTGGTAGGTGCCTGTGGCCAGGAAGTGGAGTACAGACACCACCTTCAGTAGGGGTGGGATGGCGGTTGGGCTATCTATCATGCTGACAAGGTCAGCGTGTCTCATGTCCACAATGGCGGTTATGGTGTCCCGGTCCAAACGGTAGAGGGTGTGGATCTGCTCATCAGTGAGGTTGAACGGATGTGCTCGGAGGCGTGGGATTGCGGGCTGCCTGCGTGGTGGTAGTGGCTGTGCTGGTGGGCCTTGCTGGCCCTGCCTTGCCCTCCTCCTCCTCCTGCGTCTCCTCTGTGCGGCCGGTTGTTGTAGTAGTTGGTGTTCGTCTTCTTCTTGAAGTTGGAGTACTTGCAGTGCTATCAGGTCCCCCAGGGCCAACATCGCTAGTCCTGCCGGTAGCATTTTGGAGTGGGTGTGGTTGTGGAAGGGGGTTGGGTGTGCAATTTATGTGTTTTCAGGCTGTATAGCCTCCACCTGTGGTGATTCATTCCACCTGTGCAAGCTGCAATCCCCTTTGGGCGAGCACGTCCCGCACACAACGCTGCAATTCGACGCATGGCATCTTGCTATTACAATCATGTATTTAATCCCGATGGCAGTGAAATATTGGTTCATATGTTCATTCTGCTATGGTCCCATTGTTTCACATACTATCTTTGCAGTCGCAAACAAACTTGTGAAGGGTCAGTGGAATGTAGTACTCGATTAACGGTGGACCCTCATGCAGCACTGTACCGCGGTTCACCGACGGGCGGGGCGTCCCATTTGTGAGTGAAGCCAGTTGCCATTTTCACACACTGCCGCACTACATGGATGGATTTGTGATTTCAAGCGGTCACAGATGCCTTTTCGACGTGATGTTGCAAATGAGGAATTCGAAGGACAGCGCTTTCGGTTTTCAGCTAGCAGCGAGGAGACGCCCACAGGTCTGACTGCAAATATAAAGTTCTATTGTTTAATGTACTTGGGACAGGGGCCATGGCGAGAATGCAATGATTGATATGAATAGTATGGGATGCGCAATAGCGTAGTGGACGATAAGGCCGGACGTTCCCAAATACATGTTACTTCACAACACTGGAATTACGGCCTGGAGCACAGTGGATTTTGCAGACTGCATTACGCACAGACTTAATGGAAATTTCAAATGTTATGTGAGTAAATAATCAGGCGTTTTTATACCGGGATGAGGGAATGATGTATGGATGCATGGACAGATGATTTAATAGTGAGTTTGCCATGTACATGGCTTTTGGAAATCTATCCCCTTCCCCTGCGCTATGTGATGCAGGGCTGCCATAGTGGGACCATCGTCTATCTGCCCTTGTTGAACCCTCCCTGTCTCAACGCGCCTTCAAACACTTGTGTCTATGCACGTTACTAATCCCATCTAATGGATTCTGTTTTAACAGACGCATGCACACAAACACTCGTTTGTAATAGTGTTTTCACCTCGATTTATATAGTTCTGATTCGCAAGTGATTTTTGGGTGGGGATGATCCTTTTGAGTGGGCTAGCATGCATATGGCTGTAGATTTAGTGTGATCATTGAAGTGAGTAATACAAATGAAGTTCTGATGCCCATACTATTCTTTTTCATTTCATTTGGGTGACAGGTATCTCCTCCCCTTTTGCCGCTGCCATCTGTATGCCACTCCTGCAGATGGCTTTTACTCCCGACACCTGCTGCTTCGTGTTAATCAGTGGAGCACCATTACGATCTTATGGGACGATCGCCAATGGGCCACATGCCCTTACGCAGTACTAGTGGCTAGGAGCAACATATCGACCTTTCAGCTGGACTAGTGCCTACCTAATGGGACGGGCCTGCGGTTCTAGGCGCTTCCATGTTGCCTTTTTGAACGTGAATGTAGCCCCTGTGTACCATGAAGGAACAGGGCGTCACACAAGAAGAAGCTGGTCATTTATTGCGGATGCAGCCCACAGTAATGAAAAAGTATTTTGGAGTTCATGGCCTAATAGCTGTATGGGCTTGGTGGATTTGATGTGCATTAAATTTTTATTCTGATATTAACCGTGTAGCGTTATTCTTTGCAAGTAATGTGGCATATTCCTATTTGTGGAGCGATGTATTGTGAGAAGATCTGCATTGGGTTCCGGCTTCTGAGTATAGTTGCGTGGTACTGTACTGGCCGCGTTTGCCTACGAAGCACAGTAAGGTCAGGGATAGGGGCTGCCATTATGACTGTTTTAATGATGTCATGCTCAGGGGCGGGGGATTAGCTTTTGTGTAACAGATGCCGGTCAGCCAGGTGGATTGGTGGAATGATGTGATTATCAGCATATGGATGGTCACAGGTGCCTGTGTTTGCGTGCGTTTCTTGGAGGGAGACTGAGGTCATGTCCATTGGAATAGCTTCTGTATTCGTGCCATCTGTGCCCTGCAGCTCCCATTGGCCCCTCTTGAGATGAGCCTGGCTGCTCAGTCACTCTGCCAACTTGTGTGGTACATGCTTATGCTGATGGCTGGTTTGTTTACTGGCAGGAGTATAGGGCTGGTGCAGTCTCACTCAGGATACTGCTTTGAATGTTGCCTTACACTGGTGTCAAGCGATGGGGGGCCTGTTTTTGTTTGTCTCATGTTTCAGTTCATGTTGCTGTACTTGAACCTTCACATGCCTGTGCTGCATCAGTACGGCAATGGTGCCATGGCAAATATGGATGGCCACTCACAAGGCACTTGGAGCCCCGACATTCATTTGTTCGTTGGCATGCATGGGTGACTTGTACATTTCACTGGTTGCATTGTGTGACTTCATTGCACCTACGAGGAGTTGTGCATTGTGGCCAGGGAGTGGTGTACAGGCACTCAGTAGGGCCTTTTACGGTTGGTTCGCGATGCCGTACTTCTCACCATGGCGGAATGGTACTTTCCGCCATGCTTGATGGCGTTAGGTAAATGTCCGCTAGGGTCAGAATTCGCGTACCGTTGCGCCATGGTGGTAATTACGGTTTCGCATGGCGCGCGTGCGCGTACTTGGTGCAGTTAGCGTTGGCGTTCACTACGGTGTCGCTAATAGCATCGTACTTTACGGTGACGGGTCATAATCGCACCGAGCGCTATTCGATGGCGGTATTGCATTTCCGCCATCGTTTTTCGATTTCCGCCAGGGTCGTAATGAGGGCCAGTGAGCTTCTGGGGGAAAGTGAGGAAAGGAAGAATAGTTGCATAGGAGTTGCAGCTGATAGTTTGACTTCTTACAGATGTCAGAGATGTGAGGAGAGAGAGAGGTTGGAGTTGAAGATGACCCCAAGGTTCTTAGCCTCACAGGTAGGAGCAGGAAGAGGGCCAGAGTGGATGGCCAGAGAGAGAGAGAGAGAAAGAGAGAGAGAGAGAGAGAGAGAGAGAAAGGGAGGGAGCTGGTGTTACGATGAGGAGGATCTCAATCTTACTGGCATTAAGGCAGAGATCTTTGGCAGCACACTATTTCTGAATTGCGGCCAGACAGTCTGGAATGAGCGAAGAGGCGGCCAAAGGGAGCCTGAAGGAGAGCTGGGTGTCATCAGCATAACACTGAAGGTTGGAGTAGAGAGCTGCAATGCGGTGGGCAAGAGGTGCCAGGTACTGGTTGAGCAGCCATGGAGAGAGGTTAGACCCCTGGGGAACACCACAGGTAAAGAGATAGAAGAGAGGAAGGGCCCCAGTTAGACCTGAGAGGGTCAATCAGTGAGAAAGGAGGTGAGCCAGGCCAGGGCCTGATCAGTGAGACACAGGTTATCACAGACGCGATTGAGCTGGATGGCATGGTTGATCGTATCAAAAGCAGAAGAAGGAGGACAGAAGGAAGGTTAGAATCAAAATTAGAGAGCAGGTCTTCACAAATGTTCAGGAGAGCAGTTTCCGTGCTTCTAGCGGCTCTGAAGCCAGACCGGTGGTGATGGGGACAACCAACAGATTCAGTGTGCAGATTAAGCTGGGAGATGGCCAGCTTTTCCAAGAATTTGCCCAGGAAAGGAGTGATAGAGGTCAGGCAATAGTTAGCCGGAGAGGAAGGATCGGCAGAGGGCTTCTTTAGGAGGGGGTGCACAAGGGAGTGCTTAAGGGAGTAGGGGAAGGTTCCAGTGGCAAAAGAGTGATTGCAGAAATCGGCCAAGGCTGGGGCAAGGGTGTCAATGTGGTCCTTGATGGTTCTGGATGAAGAGGGAACAACCTGTTTTGATGAGACTTTCATAGATCGGACTTGTCTAGTAACTACTAACTCTACTACAAGTACTTCTGTGTCACAGTTTACTTTAAACAACTTATTCAGTCTTTTGACTTTCCACACCATCAGTTTTAACTACTTCTTCTGGGAAAATATGAAACACATCGGTGCTGTTTGTTCCACACTTATGATTGCCACATGCAATGCATGTTATGCTACTCTCCTCCTGAATACTTTCTGTCAGAAGGGCAGCTTTCCTGCCACTCTTGTTTTCCCACTCTTGTATTAACCAAGTGCTGATAATGGCTTTATCTCACTCATGCTCTTCTTAGGTTTAGGCAATGCTTGTTTAGGTCAGTTGCCACAATTGCTTCTTTCTCCATCTGACAATAGGGTATTTAAATAACTGGCTTCTTATTTGCCCTCTCTTGGCTTTGGCAATGTTGGTTCTTTTTAACCTGCTTTTCTTATTACCCTCTTTTGGATTTGGCAATAATTGTTTGTAATGGCTTCTAGTATTATTTCCCTCTTTTAATGGCAATTAATCTGACCCACATAACACAATGACACCTTTCTGGCCTGTTGGCCAAGTTCTTATTCTGCCACTTTCTCCTCTTCATATCAGCTTGGTATTCAAAATTAATATTAGTCTGCTTTACATCAGTTCGATAATCAAAACACGTATTGTCCTGCCACTTCACTCTCTTTACATCAGTTCGGTATTGAAAGTACCCAGACTTGGCCAGCAGGGACATAATTTCACCAAAATGCCAGGGGTGGCGGAAGTGACATCATACGACCCTTGTCTTCTGATGACATCACAGGAAGTGATGTCATTTGACCCTACGCTGAAGTGATATTACGGGAAGCGATGGAACACAACCTTTCACCCCTTGACAAAACAGGAAGTGGCATCACATAGCATTGTTCCTAAGTACAGTACGACAATGTGATATACACTTCATACAAGAATGGATCGCCATATGTATTGTTAAGATCAGTGAGTATAAGCTCACATTACCAAATGAATGTGAATGCAAGCAGACATCCATGGCCAAATGATGATGATGTGTTATTATATAGTGCTTACGCTTAAGCGCTTTATATAGAACAAATATACATACAATTTCACCCAACCAGTGTTGGTACTCATTTATCAACCTCAGAAGGATGAAAGGCTGAGTTGAGGTGTTTACGAACAGACTAAATCCGTGCCTCAGCCCCTGAAGTGTGCCTGAAATAAACCTTTAATGAGTCTAGAAATTATTATATAGAAGTCTAGAAAGAGAAATGATTTGGTATTCCTATTCTTTCTCATTTAGGGTCACTGCTGAAAGTGTTAGACTTGTGGAACCCTGTTTTTTTCTGTCTTTTTTTTTTTAAGTGGCCTTATCAAGAAAGTCAGCCACTCCAGAAGCAAAAAACTACAAGGCTCTGGCCACATCCCAGGAGCTTGCATTAAAAAAAATGGAGACCACAGGGGTAGCAATGGAGACCTCATGGGTCGCAGTTGCGACCCCTGGTAACCCCTAAATGATGTCCCTGTTTCTCTTGTGGGTATTGCTCCCAGACCCATATTTCTCTTGTTTGATCTTTAAGGTTCTTCTTTACCCCAGGGGCTCCCTTCTTGCCCCTGCTCTGTGGGTCTTGCTCTAGTAACTTCTTCGGAGTCTTCCCCAACTCTGTTGTGCCCCCACCAACTGTCCCTGCAACCCAGGTCCCTTTGGGGTTTCCACCGGAATGCTCCAGTTGGTCACAGGCTCTTCCTTCTCTAGTCTTGTGGCGTCCTTCACCTTCTGATGTACTTCAGCGGCTCTGCAGTCTCTGGTCTCTCGCAGACGGTCCATCTGTACCTGATCGCACGGTCCAGCTTCTCCACAGTTCTTCATCTCGGTTTGCCAGCTTCCAGGTCGGTCCTTCAACAACGGACCGTGTGGGGATGTCTCTGCCTTCTTGCCAGCGTCCCGGTTAGCAGCTCGTTCGTGCTTCCATGCAGAACTAGGGAGGGCTTGACAAACTCCCTAGTCTGTCTTCTGTTTTTATGTTGGTGTTGGTAGTGGCCCTTTGTGGAGACCTAGACTGCTCACACCTACTTCTGGTAGTGTTCTTCATAGTTCTGCACCTCCTCCTCGTTCCGGTCTTAGTCTGGGTTCTTCTTCGTCTCAGTGCATTTTATGTCACTGGCCCTTCACAGATACATGGGGTGGTTGGGTATATTTATTATTTTTTATTTTTTATTTATAGTGCATTTAGTTAATTACAAACTTTAAGCACTAAAACAGTATAAAAATAATTGTTCAAATCTTCAATAAAAAAGAAAAGAAAAGCCACATTACAGTTTACATTATTAATGCATGTAATCACAAGATCCCTAATGGTAAAACTGTTTTTAAAGTCATTAGAAATACATTAAATTCATTGAAATCTCTTCAGAGTTCCTTTCCAATATGGCAAAAGCTGCAGCAGCAATAACTACTGACTCTTCACCGAATAGAGTAGACCAATATTGATCATGAACAATGTCCTCGATTTTTGTGACATATTCTGCATAGTGTTTTTGGTAACATGTTTTTAAAACTACGCAATTAGTTAATATATGACGGCTAGTCTCCACTGCTGCTAGATGACAGAGCTGACATGTACATTCGGTCAACAGAATAGTCTGCCATGTACCAATACATTCCATGATTGGGAATATGTTTAACCGTAGGTATAGTAAAAAGCATTTTAACTCCATTGCACAAAACATAGTCAAATTACTGCACGGT
Source organism: Ambystoma mexicanum (assembly GCF_040938575.1). Lineage (NCBI taxonomy): Eukaryota > Metazoa > Chordata > Amphibia > Caudata > Ambystomatidae > Ambystoma > Ambystoma mexicanum. The sequence goes on along the minus strand of NC_090922.1, from coordinate 572,582,455 downwards.
TTATGAAAGCAAAAGCTCTGGAGTGAGCACACCTTCTTTTACCATGCAATATGCATATCCCACCACCCACCACCTTGATTTGTTTATTATCATTTCGAAGTTTGGCATTGTGCTAAAAATGTCGACCTTAAGATCCAATGCATCTAGATGTGTCATGGCTTAGGATTTTAATTCCATGACAAAGCCAGTTTTGTCACCAGCATCCATGTTATGACCCAACATTTGTAATAAATCGTTGGAATTTTGATTTGTTTGCATACATTTAGCATACAATAAAGTTCTCTGTACATACCACGTAGTCAGTAAAAAGTTTGCCCGTATTCAAGCCTAAGTGCCTCAACCGGCACTGAGTTAGGAAGGTTGATGGCTGTTCAAAGCAATTTTCCTCCGAGTCGATCGAGCCACAGTACCTGTCTATAGGTTGACACCCCAAGGGCATACAATAAACCTGGTACCATGCAAGTGCGGCAGACTTCCAGGAGACCCTGGACATTGTAGCATCCGCAGTGCACTACATAATGCCTTGATACCAGCCATTTCTTCCAAATTGTTACTATGATCCTCTCCGTAGTATGATGGTGGCAGTTTTATTCTAAAGGGAAATCCAAGTCGGTATACTCTTTAATTTCTCCAGAGAATTGTCTTTCAATTTCCACACATTGGTACTCTTATTTGCGGTATTTTTTTCGCAAACCATGATTTTTGTCTTGATTGTGTTTATGACATGGCATTTCTTGTGGCATAATCAACTAAGGCATCAATAGAATGCTGTAGCTCAATTGGGTTGGGTTATTACTGGGGTGTAGCCTAGGCCTATGAGGGGTAATTGGGGGGGCTCATACTGTGTTCTCTCTAGATGTCTGTCCCAGTCCCCAGAGGGGGAGTCTCTCCCCATGAGATCCTCCAGCTGTGTACCCCACCCAGAGGGACTATCCGGTAGCAGCCTCACCTCCCTGGTCTCATGGGAAGGGGTTCCCCCTTGGGGGAAAGAGACAACATGTAGGGATTTGTCACACAACCCTAAATGCACCAATGGGTACAACTCCAGATTGATGCCCTCTACCCCTGAGTAACTGGTTGGTCTTGATCACACATTTTTTAAACTAGTCACTTGCTTGAGTTCTGTGTGGTGTTTAGAGCATATTAATTTTGTGATGCTGGATGTGGACTATTTTGCACGCTGCCAAATCATTTTCCAATTATTTGTGTCCGAATTCTCACCTGGCTTTCCAAATGTTTGCATCTCTAAACTTCTCTAGGTTAATATCTCTGAAATGTAGGCCTCTATTAGTCGAAGTTGCTGTTGGGGTCTCTGTTGCAGTTCCCACGATTCTGTTAAAAAAATGATAGATAATTTGGATTCTCCCCAAACTCACAGTTTACCCTGGGAGGCGATCTTGGCATCATTCTTGTGTCAAACTGATTCTAAGCAACTATTTCAGCATATATCTGTGGCCTTTATGCTTGGAAATTCAATTTCTTGGGTTATTTGCTATCTATGGGATGTTTGGGCTGGCAACCTGTTTAGTTATCTCATATTAGGATAATTTGCCCTTCCCTTTCTAGAGACTTTCGAAAGGTCTCTGACCAGGACCATTACCAACCAATGTCTCTGGTCCTATTGCCCCAATCGCCAGCCTCATGCTTCTCCTCTTCTACTACTACTGCCAGCCTTCCAACTCCTGCTCCAGCTCCTTCACTCTCTCCTCTCCTGCTGCAGCCTTTTATGCCTCACAGGTTTGGCAATTTGCTTCAGGTGTGAGCCATTAGTTTTAATTGCCTAGCTCCGTAAATGGCTGTTAGGCCTAATTGCCTGACTGCTACTTGTAAAGAAGATTAGGAAAATAACCTGTGATCATGCAGACTGCTGAAGCTGAGAGAAAGTCAGTCTTGGGGCAGAGGCAGATTATACTTGTGGCAGAAGAGGCAAAGAGGCTGCCCTTTTCTTGGAGCATAGGAAAGAAGATTGCCTTGCCTACCTGTACAGGTCAAAGTATCTTGTCATTATATGCCTAATAACTCTCAAATATAAAACTGAAGCAGAAGTACCTGAACAGTGGTGGTGTATAAAACTGTCATTGGATGTCACATTGAAGTGGTTTGGACTAGTAGTATACTGTGGGACAAAGGTGACTGTTCTCATAGTAACAACAGTAGAAGGGTGGTTGTTAAGAAGGATGCAACAACCCAAACAGAAGCATCCTGACAATTATAGTAAAAGTACTGCAGTGGTCCTAACCAATTGTAAAATTGTAGAAGAAGAAGTTGTTTACCTATTCTTTGAACTGTGGCAAATAATCTTGGAAAGAAGATTTCCAGGATTACTATTGGTGCTATTTTCTTGGCTGGAATTGGAAAGGGATCTTTTCAACCGAAACCGGAAAATTGTTACCAGTGGATTTTTGTTTAATTAACATTTGTTTAACTTGGAACCGACAAGAACTGATTCAAGACTTTTCTTTTCCTTTGAACATTTGGGAAGGTGACTTTGAAAACCCTGGGGAAGGGATTCTCCCAGGACAGATGAAGGTCATCCAGATATTGTTAAATTCTTGTTTAATATCTTATGTTGGTTTTATTATTTTCCTTGACTGTATTGTTGTTTAGTGCGAGGGCCAGTTTACCTATGTTAGGAGTTATTCCCTTAGCCTTTAGAATAGGTAGGGAATTCCCTGACAGAGTAGGGCAAGCGAGGATTTATTTGCAAACATTTTTCATTAATAAAATGTCTCATCTTGAGAAAAATACAGGCAGTTGTCCGCCTTGCATTACTGACCCCTCACATAAACCACACCAGCTCCCATTCCATGACCACTTCTCTATCTGTTGTTAGGAGATGACATGTCCTCATGGGGTGGGGGGCACCCTCAGTGATCCCACTTTCCCTGTCCCCTAGGTGGTGTTAGGGGTAGCATGCTCACCTCCTGTAATGCTAGTGTGTGATATGCGAGACAGAATAACATGGCGTTGATGTGCAGCCATTCTGAACACTCATCTCCCATTGCAGTGATAAATTCTGCATTTCCACAGGCCTTACAGAATGAACAAGTAGCAGGGAAAACAGAGCAAGGTCACATAGATATTTTGCAGGCGGTCTGACAACATGGAATAGTTATTGTATTGCCCAGTGAAGGACGAATACAGAAGGGGAGTTGGAGTGTGCCGCAGCTGCACAATAAGGGGTCTGGGAATGCATGCAAGTAGAGAAGCGCTGGGTTTTTCCACTTCCAACTGGATTTGCCACCCTCTGTCTCTTCGACTTGTGATCTGCCTTTTGGGCCGAGGGCAGAACGCAATTGGAGGGGGCAGGGGGATGCCCCATAAAGGAGATGGCATCACAGAAGGGTCAGAGTTGGATGTTGAACCCCGGGTGTTGCAGTCTCGCTGAAAGGAAGGACGTTCCGCTTCAGACCCCGTTGCCCACAATAATCTCTTAGCCCACCTGCTAAGGGACTAAGCAGTGTTGTCTGGGGCCAAGATGAAGTTTTCCTCTGCCTCATGGCTAACGGTGATGCAATTTATATTCTAATATATATATATATATATATATATATATATATATATATATATATATATATATATATATATATATATATATATATTTTCAGTAAAAAAAACTTTGTGAAAGAGACGTTATGGTTAAGTTGCGCTACTAAAAACCTATGAAATTCAGTAAAAAAACGTTTATGGGACGTTATGATTCCAAGTAAAACCGAAAACCCCCTGAAATTCACCAGTTATGGTAAGCTAAGCAATCATAACTCGCGCCACCACCGTGCAGTGCTAAGACTAACCTCCAGGGCATCAAAGATGACATCACAAATGATTCCAAAATGGCCACCATACAAAGGGAAGGCGGGTGTTCCATACAGGGCCCCTCTTCGCTTTCCATGGCAGCCTGCAAAAAGCAAAAAGGAAACCCTGTGACCATATTACCACAAGCACATTTTTCTTCCCTTTCAAATGTATCCTAATGTCGAACAACTTTACCACACAGCCAGTCCCAGGTTGACATGGCCACTTTAATCCTATATTTTGACCCTTCTGGTCATTGCCAGTAGCCACATTGTCCAGATCATGACCTTATACCATGACCCCAACATTCTGCCCACTGCCCATCGCTACAGCATACCCCTGAGTCACTGAAGCTGTAGCGCAATGTTTTTTAACTGCATCATGACACTCGTCAAATACGAAAACACTGCCACATCTCCAACACCATGCTTTTCGATCGTTGCCAATCAGCCTTAGGTAAATTTACTGTAAATCCACCCATGTTTTTTTTTTCAAAACTGTCAAAAGAATACACAAATAATTTGTCATATTAGGTGTGCACAAAATCCCTACAAACTTTTAAAACTCATTCGCAATCACGTCAGAAATATTCCAACCATCAGCATTAACCCTCACCTCCCCACACATTATTACATAAGTTTCACAAGTGCAACGGTCAGAAAATATTATTATCCCGAGTGTTCGACCATGTATTTTGTTTACAAACGTTGATCTATCGCAAACATTTCCAATGCACCTTACCTCATTTTTCCTCTTGTAGAAACATACAAAATCTCACAGCAGAGCGCGTCCATCTTGTGCTAATTGCTGCATCTGCCTGAGATAAATTGCCCTGACGTCATTAAATCATATGGCCCACACCTGACCCTCACATAACCAACCCTAGTGATATTCAACACCTTTCTCTGTGACGTTCCTCTCCAGCGTAGCCAAATGCGCCCATAAACACCTACGTGCCGTGACGCAGAACCTAAAAATTAACACACATCGACTTACAACATAGCACATCACAATTTGAAATAATAAACCATTTTTTAAAAGAAAACAGTAACATTTTACAATTTGTAAAGTACTTTTATTTCACAATAAACTGTCAGAGAACATTGAGCTATTCCCATATTCAATCAAATTGCAAATGTGTTTCTTCGCTCATGTGCCTCGTTAATCGCGAGGCACACGTTGTTCTTTTCCCATACACAAAGTATTCATTTGCGATAAAGGAACAGCTTCGGTCGCACAGTGAATTGCAGCGCGTCGGCATGAACTTGGGCCTAGACCACCATAAAAGATGTTATGTGACTCCTAAGCGCCAGTGCAGCGTACGGACACATGGGCCCTGCGCGATCGTCCCACAAAACAGTCACGGTGATCCAGCCATTCACGACTACGTGCACCTGGCGTATTAAAAATCCATCACTTGGCATGTGGAATCCATGGCAATCGTAGTAAGGCAGCATGTAGCTATTTGGAAAACATAACAGAAAATACGTATCAATACCCAACCTTTATTACAATACATCTATTGATTTCTTAATTCGGCATATAGTTTAAAGTAACGATTAGTACACACAGCAAACAATTTCAAAAAAGACAAAAAGAACGTGGGAACTGATACACAAATCGATGTGGTCATACATGACATTTTAAAGAAATATTAGCGTTGAACCTGGGTGAATCTAGTGATAGTCTACAAACGCTGAGATTCTGCACTCCCCATAACTACAAAAAAATGACAACCACACAGAAAGATAGTACTTCAGTTACAATGCCAAAATTAATGTTCAGGTAATAAAAAAATAAATCTCGTTCCGGTGTACAGTCGTCAAAAGCAAACTTACATGATATTGACAGTCTCCATTCTCTTTGTGTAACTCAGACAGCAATGTTCTTGCACCAAAGAATCTTCATGAACTGATTTTACATGTGCCTTACAAACGTTTGGAATGCATAACCTTATCAAATGTTCTTTATTGCAAACCTCCTCTCCCATGCATTCTTACTGAATATTGCCTTTCGCTCAAGGTCAAAAAACAATTAACCCTTATGGGTTCAGTCCCATGCGTGGGCCTCCTGAGCTCGCAACCAAAAAAGCAAAGCTAGTGACCTTCACTCAGAATCCAAATACATTCTCACTTTGCAACAACATGGCTCAACGCATTCATGAGAACTGGTACTCGCATAAACTTGCAGACCCGCTGTTTCCATCAAACACTGCAGGTGGCTGCCTCAGATGTCAAACTCTAGGGTGCCAGTCTGACTTCAATATTATTGTAACACAGACACATTCATTCTTTGCCTGTACTTAACGCACATTATATTGAGCAACAACTCCAAATGTACCATATGACTTTCGTGACAAAAACCCCCCACTTTTTTACTTCCTGCTGCCACATCCCATATCAGCCTCATCAACCCTCACCTTCCGAGACAGTATTTGATAAGTTTAACAAGTGCAATGTTGTGTTTTTTATATGTTTTAGCGGTGATGTCCGCGGACACCAAAACACGGATGAAAGATGGAGGGCGCATCGGAACAATCTGACGCACTTCACGCTCTTCACCATCCATTGAGCGAATGCGTCACATGTCCACGGACAAGACGCGGCTAATTAGCCAATCGTTATCTTGTCCGCGGAGCAAACAGGGAAGTGTGACCGCAGAGCAGACATAGATATCACACATTTTTTTAGACCTACTTTTTGACCGTTTAAAAAAAAAGTACTGGACGGATTTTCAATAAATTTGCAAAAGCACGCTTTTGGAGACCAAACTGCTGCTCCTGCCGCAAATTTGGTGAAAATCCATTCAGCGGTTTGATCTGTAGCCGTGCGCAAAGTTTTTCCCCCATTCAGTCTATGGGAAAAAAAAAATTTTGGGACCCCCCTATAACTTTGCCCCCCCTGGACCAAACCTCACCAAACTTTGCAAAAAAATTCAGAGTGGGCCATATACTTCTTTTGCAAACTTTAGTGAGGCTACGTCCAGGGTGAGCGAAGTTATAAGCCACCCAAAAAGTGCTCTTCCTATGGAAACAGCATCTTAACCATAACTACACGGCCACCATATATATATATATGTTTGTATGTATTGGTGTCCCATTTCTTCATTATATAGTTATTTGGTATGAATAAAAGGCCTATAACTTGCCATTTCTATAACCTAATATGATGTACGCATGTTTCTTCTGCTAATCTGAGTCCAATTACTCATTATTGCGTGAAGGGGCTGGGGGAGACGTAAGTGTTTGTGTTCTTCCCCTAGGGCCAAATAGACACAATACATTATTGGCGCTGTGAGGAGGGTCTTTGTGCTGGTATAGATGCCAAAGGATCTTGTTGATAAATTAAGGTTTATGATATTGGACTCAGAATGGTAGAAAAAAAAAGAAAAAGTGGACAATTTTTTTTTCCCCTTCGGAAAAAGCAATCCTTGAACATTTTATTGTACGATTCTGTTTTTTTGTTAACGTGTGGGATGTGAAACATTCAGTTTGTTATTATGGCCTCTTTATTTTAAAAAAAGAGTAGCTCCGCTGGCAGAGATTTCCCAGATTTAACGATCCCAGGATGGACAAAGAGCCCTTATGATAAAATCGCACAGACTTGGGCATGTGGTGCGGGATTGAGTGAAACATTGGATACTAGCATAGGAGGAGCAATCCGGATGAACTAATTAAATGTTTACAATTGGTTCCTGTAGAGAAGGGGAAAGAGTGTTCAGCTCTCGGGAGAACGGGATGGATTTTACTGCATGTGTTCAGAAAGGTGCATCAATTGAATGTAGAACTGCAATCTCCGTTTCAAAAGTTAGAAAAGGAATTGGCTGCTGAAAAACAGATTGCTTTAATGCAACAACTTTAATTGAAGTTATATTATGATAAAGTTGATAAATATCAAGCTGTAGCTGAATGTGCTGCGATAAGAGTCGCACAACATAAATATCCGAAAAGAAGATGAAGGGTTAATTCACATAAGGCAGCGATGGTAATTGTTGCCGCAGATGTGAATTGGGATCCTGATAAATGGGATTGCATGTTTTTGACAGTGCTACTATGAGCAGTGATTCTGATACATCTGATTCTATAACAAAAGCTGAATTGAACGTCTGTACTCTGGCTAATAATTGCTTCTCAAAAGGGGTATATCTATCACCTGTTGCAGGTGATAGATATACCCCTTTTGAGAAGCAATTATTAGCCAGTTATTGGGTTTTGATAGACAATGAACAGATGACTGTGGGTCATGACGTAATTATATGACCTGAAATACCTATCATGCAGTGGGTCCTTAGTTCTCCAAAGACGCACAGAATTGGGCATGTTCAAGAAGCTAGTGTTATTAAATGGAAATGATATATACAAGACCGGGCCAACCCTGGTAAGACGGGCTTGTCAAAGCTACATGAACAAGTGGCAGGTATGCCTCTAATTGATCTCAAAACAGAGGGTGAGATAATGATGGAAAAATCTCTAATTACTTTGGGGATACCATATGGAGAATTACCTGTTGAACAAACTGAACATGCCTGGTTTACTGATGGTGCAGGTAAATATATAGGGATTGAGCGATATTGGGAAGCGGTTGCATACAATCCCAAAACAAAAAAGGTACTTACTACCACAGGAAAAGGAAAGAGTAGCCAGTTTGCAGAATTATATGCTGTATATCAGGCATTAAAACAGGAATCACCTGGCACGTCATTGTTATACTGATTCATTGTCTGTTGCTAATGGTCTGGTAGTTTGGCTGCCAACATGGAAAAAGAATGGATGGAAAATTCATAATAAAGAATTGTGGGGAAAATAAATATTTTAAGATATTGCTGATATGCTGGTGCATACTGCTGTTACAGTATATCATGTGGATGCACATTGTGCAACAGATTCATTGGAACAATGGTTCAATTCTGTTGCAGATGGACATACAAGAGTTCAAATTATGGACTCAAAAGCTGAAGAAGACTTGGAGGGAATTGCTAAATGGGCCCACCAGAAAAGTGGACATCTCAGAGAGAAGGCTACTATCAGGTGGGCGCACGATAGGGAATTAACATCCCATTAGAAGTTGTGAAAACTGTGATTTTGCAATGCCCTGTATGCCAACATCAGAAACATCGGTCTATTCCTCACATAATTCATGCCACGTTAAAATGTGGAAAGTTACCAGGTCAAATTTGGCAAATTGCTTATATTGACCCTATGCCTATAAGTAAAGTTTGCCAATATGGATGTACAATTGTGGACACATATTCAGGCTATCTAATGGTTTTGCCATGCAAAAGAGCTACCCAATTGAATACATTTAAATTATTTGATCAGGTGGCTCTATATTATGGAATCCCATTACAAATTCAAAGTGACAATGGCTCCCATTTTAAAGGTAAAATAGTAATTGATTATTGCATTGAGAAAGGGATAGAATGGATTTTTCACGTCCCTTATCATCCAGAAGCATCTGGTATGATTAAACGCATGAATGGTTTATTGAAACAACAATTGCGCAAAATTGGTGATGGTACTTTGCGAAGCTGGCGCGACCCCTTATCTGAGGCTGTCCACATTTTAAACAACCGTCCTGTTGCTAACAGTGAAACACCATTAATGCATATGTTGACGCCAGCCTTGCAAATGAATCAAACCGTGCACATGAAACTCTGCTTTATTGGGAAATATCTCCTGGGGCTATGGCACCTTATCGCGCCACTCGGGAGTCTGCCTGGGTGGATTTACATGCTAGAGAAGCGATTCGTTTCCAACCAAAAGGTATTGCTATAATCGATACTGATATTGGTGTACATATTCTTTCTGCACACATGGGTTTGATTGCTCCAAGATCAGGATTGGCACTAAAAGGTATCCAAGTATTTTGCGGTATAGTTGACGTGGATTATCAAGGCGTCATTAAAGTTATTCTTTTGAACAGTGGTGAAAATATGCTGCCCATTCATAATGGAGATCGAATTGCACAATTAATTGTGATACTTGTTAAAATATTCATGATAACTAAAGATGAACCTCTCACTGCATTGACTATTCGTGGGAATAGAGGGTTTGGCTCATCTGACACAATGGTTCCTCATGCAAAGGTATGGGTAGAGAAACCTACTAGTCTGCCCGTGCTTGCTGATGTAATAGCATCCGGAAATGATCAACTGGTTATGGTTATGGAACCTGGGGAAAAAAATGGATGCATATCCCTGCTGATAAGTGTTATTTACGTGAATAATGTACTTGACTGATATCTTCCTTTTCTGAAACTATGTGTTATATCCTGAGTGTGTTGAGTGCCTGTGTTTGGCACGTTGGAGTCCTTTTGGGAGGGTCCAGATTCATGTCTTAGGATGTGGCTGTCACAAATCCTGAAGCACGGTTCCGTGTTGACCCGTCGTGAAGTATATATTTCTTCCTACCAATATTATTCTCAGGAGTACGAAAGGACAGGCTGAGAAACTAATTGATCGGAAGATGGTGTAGAGTCGTTGGGATCGGTAGAGTTGAGCGGACCGCAAACTTCACGATAGATGGAGAATCCAGGTTCCTTTCAACGACTGCAGAATATTACACTGATTAACAATCAAATACACCCCTTTCTGGATAAACGTTTAACAAATAATTAACAGACTAACCTGCAGAAAACGGGTTTTAACCAGAAGTGTTTCATGCAAGAATGTCCTCAATACTGGGGAAATCTGGAGACCATAAGAAGAGAAAATACAATCAGTACCAGATAGTGCGTTGTAGAGAATGGTAAGGAAAGTTAAGTTTCTTACCCTGGTTTCCCTGGAAGTGGTCGTCTCTGGCAAATCTCCTTCTCCTTTTCTGTACGAACTGTGTGATGGTATCTGCCCCCTGTCCGACGAACCAAATAATCCAATGGTGCAAGGAAGTCACTAGTCCAGCAACAACCTATTCCCGCCGGCACGAGGACGCCTAACAGGTGCTCAGGAAGTCTCTAGTCCAGCACCTAGCCTATTCCCGCCGGCACGAGGACGCCTACAGCACCCTGGAGGAAAGGACAGGGAAGAAATAGGAGGGGAAGAGGAAGGAAGGAAAGAAAGAAGGTAAGAGGTCTCCCAACCTTCAAGGTCCGAAATCAACTTAACCAAACCACTAGGCAAGAATAACCAAAAAACAATCCGAGGTCAAAATACTAGAACAGGTAAGGGCAATCCGTGAGCATATCCAATAAACGTAATCCGAGATCAAAAAACACCAAAAATTTCCAAGCGAGAAGAGCCACTGTCAATATGGGATCAGAAGCAGCGAGAAGTGGGCGCCGGATCATTAAGTACCTGAACTACCGGCAACAAGATGGTCACGTGACCCAGTACGTTTTCTATCACGTGGAAGACGCCGCGCCCACTGACGTAACCTCCATGGTAACTTCCACGTGAGGCGTCGGGAACTATGTTCCCGACGAAAATGTCTACCGCGAGTAGAGCGTGGATAATGCAAGCCCGCCTCCTGTCTGATATTCGAACGCGACAGGCGCTTTTGGCTACGAGAAGACAAGAGAACCGAAGGGGTATCACAAGACCTGAAGCGTTTTCTGACAGTATCCTCCCCCAAAGGACCCCCATGCCCCCGTGAGGCCAGAAACTGAGACACCAACAACGGGGCATGCACATTCTGCTCTGGTTCCCATGTCCGATCTTCCGGACCGTAACCTTTCCAATCCACTAAGAAATACCTGGTACCACGAGAAACCTTAGAACCAAGAATGGAATTGACTTCATACTCCTCTACCCCTTGAACCAATATCGGAGATGGAGAAGCCACTACCCTGGTACTGTCCACACAAGGCTTAACCATGGACACATGAAAGACCGGATGTATCTTCCAAGAGCACGGCAAATCTAACTTGACTACCAATGGACTCAAGACATCCTTTACAACATAAGGACCGACAAAACGTGGCAACAAGCATCGTCGTCCTGGAATGCGTAAATTCTTTGTGGACAACCATACCCGCGAACCTGGAACGTAATTGGGTGCAGGACGGCGATTCCGATCAGCGTACTTCTTTGCCTGCTCTTGAGCTTGTTTCAGATGTTCCAGCACCCTATCACGGACCAGAGACAGATCCTTGATACAAGATTGAACTGCCGGGCAATCCGCAGGTAGTTTCCAATCAAGAGGTAGGGTGCGTGGGTGTTGCCCATATAAGGCATAAAATGGCGATGTTCCCGTAGATGAATGGCTGGAATTATTATAAGCGAATTCCGCTAATGGAAGAACGGCTAACCAGGATTCCTGATGTTGAAGGATGAGACACCTGAGATACTGCTCCATAGTAGCGTTCACCCGCTCTGTTTGACCATCCGTCTGGGGATGGAATGCTGTGGAACACCGTTCATCCACCCCTAATGAGAACATAAGATGCCTCCAGAAACGTGACGTGAACTGGGACCCTCTGTCAGAAACCACAATCTCAGGTAACCCAAAAAACCTGAAGACATGTCGCAAGAACAGCTCCGCCAGCTTAGCAGCTGATGGCAAACCTTGGCAAGGAACAAATAGAGACATTTTAGAAAAGCTGTCAACCACCACCCATATAGTATCAAAACCGTCGATCAAAGGCAACTCCACCACAAAATCCATGGTAATCATCGCCCATGGTCTGGCCGGCACTGGTAATGGCTGTAGTAACCCCATAGGTTTCGCCGAATGGGATTTACATTGGGCACAAATGGCGCAGGTCGAGATATATTGCGAGACGTCTCTTCGCATAGAGGGCCACCAACACCAGCGTTTGAGGAGTTCGAGGGTTTTCTGTGAACCAGGGTGCGCTGCGATAGCAGCGTCATGACATAAGGAAATAGCTGCACACCGGGTATCCTGATCAGGCATAAAGACACGACCCTGGACATAAGGAAGACCATGCAAAATATCCATGTTATATTCTGCCAATTCTGCGGGCTCTTTATCAACCCAGGTCTGGAGCGTTGACTTCAAAGTGGGTTGTAGAACACAACTACAAACCACTTGTGTTGGTAATAACAATGACCCATCCTGTGGACGTGAAACATCATTCCCCAAGCTTCTGGATAGAGCGTCAGCCTTGGAATTTAGAACACCTGGGCGATAAGTCAACGTAAAGTTGTACATAGAAAAGAATTCATGCCAGCGGGCATGTCTCGCAGTGGTGCACGTCAAGGACTGCAAGGCCAACAGGTTTCTGTGGTCAGTAAAGACCTGGACCGGTACTTCCGTACCAAGAAGATGATGTCGCCAGGCCATAAATGCGTCCCTAACAGCCAACAATTCCCGTTCAGTTACGGTATAATTGCGCTCATAGGGCGTTAACTTGCGTGAATGATAGGCGACTGGATGTAATTCCCCGGTATCAGCGCATGTCTGGGACAGGATAGCTCCTACCGCAATATCCGATGCATCAGCTTCGACGACGAAAGGACGTTTGACATTTGGATGCAGCAAAACAGGAGCTGTAGTGAATGCGGCCTTTAAAGACTCAAACGCTATTTGGGCGTTATCGTTCCATAAATAAGGTTTCTTGTTACTGGTCAATTCGGTGAGGGGTGCAGCAATAGAAGAGAACTGTCTAATGAACCGCCTGTAAAAGTTAGAAAACCCCAGAAACGATTGCAACTCTTTCCTTGAAGTTGGTACAGGCCAGTTTAAGACCGCTTTTACCTTACTACTACTCATCTGCACTCCTTTGTTGGTGATGTCATATCCAAGGAACTCGACCTGATTTGCATGGAATACACATTTTTCTAACTTGACAAAAAGGTGATGCTCCCGCAAGCGTTGTAAGACTTCTGAAACATGACGTACATGATCTTCCATAGATGGAGAATAGATGAGTATATCATCTAGATAGACGATAACGAACCTGTCGATCATGTCACGCAGGACGTCGTTGATGAAATTCTGGAATGTAGCCGGGGCATTGCAAAGCCCGAATGGCATCACCAAATACTCGAATAGGCCATATCGGGTCTTGAAGGCGGTTTTCCATTCATCCCCTCGACGAATCCGGACCAAGTTGTAAGCACCCCTTAGATCCAATTTGGTGAAGAATTCTGAAGACCCTAACTGATCCAGTAAGACAGAAATCAGCGGAATCGGGTACTGATTTCGGATAGTACCTGCATTGAGCTCCCGATAATCAATACAAGGTCTTAAGTCACCCTCCTTCTTGGGTACAAAGAATAGCGGTGAAGCAAATGGAGAGTGAGAAGGCCGAATAAAACCTAACTCAAGGGCTTTATCCAAATATTCCTTAAGGACGACTTCTTCCTTTTGGGTAAGGGAATAAATACGTCCCGATGGTGTCTTAACATCTGGTTTGAGATCAATTGGGCAATCGTAGGGCCGATGAGGCGGCAGAATCTCCGCTTTCCCTTTGTCAAAAACATCCTTATAACTTGTGTATTCGACAGGCAATACGGTGTTAACAACAGCTCCAATGGTAACCACAGAGTTCAACAAAGCCCGACTAGGAGCTTCAGGTGCTTCATACATAGACTCTACTGAATTGCATGATCGAAGACATTGCTGAGAACTGAAAGCGATAGCCCCGGTCTCCCAATCAATGACCGGATTATGAAGCTTGAGCCATGGTAAACCCAGGATTAGTTTATTTTGCGGTGCCATAATGACGTCAAATGTGATGGTTTCCGAATGCTCAACACCAATGGTTAACAGTAACGGAATGGTATGTTCAGTAACAAGCCCAGAAAGAAGGGTTGATCCGTCAACGGCATTGACTACCTCAGGAACACTCTTTGACAATAAGGGAATACCCCATTTCCGAACATATTGGGCATCAATGTAGTTACCAGTTGCCCCAGAGTCAAGAACAGCTGCAGAACTCCAAGGCGTGACCTGGTCATAACTCAACATAACGTCAATATAGAAGGGTGTGGACAACAAGGAACCCTGCATGGAAGAGCTCGGCGTAGGGGTTCCTTCTACGACCGGGCCTTGGCGTTTCCCGACTTGCGGGCTCTCTTTGGGCATGCACTGAGTAGATGATTAGCGGAACCGCAATAAAAGCACAAATTGTTCCGTCTGCGATGTTCTCTTTCTTCCGATGTTAACGGGCCCCTTACTGCCCCGATTTGCATAGGTTCATCACCGCCAGAAACAGGAATTGGGGAAACGGTAGTATTGACCGGAATTACTCTCTTCTCCCCTTTTCTTTCGGCGCGTCGGGCATCAATCTGAAGTACTAGGTCCAAGAAATCAGGAAAGGACGTAGGAACCACCGGAACCGTGGCTATAGTATCTTTCAATGAGTCCGACAATCCTTTATAGAATAGGGCTGCCTTTTTATCCTCCGGCCAACCAGTTTCAGCAACCAACTGATTAAATTTAGCCAAATATGACAACAAAGGAGTATCCCCCTGACGGAGATTTAACAATTCCAGATCCGTGGCTTGGGTCTTGTAGCGAGTATCAAACACCCTAGTCATAGCACTGATCAATGCATCGCAGTCGAACAATAACGGACTGCCTTGTTCTAACAAAGGATTAGCCCAAACAGCGGCCATACCACCGAGGTTTGACAAGACAAAGGCAGCTTTTGTAGTCGCATCAGGAAACGAGGTAGGCCGACACAAGAAATGCAACCTACATTGGTTAATGAAAGTCCGAAAGGATTTAGGATCCCCAGTAAACCTTTCTGGGGGAGCAAGCGGGAACTGAGCGGCCATGTACACATGCGTAGAATCAGATCTGACCGAAGGCCCTGTCTGACCTGAAGTGGAAGCGGAGGCCAAAGATGGTGATCCTGTAACCACTTCCCTGATACCAGCTTGCATTTCGTCAATGCGCCGGTGGGTGTCAGCCTGGGCCGCCGTCATATCGGCACGTAGGTCGGCCACCAACTGAACCAAAACGGCCAACGGGTCATTCGCGGCATCCATGATAAGGCTTCTGATTCTGTCACAAATCCTGAAGCACGGTTCCGTGTTGACCCGTCGTGAAGTATATATTTCTTCCTACCAATATTATTCTCAGGAGTACGAAAGGACAGGCTGAGAAACTAATTGATCGGAAGATGGTGTAGAGTCGTTGGGATCGGTAGAGTTGAGCGGACCGCAAACTTCACGATAGATGGAGAATCCAGGTTCCTTTCAACGACTGCAGAATATTACACTGATTAACAATCAAATACACCCCTTTCTGGATAAACGTTTAACAAATAATTAACAGACTAACCTGCAGAAAACGGGTTTTAACCAGAAGTGTTTCATGCAAGAATGTCCTCAATACTGGGGAAATCTGGAGACCATAAGAAGAGAAAATACAATCAGTACCAGATAGTGCGTTGTAGAGAATGGTAAGGAAAGTTAAGTTTCTTACCCTGGTTTCCCTGGAAGTGGTCGTCTCTGGCAAATCTCCTTCTCCTTTTCTGTACGAACTGTGTGATGGTATCTGCCCCCTGTCCGACGAACCAAATAATCCAATGGTGCAAGGAAGTCACTAGTCCAGCAACAACCTATTCCCGCCGGCACGAGGACGCCTAACAGGTGCTCAGGAAGTCTCTAGTCCAGCACCTAGCCTATTCCCGCCGGCACGAGGACGCCTACAGCGCCCTGGAGGAAAGGACAGGGAAGAAATAGGAGGGGAAGAGGAAGGAAGGAAAGAAAGAAGGTAAGAGGTCTCCCAACCTTCAAGGTCCGAAATCAACTTAACCAAACCACTAGGCAAGAATAACCAAAAAACAATCCGAGGTCAAAATACTAGAACAGGTAAGGGCAATCCGTGAGCATATCCAATAAACGTAATCCGAGATCAAAAAACACCAAAAATTTCCAAGCGAGAAGAGCCACTGTCAATATGGGATCAGAAGCAGCGAGAAGTGGGCGCCGGATCATTAAGTACCTGAACTACCGGCAACAAGATGGTCACGTGACCCAGTACGTTTTCTATCACGTGGAAGACGCCGCGCCCACTGACGTAACCTCCATGGTAACTTCCACGTGAGGCGTCGGGAACTATGTTCCCGACGAAAATGTCTACCGCGAGTAGAGCGTGGATAATGCAAGCCCGCCTCCTGTCTGATATTCGAACGCGACAGGCGCTTTTGGCTACGAGAAGACAAGAGAACCGAAGGGGTATCACAAGACCTGAAGCGTTTTCTGACAGTGGCAGACTTCTCCATTCTGCAAGTGGAGCGCGGCATCTGGATGAATAATGATTCACCACCTAATACACTCCGGAGGATGCATCTATTGCTGCCTATCGGACTGCATTCAGAAAACGGCATGAGCACAAAAACAGAGTTTTGCCATTGTCTCTTCCAGGAGTTACTTCTTCCTTTTCCCATCAGACACATTCTGCCCCAGTCAAACAACATGGAAATGTTTGGGTCTATTTAGCCCAAAGAGTGCTTAACATTTCACACTTTTGTCTGTCGGATGTGCACAGTTCCGCTGACCTGATTTCTACTTGTTTAGTGGCCAGTCGAACGCCCACGTTTGTTTTGAAAAACTTATTTGGCACATTACACAATGATTCTTTGGTGCAACATTCGGACATTCAAAATTCGTTTTCAGTGTATTAATATGTGAAATTCTGCAAGGACACAATTCATAAATATTACACACGATATTGCTCCTGCTGACGTTTGTTATATCATGACATGTGATGCTACATATATCAAAAAGTGTCAACAATTGAAATTGGAAAAACAAATGAAAAGTACTGATTTTGAGAAACAATTGTGTAGAAGATCTATTGAAATGTGCACTGATGTTTCCAACGATATGATATGTAATTTCACTATCATCACTGCTAGCCACTTGAAGCATGTTAAACCTCCACCTGGTTGGTTATTTTCTTGTGGTAATTTTTCCTATTCCTATATTCCTGCTAATATTTCGGGTTGCCCTTGTGCTTTGACGTGGCTTGGTTTAATGATTTAGCCATTGACACCTGCAATTACACGTTCTGTACGTGCTGCTTCTTATCATTCCTTAACTCATGATTGCAATTCTGATGTACATCTATTCTAAGAGGCTGAGGTGATAGCCCTAACGGTTTCTCTTATTGGTGTTTGGGGTTTAGCTGCAGGTACTTATAAAACCATGATTAAGCGTGCTTGTTTAATAGTTAAAGGGCTTAAAGAACCTCACAAGCATTAACTGAATTATTAATAGATAATAGACATTTTAGAAAAGCTATTCTTCAGAATAGAGCTGCTATTGATTATTTATTTTTGAAACATAACTTAGGGTGTGACGCAATTGTCAGGATCTGAGAGGTCCACATGGATTAGTATACCTCTGTCCCCAAGTACCAGTCAGAGAAGAGCTAACAACTCACTGACCGGTTATTGGGGCCATAGGTGGCAGGAACAGAAAACACCGGGTCCCGGATGGCTGCAAAGAAAAACACAGGGTTAAGTATGCAAGGCACAGGGACGATGACTGTGTATCTTAGAAAGACAAAAGACACCTACCCGTGGGGATGACCGGTTACCTCTCTATACCTAACTGTTCCCCCTGAAGGTGTTTTGATATGGCATAGAGGAGATGGGAGATACCTCTATGATGTCAGGGTCCACCGTGAAGTTGGAGATACAGCTTGATGCTTGGACAAGAATGACCAAAGTACTTGATTCTTGATACTTGAATTCAAAATGCCAAGGCAAAAGGGAAGAGAAAAAACAATATGGGTGAGCAAAGTCCAAAAGTCACAGCAGTTCAGGTAAGCAGTCCAAAATAATCACAAAATCCAAATGAGGGCAAATCCAAGAAGCAATCCAGAGCCAATAAACGAGGTCCAAATCCAGAGATCAAAGATAACGTAATGCAGAACACAGGAGTCGTCAATCGCTGTTAGTACAGCTGAGAAGCGCCGAGGAAATGAATCCGGCTCCTTTTATTCTGTGACCTCCTGGTCATGTGACCATAACTTCCTGGTCACGTGACCGCCCTCCCCAATGGCCCTGCATCACGTGACCAACACGTGAGTGGCAGGGAAATGGAGCAGGACTCTAACATGACTGCAATTTTCACGGCCGCCTCCACTGCAGACCGGGCCAGGAGCGCCAGAGCACGCGGGAAGCGGCAGGCCGCCGGGCAGGAGTGTAGGCAAAGGGTAAGTGCCATCCGCGTGCAGGAGCAGGGATAGATGGCAAACACATCCTGCTCCGCCGCGGAACCGGACTCCCAGCGCTCAGCCGCCCAGCCGGTACAGTAGGGAGCAAATGCGTGACAGCAATAGAAGGCATGTGTTGTATTGATTTAGGTGATCATTCTCGCCCTATCGAAAAAGCATATTAAGAATATAAAGGGTCTAGTTGCGAACGTAACGCAAGATCGATATGAAAACTGGTGGGAAAATGTATTATCTTGGAATCCTGAATCGTTGCGTTCTGCTTTGTTTTGGCTTTTTGGTATTGCTATAGTTTTTATTGGTCTTTGTTGTTGTGTTTCATGTATTCCTAATATATGGAGAATGATTTATGGATTTTGTGCTTCTCCTAAACAACATACCGGTTATTGTAGTTGAGTGTTCAAGGGGTGGAGTGTAATGCTAGTGTGTAATGTGCGAGCCAGAATAAAATGGCGTCGATGCGCAGCCATTTTGAACACTCACCTCCCATTGCAGTAATAAAGTCTGCGTTTCCGCGGGCCTCACAGAATGAACAAGTAGCAGGGAAAACAGAGCAATGTCACATAGATATTTTGCAGGCGAACTGACTACAGATAATAGTTATTGTATTGTCCAGTGAAGGGGGAATACAGAAGGGGAGTTGGAGTGCGCTGCAGCTGCACGATAAGGGGTATGGGAATGCATGCAAGTAGAGGAGCGCTGGGTTTTCCACTTCCAACTGGATTTTTCCACCCTCTGTCTCTTCGACTTGTGATCTGCTTTTTGGCCGAGGGCAGGACGCAGTTGGAGGGGACGGGGGGATGCCCCATAAAGGAGATGGCATCACGGAAGTGTCAGAGTTGGATGTTGAAACCCGGGTGTTGCAGTCTTGCTGAAAGGGAGGACGCTCCGCTTCAGACCCCATTGCCCGCAATAATCTCTTCGCCCACCTGCTAAGGGACTAAGCAGTGTTGTCCGGTGGCCAAGATGAAGTTTTCCTCTGCCTCATGGCTAACGGTGATGCAATTTATATTCTAATTACACAGCCACGTTAGTGGCTGTGTAGTTATGGTTAAGTTGCTGTTTCCATAGGAAGAGCATTTTTTGGGCGGCTTATAACTTAGCTCCCCCTGGACGAATCCACACCAAACTTTGCAAGAAAAGTATATGGGCCACGTCTTTTTTTCCATAGACTGAATGGGGGGAAAACTTTGTACACGCCTACAGGCCAAACCGCTGGACGGATTTTCCCCAAATTTGCGGCAGGGGCAGCGGCTTGGTCCTGAAAGCGTGCTTTTGTACATTTGGTGAAAATCCGTCCAGTAGTTTTCTTTAAAACGATCAAAAGGTAGGTCAGAAAAATTTAGTGATATCTATGTCCGCTCCGCGGTCACACTTCCCTGTTCGCTCCGTGGACAAGGAATCGATTGGCTAATCTGTAGCGTCATGTCCGCGGACATGTGGTGTTATCACTGATTGGCAGTGGATCAGTGTGAAGTGCGTCAAATTTCTTCGCTGCCCCAGCCATCTTACGTTCATGTTTTGGTGTACACGGATATTGCCGGTAACACATACAAAACAAGGCACCTATGGACTTGTTATACTTATGAATTACTGTTTCCGAAGGTGAGCTTTAATTAGTCTGGGATGGAAAGTGGCAGCGCAAACTCAAAAAGTGGTGTGTTCTCTCTACCAGATGCATACGTTAAATTGAAAGTTGTTGCTCAATGTACGGCGCCCAATGCTTGTGTCTGTGTTACAATGTTTTCATATTAATATAGAAGTCGGACTGGCGTTGTACATTTTGAATTTTGAGCTCGCCGCCTGGAGTGTTTGTTGGAAAAAGTGGTTCTGGAGGCGTATGGGAGTAGCGCTTCCCATGATTGGATTGTCATATGTTGTTGCAAAGTGAGATTTTATTTGCCTTCTGAGTGAAGGTCAGTTAATTTGCTTTTTTGGTGGCGAGCTGAGTAGGCCCATGCATCCATGTCAATCCATAAGGGGCTATTGTTTTTTTAACTTGAGCGAAAGAGAAACTTCAAAAGCTATGCAAGGAATGAGAGCTTGGAAAAACGTATCATTTGATAAGGTTAGGTTTTAAAATCGTTTCTAAGAAACATGAAATATCAGTTCACAAAGACTCTTTGCTGCGAACACATTGCTGTCTGACTTTTCGAAAAGTAATGGAGGCTGTCAAGATCATGTAAGTTTAATTTTGACGACTGTACACCTACCCGCGTTTTAATTTTATATTACCCAACACTAATTGTGACAATGTAACTGAAGTATTTTTTTTTGCGCATTTATATTTTTCTCTCAATCACAGAGAATGCGCATTGTTGGCCTTTGAAGGCTATGAGTAGAGGTTCACTTGTTGACCATTATTCCGTCTTCTTTCAAATCTTATGCTTGCCCACATAGTTTTGTCTATCAGTTTGCACTTTTTTTGGTCTTGTGTAACATTAAGCCATGTCATTTTTTTTACCTGTCCATTCATGCTGCCTTCATAACTTAATTACCCTCTCACTGTGTAGTTGACGTTTCCTTAAACCTTTACGGCGACTGCTGTTAATTACCCTTTCACTGTGTAGTTGACATTTTCTTAAACCCTTACGGCGACTGCTGTTTCTCGGCCTTTCTATGCTTGCACTATATGTACCCATGGTCAATGCCAATAATTCCTTAAAATGTCATGTTTGTCCACTTCCATTTGTGTACAGACATGACATGTCAATTAGGAGCGACGTAACTTCATTTATGATGGTGTAAGGCAACGGTCATGGTGCCGTATTGCAAATACCTGTGCAAACAAAGCAGTTACTTTCACAGAAATGCATACTTTGTGTATGCGAAAAGGACAGCGTGTGTCTCACCATAAACATTGTCAATGTTGCACTTAGACCCATTGTTACAAGTTAATTGGAAATTAAATTAGTCCGTTGGTCTCTGACAGTCGTTTGTTAAATTCTTAAATGTTAACGTTTTCTTTTAAAATCTCGATTATTATTTCGATATGTGAGGTACCACATTATATGTCGCTGTATGTTTATTTACAGGTTCTGCCACACGGCACGTACTGTTGGTTTTTGGAGGTTGTCATGGAAAGCGAAGAGCGGCAATGTATATAACAACCGCTTTCCCTTTCTATGGTGGGCATTTTGAAAAAGGATTTTGCTTTGTAATCGCTGTATATTTACGTACAGGTTCTGCATCTCGCCACATACATTTGCTTTTAGCTTGCTGCCATGGAAGATGAAGACGGCCCATATATGCAACACCCGCCTTTACTTTCGATGACGGAAATCTTGAAAAAGGATTTTGTTTTGTGATCCGGCCCGGCAGAAATCCTATTTTTTCGTAGTATACATTACTTATTTGCGCATCTGTACCATTACTGATAAATGTTATAGCGTCTATATCCTTTGCTGAGAAATGTAAAGTACATGGAGTGAATGCAATTTTTTTTTTATACATTTACATTGCGAAAGGTATTTTTTAACGTAACATTTACTTTGCTAACGGATGGGTTTATTTTTTGGTATGACAGCTAATAAGGCCTTTTACGAACGGAAATGAGGAAAGACGCATCAAACAGTGATATGGGGGGGGGTAGGAGGCCGATGCTAAAATATTGTGTGTTTGTTATTTATAAGGCTGGGGCAATGTTTGTCATGCTTCTTCGTTTCAGTAGTGCTGCTGTTTCTTGGGGAGGAGGTATGTCCTTAGCTGATGTCATTTTCACATACCTAAAAACTTTGCTAAAAGTATGTACTGTGTGCTACATTGTTAATGGCTGACTACCAATACGTGTTGGCGCTGTGCAAGGCAAATGTTGCAGGTGGACGTTCGTAAATCAATTTAAAATGTGTTTCCACATTGTCCACGAGGCAAACATCTTACTGTTAAGTGTTTACGCATTCTGGGACACGTTACTGTGCTGTGAACAAGCATATTGTCAAGTGGTATTCTCCACAAGGAGTACAAATAAGTCAGCAGTTGCATTACAATATGGTTACGTGGCACTACTATAAACCGATCATCTTTGCCAAAAAAAACTTTGCAAAAGGGACGGTATGGTTAAGTTGTTGTACTGAAAACACGTCCAAATGAGTAAAGAGGAATTTGTGAAAGGGACATTATGGGTAAGTTACACTACTAAAAGCCTGTAAAATTCACTAAAAAAAACTTTGTTAAGGGGACGTTATGGTTAAGTTGTGCTACTAAAAACCTGTAAAATTCACGAAATAAACGTTCAGTGAAATTTGTGATGTCATCTTTGATGTCCTGGGTGTTAGTCTTAGCAATGCTCATAGGTGGCGCGAGTTATGGTTGCTTAGCTTACCATAATTAACGAATGGCAAGTGTTTTTCGGTTTTACTGTGAACCATAACGCCCCTTTAAAAAAGTTTTATTTACTGAAATATATATATATATATATATAGCAGTGAACAAAAACAAAGGGGCTACACATGTGATATCGTCAGTGATGTCTTCAATGACATTTGTGATGCCATCTTTCATGTCCTGGGTGTTAGTGTTAGCAGTACACAGTGGTGCGAGCAGGTATGGTGGCTTAGGCTACCATAACTGGCGAATTTCAGGGTTTTTTCAGTTTTACTTTGAACCATAATGTCACGTTTCTAAAGTTTATTTAGTGAATTTTACAGGTTTTTAGTAGCGCAACTTACCCATAATGTCCCCTTAACAAAGTTTTTTTAGTGATCTATATATACATATATATATATATATATATATATATATATATATATATATATATATATCTGTGTGTATATATTTGTATGTATTGGTGTCCTATTTGTTCAATATATAGTTATTTGGTATGAATAAAAGGCCTATAACGCGCCATTTTTATAACCTAATATGATGTGGGCATGTTTCATCTGCTAATCTGAGTCCAATTAATCATTACTACGAGAAGGGGGGAGACGTAAGTGTTTGTATTCTTCCCATAGGGCCAAATAGACGCAATACACCTCCCAAGTCCCAAAGGGGGCGTCTCCCCCTTGGGGAGAGGGGACACATTCCCTGGATTTGTCACAAGGGGTTCAGGATTGGCCTTGAGATACCAGGTGGCAAAGGAACACCAGTGTCTAGCATACAATTTGAGAGTGAAAGGGTATCTGCAATACTGGATTACCAGGGCAAGGACCAGTGACAACCCTACCCTTTCTAGCTGTTCTGAAGCCAAGCCGTCAAACACATACAGACCATGTGTCACAGTCTGCACTCACAAGCGTGGCAAAAATCAGGCTTCAGCATTGGTCAGAGTGGCTGTTGCCATGGTGCTTAGACCAGTACTATGAAGTCTTGAACTACAGCTCCCAAGAAGCCTTGCTTCAATGTCACATCAAGCACAGTAACTGATGGGGAACGTTCCTTTAAATCATACGTTGCGTGGTACGAAAGCTCATAACCTCTGCTGCGTAGCACTGACAGGAGAGCATCAAGTGCTTCCCAACCTGCTCTGACTATGTTTCCACACCAGTGATTAACACTCCTTGATCTATTGCATGTTCGGGCACTTGGCTTCTTTTCTGGATTGAATTTGTGGAACTTTCTTGGATTGCATTGGGGTTGGTTTCCGTGGTTTTGACTCTGCCTGTCCCCTGGCTACTCCTGTGGTGATGTGTTTTGAAAGACTGTGATTCAGCCTGGAATTTCCTCCTTCTAGTCCTGAATTAAGGAGGGCTCCTACACACTCTGACTGATTTTCCTCATTGGCACTGTGAGAACCAATCATTTTAGTAAATTAAATAAATAAAGTTTCAGTTAAGCAGGAAGGACAGGAGACATCTTCCTTTGAAGGTGGACCGTTATAAAATTAATATAATGACGCTGTCTCCCCACCCCTGCCATTGATGTCATTCCTACCTGACCCTTACTATACTTGTTCTTTTAGTTGAATTCATTGGGCTACCCCACCCCATCTTGGACATTGAAAGGCTTCTTTTGGACTATGGACTCATTCACACATGCACCTTATGATTGAGGAATGCAGGTCTCTGAATAGCTCACGTTGGTGGCCTGTGTATAGCAGTCAGAACTAGTTAGAACTGGATGATACACTGAGGTGTTCATCGACATCAGACATCGTCACGGGGGTGAAGGTCCAACAGACTGTGTTTTCATGCATGGTAGCATGGTTTTGATCAGAGGCGAGATAAGTGTGCTGAAAGTCCGAGTCATAGTATTCTTGAACATTCCCTAGCAAGGTGACCAATAACCTAAAATATAAGTGATCTGGGGTGTGGGTGAGGTTAGTCAGGTGGGGACCCATTCGATGCAGGATGAGTTTTCTTCCTTTATTGGAAGCCAATTAATAAATCACCTCTGTTTATCATCACTCAAAAATTATGTGTGAGCTTGTTATCTTTGACTGTTTTGGCACTGTGGCTCAGACACGTTGCACAACATAGATGCACCACAGAGATTGCAGGTGACCTCCTCTCAAATGCTCCCTTGCATGACAGAAATAAGAGGCAAGGAGTTGTGGTTAAAAAACTCCAAGTGTTGGTCGGGAGGAGGTTGACCGTAAGTGGTAGGCTTGCATGGGCTCCTAATGGGAGCTGAGAGGTATTCTGCTATGGCTAACCAAGACACTGATTTGTTTTAAGGTTACATGAATAGGGGTGGAGATACCTGGCCAGCTATCTGGTTTTGCTGTTTATTTTTGCTTGGCTTGTTATCGTGATTATGGGTGGGATATATTTGTTGTGTCCTGGTATAAATCTGGCAAAATACTGACAAGTTTAGTTAAAGCAGGTCTGGAAAGGACCAAGAGGCCCTTTAGTTGGTTTATCCTTGTTTCTGGTCTGGTAAATGTTTGTGGATCCCAGATGACTGCTGGTAATCTGGTGCAATTAGCTAGAACTAAAAACAACAGTGAAAGGGGGATGGGAAAAACCTGAAGGTGTCTCCCTGTCTAGTCCCCAGGGAACTGTCATCCAGGTGGCCAGGACATGGCCATCGCTTTTGGATCCAGTTCCTGGGGGTAGACTAGTGCAGGAGGATCACCTGGATGGGGGGTCTTTGGGAAGTGGGAGTGGGACACTGACAGGTGAGACACGGTATCCCCCTTCTTTAAACACCTTTTCCCCATACTACCACATAGGATATTCCAAAACACTGTCCCCTCCCCCTTTTCCGACAAGAACACTTTCGCACAACACGAAAGACAACGGACTAACACCAGAGCCGTTTACCTGACATGTCCCAATACAAGAGTTAAGCAAACCCAGGCAATTGATCAGAATCACACATACCCGACAACCCTTTCTGTTCCCCACAGGGATAAAAAGTGGAGCATGAGAGCACATTACGAGCAAGGCAGACCGCACAACGTGAGAGCTAACTCAGCACAGCAGTTCAAGAGGAGGAGAAAGATGGCACAAGTTGAGAGGATACCAACAGGAGAAGTAACCTTGCCCTTATCGACAGAGACCCGTGAAGCTTCAAGAGAAAGAATCATAGGACCGCGTACAATAGCCAGCGTATGTTGCAGCAGATATCAACGGTGCCCGGGCACCTCTTCTGCTGACAGCTAAACTGGGGAGAGATGCATAGCCCAATGGTACTGGCCTTGTCTCTACACACAAGAAAGCAAAGCAGTTCATCACAGCCAGTGGGTCGAGGGGAGAGCCGATAAAGAAACCAAACTTTGTTGAACGAAAGTGGCAAGCAACTAATTGAACTTTGAATAAACCAGAACTGTTGATATAAGAAAATGGGAAAGCCAGCATAGCAGAATCAAACACCACGTGGGTGTTCACTTGAGAAACACTAGACGATTACCGAAAAGGCGAAAGGGGGTTAAAGTGGTCATACAGGGGTCTGGTCAAATCCTCCGTACAGTCGAAAGTCTTTGACCAGCAGATGATTGGGAAACTAAGGGAAACGAATCCCACATGGTATGAAAAGTAGATAAACTGTTTAACATTGGCAAGAGTGAACCCGGTGGAGGGATGCTAAGAAGAAGGGACAACATCTGAATTCCCATGAACATTATGTTGACTGGAGTGAACCTGGTGAAGGGAAGTCCACAGTGAATTGTTTGAAAAGACATTAAGACTTGTGAGTGTAAGAATCTAAAGTTCCATGAACAGTGTGTTCACAGGAGTGAACCCGGTGGAGGGATGTCCACAGTGAACAGTTTTGGAAAGGTTGACAAGAGTGAACCCGGCAGAGGGAAGGCAAAAAAAGGGACAAGGATTAAAATGAACTGTTTAAAGAGACATTTAGTTTTCTTGGATAAAAAAGTATTGCACGGCCAGGGGAAGTGGATAGTCATGGGGCGATAATGTTGGAGTACTTGAAGAACAAAGCTCTACCACAAGCCCTAACTGTCCTGAATGAACCTAGATTATTTATCGACAATGAAAAATTCAGAGTCCAGTGGAGTTACATTGCTAATCGCTGTGGTCGAGATTGGTTGACCTTGATCATAGACACAGCCAAAGAAACAGCAACAAAAATCGAAATTGAGCTACTCAAAATTGAAGAAAATATATAAAAAACGTCTACCCCTTGAAACTTTTTAAAAAAGACTAGAAGAAATAGAAAAAGAGATGAAAGAGTTTAAAATCCAGAATACCAATGAACGCATCCAGCGAATAAAAAAGATTTAACACGCTTCACACATGAGAAAGCTTTTCCTTATGTAAAAGATGACTATGCGGATAGGAATCTCCAATCCAATGGACCAACAAGCAACAACAGACGTGTAAGGTTTTGAAAAACTTCTTATAGCACTAGCAACGATACTAGTGACCCCGATGACGCATGGGAGGGAACATCATCCAGCGCTAAACCTACTAACAAGAGAGGTAGAGGACAATCCACGAGACACCAAGGCAATGGAGGCAGGAGAGGTAATCAAGGCCGTTTTTTATACCAGGCCCAAAACCGCAACAGCAGGGATGACGGAACAAAAGAAACTCGGAGCGGGAATCACTTTTAATCAACTTATCTAACTACATCTTGACTGACGCAGAAGAACAAGTCCTTAACAAAGGACGGGGATATGTTACCAAAGAACACGACCCGAAATAAACTCATGAGAAAAATTCACCTAAAGGAATTATTTGCGCTCGACACAGAGACCACGGTGACTGGACCTACTAACTGCACCGGCCTACGCAATCCATCGACGTTTTATCCACCCATGCACAGCTTCTCTCCAGAGTGGATGATTTTTTAAAAGAAAGTGTGTGCAGACATCGCTTCTATTGAATCTGATTTACAGCGACCTTTCCAGAATCTAACTATGGAAGAACAAAAAACACTATCCACCAATTCATCGATTAAAAAAATCAACGAGTGCGAGAAACAACTTAGTAATGTTCATTATTATCGCCGACTCCAAGAGGACCCCACTAAAGATCTCCAATGTCTGATCTGGGAGAAGATTTCCAAGGCCAAAGATCGCGAATGGATCTCAAAACAAGAAGCTGATTTCCTGTGCAACAAGAAACCCAGTATACCTACGTACTACACTCTACCCAAAGTTCATAAGACTCTTAACAAGCCCCCTGGACGCCCCATAGTAGCCGGCATCAACTAGGTATTGGAACCATTGTCTATGTTTGCCGATCATTATCTACAAATATACGTACACAGGATGCAATCTTATCTCAAAGACTCTCGAGATGTTATCAATAGCCATGAAGATCTGGAATTTGACCCCTCGACTTCCTTATTACTTGGTTTCGACATTATCTCTCTTTATACTAACATACCCCAACAAGCTTCACTAGACACTATCGAAGATATACTCCTTACACGTGAAGCTCAGGATCCAGTACCAACTTCCTTCATTGTTTGGTGTGTGGAGTTAGCTTTAAAACGTAACTACTTTGAATTCAATGGAAAAATTTTCCAACAGACCTAGGGGACCGCCATGGGTGCCATAATGGCCCCCAGTGTTGCAAACCTCTACGTAGAAACCTTTGAAAAAAAAACATCTATAGCATTCTAAATCCGTTTGCTAAGCACATCAGAAAGTGGAGCCGGTATATAGACGACATTTTGGTAGTATGGGATGGTACACGCACAATTGCGGAAAACTTCTTTACCTGGCTAAACACTCTGAACCCCCATTTACAATTCACTATGACAGCTAGTAATGAATCTACCAACTTTCTTGACTTGACCCTTTACCCTCAAAATGGTGTGTTAAAAATCAAACCTTATCATAAACCCACTGATAAGAATTCTTCACTAGATTACTCCAGTCATCACATAAAACACTTGAGGGACAATTTGCCATTCGGCCAATTCCTGCGACTAAATAGGAATAGCTCAGAACAAGACACATATGAGAAAGAAGCTGACTCCCTTAGTAAAAAACTAAGACAAAGAGGCTATCCCAAGAAATTGGTTAAAAAATCAGCCAAAAGGGCCTTCAATAATAACCGTGAGGCACTTTTAGAAGCAAAAACAGCCAAACCTAAGGAAGCTTTCACAGATCAGAGCCTCAAAATTACTAATATCATTAAAAACACTGGAGAGTCTTCAATACGGCCAAACAGCCGCTCCCTATGCCAATCTTTGCTTATAAAAAAAGCACCACTGTAGGGAACAGAGTGACCAACAGTAAACTGAAATGCACTACCTCACCAACCTCCAAACTCACCACCCTTTGGGGACTACCTGAATGAACTGGACACTACCCTTGTGGGTCTTGCGGGGTGTGCAAACTCACATCTAAGAGTAAAGAAGTCGATATTGGTCTGTCTAAACCATGGACCCAAAAAAACATACTAATTGTAACACTGAGTTTGTTGTCTACTTAATTACATGTAAGTGTGGTTTATTGTATGTAGGCAAGACAATTAGAAAAGTCAAGACACGAATAATGGAACACCGAAGCTGCTTAAGAAACAAAACGGAGAATGCACCTCTAGTGAAGCATTTTGATCTAGTCAAACACGACCATGAGGACTTTACATGGACCATCTTGATATCTCTGAAAGGGAACAACTCTCAAGCCCTTGAAAAAAAAGTGAACAAAAGATGATCTTTTTACTGCATAGCGATGTCACAGGCTTGAACGAGTCCGTTGAATGGCATAAAATACAGTCATAATGGTATTGCCACATCCCTACTGTTAGGCGCCTCTCTTTGAATGACTTTACTTATTGGTTTCCTCCTCCTTCCCTTGCAGGGTCTGGTCATATCTATGCACCTTGATGCTTAGGTCTCTGTTGCCAGTCTGGTGTTTCTTCACTGTTTTTACCATTTTTTTCACTGGCCATACATATGTCATCTACTCCTGGCATACGACAATTGTTACCATAATTCCTATGGTAATAGTTTTCAGCATAGTGTCGTTGTACCTTTTTCCACAATTGTACCTTTTCCACATTTTGCACCTTCCTATCCCTACAGTAAGTGCTGTCATCTTCCGGCTTCAACTCACGCTCACGTTTGATACTAGTCCCGGTCCCAGTGTCTCCCTTTTGATTGTGAGACGAACTAGGTCCATCCCTCTCAGTCTTATTTAATGATTGGGTTTTTTCCTTTACTTCCTTTATTTATTTTTATATGTCATTGGCTACCTTTGTCCCTTGACATTACTATTTATAGCTGATCCTCTCCCATTTTTTACAGCATTAAACGCTGTTCCATGATGTCTGCTCCTTTACCAACCCTTTTGGCCCTTCTCCACATTGAAAGAGTAGTAGGACTGCTGCCGTCACTATGACGTCGCGTACACTCCTTTAACCTACGCGTCTGGCTGCCCCTCGAGTGCTATACGTACCATGACGAAGAACTTCTGCAGCTTGACACCGTTATTGCAGGTTTGCATTGCTGTGAGCGGCTGATGTGCGTGTATCACCTACGGATTAGACCATATTGACTTACTTAAGTTATCCTTTTTTCCTTTTTTTTCCGACTCTAGTACCATTGATGACTTCACACCGTCGCACCGCGAAGATGGGTTTTTCCTCTTCCGACTCGATTTAGACTCTTGAGGATCACCCTGGTTCTCTCCCAGTGACAACTTGCTAATATCAACAGGTAGGTGATATCTGTATACGTGTAGGCACTCTGCCTGCACTCGGCACCCTCTATCCCTTTGCCTTCCGGCCATTTCGGGAGCTGTACTGTGTTATCAGATTTGTAGGCCATCTGGTACGGCGCTGCACACCTCGGTGTTATCTGTGATTACATTTTTCATTATTGACACCCCATTCTGTAGTAGCTTTTTCATGCTCACCCTACCAATTCACGTTCTTATAGAGAATACTAAGATGTGTTTTGATACTCTACTCAGACCTTAAAGCTCCTTTGATCTTGTGTGTCCTGGTTACAGATCCCATCATTGTGTTTTGTAACTCTCCGAGCATTTGCTGGCTCAGTGAGAAGATATACTGGTCCCGTGCCGGTGAGCTGCTCTGCACCACCGTTAGACACTGGCTCGAAATTGCCTACTATCCACCACGGCAGGTGAGCCCTGATTTTACCTCTTTTCCACCAGTGGATAATTTCCACTAATTGTTTTGAAGGGATTTCCTGAATTATTTGTTGTGCACTGAGTTAGCTATGTGTTCTAAGCACGTATTTTCACTTATTTGCATTACACCCTTTATAGGACTGATTCATCCTCCTATTCCAACCTATCCATTAAGTTGAGAGCCCCCACAAGCACCATATAAGGTAAAACCTTTTTCCTTTTTGGTACTATAGTTCACCTATTGAGAACTTTTCAAAGCACTCTAGCTATTAAGTAGCTGACTCTTTGTTTTTATATGTTTTTAACCCTACAAGTGCTATGAGACTGACTCAGATCAAGTCTGTGACTTCATAGGAATTCGTTTTTTCCCGTTATTTATTTTCTCCTGATGAATGTTCTTTAATTATATTGGTGAACAGAAACATTTTGAGATAACCCTCTGGATTTAAAACAGAGAAGTGAGAATGTGAGATAACAATCCGAATGGAATATGGTACACAATAGGTTGTCCTAGAGGTACCGAGTTTTGTTCTGATCTTGGTACAATTCAGAATTGACTGCCAATTACGTTACTCCTATGGTTTTTGTATATTACTGTATAAGTGTTGTACTGTGGACCACTGAATTTAATCATGTTTTTAACAATTTGACCCACTATTAAAATGAAAGTTATAGTTTTTTAGATGTGTTTGGTCCCCCTCTCTTTTTTTATGTTTTGAGATTAGCACCTGTACTTCTAGCTCTGTCTTCTACCTTAATATGAAATGGATAGTCCCCTTGGCATTGGGATCCGAGCCCGGCAGAGGGAGAACCGGAAAGAAGAGCCAATTGTGAAACCGGAGGAGGGAGGCTGGAAATTGAAAAGGGATCCAAACCCGAAAGAGGGAGATCCAGGGGTGGAAAATCACCACCCAACGTTCATTGAGAAAATAACTGTTAAATTGAATTATCGAGTACACCTGCACCTGGAAGAGGGGGACCCAGGGGTGAAGCCGTCACCCAAAGCCATATGTCGAATAGAACCTTTGGGTTTGTTTGTTGAAAATATCAGGCCCTCGAAGGCAAGAGACTTTTTTATATTGAAAATAGATTTAACCATCGAAGAACCTAATAGCTAGAATGGAACTGTCGGCTCGTGCTTGGAAAGCTTGAGTGTGTGCTGTGACCCACCTTGTCCCGTGCTGAAAAACGTGGGGAAGGGAGACCCATGGCAATCACATCCTGATTTATTATTTGTGAACACTTGTTTCTTTATTGAAAATCCTGTCCCACACTCTTTCTATAATTAGTTGTAAGAATTTGCCAATAGTTTTTTGTAGTATAGGCCTTTTTACTTTGACAAGATGCCACGATGACTGCCTTATTTTTCATTTGATGGTCGATGCTTGCTCCCATCTTAGATTTAGGTTTAGGTTAGGTGTTTTTCCAACCTGCATATTGTTTAAATAAACACCCTTGAATCTTGATCACTTGTGTCTGTCTTTACTGTTGCCACCATGAGTTTCTTACAGGGATGACAAAAAGGGACACATCGGGTTAATGGGAAGCTACATTGCTCGGAATAGATAGGATTAGTCGGGGCAAATACAGAGGAAATGTCCCTATGGACCTCTCAGGATGAATTTTCAGAGTCTCAATAAAGCCTCCTCCCTTCTTAGAACCACACAGGAGGGGAGATACATTGAGAGCAGTACAGAGGCAAGTATTAGTGAACGAGTGTTACTAAAATGAGGGGAATATGTGGACAAAGAATAGTCTTGACATGTACGTCAATTATAATAGAGTTGCATGTTACTTGATTGCGCTCCGGCGTCTATTAATGGAGGACAACCTAAATGCTCAGATCCCAGTAAACAGTACTTTTAATTGGGATACGTTGGTGGAATTGGAACACAAAAAAATGAAGAATCAGACCTGAACAGTTCAATGGAGAGGTTAGACTTCTGAGGGGAAAGGAAGCTAGTGGGTCACCCAATCTGATTCACCCCCAAATAAAAGATGAACAACAGGAGAGGCAAGACAAATCGTCTGCTGAAGAAATTGTTGATTTATTTACTAGTGTGCGCACTGCTACTCCGGAGGGGCAACTAGCAGGTCCAAAGGCCAAGGCAATGGGATTCACTCAGATACCTGCCATAAGAAGTGGCAGTATCGAATGAATCGGTGCAGCCGTAACCTAGTCTGGGTTTATGCAGATGCCCATTACAGTTTCCTCTTATACCGATTCAGTGATGAGAAGAGGTAAGCCATATGGGGCAGATGCTACACTGCTTCAGCACACCTTAGGCAGATGCTGGGCCTCCTGGAGAGGAGGAATATCCCCACTTGCTCACTGTTCATTGGACTCCCGGGGACTTGTGTAAATTGTCCAAGGAATTCCCCAATATAAAAGGAAGAACCACATAGTTTTATGTAGGATATTCTCACGGTTATACTGTGTTATAATCCTGCTTGTGCTTATTTGAGTCAATTTATGAGGGTGATTATACCTGCAGAGGTTAGGCAGAGACTGGGCCAAAATACAGGTTGCCCAGCGGCAGACCCTGGCACTGGCAATGCCTTAGAATGACCAAGTACAGGTTGATCACAACCATCCCTGAAATTTTCCCCCAAAAAACTGATTAGGGCAAAATCGGAAACTGCAAACAGAATAAAGATGAATCACTGGCTCACTAACTAGACGGGTTGAAAATAATGTTTACACAGCACTCTGCCATTACCAAGTCTGATGAGACAGTGAAGAAGGTGATAATGTATTCTTTTGTTTCTGGCCTGCTGCAGAAGTTCCAAGCACAACATTAGATGATTTGTATAGGGTAGCAAAATAAGCCTTTATCAGAAATGGTGGAAGCTGTGAATCATTGTGTAGCGTGCCAGTAGCCAAAGAAGGAACACAATAAATAAACAAATTATTCTGCAGTTGCAAAACTTGCAAGGTCAGCCACAAATGCCAAATGGTCCTAGGGGATGGTTCTGGGGAGAATTTGGGGGCAGAGGTAGGGGCAGAGGAGCCCCAAGCCCAAATCAACAAGGTCTGCAAGGATATCAGGGACACCATGTTGACCCAATGGCTATAACTATTGCAAACAAACGGGATACGGGAAAAATGAATGCCACTAAAGACGGCAATTAAACATTTTCCCTACTTTACTTTACTTTACAACATTTGTTGAGCGCACTGTGGACCCTCAGGCATAAAGGCACTAACCGTTAGACAAAAAAACAGATAACATCGAATGGTTGGGCCACCAAGGCCAGAAGGTTGGCAACTATATGAAAAAATAGGTTTTTAGCCCTTTCTTAAAGATGGGTAAAGACCCAAGGAGTCTTAATTCTTTTGGTAACTTGTTCCAAAATTTGGGAGCCACTAAGTAAAAAGCACCCTTCTCGGCTTTGATTGTTCTACATCTAGCTGCATGAGCTCATTTTGGCCGTTAGATCTGCCACCCCTACTAATTGGTTTATCGAGAATGGAGGTCCGTAAATCAAGGGGCATGTTACCCATCCTACACTTGAAGGTTATGGTAAGTAACCTAAAAGCTATACGAGCTTCAATTGGGAGCCAATGCAAGGATTGTCTGGCACTCGTGACATGGTCTCTTCTAGAGAGGTCCAGGATGGCTGTAACGGCTCTGTTGTGTATTATTTGTAGTCTGTGTAGTTCATGTTTATTGATACCCACTAATAGACTACCACAATAATCTATCTTCGCGCTGATTATGGCTCTGGCGATTATCCCTGCGCATTGTTGGGAAATGAGTGGCTTGAGAAAGGTGTAGGAGTTTAATGTAATAAGTGGAGGCGGCTGTTATATTTGACACATGAGATTAAATGGTCAATGATTAATCTAGCGTAACTCCTAAGTTTCAATACAGGGGCGATCATATTGGTTCCGAATCTGAACAATCCATAATTGCTATCTCATTTTTTTATAGCTGCGGGGCTCCCCACGATCATAAGCTCAGTTTTACTTTTGTTAAGGGCTAAGTTATTATTAAGGATCCATTTCTCAATGATTGAAAATATTCTGTTTTGTTCCTGTTCATCCTGCTTGTGGTTACCGGATAGAAGAACTACACATTTTGTGTCGTCAGCATAGTTACAGAACATTATGCCCTCCTCTTCCAGTTCTGAGAAGAACGGTGTCATGAACAAATTATAGATGCGAGGAGAGGTACTAGCATCCAGTGGTACACCAAAGAGAACTGGTATAGGTGAAGCTTCTGCTGTATCAGAGCAGACTCTGCTAATTCTATTTTCTAGGAAGGAGATAGTCCAGGCGACTGCCAAGGGAGAGAAATTGGCAACATCTGTGAGCCTGTGCTTCAAAATCGAATGATCGACTAAATCAAACGTAGCCGATTGATCCAGCGAGACTAACAGGGATAGTGAACCTTTATCCAGTCTCTTGAGTAGGTTAGATTTAAGTTTAAGAAGTAAGGTTTTGGTTCTGAAGCCACTTCTAAAGCCTGCCTGGTGTTCATTCAGAATTGGGTGTAGCTTTAAGTGTTCTGAGATTTGTCCATAGGCCACTTTATCTAAAATATTTAAAAGAAAAGCTGTATTTGAGATTGGGCGATAGTTCAAGGGGCTATTACTGTCCAATCCGGTTTTCTTTAAAATGGGTGTAACCAAGATTTGTTTCACATTATCGGGTACTAACCCTTTGTCTAAAGATTCATTAACAAATTTACAGATTGCTTTAATAAGTAAGGGGGGACACGTTTTTATAATCACAGCGGCACAGGCATCACCTTTGCAATGAGACGGTTTCAGTTTTTCAATAACTACTTGTAGCGCCTCCTCTGTTATAGGGTGGACATTAAATTGAGGTATGGTTGGTTGACATTTAAAAGGGTTCCGAGCTTCCGCAAGGGGATTCACTGGGAAGATCTTCTTTCTTTCTTGCATACCGTTCGTGATTCCTAAGAGATTATTATGCATACCGTCCTGGATTTTCTGGCACCACGCAGCATCTTTAATTTCTAATTGGCTTGCTGGTAATGGAACTGACCCTTTCTCTTTTAAGATTTTAAATATGTCCTTAGTGTTTGAGGCTGCTTTAACTATTCTTAGGTTATGAAAGTTTTGTTTTGCCTGTAGGATTGCTGATTTGTATGTTTTTACTAGGTTCTTGTAAGATAACAACAAATTTGGTGACAGCGCTGATTTCCATAGGTGTATACCGTAAGTGCTGTAGACTTTAAGTTTCCTGAGTTCAATTGAGAACCAAGGTTGACTTTTTTGATCTAGGTACTTCTGTTTCTTACATTTTAAAGGGGCGAGAGTTTCAGAGAAATTAGCCATATTATAAGCAAGGTTTGCTGACATGGACAATAGTGTGGAATGCAGCAAAATGTTTGAGTCAAGTGCTAGTAGTGGCGCAATATTGTCCGCTGTAAGTTGTTTACGGTCGTGTGACAGCACATAACCGTTGGAAAGGTTTTTAAGTTTCGTAGGGTATGTCACTATTATGGAGAAGTGAATAAATGAGTGGTCCGACCAGGGACAAGAAGATATATTCAAATCATGACACAAGATATTAATGGTCACGATTCAATCAAGTGTGTGACCAAGGATATGGGTAGGTTTTGTCACTTGTTGCTGGAAACCTAATTCTAAAGGAGTCTTATGAATCTGTGAAGCGTGTGGGTCTCCTGGGTCACCTAGCCAGTGATCAAAGTCGCCCATTAATATGAATTGTGTTGATGGTTTGAGCCTAGGAAGCATCTGGTTGGTGAGGGTCTCTATCCAACTGTACTTCAACGATGGGGGGCGGTATAGGAGAATGATGTTAACTGTAGCCTCTACATTCATACCAATCTTGATGTATAGTAAATCGATTTCCTTGTTGATCTCAAATGGAACCTTCCATATAGACAGGGAGTCTCTTAAAATGAATGCTACCCCCCCTCCTCTGCTTTCCAGTCTATCCTTATGTTTCATGGCGTAACCCTTACATATAGCCAGGTTTATGCTAAATCCCACAGCATCGGAGCTCCAGGTTTCTGATATGGTGCAAATATCTATATTGTTGTCTTCAATCTTCAATATGGTTACACACCTCAGCCGTGTGTTTCACCAGAGATCTTGTGTTGAGCAAGAAGCATCGAAGATGAGAGACCGGGCTGATTGCGTTAGGTAGTGGTGGTGTCATATTAAAAGTTGAGATTGTGTTATTGAATTCAGATGTTTGTTCTACAGTAATGTGGTGAGCTAAATGCTCGTCCGTATTACCGGGAAGTCGAAAATGTGGAATCTTTGAAGATTCATTGAGTGTATTGATAGATTCTGGCTTTAGCTTTACATTGCACGCACTCTCAGGTAATGGGGCTTTCTTAACATAAAGGGAGGGCAGAGTGGCGTTGCGTGTAATTGGTGACTGAGGTAGATGTTGTATAGAGCTCACCTTTAATGGAGATTCTATTGTGGAAGAGCGTGCCAAAGATTTGATGCGTTCCGCCTGAATGAGCGCCAGTACTTCCATCAGTTCCATTTTAAGGTTAGTACAGTCGCCTGCGTCTGCGAGCGGCCTGTCTGCGGACTGCTGCAGACTGCCCCGGACTGCCCCTTGAGTCCGCGCTGGCGTGTTCCGTGCCGGGTTTCAAGTATAATTGGTAATCAGATCTACAATCCTGCAGGGGGTAATAGCCTGTAAAGCCTAAGAATGCTCTTAACTACCTTTTGTCTGTGGAAGTGGCGACCTAGACTGACTGCGACCAACCACTTAGAAGGTGAGTACTCTTAGCAATGATTATTGTTCGTATTCTTATTATAATGTCTTTTGCCGTGATTATAGTTCGTAATTCTTGCAATGTCTTTTCTCTCCTCTATAGGTGTGAAGATGGCTGCCCGGAGTTGCGATATTTGGAGCGAGTCCAGTGATTCCCCAGAGGATAATGAAGCTTTAGAATTAGATGGTAAGTTGGCTTTTAGGGTAGAACGCTAGGCTCAGGTAGGTGCGGCCGAGCGTTAGTTATTTATGCGACTTCTAACATGTTGTGTTCTTTTCTCTTGCAGGAGAAGTCTGGCGACGGTGAGCAGAGGATGACTGTTCGGAGGCCAGTCCGCGGTTGCAGGATGGAGGGTTCAGCGAAGGTGAAGAATGGAAGATAAGCTCCCGTGTGGCTGGACGTCCGGAAAAAGTTAGCAAGCGATCCAACTCCGATGACTATGGCAATCAGGTAAGATGCGATGCGCTGAAGACTATGGAGTGCAGGAGACAGGTAAGATGCGCGTACATCGGATGGCTAGCTGGAGTCAGGTAAGGTGTGCTTTTAGTGATGGTGTAGCTGGAGTCAGGTAAGATGCGCCTTCAACAATGGAGTAGCTGGAGTCTGGAAGATGCGTAACAAGGTGATGAGTAGGAAAACAGGTAAGGACGGCGGTAAGCGTTAAGCTGCAGAAGGCAGACTAACACGAAGTGCCAGTATGTGGGCGGGTTGGCCTTAAATAGGCTGGCCCCGGCCCCTCCCTTTGGCCCGCCTTGTGGCTCCACCTTGTCACTCCCAGAGGTTCTTGCACATGCTCCCCAATGATCCTCTATGGAATGGGTGCACAACACTCGGCCCGCGGGCCAGTTGCGGCCCGCCATACCGTTTTGTCCGGCCTGCCAGCAACAAACACTTTCCTAATGGAGGGCGGCCCGCAAGCAGCATCGGCCGCCCTCCATTAGGAAAAGTCTTTGTTGTCTTCCGGGCCGGACAAAACACTGGCCCTCATTGGCTCAGGGCACACGAACCACGTAGCTCCTACGAGCCACGTAGTGCGTGTGTGCTGCACCAATGGAGCACTATGGCTGGCCTTAGTACCAGACTTTGCCAGCATTCCAGCTAGCCTGCCTTCCAGTTCGTCGTCCGGTAAGTACAGATTTGTTTTGGGAGGGGGGATGTTTGTTTGTGTGTGTGTGTCGGATCTTTGTGCTGCTTGTATGTTGAGATGCGGGTGTGGGGTGTGTGTCGGGTCTGCCTGCATGTGTTTGTGTGCAAGTGCAGTGTGTGTTGAGATGCGGGTGTGGGGTGTGTGTCGGGTCTGCCTGAATGTGTTTGTGTGCAAGTGCAGTGTGTGTTGAGATGCAGATTGGGGGGTGTGTCGGATCTGCCTGAATGTGTTTGTGTGCAAGTGCAGTGTGTGTTGAGATGTGGGAGGTGGGGTGTCAGGTCTGCCTGAATGTGTTTGTATGCAAGTGCAGTGTGTGTTGAGATGCGGAGGGTGGGGGTGTGTGTCGGGTCTGCCTGAATGTGTTTGTGTGCAAGTTCAGTGTATGCTGAGATGCGGGGGTGGGGTGTGTGTTGGGTCTGCCTGAATGTGTTTGTGTGCAAGTTCAGTGTATGTTGAGATGCGGGGGTGGGGTGTGTGTCGGGTCTGCCTGAATGTGTTTGTGTGCCAGTGCAGTGTATGTTGAGATGCCGGGGGTTAGGGGGTGTCAGGTCTGCCCGAATGTTTGTTGTTGTGTGAAAGTGCATGTTGAGATGCGGGTGTGTGGTGTGTGTTTCGGGTCTGCCTGAATGTTTGTTTTTGTGTGCAAGTTCAGTGTATGTTGAGATGCGGGGGTGGGGCGAGTGTCGGGTCTGCTTGAATGTGTTTGTGTGCAAGTGCAGTGTATGTTGAGATGCTGGGGGGAGGTCGGGTCTGCCTGAATGTTTGTTGTTGTTGTGTGCACGTTCAGTGTATGTTGAGATGCGTGAGTGGGGGGTCCGGGCCTGTATGGCTGCATGCTTGTGAGTTTGTTTGGTGAGTTGGGGGGTGGGGGGTTCAGGTCTGTATGGATGCATGGTGTATGCTTGTGAAGTTTACATGGTGAGTTGGGGTGGGGGTCTGTATGGGTGCATGGTGTATGCTTGTGAGTTTGTGTGCTGAGTTGGGGGTGAGGGTTCGGGTCTGTATGGGTGCATGTTGTATGCTTGTGGGTTTGTGTGCTGGGTTGCGGGGCTCGGGTTTGTATGGGTGCATGGTGTATGCTTGTGAGTTTGTGTGCTGAGTTGGGGGTGGGGGGTTCGGGTCTGTATGGGTGCATAGTGTATGCTTGTGAGTTTATGTGCTGAGTTGGGGGGTGGGAGTTCGGTTCTGTATGGGTGCATAGTGTATTGGTGTATGCTTGTGAGTTTGTGTGCTGAGTTGGGGGTGGGGTGTTCGGGTCTATATGGGTGCATGGTGTATTTTTGTGAGTTTGTGTGCTGAGTTGGGGGGTGGGGGTTCAGGTCTGTATGGGTGCATAGTGTATGCTTGTGAGTTTGTGTGCTGAGTTGGGGGGTGGGAGTTCGGTTTTGTATGGGTGCATAGCGTATTGGTGTATGCTTGTGAGTTTGTGTGCTGACTTGGGGCTGGGGGTTTGGGTCTGGATGGGTGCATGGTGTATGTTTGTGAGTTTGCGTGCTGAGTTGGGGGGTGGGGGTTCGGGTCTGTATGGGTGCAGGGTATTGGTGTATGCTTGTGAGTTTGTGTGCTGAGTTGGGGGTGGGTGTTCGGGTCTGTATGGGTGCATGGTGCATACTTGTTAGTTTGTATGCAGGGGTGGGGGGGTTAGGGTCTGTATGAGTATGTATGCATGGTGCATGCTTGGTGGCATGGGGCATAGTGTTTGGTTGGGGGGTGGGGCCATGGTGTTTGGTTGAGGGGTGGGGGCCATGGGGTATAGTGTTTGGTTGAGGGGTGGATGTCATGGGGCATAGTGTTTGCTTGAGGGGTGGGTGTCTTGAGGCATAGTGTTTGCTTGAGGGGCGGGTATCTTGGGGCATAGTGTTTGCTTGAGGGGTGGGTGTCTTGGGGCATAGTGTTTGCTTGAGGGGTGGGGGCCATGGGGAATAGTGTTTGGTTGGGGGTGGGTGTTGTGGGGCATAGTGTTTGGTGAGGGGTGGGTGTCATGGGGCATAGTGTTTGGTTGGGGGTGGGGGCCATGTGGCATAGTGTTTGGTTGGGGTAGGAGCCATGGGGCTTAGTGTTTGCTTGAGGGGTGCGTGTCTTGGGGCATAGTGTTTGCTTGAGGGGTGGGTGACTTGGGGCATAGTCTTTGCTTGAGGGGTGGGTATCTTGGGGCATGGTGTTTGCTTGAGGGGTGGGTGTCTTGGGGCATAGTGTTTGCTTGAGGGGTGGGTGTCTTGGGGCATAGTGTTTGCATGAGGGGTGGGTGTCTTGGGGCATAGCGTTTGCATGAGGGGTGGGTGTCTTGGGGCATAGTGTTTGCATGAGGGGTGGGTGTCGTGGGGCATAGTGTTTGCATGAGGGGTGGGTGTCTTGGGGCATAGTGTTTGCATGAGGGGTGGGTGTCATGGGGCATAGTGGTTGGTTGAGGGGTGGGAGCCATTGGGCATAGTGTTTGATTGAGGGTTGGGGGCTATGGGGCATAGTGTCGCACTCCAAGAGTGAACCCAAAAATAAAGCTAAAATAGACACAGTTAGGAGATGTACATCCTTTGCTTTTTGTGGAAAACTGACTCAACGAAAGCCATACTCCTCTTGGGGAATCCGAACAGCAAAGTATAGCAGTCCAAAATAATGGAATGTCCAATCAAGTGTCAATAAAATATATATAATTTAATTAAACAGACGATATGCAATAACTAGATAGAAATAAATGATAACAATGGAAAATGTGTAGTACAAAATGTAAGTTTGAAATACAAATAAAAATCATTAGACCTTAAAAACGTATCCTTTTTCCATGTGTTTAATAAAAATTGGGGGTTGAAAACGCCTCCTGCCACGCCACACCCCACCGCGCCTACCGCCCCACCCACATTTACTTTTCGGCCCACTATAGCCATCATGTAAGGTACTTTCGGCCTTCTGTCAAAATCATTTGTGCACCCCTGCACTATGGCCACGCCCGGCTCTGATGCACGTTGTGCAAAGCACACTTCTTTATGAGCCCTGTAGGCGATAAAGACATGGCCCTTGGCCAGTGGCCATGACAAGGACTCAGAACTGGAATAATTCCCTAGGAGTGGAGAAGGATGTTGTTTCTTTGTCAGAGGGGTTCAATGACACCTGCCAGCAGCCCTTAGTCAGATCAATTGTGGAAATGAAAATCTGCGATCCCGGTATGTCAATAAGATCGTCGATCTGGGGCATTGGATAATTGTCAAACTGGGATATTGCGTTGAGTTTACGGAAATCTATGCAAGATCTACACAAATTATCTGGTTTCAAGACCAGGACTATTGGCGAGGACCATGGACTCTCAGAAGGTTGTATGCTTTCACCCTCCAACATCTTCTCCACCTCTTTGAGTATTATTTCCTTTCTAGACTCTGGGATTCTAAAAGGATGAAGGTTAACTACCTTCCCAGGAGGAGTTTGTATATAATGTTAAAGTTCTTAACTCTTCCTGGCTCTTCACTATATACATCAGGGAACTGATCAAGCAGCTCTTGTATATCCTGTTTTTTTTCGGGAGGTCATTCCGGGGGTATCAATTTATTTTAAAATGTGTTTATTGAGATCAGAGTTTCAAAACGTTTTAGCCATTCACATTACAGAAATCATAAATTAATCATGGGCTTTTACATTATAAACAGAAACTTACAAACAACATTCTAACAGAAACTTTCCATACATAGGTTTGGTTTGATTCAGGAGGAAGGCATCCGGGGGGGGGGGTGATTTCAGACAAGGGCAATGTGGTATTCCGAGGGCAGTAGACCCATCTGAGAGTGTAAACAAGGCGTGTGCCAAGTCGAGGGAGGTGAAAAACAGAGTACAACATAATGGGTTACAAAAGGAAGGGGGATGGAAGAGGCATTCAG
Source organism: Ambystoma mexicanum (assembly GCF_040938575.1). Taxonomy (NCBI): domain Eukaryota; kingdom Metazoa; phylum Chordata; class Amphibia; order Caudata; family Ambystomatidae; genus Ambystoma; species Ambystoma mexicanum. The sequence goes on along the minus strand of NC_090922.1, from coordinate 572,539,371 downwards.
GGGGGTTTGCCATCCGATGGATGAACCATATCAGAGGCAGGTGTTTTCCAGGCTCCATAGGTGTCTGCCAAACTAGCCTCTTGGGATTGCAACGTATTTGCCCACACTTTTGTTTCTGCCTCGCACCAAGTGTTAAATTCAAGGAACCACAGTTTGAACTTTCCAGGACACAGCAATCCTTCTTTTAGCAAGTATGCATGCCAGGTCCATAACCTTAACCACATGTTTATACCTGCTACATTCAGAGTATGAACCCAGCAGGCACTCCATGGGGGATCAATCATATATAATCATATCTAATGATACCAGCCTCCCGGCAAGCTTGTTCAATTTGGGACTGGAATCTCTGTACTCTCGTGCATTTCCAAAACATGTGAATAAGGTAAGCACCGTCCTGATGGCACCAAGGACAGGTAGGTTGCGTGTTGTTACCAAATTTTGCTATTATAGCAGGGGTCATAAATGTGCGATGGAGCCGATTAATCTGTAGTAGTCTAAAGCTAGCGTTACAAGATACATTCCTAGGGAAGCCCAATATTCGATCCCACAAAGTGTCTGAAATCGCAGTCCGCATATCCGTTTCCCATTTCACTTTCAAAGCTGGATTTCAATCGCTGGGTCCCTCCAGCAGGCAGCCATAGAGTCTAGATACGGGTCTCCAGCCATCTTCCAGCATGTATACCAGAGCCAAGAGTGCTGTTTCCTCTGGTTCTTCAGGCCACCCGTCCCATCTATGTTTTGCCACTCTCTTCACCCTCATATATCTCAAGAATGGACCCCTGGGCAGACCCTGCTGTTGGGTTATGTTCGCCAGGTCCCTAAATTTACCTTAGTCATATATATCCCCCCCAGGAGTAGATACCACATCTCTCCCAAAGTCTGCCACTATTGGGATCTTGGGAGAGTAGAGGCGGGGCACGCCAAGTACCTTCATGGTTCTTGTCCAGACTTGTCTGCCAAGGTCAACCAGCAGGGGTAAGGTAACCATGAAATTTATTGGGACTTGTAATGCTTCCTCAAGTTTAGCCGGCGCCATCAGCTGCCGCAGTACTGCCATTTCTGGTGTGGTGCCGTCTGCTAGCCACTGTGTAACAAAGCTCAATTGAGCGGCTAAGTAGTATAGCTCAAGCCTTGGTAGCTGAGCCCCCCGTCTTTGTAGGGCACGTACAACAGAGAAAGGGACAGTTTGTGGTAATCTGAGCCCCAGAGGAGGTCTCTGATCAATGAGTCTAGTAAGCAGATAAATGATGGCCCCATATAGTAGCAGAGCCATCTTAAGCAATTTTGGGGCCTGGGGTACAGACACCTTTGGGGCCTCCTCCACCGAACCAAACGAATGAAGCGATCCAGAATATCTGGGTGCGCCCCCCCTCATCGCAATCACAGTTCATAGCTTGATATGCTGCCTCACAGTGATCAAAATAAGCATGTGTACTCCTTTTTAGTCCCCTCACCATTCTCATTGTAATAAGAATGATAAACAAGTTACATTTCAAGGTCAACATTCACAGTCCACGACAAGGGTTCTTATGTTCTAGTATAGCTGAAGGACAATGTTCAACAATAGCAGCAACGAGGAAGGTATACTGGCCAAATTATAAATGCGGAATTTAGATCATTTAAAAAGGTTCACATAATCCAGAATAGACAGAGTATTCGGATTACCAGCCTCACGGAATACAAAAGTGCTCAAGCATGTAAACTGGAGACCCAATAGGAAGCAAGGAGAAAGCTAAACATACCATAGCATAGATAGTGGATGAAAATTAGAAGCTGCCAGGAAGGTGTCCGTATCCAGAAGGACTGAGATTAGAAGGGGGACATGGTTTTCAAGTAGTATTGCCATTAGAGACCCAAGGAACAAGTGGTTGTGGTGCAAAATAGGAAGCAACACTATAGCCAGTGAAGCCATGAGTGAGGCTTTTATGATGATCATACTCTAAGAACGAAATCACTCTGATGCCCAGGATCACACATTGATAGAGAGGTAAAGTTGGGATATGTGCCCACTGTGCAATTTGTGCACTTCACCACTTTTTTCCCTGTTCTAAGCATGAACTAAAATAATCCCATTTCATAGAACTGACTTGGAAACTACACAAATCACATAACCCAACATGACAATTTTTGAAAATAGAATGTTATAAAAGCTTATTATGCAAACTGGGAATCGTTCTAGTTTCATTGTCTCCATCATCAAAGCCCCATACTAATTGATCCCAATTTAAAATATTCCATCTTGGTTTCTCTTTTTTATTTTAAAGCTTTAAAAAACATAAAACACACGCTTGTGAAACTGGCATTCATAAATGTGCATACAAATCTTTCAATTGTACAAAAAGGCAAACCCTTTTTTCTTCTTCAAATGAGCAGACCTTAATTATGCTTGCCAAAGGCCAGCAATACCAGGACCGGGCGCTTCTGTCTAGAACCCCTTGCACTGAAATGGCCTACATAAATAGAAAGACCAGGTAATGGGTAAACAACGCCATCAGCATGTGAAATGGCAACCCTTTTCACGGAAGACAGCATAATAATGTTAGTGCGACAAGATTAATTTTTAGTCGAGGATCACTGTATTGTCTGCTGGCAAAGCCATGATACAAGCATGAATGCCCTGGTTCCACAGTCTTGAATTTGGATACCTAATCACCTCTCAGACTAAAACTTTATGCCTGATCATTGGAGGTGGCTTCCTAGGTTTTACAACTCCACGTTTGAACAGACCAATATCTAGACCTTCTAGGCTCTGATGTTATGTTACTTTATATAGCAAATGCTAACTGTTGCAGGTATATTGCTGATAATAGCACCTGTTGTGCTACAAAACAAGTACAAAACAAAGTACATTTACATGCAGCTGGAATGTGTAATCTTGCATATTAACACAGATTTCTGCAATGAGTGCTTAACACAGTAAGCAATCTTCTGAACCATTGCTTCACTCAAATGTATTAATATGCATTTCAACTTTAGCTGTTTTACACGATCAACATAATTCCCATGGAAAGTTGAGAATGCTGTATAACTTGTTCCGCAGTGAATGAACAAACCATGTACTGCATAGTGAGCGCAGAAAGCATTACAAGATGAATTGATCAGAGAATAATGTACTTGTCAACAACAGACAGGCAAAACGTTTAGAGCCTCACCAGCACACTATAAAATATCCTGGTGTGTGCTATCTAAGTTTGTTGAACAATGAGAACGGACTTCTTTAGATCAAGCAGCCTTGTGGGGGGCCTCCTCCAAGATGGGGGCCCGGGGCAAGTGCCCCTTTTGCCCTCCCATAAAGACGTCTGTATAGTAGTGGACAATGACAAAGTAGTAAAGCAATCTAGGGAGAACAATCATTTTGACAATGAAGACCCTGCCCATCAATGACAGCGGTAGTCGGGACCAGAAAGCCATTGATTTCTTAAGACCCTCCAACACCCTGAGCGTATTGCATGTGTGTCTCTGTCGGCGTGTGAGTAATTTGCACACCCAGGTATTTGAAGGATTTCTCCCCCCATGGGATACACAGGTCAGGTAAATAAGTCATCTCAACTCCCTGTAGTCCACCCAAGGGGAAGAGGTAGGACTTCAGTTCATTAAAAGAGATACTGGATAACTCTGCAGATCTATTTATTATATCAAGGATCACAGGGAGGTTGTGTCGTGGTTCACAAAAGAAGAGTAATTATTTTTTTTCTCCGATTTTGATCAAACAGCACAATGTTGTCAGCATAGAGGGCCCAGCTAATTTGTTGGCCATTCAATTTTGGTGGAAAGAGTCGCACATTATTCAGGTCTTCAGAGATGTCAGAAATATATAATTTAAACAAGAGGGTTGCTAAGGGGCAGCCTTGTTTTACACCATTTGTTGTTCGTACTTTGTTAGTAAGATGCCCACTCCTATCAATTCTGATTCTGATTGAGGTTTCATTATGTAGAGCCATTAACGGATGAAGTAATGATAACGGGCAAGACCATGCTAATAATTTTTTCGAAAGTTTAGAGCGATTGATAGTATCAAAGGCTTGTCTCATATCAATGAAAGCCATAAACAGTTTTTTGTTGGACTTCATTGCTTCAAGTTTTAGAAGATTGACTGTTAACAGATTTACTTCAGTGCCAACTTCTTTAGTGAAGCCAGTTTGCCGGCAGTCAAGGCGAAGATCTTACCTAGTATGTCCATTAAGGCAATGGGACGATAATTTACTGGATCTTCCCTGTTGCCTTTCTTGAATATTGGGATAATGACTGCAGTCTTCCAAAAGACCGGAATTTCCTTTGATGTAGCTATGAGAGAAAATAACTCCACAATAAAATCTGCCCATGCTTCTTTTTTTTCTTTTAGCATGATGTTGGTCAATCCGTCAGGACCTGCAGCACGGGAATTTTTTAATTGTTGAATCATTTTTACAAGGTTTTCATAGGATTCCCATACATTCCAAGGCTCCAAATCGAGTTGAGACATAGGGACTGGACAATCATGGCCTCTATTGAAAACACTTTTGAAGTGCATTTCCCAAGCTGAAGTAGAGATCCCATTTGACATTCTTACTTCTTGGTTTACATTTCCATTTAGTATTTTCCATTTTTCTTTGGAGTTATTTTGGAAAATCAGAGACAAAATGGATTCACCACGTTCTTGGTCTCTTAAAAACTTAAAAGATTTGAGCCAATTATGATATTTTTGTTTACCGCAGAAGAGATCTCAGAAGCGTGACTTGTCCTTTTTATATGTCTTATCTTCTTATTCATTTTCTTTTTCTCAAAACTGACTTGGGCACTAAAAATATGTTTTTTTGGCTGTAGCTGGATCTTTATACAATATTTTTTAGTGCAGTACTGAGTCAGAAAAAGGGCGTAATTCATTCTAGAAAATGTAGAGCTTAGATTTTCATTCAGCTTTTGTCTCAATAAACTTATGTGACTTTCATTGATTCTTCTGATTAGTCTGTTACCCCATTGGTTCAGTTCCACTGGCCCAATGTACATCTTCAAGTTCACTGCCCGTTGTACTGACCAGGTTAATTCCAGTAAGTGATGGTCACCACTGGATGTCTTATGAATTTTCAGATTGTCGATTTTTGCCCAACAAGATAGGGACATCCAGATGTAATCTGGCGTTTTCTTACTTGGGCCTCTTTGCCATGTGGAGCCAGCTGGTATGTCGCCTTTAAATGAGCCGTTTAACATCTCACAGTTTCTTATTTGCAGAGCCTGTCTCCATAAATCTCCTCTTGTGGTGTGAATGATCTTACTCGATGCACATGTTTGTTGTACCTCGAACCAGGAGAAGTTCATATCGCCACAGAATATTGTTACCAGGTCTGAATAGGATGTCAGGCATGGGTCAATTATCGAGGTCACTGCTCTAATGAAACCAGTTGTCGAGATCATTAAAGGGTTCCAATACGTATTTATCAGAAGTAGATGTTTCGTTTGATCCATGTTTGGAATTGGAAGATAAAAAAGTGTCCCCTGAATTAAAATATTTGGATTGAAAATTTGCTCCACTGTCCATCCATAAGAAGTATTCACCATGGCAATAAGACCAGAGAAAGGATGACCTCGAAGATTTTTTCCTGCCATGTTTAGCAAAACAGTGTAGCCATCTTTGATTGGTGTTTCCCGCATCCAGGTTTCCTGTAAGCAAATGGCAAAGTTGTTCATTAGGGACAGTGGGAAGTCACGAAAAAGATGATGAAATCCTCTAGTGTTCCATGAAATAATCCCACATAGTACTTCTTCGTAGGATGTCTTTAGTTATGGGCGGGTGTCGCTATTGTGACCAAAGCTGTTAACGTATAAATTTTTATCTCTGCGTCGAAATTCAGTAGATGACCTTGTCGATTTTACATTGAATTGTTGCCTCAAAAACTGGCGACGCAATTCGGAGGGTGAGATTTCTTCTTTGTCCTGTGCAGAAGGATCATCTTGTAGTTTGTGGTGTCCTTTCTCAAGCTGAATGTCAAAGCCATATGTTAAGATCTCCTCTTTGGCAGCTAACAGTGTTTTTTCCACAGATGTTGATCTTATATGTAGAAACACCTTATCAGCTGAGTCTTCCGATATATATTCCACAATTACTATATCATCGGAGGTAATTGTACGAAGTGAAGGTATGCTGTGAAGTAACCTCATCACGTTTCTTCTATTTAGATTCACTTCATTATCATCGGGGAAACAGGTTTTCTACTCGGATCCTCCAAGCCAAGCAATTTTGTTCTTCTGAGCGCCTTTGAAATATTCTTGGTTGTAATGCCTTTTGATTTTTCAATTGAGCAAATGTCATTTTTGGATTGAAATTTATTGAAGATTTTTTGGTTGACTTTACACTTGAAGCTTGAGAGATTGAGGCAACAGTCTTTTTTGGTGAGACGGCTTCACTGCTATGTCCGACTTCCAGGGCACCAACATTTTTCTTGTTAGAAAACAAAACTTTAGTTGGCTTGGCCGTATTGCCCAATCCTATGCTCAAATTTTAACCATGTTTGTTGACCACTTTCCGTTGGATTCTTGGTGAATCTTCCGTACTCTTTGAGTCTTCTGAGTCAATGGAGTAGGTAGAATATTCACATAGTTCCAATGAATTGTCCTGTGTTTCACTTATTTGATCTTCTGATTCCAAACGTGCCCACTTGTTTGGATTTTGTTTTTGAGAAACGGTCAGAATGTTTCTACTATTCTGAACTTCACGTGTGTCTTCGTTTACTGCTCTTTTTGGAGTTGTTTTTTTTTGCTCCTGTTTGCGTTCAAACATGCCTAATTTTTGTGGTGTAGATAGATTTCTGACAAATTTCTTGACAGTGCCCAATTTCTTTTCTCTGACCTTTTTACCATTCTTACTTGATGTTGAACTCACGGATTTGGGTTTAGACAGTGCTTTGACTGTTTTGGTTGCAGTTAGAGTTTTGGCTGTGCCAGAGAACATTCCAAAAGTCAATTGCTTATTACCAGGCGCACCTTCGATTTGAGCGGTGTCCTTGATTGTCTGTTCAGATGGAAGAGAAGCATTGGATGCCACAGGCAGTTTTTGCAGGTTCTTAGCCTCGATTGGACCACTTGGGATCAGGGTCCGCTCATTTGCTCCAGGATTAGAAATGTTACTGCTTGGCTGATCGGTCTGTGTAAAGTTTGTTGGTTTCGTCGCCTTAGCATTTAACTGTGGAAGCTCTTTCATCTGAATGTGAGGTTGATCAGATGGAACCTGAGAGAGCTGCACATTTCCATTATTTTGTGAACCGGCAGTAACCATAGACTGTTGCGTGGACTTCTGATCCTTATGTCTCAGCCATTTCATGCTTTCAAGTATAGCATTCATAAGGGAAGAGTTGTCTTCATGTTGTCTTGCAGCTAAATCACCTAGTCGATATTGCCATTGAGATGAGATTTCAGCTTCTCTCTCCATTCTTTTTTACTATAGCAGCATTTGTTTGGTCCATATTTTCCACTTTTGTTATGAGAGTGTTTAATAATGCGCCTTGATCTTTAAGTGCATCATGTAAGGAGTCATATAGTTTTACAAAAGGAATGAGTGCTAGGGATGTTGCTGCCAGCACATTATTGTGGATTTGAATCCCCGCAGCAACTGACAGATTGGATTTCGTATTTGGATCTTTATTTTGCTCTGGGGAAAGTGTTAAGTGTGAGCCGTTATGCTTATTTGATGCCTCAGAAAACTGACATGTTTTTTCATTTGATTTGAGATCAGTGAAGTTCGCCAGATTTTTTCCAGCTGATGTGGAAATTTGGGCCACTCTTAGGTGAGGTGACTTGTCCGCAGAGGTCATCTGTTTGTTTCTAGCAATGTCACCTTGGTGAAAGCATTGGGATAAGCTCCTCGGGGTGACCGTGATCGGTGGAGTTGGCAACATTTGACTATTGCCTTCCTTTGTTGCACGAGTACAAGGCAAAAAGGACTTGTCCCCAGATGCGTTAGAGAAACTATTAATTAGTTTCTCTTTAATTAAGTGAAAGTCAGCAGTCAAGTGCTCTGTTAGTCGAGCTTCTCTCCCGACGAGATCTATTTTGTGCAAACTATGTGGCACAGGCTCGTATAAGGGCCTTTTGGACAGCTGCACAAAAGTCGAGGCTTGATGTATCTGTGAAAGATCGATTGTGCCGATCTGAAACACTGCTGCCAGCTTTTGATGCTGGCTCTGGCAGCCTAGATGCTTTGCTGCAGCAGAGCTAATGCCGGCTTCGGTCACTGCATCTTTAGTTGTGTTATTTGTAATAGAATCCCTGGTGTTACCAACAACCGAAGGCACGAGATTTGTTACTTCAGTCACGGAGATGCTGTGTTTTTCCACGCTGGCCTCACGTGTGCCAAATGTAGATTTGATTAGTGGTGAGGATAAGGGGCCTTTGTTTAGTGAAACGCAGTTTCATCATCAACATTAGATTCCTCCGGTTGAATCGGCAGCTCCATGTTGGACACAGATGAGTTGATAGGAGGAACGAAGACAAATCTAACTTTGTTAACATCATCAGAGGAGATGTGTATTTGCATAAATTCTGTGTCAGTCCCATCAAACGGTGATTGAAACGAAGAGGTATTAACTTCGATGGCTTGAGTAGTATTGATGACTGGTACTTCAGTAAAAGGGGCCCTAATATTGCCTGGTTGTTGGGGTAAACTTTCCCCAATTGAATCACCGTCTGCCGCACTTTCCTGCAGATCAGCCGACAAGAGCAAGTCCATCGCTTGCGTCTGTAATGCTAATACGCTGGAGGGTGGCGTCTTGATTGCATTGTTTAGTGCCTCGTTCGTCTTCTCATTTGATAAAGTTGAAATGTGAGGTGTGTTAGGCAATTCGCTGCGGGATTGATTTTGAGTGACATGAAGCGAGATATAGTCTCCCGTACTCGCTATTTCACTTTCGTTTTCACACTCACTTGTCTCGATATAAACCACGTCACTTTTATTCAATTTCCTATCCGTGCAAGCATTGACAGAGGCATTATGCGACGTACCTTGGCGCTCGAGTTCAAGTTGTGTCTTTTGTTTTTGCCGCGTATGTGGGGCCATCCTAACAGTTGCAGTGGCCCTTGGCCCTGGCCTTGGTTACTGGGGTGGACTGGGGTAGACTGGGACTCTCCTCGGGACTCCGCGCGGTGCTCCGCGCACACGTACACCTTTTAAGGTGGAGTCTACCGAGTGAGAGCCAAGTGTTAAAGTGACAGTAGAAGCAGAAAACAGCAATGAACAATTGCAACAAACGAAGCAGAAGTCGCTGCAGCTCCTCTCACGTCTGTGACTGGGGTAGACTGGGACTCTCCTCGGGAAGAGTAATACATTGTCTGCATATAGTGAAGTAAGGTGTCTATGTCCGACTATCATGATACCCGCGTCCACATACTCCTGTCGTAGAAATGCTGCAATGGGTTCCATTGCTAATATATACAACATAGGTGAAACCAGGCAACCCTGCCGGGTCGCCCGGCGTATGTTCCTTGCCTGATATACCTGTCTGTCATACTTCACCCTGGCTATTAGAGATGTGTATAGTAAGGCCACCCACCTTATGAAACTCTCGTCCAGGCCAAAACCTTGCAGTGAAGCGAGCAGCCAGTCACAGCATACGGAGTCAAAGGCCTTGACAGTGACCAAGGACGCCACTGCATATGGCTCTCCTCGGGAATGGGTTTGATCAATAACATGTTGGAGCCGCTGGAGGTTGAGTGTAGTGCTGCGACCTGGTACAAAGCCAGTTTGGTCTGTGTGTATTATGGAAGCGATGACTCTGCAAATGCGTTTTTGCTAACATCGTTGTAAGAATTTTGATATCATAGTTCAGCCTAGCTAGGGGGTGATATGGGTCACAGCTATCCATCGGTTTCCCGGACTTGGGTATCGCTATAACCAGGGTCTCCTTCATGCCAGTTGGCAGTACGCCCTTAAAAAGGCCTTGTTAAAGACTTTCAGGAGTATTGGGGCTAGGGTGGAGCTATAGGCCTTATAGCACTCTGGTGGGAGTCCATCGCTTCACAGTGTTTTACAAGTGGAGAGGAATGCAATCGCTTCATGGACCTCCATCATGGTGATGGGTTGTTTTAAGAGGGGTTTCTGGTCAGGCGTAAGCCTCGGAAGCCGGATCAATGAAAGAGACTCTGCTATATCTTCCTGGGGTACCAATTTATCATGACTGTATAGTCGCACATAGTATGCGGCAAAGATGACTTTGATCACAAGTTGGGATCTCCACGGAGCCTCGCACTCATCAAGGAGTAGTGTGGTTTGAGCTCTAGGCTGCTCATGTTTGCAAAGCCATGTAAGCTGTCTTCCAGGTTTGTCTCCCTCTGCATGGGCATGGGCTGTGTGCGTGGCGTGGTCGAACTTGGACTGTCTCACCCAAGCCTCGTGGCACCGGGTGTGAGCCGCAGCCATGTTTTCTTCAGTCGCCCGGCATTTTGGAAGTTGGGACTCACGGATTCTAAAATCTCCTCCTCTATGCCCTCCAGCTCTTCCCACAGCGAGCAGTGGATTCCCCTTGCTCTTGCTATAACCTCATCCCGGGTCACTACCTTCAGGGCTTCCCATACAATGCCCCAGCTCTCAATGCTACCCATATTAATGTATGAGAAATTGGTTACGAATTGTGACAGTGATTTCCTGAAGACCTCATCAGTTAGTGCGTCAGTAGGCATGTACCATGTTCGTAGGGGGGGGATCTGAGATTTGTGAGATTCCATTTGATCAGCAGTGGGGAGTCGTCTGACATAGTGCGGGCCAAATATTTCACGCTGCAGAATTTGGTTAGTTGTCCTGTCCCAGTAAAAATGTAATCAATCCTAGTGTGGAGTCTATGCGGAGCAGAGTAAAAGGAGTACCTCCTGGTGGTTGGGTGCAGTTCCATCCAAATATCTGTCAGGTTGAGGTCTGTTAGCGTTGCATTTAAGGCGTTCGCCGCTGGTATAGGGCCACCCTGGGGGGTAAGGGGGATATATCCATTGTCGGAACCTAGTACAGTTGTAATTGCCCCCCAGATGGCTAACCCCTCCCGTCTGGGCGCTGTGAAGTTACAGACTGTGTGAACATGGGACAGGGCCGTGTGATTCAGGAATTATGAGTTGACAATGCAGACTTCCCTGTGTTGTATGTATCCCCTGATAATTATATACCCCCCTCCTTATCGCTTACAACCTTCAGTAATTGGTAAGGTGGTGAGCTGCTGATCCAAGTAAGCACTACTCTGGAAAATGTGGAGAATGTGGCACCATAGTCCGTGCCTCCCCAGCAGCTCAAGAGTGCTTCCTGATCTTCTGGTAGTAGGTGGGCCTCTTGTAGTAAAGCTATAGAGATATTCCTGAGTTGCAGGTAGGATTTCACCCGATTCCTATTAGATAGGAATTTAGACCCTGCACATTCCAAGATAGTATCCTAACGGTGGCCATATTAATTCACTATGTCACCCCACAGCCCCCCAGAGACCCCCCCCAAGTGTGCCATGATGTATGCAATAAACCTGTGCATAACATATACAACAAAAAAATAAAACATTGCCCAACAAACCGTATTGTGCCGGCATCCCGGTACTACCAAGGCGTGGGATGGCCAGTGTCTAGCGGGACTAGCAAACGGCCAGTCGCCAGTGTCAACTGAGGGCAGGTGGGTAATACTAGCAGTGGGTAACTGGGTTTCTCCCCTTCGGAACAAACGGGACATGAGCAGCAAGATTAGGTCTTAAATGAAGCCACGTTAATCGGGGGAAGCCGATAGTAACACCAATGATTAGGATCAGTTCAGACCAGAAAGTTACAAGCAGAGCAAAGGTCCCGCGTCGGCACCACAGTTTCAAACAAGTTCTTCACCATCCGTAAAGGGTAACCAGCGTTCTTACACAACGTAGTTGTTAGAGAAAATGATGCCTCACATGCAGATTGTCAGGAGCCAAGGCCCCTTTCATTCGACAGATTGTTGTGTTCCATCCACATATTAGTGACCTCAGGGCTGTCGAGGAAGTATGATTTGCCGTTGTGGAGTATCTTCAGCCTTGAAGGGGATATGAGCATATATTTGAGGCCAAGGTGTTGCAGTCTGGCTTTTATAGGCACAAATGAGTTCCGAGCCCTCTGTAATACAGGACTATAATCTGGGTAAATGGAAATTTTAGAGCCATCACGTGATATCTCGCCTCCCTCCCTGCAGCACAGTAGAATCCCCTCCCTATCACGGAAATTGAGGATCTTAGCAATCATAGGTCTCGGGTGAGATCCAGGAGGCATTTATTTCTGGATTGATCTGTGGGTTCTCTCTACTACAAACCCCTGTGACAATTTGACAGGGCCAATTTCCTGTAGCAACAGGTTTTCAACGTAGAAAGTCAGGTCCATTCCCTCTGTCCCCTCCAGCAGGCCCAGAACACATATGTTGCTCCATCGTGCTCTGCCCTCTGGATCCTTTGCTTTCTGTTCTAGTGAGGAATAACGCTTGTCCAGTTCCTTGACCTTCACGACTAAGCCTTTAGTAGTAACCACTGTGTCGTTAAGTAGCAGTTCCGCAGATGATGCCCTTTTCGCAAGTTGTCTGAAATCTTGACTGAGCAGCTGCACCTCAATCTTGACCTTGTTGATTTTAGTTTCCAGGGAGGTCCGCAGAGAGGCAATCGCTGCAAGGACCAAGTTATCTTGCGAGCCATGAGTGGCCTCCGAGGGTGTGGGTCAGTCAGTTCCAGGTGCTTGAGTAGGTGCAGTGGTCTTGCTGTGGCTGGCAAATGAGTCCATGATGGTGGGTTTCCCCTTATTTTCTTTATAGGAGACATTGTTGCAGGTCTTAGGTTAGAGTTACAGGCCATAAGCAGGGTTCAAGCCCCTAGCAGGAGCTCAAATGAGGGGGCCAGAAAGTTGGGGTTCAGTACACCATCAGGCGCAGATCATGGTTGCGCAATTTCAATTCAGAGGGGCAGCCACGACAAGTAATCCACCCCTGTAGGCACACACCAGAGGTACTATGTGAGAGCAAAGATGGTCGGGCACCCAGCGGGTGCTTTGTTTGAGCTTTGAATGGGGTGCCTTCAGCAGAGCCAGATCCAGGAGGGCACAGAAGTTTTCACAGTACCAGTAGGTGCAGCCGCTTCGGGGAGAGAGTTGCAGCACTCGCGGGGGACGAGCCACCAAGATGTGGCTAGGCCGCATCCGCCATATTGCAGCGTGTGGCGCTGGGTCTTGTACCGGTGACAGCAGGAGGGGCAAGGGGTAGGACAGCCAGTATCCTACCTTGGCTTCAACGGTCGCTCAGGCAATTCCGGGCCGGGGGCCTCAGTAGTGTGTCTGCTCAGAGCGGGACAAAAACAGCAGCCATGTAAAGCAGCTGTGGGGTGCGCCGCAGTGGAGTCAGCCAGCTCCCCACTCGGTCCCCCCAGCAGGGAGCATTCAGCAGGCAGTCCACAGTGTCGCTGCGGTTCAAAATCCCACCTGGGGCGAAGAGCATGTCCACCCTGCAGCACCAGCGGGACGTCACCGAGTTTGCTTGGCGCGGCTACCCCAATGCCTAGCCCACAACCGTCGTCGTCGCACACACGGCCAGCAGGACCCCCAGAGTTCAGGGTGTACACAGGTCCTAAAGGTCAGCTTTCCAGCAGATTGCTGTCGCAGTTATGTTTCACTTTGCGGCCACCATCTTGGGTTCCGATTCACATAGGGTAAAAGCTAGTGGGCACGTTGTTAGCTTCCCCCACACAGGTGTAAAATTGGCTGCAGATGCGATCGATAGAATTGAGGCGCCGTAAGGATCTGTGAGCATCTCAGTGGGAGTGTTACACAGCCACGTCCTCTCTGCATGTGCCCAAGCCACGCCCCCAACCCCCTACAGGGGGTATCAAACTGGGTTCTGCAGTTTCTTCAGACAAGAGGGCTGCCATAACCACTGAGGTTTTCTCAGCCGGGTCTTATGCCCCATTCTTTTAAAAGGTGAATATTATAAATCTGAATTTTCAGTTTTCTGTCTGGTTGTGACAGACGATAGTTAATTGGCCACATTTGTTCTAAGTACTCACACGGCCATGCCACCTTGAGTTCATTTTGTGCTCTGAAGTTGGTAATACTACCTGGGCCTTTTGACTGATAGAGAAAGACCTTTTTATAGTCTGCTGGTCATAATATACTTTTTGGGCTTCCCTGGGCTTTCTCTAGATGTTTGTGTTCCAGGTTTCGGACTACAGTCATGTGTTCCTTCAAATGTTGGGCCATCTGAGATAACGGAAGAACAGCCTCCTCATGTTCTTCCCAAGTTTCTCTGAGCATATCTAGGATGGCTTTATGTTCCCTCCGCATACAGGTGTTGAAAGGAGAAAAACCTAAAGAGCTTGGGGGGATTTGCAGATGGCAAAAAGGGCCTGCCGTACGATTAAATCCCAGTTTTGGCCATCGGCCTCGACCAGCTTCTTAAGGATGTTCTTTAGGATCTGATTAAATCGTTCCACAAGCCCATCTGTTTGTGGATGGTATACACAGGTGCGTAGTGTGGTAATGTGGGGGATTTCTTTCACTTCTACCATGAGTTTCATCATAAAGGTACTCCCTTGGTTGGTTAGAATCTTCTTAGGAAAACCGACCCATGATAAGAACGCTATCAAGTATTTTAGTTACTCTTCATCAGAAACGCTTCCGGGTATCGGCCTGTGTAGGCAATAATAACCAAAATATACTTTATTTCCTAATTGGGACAGTTACAACGGGATGACAATATCCATCCCTATTGTTAAAAATGTGATTTCTATAATTGGAAGGTGTTGTAAGCGGGCCGCAGGAACATTGGCCTGAGCTATTTTCTGGCATAGGGTTCATATAGTAATGATGTTTTTAACATCTACATGTACACCTGGCCAGTACAAACTAGTTCTGCATCTTGGTGATGCCTAAGTGTCCAGATGTCAGGTGGGCATGCGCCTTTACTAAAACAATGCAGAGGTGACTCTTACGAACCACCAATTGGGTCCTTGATATTCCCTCAGTGGTAACATCTCCTTGGTAAAGGAGACCTTTGTTTATAAAGAAGAACCCCCCCCCTTTTCTCTACCTTCTTCCTCGGTATGGTCTGATGAAAAGACTCCATCAAAATCGGATTGATCTGCTCTGCGCATGCTAGATCAGGGACTACTTCGTCTTCATCAACTGGATCCAGCACTTCAGCACTAACAGAAGCATCTTTATTTCTCATTGGGGTCACCTCTTTAGGGAAAGGCTCATCGGCTTCCCCAAAACCCTTGGTACCCCATTCCGTAATTTCTTGTTCTGGGACTTCCACGGGTTTGGGAAAAAGGGCCATCTGTAGTACACCCTGGGCTATTTTATCCCCAATGTATAGGTGGTAGTGTTTCTTCCCATGATTATGGAGCACAATTTGCACATCTTCCCGATACTCCGGGTTGATCACCCCCGCTACCACATCTAGTCCATGCCTCCATGCCAAGCCAGACTTTGACACAAGCCTGATGTATGTGCCTTTTGGTGGGGACAAGCCCGTGAGTACCAATTGGCGTTCGCCTACCTCAACTAGAATGTCCTGATTACTTTGAAAATCAAATCCAATGGACTCAGGAATGGGTATTGTTTGGTAGGAGGCTCAAGTGGTTGACTTAGTGAATCTAAGGGTCCTTCAATTTTAGTCAGTTGGGCAGGATCCCACTGCTGGCACCATTGGTGGGGACAAGGTATGACAAGACTGACCAAGTAGTTCCATGATGGTTGCTTTAGACTTTTATTTAACATAAAAATAAACCTATCTGTGCTTAACTCTAATGGGGATTTCCCTACCTAAACTAAAGAAACTCAGATGCTCGTCAGGAAGTCTGTGTAAGTCCAAATCAAAAGCACCCATCCCAGTCAAAAAGGCTTGTATACTATCCCTGTCACTACAATAAAGTACAGTTAAGTTCTGGCTCTGCTCGTGACCCAAGCTCTGCTCGTCACCCAGGTGAATGACAACGAGCTTTTCTCAAAATCAAAGTTCCATAAAGTTTCAGGCTTTTTGTAAGCAGATAACAAACAAAACTGTTCTACAGGATCCTCGTCGGGCTAGGAGAATGATTGTTTCCTCCTCGCTACTTCCCGAATGTCTCTTATTGTTCTGAGCAAAACTTGCAATTATTTTACAGAGCTTTTCACAGATTCACCTCTCTTTATATTCTTTATCGCACTGCCACTGGGACCATAAAGATATTCCCTGAGTCCCTTTCGACTCCCCAGTGCCACACTCTTGTTGAACTTCCCAGGGAACTGTGGTACAAAGTGATTTACTACTTTCTCTTCTTCTTCACAATCTATAGTCTAGAATCTTCCCGCCCCCTCACGGACTTGTACTTGTTCTGATTACCTTCTCCCGGGGAACTCTTCACAAGTTTCACCAGGTGTTGTTGGGTGTCCTGACCCACGTTTAAGCTACCCTGTTACAACATTTGGTGCTGTGGGCTTAGAAAATTCAAGATGGCGGAAAACCCACATGTGCGCTGAAATCCAGGAAAGCTGCGCAGTTTGTGCGCCCACCAAAATGGTTGCCTCACTTGCCACCCACCAGTGCGAGAATGAAAGGCCGGGTTGCCATGAGGGAAATGGGTTGCCAAAGGAAAAACAGTAGCGCCGGTTAGCTTCAAAGCGCTTTAAAACCACCATTGGACTACCCGCACAGTAGTCTGAAACCATTGGGAATGGCAATGCTGATTGCCAAATGCAACCTAGAATTGTGGGGAATTCATTTCTTAAATCCCAAAAATGGGTGCAGTACCAGTACTCACCACTATCCAAAAGCCGGCGTTTTAAAACCACTCTGTGTGTTTTTCTGAAGGCAAGCAAAATGCCTATTTCAAACCTTGCAACATGTGCAAAATATTCACTGAACACCAGCAGACATTTGGCAGAATGGAGTTTTGTGTGCCTACAAAATCTGGGAAATGAAGAGCCCAAAAACAATGCTTATAACAAAAATGCTATGGAGTCAGCAGCTTAAGCCTAACTGCAACTGGATTTAAAACCACCAAAATCGAAAATGTTAAATTAAATGAGTGACCTATGTTTGGTGTCACATGCCTTTGTAACTGTTGAAATGTCATAGTTTTGCACTTAGAATCAGCATTCTAGCTGCATGTGTAAAATTACAAGTTATTTTAAAAGCAACAAAAAGTTAGCTGAAGGTCTGGTTTAAGGAACTTGATTTTGCCTAGCAACTACCCATCAGGAGTGAAACTTGAGTCACCACTGTGTTCCCAGGCCAACCTTCCTTTTGCTGCCCAGGCTAAGGATATGCCATCTATCTGATAATTGAATTATCTGTGCTCTGCAAGAGAGTGAACAAAGCCCTCTTCACTCAGGCAAAGGTTTTTTATTACAGACGTCGTAAAAAGTGGCTTCCTCCTGGAGAAGCTGGGAGGAGCACTGCCTGTGAGAAGCAAGCTGGCTTGGCAGAAACTGGAAAGACTGGTTTCTGTACCATGTGACCTGAAAAGACACACCCCTGCAGCAAGGATATGGTTTTATAAAAAGGGGGATAATTCATAGAGCGGACATGTGAAAATTTTATAAATGATACCATAATTCTTGTGATTTTTCTGCCCACAGTTTAAGACGTGGTAGGAACCGGTGGTATGTTCAGGGGGGTTTTAGCGGAAAAGTGGATATTACTCTAAATGTGTGCATGTTAAAAATCTGAAACTTCATCAGTTAATGTCCCTACCCCCTGCACACATGTATGTAAAGTTGGGTCCATGTCGGAAATTTGAAAAACAGTTAAAAAGTCAATTATGTACACTCTTTGAATGCAAGCTCCGAGAATGAGCAGATTTGGACATAGACATGGCTAAATTCAGCCACACCATGTATATGTAAGTTTAAACAAATGTGTACCTGTGCAAATATGTTTTTAGGTCAGATATAGATTGTGTGTAAAGTTGACAGGGGTGGGTTCTCTGTATCATAAACAGACCTCATCATGATGACACTTCATTTCATTCCCCCAATCAAGTAAGAAATGGAAGTTTGACCAATTAGAAGCTGAGAGAGAGGTAGGGTCAGTGATGCTAGAACACACCCACATTCTAAACACATAAAAGCAGACAGTCAGGACACATAGAGACCTTCAAAATCCATCTGCCGCTGGAAGCCCTGCCGGAAAAATCCATACTTACCTCCATCAAACTCCAGAAAGCCAAACTAGAGACTTCAATCTATCCAGACCAGAGAGAAAGCAGTGCTGTGCCCAGCTGAGACCAGACTAGAGAGAAAGCAGAACCGGTGCCTAGCAGAGACCAGACCCCTGTGAGCAGTTCCAGAGGCCAGGCGCTGTGAGCAGAACCCGGAAAGACCTGACCAGACTGAAGTCCGTGACCAAGTCGCTTTCCTGTTCAAAATCTCTTGTGAGTACTTAGCAAAACTCAGAACACATCTCTTAGTTTAAATTCATCTAATTCAATCTATTTAACCTAAGTAGAACTGCCTCCTAGCTGTCACCTGTCATTCTAGCTGCAAAAATTTGTCACTTGTCATTTTGAAAAAGTGTGCGTTTAAAATTTACAAAACCAAAAACGACCTTTACTAAATTACTCATATCTCCGCAACCGTTTGGGCTAGAGACTTGCAATAACTTTCATTTGGAAGCTGAGATCCCAGGCTTTTCTAGGACCCCAAAACGGTAGAGATAGTCCTTGCGGTTCCTTTGTAATAGCGCTCGGCGCATCCGCGAATTTTACCGCGATTTGCAATTTCTTCACATGTAAAAACTGCTGCTGTTTGCTTTCCATTGGCCAGAAATTCGTTTAACCTGCTAACTATCCCTGCATCATTGCTAGTGTGAGCCTGGACTAATATTAACTAGATACCACTCACCCTGAACCTCTATAAGGGAATTAAAAGCAAATTTAGCATATTTCTCATTCATTGCCAGCACATATCCAAGCATTGCCTGTGTTTTCAAAACTCCTATCTGTTTTCTCTAAGCTTGCTGGATTGAACTGATTACATTGATTGCATTTCTGAGGACTGTGTGTTTTCCTTCCATTTCCTTGCCTTGCATCAAGGGGGGGAGGGGAATTGCCAGAGAAAAGTGATTACATTGTTTTGTTGAAATCATATTGAGTATTTCTATACTGCATTTCATTCATTCAACCTTGCATCCATTTGAACTCTATAAAGCATTTTGTACCACTTTCTTCTTTTGTTCCTATTTACCAGTGTGCTACCTTATCCATTTCTTGTCAACTCCTTATTGATTATAAGAAGTGTGTTAGTGCCAGATTCTCCGTTGTTAATCTTCATCATATCAGATTAAGTGTGCTATTCAATTATTAATTTATTATAAAGCGTGATATAATATATATTGTTTAAATTATCAAATAAACCTTTTAAACTTGCAAAACAGAACTACTTCTTGGCTCAGTGGGGTCAGGGGGATTCCAAGAGAGGGGTGTTATATAGGGGTAGTCATCCAGAACGCATGAACTGGACCTAAAGATATATCAATAAGGGTTTTCATTCAGTATTATAGACTAGGCGTTGACTTAGCTGTAGTGTTGAATTGAATCCTCTTACAAAGTGGGGGCTCGAGCCGAGACGTTGGGTTAGATTTACCATTTGTGCAGATTAATACAGTGTGCTAACTGACGGGATACATACATCCAGTCGGATCACCACGCTGCATTACGCTGTGAAGCATTCCTCAAAAGGGACACTCCAAGAAAAGTTCTGTTCTGCAAAAATAAAATACAAACTTCTGTAAGTCAGGACAGAGACCAATCTCTAGAATGACGACCTTAGTAGACATGAAAATAGCCAGAGAGCACCTCTTGCATAAGCTATTTGTGAGAGGTGAATGGACCGAACAGGGCCAGGATGTGTGGTTGCAGGCCATCACACAACAGGTCACTGAAACAGGGTCAGATATATATAGAGATCAGGGTCCCTTACATGTGGCCCTGAGTGAACTATATATGGCTCCTAAAGCCAAAGAGGAACACAATAAGATTGCCAGGATAGCAGCATACCTGTACCTATACGTTGGAGACATGCAGGATAGATGTGCGGAAAGCCAAAATCTGGCAAATAGGCAACAGATGGCATTACAGAAGGCCCAATCTGATCTGGACTCTTCTGAGCAGAGGCTGCAGAGGAGCCAGGAGTCAGAAAATGACAGCAGACGGTACATCACTAAAATAAAGGAGGATATGGATGTGCTGCAAAAGGAAAAGTCAGAACAGGATACCAGATTTCTGGCCCTACAGAAGGAGCACCAAGACAGTTTGGACTCCTTACTGCAGAGCCAGAAAAAGCTGGAGCAACAATTAGACTTTAACAGGGCATGCACGGAGCAGGTAGCCACCCTGCAAAGTCATCTAGATAGAGTGAAGGTAGAGAGCAACAAGCTGATCTTGAAAGACCTGGATACCCAGGCAGAGTTTGATGAGGAGCGCCAGAAAGCTGGTGCCTTCCAAAGGCAAAGGGACGACCTGGCGGCACAAATGCAGGCTCTTAGTCAGGAAAGAGACGCCTTAGGCCAGGAAGTCTGCCATTTAAAAAGGAAAATGGAAGAAAATCACCTGGCCCACCAGGGGCTGGGTGACCTCCAAAAAGAAAACCAGAACTTGGTAGAGCACACCAGAAGGGTGGAGGATGCTCTAGCAAGAAAGGAGCAGGCCAATCGGGACACAGCTCAGGAGGTAACCCTCCTGCAGCAAAGACTGGCCCAGTTCTCCAGGACCAACCAGGAAGCACAGAGGGAAAATGAGGCCCTCTGTCAACACAATGATAGGCTCCAACAGCAGGTAGCGATGCAGGAGAAACTGATAGAGTCGAGTAAGGCCTTAACAGAGGAACTGAAAGCACAAATGCAGGCTCTTGCATTGCAACAGGGAGCAGGGGCGGATAGAGATGAGGTCCGCTGGGAAAGAGAGACTCCTGACCATAACCGCAGGAGCCCTAACACCAGGGGCCTTCATCTTCCCCAGTCCCTGGACTCTACCACCCCCGTGTCCCCTGGCGCACATGAGCACAGGGCCACAGGGATGGCAGATTACTATCCAGCTAAGAGTATGGGGCTCATAGGCCAGTACCATCCAGGAATGGAGGGGTGGGCATCCGGGTATGGGCACCCAAGTACAATACAGTTCAGTGGGGAACCCCAGGAGAGTAGGCCCATTAAGGGCATCCTGAAAACCTCTGCCCAGTTAGGTCAGTGGAGGGGGTACCCATCAAATCCTGACAGCAAGGAGGAATCTGAAGACTCCTCTGAACTGCGCAGGACACAGGAGACCAGGTCCCCACATTCTGCCAGCCATTCCCAGGCTCGCAGAATCCGGGAAAACCTGGAAGAACAGACGGGAACCTCTGGGAGCAGTGCCTCTGAGTCCGACGAAGAATGGACAAGGGTTACCCGAACCAAAAAGGCCAATAAGGCAAAAAGGGCCTTGCTCAAGGACCCCTTAAAGCAGATTAAGGCGATCAGGAGCGTCATCACGCCTTACCATAAGAACGCTAAGTATTCTGTTTGGGAGCACTTAGAGTTGTTTGAACAAATGATGGAGACTTTCCATTTGAAGGACAGCCAAAGCTGCATTCAATATGTAAAGTGGACCTTCTCCCCGGAATACTCCAGTTTCTTTGCGGGGCTGGAGGACCAAAATCATTTAAGATGGTCCACATATAAGGCGGCCATCCTGAAACATTTTTCTGTTCACAGAAATCCTCAAGAGGCTCGCAAGGCAGCCTACAATTTGCAATGTGGGGAGGATCAGGCCCCACAAGAATTTGTGCAGGAGTTAAAGCGTGCTTTTGCACAGACCACAAGAAGGGTGCGCACGGATAGCAGGGAATTTATTAATACATTTTTCCATGCCTTGCCCAAATATATAATGACCCAGCTCGTGAGAGATTTTCATGAGAAAAGATCTTTAGACTGGGTCATTGAACAGGCTACCCGGATCTATGAGGTGCAGAAGCCCATAGAAAATAAAAGCAATGCCCAGAAAAACCCCAAAACCAACAGCACCCCTGCTGCTGCCAAGGTGGCAGAGGTAAAGGTCACCCCCGTTTTGGATTTGGAGATGGGGGGGCCTAAAAACCTACCTGCACCTAATAATGCTAGGCCCAGAAGGTCCTCGGGCCAGTCACAGACAGGGAGCCAGGGAGGCAGCCCCACAAATGGGGTCCCTCGCTCTCCTGACTATGTAAGTCCTCGCTACAAAGGTAACAGACCCATCCTGGGTTATGTGTGGACTCCTCCAGCCCAAGGGGGGGGATCCAGCCAAGCACCTAACCCAGGGCACTTCCCTCCCAACTTCCCACAGGAGGGCAGAAATTTACCAAACCCTGGGCAGAACTTTTTCCCCAGATATCCTCCCGACTTTCAGCCCCAAAACCATCCATCCTTCTTTCCCCAATTCCCTGAGCCCAGACCACTGAATCCGGGAGAGGGGAGGCCAAGGGTGGAGGGGTACCCAAATCTTCCCAACCAGGGGTACTACCAGAGGAGGGACAGCTACCCTTCCCGGGATCAGCCCAGGGGAGAAAACAGGGCCCCGTATCAGCCTGAGCGGGTTTCCCAGTTAGAGCGCCAGGTTCAAAACATGGCGCGGGATATGGGTCATATACTGAGGGCACAGCAGAACCCTCAGATCAGCATGCCGGCGCAGAACGCACCCAACTCTGGACCTGGTGCTCCAGAACAATGACGGGGGCAGCACCCCGATAAATCACCGGTTCCCAGGGAGGAGGCACAAAGGGAAGGGGGGTGTAAAGCCTTGGAGGAAGCTTCCTTCCTCACTTGTAAACAGCCCCTGGAAACCCAGGAACCGGAAACAAAATCTCTTGCCCCTGAAAGTCTGCCTCCTAAGGAGCAGAGGGGGGGTAGGAGAAACAAAAGACCCAAACAGACTCAGTTTGAGGAGGAGGTACAGATCTTCCAATTTGAGGGAGAGGGATCCTCAGAGGATCCTGGGAAAAGGATCTTCTCCTTCAGAGAGGGGGGAACTCCTCCCAAAGAAAAATGGGTCCCTAGGGATGCAAATCCAGACTGGGGAGATGTGGAGACTGAGCTACCGCCGCCCACCATCTCATCCCAGAACCAACAGCAAGAAAATCCCCTGGTTCAAACCCATCCTGGGGACTGCCTCCAAAAAGGGGGGGGCAGCCCAGAACCGGAACCAGGGGAACCCACAATGGCTCTGATCTCCAGTTGCCAACTTTTTCTTTCAGATTCCCAAGGCTCTCCACAAGATTCTGCCCAAATCTCTTCGCTAGCGATGTCCAAAACCAGAAAATTAGCCCACCAGTTGTCCAAAAATGTACATTATCTGTGCCCCCTTGAGGAGAAGGAGGGAAGATATTATGCCCCGGTACAAGTACAGGGGCAGGGTACAATCTCGGCACTGGTGGACACTGGATCTCAAGCTACCCTTCTGTCCAGAAGGGCCTTTGATGAACTGAATGCCGGAAGGGGAGAGAATTACCAAATTCCTCTCACCTCTCTTCCGGGCCAACTACAGAACTTTGACGGGAAGGAAATTCCCGTTGAGGGGACTGCAGACTTGGACATTAAGATCGGGCGACATAAGTTGAAACACCCGGTCATAGTTGTGACCCCAGAGGGCACCCCTTGTTTACTAGGGAATGACCTCCTGAGAAGGTTGTCACCCCTAATAGATTGCGTAAACAAGGTCCTCTGGACCCAGACTAGCCGACCAATAAAATTAAAACAGAGTGTCAACCATGTTAGTTTAAACGGCACATGCCACCTGGTTGAACAAAAATCTGACCAAGTAGAATTTCACTTCCAGAACAACCAGATTCCAGACGTGACAGTAATAGCAGTAGGACGACAGACTGGTGATGGGGGGTCCTCTCTATTTCTGAAAATCAACCTTCCTTCCAGTTTAAGGTGGTATTCCACGCTGGAAGGAAACACTCTGAAATTCTATACCAATCCACAATCTGAAACTCCCACTCCTATAGTCCAGAAAGATGTGAAATCAGCTCAAAGCCTGGCTGATATTCAGCAAATTGGAGAGCAGTTGTTCATCCCTGTTCAGTTAAATGATGGGAAGGACTCTGTTCTCGCTCGAGTGGGTGTAAACAACGGTAAGAGCTTCATCAGCGAAGCCATGTTCCGCCAACTCCCAAAAGATCCAGCCATTCCCACCTTCAAACTGATAGACAAGTGGGAAATGGACCTGGAAGCACCTAATTCCAAACATCTCCTGCCAAGCAGGTGTATGCTCAAAATCTCCATTGGCAACAAGAGCATTGTCCATAATTGTTGGGTCGTGCGAGACGTCCCTGCCGCCTTTTACTTAGGCAGTGACATTCTCAATCGCTTTGCCATTAGTTTGGACCTAATAAACTTCAAAGCTTGGTCCCGATTAGCGGATAATCCCATGGGCTTTGATGATCCAGAAAAAGCATTTAGGTCAGCTCAATTGCTACCTTATGCAGTTGAAATTCAGGTTAAAGAGGAAGTCACCATCCCAGAAAGGACCCGACAATTCTCCCTGGAAGTGAAAGTTAAAAGGGGACAAGAGTTGAAAAACCCTGATGCTTACATACATCTAAATGCTTCTCTCCAACAGCAAGGGTTGGGGGTAAACCCAACACCATTAGTCAACATAGAACATGACACCATTCCAATAGAGGTGGATAACAGCGACTTAAAGAGTATTACTCTAGCCGCAGGCACCATTATTGGAATGGCGGTTGATGACCGACATTTCTCCATTGATCTTAGAAATGAACTGTTAGGACCAATCCCCAAGGACTGTTTTGACAATGACAGTGAGGACAATACAACACCAGACAGGATTTTTACCCGGCATGGGGGGAACTTCCTGGTGTACACTTCCTGCCCGTATGGTAAGGAAGATGTGACGTGTGACTTCAGGAGGGATGAGGTGATTTTCCAGGTTCATGAAGGCTGCCTTTCCCACCTGAAGCCTCCGGTCCAAATCAGCACTCTGACCAGGGACTTCTCCACCCAGCTGGAGGAGGCCGCTGAAATAGCCAAACCAGAAGTCTTTCCAGGCTTCAGGCAGATGGTGGAAGAGAGAGTCAACCTAGCTGATGCCTGTGTGACTCTGGAACAAAAGCAAAAGTTGAAACAAGTTTTCTTGGATTTCCAAGATCTCTTTGCGGTAGACTCATATGACTGTGGTCGCACTGACATCCACACAACAACAATCCCCACGGACCCTGGCATGACTCCTGTGTTTGTGAAGCAATATCGCTTGCCTCTCGCATCAATGGAGTCCCTTACTGAAATAATTAAGAACCTTGAGTCCCGGGGAATAATCCGTCCAGTCCACAGCACCTTCAATAATCCGGTGCTGGGGATATTAAAGCCAAACGGCCAGTGGAGACTCTGCGCCGACCTCAGGGAGCTCAACAAACGGGTCCATACTTCCCGATGGCCTCTTCCCTACATTGACCAAGGGCTGGCCCAGATCCAGGGGTCACAGGTCTTCACTGCAATAGACCTGACCAATGGATACTGGACCGTGCCTGTCAGTAGGGAGGACCAATACAAACTGGCTTTTACCTTTGGGGGCCAGCAGTACACATGGACCCGGACTCCCTTCGGATACCTCAACTCCGGCAATGAATTCAACATTTTTCTACACAAGGCCATGCCCGACTTGGGTGCAAGGGGTAACCTGGCTTATGTAGATGATGTCCTCATCAAAAGTTCATCTGTGGAGGAACACATAGCGGAGATCCGTTATGTTCTGACACAGTTGAGGGCCGCCGGAGCAAAACTTTCCTTTCAAAAAGCACAGTGGTGTAAAACCCGTGTTAACTTCTTGGGGCATGAGATTACTCCTCAGGGTCTTTGTCCCCAGGAAAAGAAAGTGGAAGCACTTCAGAAACTGAAAGACCCCACAACTCTGCGAGAACTAAGGAGCCTCCTTGGACTGACTAATTACAGCAGAAAGTTCATTGAGGGCTACGCAGAGATCACCAGACCCCTGATTCATCTCCTGAAGGGGGGGGTCAAGTGGGAATGGGGTCCAGAACAAGCCGAGGCAGTAAAACAACTCAAAAGAAGCCTCTCACAAGCGCCTTGCCTAGCTTACCCTGTCAGAAACAAGGAGTTCTTCCTGGAGACGGGGTTCTCTAATACGTGCTTGACGGCAGTATTATATCAAAAGCATGACAAGGTCAAGAAAGTAATCTCCTATGCGAGCAAAACTTTATCCTCTGTGGAGGAAAAATTCAACGATTGTGAGAAGGCACTCCTGGCAACGGTGTGGGCATTGAAGAATTACCGCCCGTTTATCCAGGGGGAACACATCATAGTGGAGACTCCACACCAGCCTCTGCAATATCTCCAAAGTGACAGAATCCGGGCCGGAAATGTGAGTAATTCCCGAATTACTTCCTGGATTCTGTCAATGCAAGGCTTTCCTGTGGAGGTCAGATATGGCCAAAACAAGAAGAGTCCCCTCGCGCAAGGTCTGGCTGACTTGCATGATTGTGCCAGAGAAAACTGTCTCGAGGACGAAAGTCTAAAAATAAAGGACAACATGGAGGCATACCTTAATTCCCCACACAAAGTCTTTGAAGAAGACAAGTGTGAGGGAATGCCCACTGTCTATGTGGATGGATGCTCTTACCATGTTGACTACAACGGGGAGAAAGAACTAGTGGCCGGCGTAGGGAATGCATGGGTGAATGAGTCCCCAGAACCCTCCGCCGGATTCAAAATTGGTCCCCGAAGTAGTCAGGTGGCAGAATTGATGGCTGTGCATCAGGCCATCCTCACTGCTGTCCAACATCAACTCCACGAACTGGTCATAATCACAGATTCGGATTATGTACGGAACGGGTTCGTGGAGCACCTGGTTAATTGGAAAACCAGAGGCATGTTATGTGCTAACAACAAACCCTTGAAACATGGGAAGTTGATCCAAAACATTGATGATCTGGTCACCTCGAATGAGATGACCATCTATTGGAAAAAGATCAAGGGTCATTCCAAAGTAGAGGGACCAGACAAAACTGGAAATGACTTAGCTGATCAGCTGGCCAAAACCGGGGCCATCCAAGGGGATCTAATTGAGATTGAGTCCCTGTTGGGGGAAATCCAGGTCACTGCCATCACTAGGTCCCAGACAAATGCTCACAACGACCTCTCAATTGCACAATGGAGTAAGGAGACCCCTGATGCTGATTTGATTACTGCTCAGAAGGGGGATCCAATAATTGGTAAATTTTACCAGCACCTTGAGGACCCTGAGAACTTTCCCCTGACGGATACCAATTACATTGGGAAAGAGGACCTAAGAGTGTTGATGAAATGTCCCAAAATGTTCCGGATCCAAGACGGTTTGTTGGTAAGGAAATCCAAAGCTGGCCACGATCAGTGGGTGGTTCCTACCTCATTCCGAAGCCTGATGTTAAGTCACGCCCATGATGCGGCCACTGCCGGTCATAGGGGGTTTCACACAACATTGGAAATCTTAAGAGAGGTTGCATACTGGCCACACATGGGGCAGGACCTCGACCAGTACCTGAAGGGTTGCCTTGTGTGTGCACAATTTCAGCCATCATCCCTCACACACCGGGCGCCTTTACAAAAGAGGGGAATGACACTGCCATGGTCAGATTTACAAATCGACTTTGTAGGCCCTGTGATTCGCTCGGCTAGGGGGAATAAGTACATGTTGACCGTGACATGCTTGTTTACCAAGTGGGTGGAATGTCTCCCAGCCCCAAATTGCAAGGCAGAAACGGCAGCTGCCTTGATGATTAACCACATCTTTTCCCGTTTTGGTCTACCTCAAAGGATTGAGTCAGACAGAGGTAGCCACTTCACCAGTGAAGTAATGACAAAGATGTGGGAGATACTGGGGGTCAAAAGGAAGTTGCATATTGCTTATCGGCCAGCTTCTTCTGGGGCAGTAGAGAGATATAACCGGACAATTGTGAGCATATTAAAGAAGTTTGTGGCAGATTCTGGGCCAAGTTGGGATATCCGATTACCTCTGGTCCTAATGGCCATCAGATCTACCCCTTCATCTGCAACCAAAATGTCACCATTTGAGTTGATGACTGGGCGCAAGATGGTGCTTCCTCAGCATTTGCTCTATAGGACCCAAGAGCAGACACTGATAAATGCCTCCACTACTCATGAGTATGTAGAGAATTTAAGGAAACACCTCCAACATGCTTTTGCTTACGCTCAGCGGAATCTAGAAAGATCAGCTGATAGCATGAAGACCCATTATGACCTGAAAACTTCCAGGAAGGAATATCAGGTGGGAGACCGGGTCTATCTATACAACTTCCAAAGGAACCAGGCCAAGCAGCGCAAATTTTTGCCTACATGGAAGGGACCCTTTGAGATCGTCGATAAGATCTCCCCTGTGGCCTACAAGATCCGCATCCCCAAAGGCGGTTCGGCAGAGGGGGAAGACAAGTGGGTCCACATAAACCAGTTGAAATGTTGCCATCCCAGGCACACTCTGCAACAACTGGAGGAATCCTCTGGAATCCTAGCGGGTACTGTCTCAGACTAATTCAGTTCCAATCATAAAACATACCACATCTAGTCTCTAAAATATTGTGATTTGCATGAAACTGTCTCTTAGTTATACTGTTTTTTTTTTCTCAAAATAAGAATGTAATGTTTCGTTATGATAAAATGCATATGCTGCCCCACTACCTCAACAGTGGTGGAAAAACGTCTATGAGTAGATATTGCCGCTTTTGCTTTATCATCCTAGGAGAGATGAAACCATGAAGGATGACCAAGAAAAACGATCCGGAGACCGGGAGCAGAGACGCAACGGGCCCGGGGTACCGCCCAATCTTCCCATCAGGACCGGCGAGGAGAACCGATCGATCAGTACCGGATGGAGAAGAAAACGCTGAACTGTGTCATCTACAGAAGAGGAAGAAGATTATGCGGACAGACCGGTGCATGGGTCAAAACCCTTGTGCACGCGACTCCCCATCGACTCAAATTCAAAGTGCAGTCGCGTGGGGGGGACTTGTTGGGTGTCCTGACCCACGTTTAAGCTACCCTGTTACAACATTTGGTGCTGTGGGCTTAGAAAATTCAAGATGGCGGAAAACCCACATGTGCGCTGAAATCCAGGAAAGCTGCGCAGTTTGTGCGCCCACCAAAATGGTTGCCTCACTTGCCACCCACCAGTGCGAGAATGAAAGGCCGGGTTGCCATGAGGGAAATGGGTTGCCAAAGGAAAAACAGTAGCGCCGGTTAGCTTCAAAGCGCTTTAAAACCACCATTGGACTACCCGCACAGTAGTCTGAAACCATTGGGAATGGCAATGCTGATTGCCAAATGCAACCTAGAATTGTGGGGAATTCATTTCTTAAATCCCAAAAATGGGTGCAGTACCAGTACTCACCACTATCCAAAAGCCGGCGTTTTAAAACCACTCTGTGTGTTTTTCTGAAGGCAAGCAAAATGCCTATTTCAAACCTTGCAACATGTGCAAAATATTCACTGAACACCAGCAGACATTTGGCAGAATGGAGTTTTGTGTGCCTACAAAATCTGGGAAATGAAGAGCCCAAAAACAATGCTTATAACAAAAATGCTATGGAGTCAGCAGCTTAAGCCTAACTGCAACTGGATTTAAAACCACCAAAATCGAAAATGTTAAATTAAATGAGTGACCTATGTTTGGTGTCACATGCCTTTGTAACTGTTGAAATGTCATAGTTTTGCACTTAGAATCAGCATTCTAGCTGCATGTGTAAAATTACAAGTTATTTTAAAAGCAACAAAAAGTTAGCTGAAGGTCTGGTTTAAGGAACTTGATTTTGCCTAGCAACTACCCATCAGGAGTGAAACTTGAGTCACCACTGTGTTCCCAGGCCAACCTTCCTTTTGCTGCCCAGGCTAAGGATATGCCATCTATCTGATAATTGAATTATCTGTGCTCTGCAAGAGAGTGAACAAAGCCCTCTTCACTCAGGCAAAGGTTTTTTATTACAGACGTCGTAAAAAGTGGCTTCCTCCTGGAGAAGCTGGGAGGAGCACTGCCTGTGAGAAGCAAGCTGGCTTGGCAGAAACTGGAAAGACTGGTTTCTGTACCATGTGACCTGAAAAGACACACCCCTGCAGCAAGGATATGGTTTTATAAAAAGGGGGATAATTCATAGAGCGGACATGTGAAAATTTTATAAATGATACCATAATTCTTGTGATTTTTCTGCCCACAGTTTAAGACGTGGTAGGAACCGGTGGTATGTTCAGGGGGGTTTTAGCGGAAAAGTGGATATTACTCTAAATGTGTGCATGTTAAAAATCTGAAACTTCATCAGTTAATGTCCCTACCCCCTGCACACATGTATGTAAAGTTGGGTCCATGTCGGAAATTGGAAAAGCAGTTAAAAAGTCAATTATGTACACTCTTTGAATGCAAGCTCCGAGAATGAGCAGATTTGGACATAGACATGGCTAAATTCAGCCACACCATGTATATGTAAGTTTAAACAAATGTGTACCTGTGCAAATATGTTTTTAGGTCAGATATAGATTGTGTGTAAAGTTGACAGGGGTGGGTTCTCTGTATCATAAACAGACCTCATCATGATGACACTTCATTTCATTCCCCCAATCAAGTAAGAAATGGAAGTTTGACCAATTAGAAGCTGAGAGAGAGGTAGGGTCAGTGATGCTAGAACACACCCACATTCTAAACACATAAAAGCAGACAGTCAGGACACATAGAGACCTTCAAAATCCATCTGCCGCTGGAAGCCCTGCCGGAAAAATCCATACTTACCTCCATCAAACTCCAGAAAGCCAAACTAGAGACTTCAATCTATCCAGACCAGAGAGAAAGCAGTGCTGTGCCCAGCTGAGACCAGACTAGAGAGAAAGCAGAACCGGTGCCTAGCAGAGACCAGACCCCTGTGAGCAGTTCCAGAGGCCAGGCGCTGTGAGCAGAACCCGGAAAGACCTGACCAGACTGAAGTCCGTGACCAAGTCGCTTTCCTGTTCAAAATCTCTTGTGAGTACTTAGCAAAACTCAGAACACATCTCTTAGTTTAAATTCATCTAATTCAATCTATTTAACCTAAGTAGAACTGCCTCCTAGCTGTCACCTGTCATTCTAGCTGCAAAAATTTGTCACTTGTCATTTTGAAAAAGTGTGCGTTTAAAATTTACAAAACCAAAAACGACCTTTACTAAATTACTCATATCTCCGCAACCGTTTGGGCTAGAGACTTGCAATAACTTTCATTTGGAAGCTGAGATCCCAGGCTTTTCTAGGACCCCAAAACGGTAGAGATAGTCCTTGCGGTTCCTTTGTAATAGCGCTCGGCGCATCCGCGAATTTTACCGCGATTTGCAATTTCTTCACATGTAAAAACTGCTGCTGTTTGCTTTCCATTGGCCAGAAATTCGTTTAACCTGCTAACTATCCCTGCATCATTGCTAGTGTGAGCCTGGACTAATATTAACTAGATACCACTCACCCTGAACCTCTATAAGGGAATTAAAAGCAAATTTAGCATATTTCTCATTCATTGCCAGCACATATCCAAGCATTGCCTGTGTTTTCAAAACTCCTATCTGTTTTCTCTAAGCTTGCTGGATTGAACTGATTACATTGATTGCATTTCTGAGGACTGTGTGTTTTCCTTCCATTTCCTTGCCTTGCATCAAGGGGGGGAGGGGAATTGCCAGAGAAAAGTGATTACATTGTTTTGTTGAAATCATATTGAGTATTTCTATACTGCATTTCATTCATTCAACCTTGCATCCATTTGAACTCTATAAAGCATTTTGTACCACTTTCTTCTTTTGTTCCTATTTACCAGTGTGCTACCTTATCCATTTCTTGTCAACTCCTTATTGATTATAAGAAGTGTGTTAGTGCCAGATTCTCCGTTGTTAATCTTCATCATATCAGATTAAGTGTGCTATTCAATTATTAATTTATTATAAAGCGTGATATAATATATATTGTTTAAATTATCAAATAAACCTTTTAAACTTGCAAAACAGAACTACTTCTTGGCTCAGTGGGGTCAGGGGGATTCCAAGAGAGGGGTGTTATATAGGGGTAGTCATCCAGAACGCATGAACTGGACCTAAAGATATATCAATAAGGGTTTTCATTCAGTATTATAGACTAGGCGTTGACTTAGCTGTAGTGTTGAATTGAATCCTCTTACAGTGTCATGGGTCCGCACTCTCTTTGCTTTTATGCTGCTTCTGCAGTCTGCTTCTCTCCATGGCCAGCTACTGCTGGCGGTCTCAGAGTAGTTGTCAGACCCCTTGGTCCACCCACGACAGGTCACGCCACCACATCAGTTCTCTTGCACTCTCCACACATTTGCCAACCGTTTAGGTTGTAGGCTATAGTAGGCGGTTTCATCACAGGTTCACTATGCCAGTTCCAAACTGTTCTGATCTTGGTGATTCGCCTTGATGGTCGTGCAGCTATATACTACCTCCGTCCCCAAGTATCGCTCGAGCAGGTAAAGAGTACTGCCCTAGCAATCTTTGAGGCCACAGGTGATGAGTGGCGTCGTCAATCAGATACCCGGAACACCGGAAGGACCCCTGAGTGCTGTAAGGCAAAGGTTAGGATCAGGTATACTATGAACAATAATGGCAGTGCAAGCAAACAAGGAATAATGACAAAGCTTACCCTGGGGATGATAGGACAGGTAGTAAACCTGAATAGACAACGAGGGAAGACCGACAGCAGGCTGGGATGTACAGCACTTCCTCCAACTCACACCGGTAGCCAGAGCGTGACCAGATAGTAAGTCCATCCAAGGTCCAGGAGGTGAACCCCAAATGACTCAGGAGACAAAACGTGATCGCCAGGAATTGCGTGGGTAGAAGTTCGCCAAAACAGAAGGGTAATCCAGAGCAATTCCAGGGCCAGAAAAGAGGGGTCAAGAGTTCCAAGGGTCCAGTAGATGCGTCGAAACAAAAGGGTAATCCAAGACAAGTCCAAGTAACGGTCCGTGGTCGAGTTCCAAAGTTTATCAAGAAGAACGAGGGTAATGCCGAACAGGTCTCTGGTGGAAACAGCTGTGAAGCACTGAGTGTTTCCTCTCAGCTCTTTTTGTAGGAAAGGTAGGTCACGTGACAGGGCACGTGACTGCACAGGAGCGTCACGTGATGGACGTACGCCATCAGTGATTGGTGTTCGTCCGATGTGGACGCCAGCGTCGGCTACAGGCGATCCCGTGACCAGTCACGTGATCGTCTGAGCGAGACGCGAACAGAGTCCTCCGTGCGCGGGAGCTGGAGTCGACGACGCCGGAGCCGTCGGGCTTGTATGAGACGCCATGGCAAGCGCCAGCACGGAAATGGGCGGAAAGAGGTGGTTCTGCCCCCTCGGACATCCCGCCTGCCGTGTCTTCCCTGTTGGTGTGGGTGGTGGGTATGGGAACGAATGGTGCCTGGTGAGTGACGGGAGGAGGGCAGGACCGGGGACGTGACACAAACCGACTCATCAGACGCTTCTCAGGCATCCCACTGTTTCTCTCTTCAGCCTTGGAGACGTGTCTCGCTGCAGTCTCCTGAAGAACAGGTTTAATCACTGGGTTCTCCTTCTGGATGTACAACTGCTCTCAGCATACCAGAACTGCATGGGCCACTGCCAGATGGGTCAGAAAATGACAAAGAACACAGTCACTCTTTGCTGTTCAGTTTAAATTGCCGGGACAACCCCAGTGTAGCATCAGCCCAATTGACAGCAGCTTATTGAGCCTTTGCCCCTCTCAATAATAGCATTCTCAAGCTCTTCTTCATCCCTGTACCTATGACATCAGGGTGATTTGATATTTTACAATAACACCTCGTTTCGGATAGGAGCTTATGTTTGGAAGACTCAGGCACTAACATCAGCCTGCAGGGTTGGGGTTTAAAGGGGCTGTGATCCCAATTGTGTCCTTATCCCCAGGAGAGGAGTCCCTCTCCATGAGATTGTCCCACATGTTACCATCCCTAGGGCTCTATTTGTTAGTGGCCTCACTTCCCCAGCCTCATGGAAAGGGTCTCTCCCCTCCAGGTAAGTGATGCTATCTGAAGGATGTCACAGCCTCCAGTGAACCACCTCGTTACAATACTTGGCTGATTCTTCATCTGGTTACTCCATATGCCTTTCCCGTACTTCTTCATCTAAGTAGGTCTTATATTTGTCACAGTCATGGGGTTACAGTAGCACATGGTTCCACTATCAAGGGAGGAAGAAAAGGGTAACCTTGAGGGTAGGGGTTTATGTGCAGTGGTGGTGGTATGGAGGCTTTTTCCCAGGTAGACGTCCTTCTCCCCAGGAGAGGATTCCCTACCTATGAGATCCTCTCGCCTATTACCACCCCTAGGGGGACTATTGGGTCCCACCTCCCTAGCTTCATATGAAAGGGCTCCCCACTGGGGTGAAGTGACGAGACCTGGTGAATCGTCACAACGGGCAATCCATCTCTTGTTTGGTAGATAGGTAAGGGGGGTAGCTCAGGGGCAATGTGTTTGAATTGAAAGCAAGACAACGCAGCGCAACACAGGTTCGAATCCTGATCCGTACTTAGAAACCAATCTCTGGTATTATGTGTGTTATAAAAAGAACAATTATAATTATAATAGAGGTGCTAGTAAATCTTCAATTTGTTCAGAATATTTCCCGATGTGCCATTATTCACAGAGACTGTGAAAGCAATAGGGATATCCAGCAGATGACAGTGCCTCAGTTACTTTGGATCCTATTACAGATACAAATTAATGTATTCTTGGGCCCTCAGCTCCCATTATTCTCCTGGGAAGAGATCTGTTGTGTAAACTAAACTAAACTGCTCTATATATTGTACACCCGATTGGGTACTTTTTGAATGTTTCCAGTAAGAATACCAGGGCTGTTTTAGCAACCCTCCGACTCTCGCCAGAGAATTCAGTGTACCAGAGTCGTTGTGGTCTATTAATGGCAATGAGGTGAGATGCAGTGACACCACTGAACTTTTAAAGATCACGATTGAACCCTCTAAAGTGTTTCCCCGTATTCCCCAGTACCCATTGAAACCAGATGCTGAAGGAGGAATAACCCCAGTAATGTAGTCACTCCTTACACAAGGTGCTATAATCCAAATCCCAGCTCTTGTAACACTCTGATTTTGACTGTCCAGAAGACTTGCAGAAATATGTATAGATTCGTACAGGACCTGAGGGCAACAAACTTCATTATTTTCCCATTATCTCGAATCTAGCCTCAATTGTATCCTGCATACCACTACCAGCCACACACTTCACAGTAGTGGACTTGTGCTCTACTTTCTTCTTGATACACAATGAGACTGCCAGGTTCCCATAGGGGAATTCAGTATATGTGGACTAGGCTGTCCCAGGGGTACACAGAGACTCCTATCCTGTTTTCTCAGCAATGTAAGAAAGATCTAGATGAAAGAAGAAATGATTAGGTTCCTAACACCGCTCTACCCCTCCAATGCAAATACAAAATGGTAAATACAAAGGCCATAGTGTAAGTAAGATTTATTTCTTTTGAGCCAACACATGTTTCGAGCCTAGCTCTTCTTCAGGGCTCAATGAGATACAATGGTATAATTCAAATTCAGTTAATCATCATTCGAATTCATATACATAACCATGTGGTAGGATTGTACTCTATTTTAAGATAGGGTACAATTTCGGGTACATGTTATTTATTTTTATTTTATTTTATTTTGTTTGTCTGAGGTATCACTGCGTGGTTACAGACAGCTTAAACATAGGTCATACAATATTACAGAATACAGAAAATATTAACATAAGAATATACTACATCACACACAGGCATTATTTTATAGGTGTATCTGGTGAACTTAAGCTAGCAAAAGAATAACAAACTCAAAATGCTAATATTAGTTAAATAAAAATGTTTTTAGCCGTTTCTTAAAGCCTAGGAGAGAGGACTCGTTTTTGATGTTGAGGCGGAGGGTGTTCCAGTGTTTACGAGCTAGAACGAGGAAACTGCAGCCCCCTGCTCTAGTAGTTTTGTATTGGGGGGATACTAATATTCGATTGTTATTGGATCTTAGAGATCTGGTGGATTCTTTTATCTGTAGGGTGGTCAGGTAGATTGGGGCTTTTGTGGCAAGACGTTTATGCGCGATGCAGAGTGTTTTAAAGATAATTCTGGCTTTGATAGGTAGCCAGTGTGCATCCTTTTTTGTCTTAGAGATGTAGTCAGATTTTTTTTATCCCTAGTGCTGCTCTTAAAACTTTATTTTGAAGGAGTTGCAATTTGGTGAGGTTGGAGTTAGAGGTCCCTAGCAATAACACAATGCAATAATCTAACTTAGATAATACCAAGGTCCTGGCCAGGGTGAGGCAGTTGGCGGGGGCCGGAAATTCAGTTTGGATGTGTAAGCCGTGGATGATGATAGCATGTTGATATGTTTGGTCATGGTGAGGTTGGCATCAAGGTAAACGCCTAGTGTTTTCACTTGCTTCAATACTGGAATAGGAGTACCGTTGATATTGATGGAAGAGAAGTGAGGGTGAAGGGTGGCAGTTTTAGCTGAGGATCCCACGATGAGGACTTCTGTCTTCTCATCATTGAGACTGAGGCTGTTTAGAGCCATCCAATTTTGGATGATGGCATATATTTTATTAATGGTCGCTGTGTCCTGATCATAGTCACCTGAGATGAGTATGAGGATCTGGTTATCATTTGCAAAGTTGGGTGTCATCTACAATGTTGGTGTAGATGACACCCATATCGTCTAATGCTGAGAAGAGAAGTTTTGTATAGGCATTATAAAGAGTCGGAGGGAGGCATGATCCTTGGGGTACTCCAATGGGTACTGGGATGGGATCAGAAGCTTCTTTGCCTATGGTGACTCTAGAGGTACGTTCGGCTAGAAAGGATTTCACCCACTAAGTGGCATCATTAGATAAGTTGAAGTCCTTGGCCAGTGAGGTGCACAGTTTGTCATGGTCTACGAGGTCAAATGCCGCGGAGAGGTCTTACAATGGAGTATGCAGAGTTTCCCTGAATCTCTGATAGTATCCATCTGGATTTTGAGATCCAGGAGGGCTGTTTCTGTGCTATGATTTGGCCTAAAGCCTGATTGTCTAGTTCCAGGGAGCTTGTGTTGTTCCAGGTGTACTTGGATTTGGTTGTATGCTATTTTATCTATGAGTTTAAGCAGGAATGGGACCGTAGTTATTGGGTGATAATTGGTCAGTATTGTGGGGTCCAGGTTTGTTCTTTTTAGGAGTGGGGTAACCCAGGCTTCTTTGATACTGGCTGGAACTATGTTGGTGTGGAAGGAGGAGTTAACAAAATTGGTGATGGTGGGGGTAAGGGTGGAAGCACAGGCTTTGACTAACTTAGTCGGGACGCTGTCCCTTTTGCAGTTGGAGGCTTTTAACTTGGAGATAGTGTCAAACACAAGTTCTTGGGTGACTGGAGTAAAGTGGAATCGTTGCTGTCAATAGAATTAGTTTCTAGTGTTTTGCTGAGGAAAGGGGCAAAATTCTCAACAGTGAGCTTCTGAGGGTTTCTACCTGTAAAGGTGTCCGTTTCTTTAGCTTTAGCAGGACGGGGATCATCACTCATAAGGGTGACTTCTACGCAGAAATGGTCTGTCCAGCTAAGTGTGGAAATTGTGTCTATGGAGAGTTTGGTATTAAGTGTGAGGATCCAGTCAAGGGTTCTGCCCTTGATATGAGTGGGAGTGTTAACTAGTTGGTTGAAATCATGTATTTGAGAGCTGCGTAAAAGGTTGCCGCTTTAAGGTCTTGGTCATCGTTGAAACCTAAATTGAGGTCTCTGAGGATGATGCATTTCGTGTTTGGTTTTATAATAGGTGGAAGTAATAATGGGATGTCTGTTTCAGGGTGACTGTTGGAACTAGGTGATCTGTAGATCACAACGATTTTGATTGTGGTATTTTCATTCATGGCGAATTTGGCTAACAGTAATTCATACCCTGCAATGTCTTCGATAGAACTTGATCTAATTGGTAGATTTCACCTGGTTATGATTGCTACACCACCTTGATGAGAGCACTTTTAAGGCTAAAGGGTGGTTTGGGTTCCACTACAGAAACTGTCTTGGTCATCTGGGGATAGGAGGCATTGGGAGTTCTTTTGGTATTAGAGTCGATAAGTGGAGCGTGATTTTTGTTTTACCAGTAGTCATTGGACTTGGGTGGTTTGGTTGTCTCGATAGTGGGTGTAAGGTTACGATGGGGAGGTTTAGTGCGTGATTTTAGGGAAAACATTCTATCATTCCCTTTCAGTGGAGTAACTTTACTGAAAATGTTGGGGGGGACATTACATCTGAAGAAAAGGTGCCCCAGCAAAATGACTGGGGACAAAATGGTGTGCCATGAAAGTTGGGGGGGGACAAACACCCCCGTCCCCCCTAAAATTACGCCCATGTTCCCTTTGATGGGGTATGTTTTGATGCCTACTGTGGATTTGGGGGTGGACGAGAGGTCACCTGTAGGATCCGAAAGAGAGGGCTCTCCTCCCTCAAGAATAGTGTTGATGATGCCATGATTATGGGCGTAGTTAACGATAGAGGGAAATGGTGCGGTGGGCGCAAGTAAGGGTGTGGGGCAGGGTATGGGGTAATGCCTGGGGAACGCCAATTTAGCAAGACCATTTCTGAGAGCAAGGAAGTGGTTACCTGTGCGCAGTAGGCTGTCTAGAACAATGCAGAATGGGAACATGGTGAGAAGTATCCAGCCTAGCATAGCTGTTTTTAGAAAAGTGTGTACTATAGGGTTGAAATAAGCAAGTCGGTGCCAGAAGGCCTGGGAGGCGAGTGATCTAGCTGTGAGGGGCTATGGAGGTCACGGAATGGCTAATAGGCTAAATGCAGTAGGCTAGGAGACATGACCGGTAACAAAGCTAAATGCAGCAGGCTACAGAACATATCCTAGAAAACATAGAATGGTAACTAGCCAAGATGCAGTAGGCTACAATGCGTAGAAGGGCAGTTGGGCTAAATGTAATGAGCTGCAAAGCCGTGAAATGGCAAGAGGGCCAATGCAATACACTCTAGGGTGCGCATAGTGGCAGGTGAGCTAGGAACAATATACTACGAGAAACGCTGAATGGGCTGAATGCAGTATGCTGCCAGTATTACAGGATGGCAAGATAGGTAAAATGCACAAAATAAAAGAAGCACTGTAAAGTATGATGGACTAAAGGCGACATAATGCTTGTATCTCAATATTGTGGGATAAGCTAGATGTACTATGTAAACATAGTCAAGGCATAGTAGGCATCAAACTAACAGTATCACAAAAGGTAGGGTGGGCTATACGCAATATGCAATCAATACATAACATGGTGCGGTGGGGAGCAAGTCCAGCGGTATTCTATTTGATGTTTGGAGCGACAGGGATGGTTGGAAATGAGAGAGTTCCCTGCATGGTCTCCCAGCACTGTGGTAGCGAGGAGCGGGCGCCCAGGCAGGTGGGCTTCAGTTCAGAGGTCAGGAGTAAAGCAGGCAGTAGAATATGGGGAATAGTGGTCTGGATGGATCAGCAATGTCGTTTTAGACCAGAGGAACTTACAGTCTGTGGCGCAGCGGCTCGTTCGCGCGTCCACCCGCGGACAGCCGCAGACAGGCCCTTGACATCACAGCCCTTGTTATGACACACAAGTGCATCACACGCACACGACCTGTATATCTCTCAAGGGACCTGCATGTGAAGTTGAATACAAGAACGCTCAGATCAAATGGCACACTACAGCTCTAAGAGCCAAGATACACACTCTCACAGGTGAAACAGAGCGCTTTTTATGCAGCAGCCCCGAAAGGCATGGAGCTCTCTGCCAGAAGAAATTAGAAAGATGAACTTAGTTGAAAACTTTAAGAAATAATTCGGCAAAAAATGCAGCGGAAAAAAGCCTGGCAATGTAATAACGTTTTACCAAAAATAGAACAGCTAACGAAACACAGTTGGTCTTGGTTCTTAGAAACTCATGTATATATTTACATTTTAATGCATGGGTTTGCAATAATCCACCATATGGGTGCTAAGAGAGACATTTATACACTTTTTGACTTTTGCTGAGAACCCCACCCCAGACGTGCTGTGGCCGAGTGTGCCAGTGCCATGCCCTTGGGCCATTAGACTATCAGTTTATGAAGTCGCAGTGCAAGCATCATTATGTTGTGCTGGGCTGTTGACATGTCCAAGATGGATGATGGTGAACGCTCAGTAAAAAACACATTCAACCTATGGAACTCTCATGTGTACGTGCCCCCCCAATCTATTGGAAACGGCTATTGGCGTGACCATTGTATACAGTGTTGCGGATTTACTATACGGGTTCTGTGCATGGCACCATTAATCTGAAGCACTTGCGATTTATAGGCATCGCTGTTCGTCTGTGTTGATGCGGCTTCTAATATGGGTTAGCTAAAACAAGAGGAAAATACCCATTTATAAAGACAGTAGTATAACACGTGGGTGGGACCACACAATACAAATCAAAACGTGCAGCTTGTACGATAATGTTCCTTAATGGAACTGGGTATTCCTAATAACACCTCCGGGAGAATACCTTGAATTCTGGTAGGATATGGGCATGTTACCGCATATTGTTATGGCGTCTCCTGTGAGTCCAAATACAACTGTAGATGTCCATCAGGAAGCTCGTGTGTTCTGATCTCTATGTATAAAGACATATGAGGGATCCCTTCCCTGGGGAGAGGAGGGGCCTTCCTCTGTGACAGCCAGTATTCCTTCC
The DNA here is from genome assembly GCF_040938575.1 of Ambystoma mexicanum. Classification (NCBI taxonomy): domain Eukaryota; kingdom Metazoa; phylum Chordata; class Amphibia; order Caudata; family Ambystomatidae; genus Ambystoma; species Ambystoma mexicanum. The sequence continues at coordinate 572,498,699 of NC_090922.1, read as the reverse complement.
CCTCCCCTGCCTGTGACGTCATTCGACCATGACCCTTAGTATTCCTATTCTTTTACAGGACTTCGATAAGGCCCCTCCTTCCATCTTGGCCATTGGCAATGCTTGTTTTAGACTATGCACTCATTCATGCTTACGCATAAGGATGGAGGACTGCTGGTCTGAGAGCAGCCGGGTTACTGGGAGGACAAGCTCGGCAGACAGTGTACAGCAGTGAGAACTAGCTTGAATTGGATGAGACAACGAGGTGTTTATCGACACAGTACCTCGTCACAGGGGTGGAGGTCATATGCCCGTTGGCTTAGCTATGGAAGTTGCAATTGAGGATGGGGATTTATACGTGTGGGGTACACGACCAGAAGAACTTAACTGCGTGAAACATTCGGTAATGGGAAATAATAATAGACTGTTTTCATTAACGGGGGCATTGTTTTGGTGGGGGGCAGAATAAGTGTCCTGGGAGGCCTACTTGCAGCAGTCTCAAATATTCCCTCGTGAAATTACCAATGACCTATGAAAGTGAGGAGTCTGGCGGTTGGGACAGGTCAGTCAGGTGGGGCCCATTCAGATGCAGGATGCTGTTTTTCCTTCACTTGCAAGCCACTGCATAAATCGCCTCTGTTTACCATCACCCGAAATTGACGAGTGAGCCTTCTTTCTCCTACAGCATCTTCTGGAACAAAACAAGTAACTGTTTTTCACAATTTCGGGATTTCTCCTAGAACTTCTTTTTGACCTCTGACACCCATAGTTTTTGTCCTCGTGCTGCCCAGGCCAGCTCCCTTCGAACTTTAGTGCTAGCGTCTGTCCGGTAATGTTTCCACAGGCGGTCTTCTGCCATATGGACCATAAGAGTATGGACTGCTCCAGCATTTTAAGTAGGAACTAATCATGATATGTTCATCTGTTCTATCTCGACCGATTTCATGTAGGACTCATGATATACAGGGGAGGAGACTGGCAAGCTGCATTTGTGTTTTGGGATCCATGAACTGCTTGTTGACTAGAACATTTGAGTATAATGTATTTGCCTGGAGGAGAGCCGGTATTCCTTCTGCCTTTTCATCCAAGCAATCAGCACCATGTTCTTGTCTATCATGGTCACGGTGCTCTCGGGAGGAAAGCCTAACTATTTTGGCAAGGCAGATCGGGACACGAGTGTCGAGGCCACCTTGGGCAGATGGGCCCATGAACCGGGGTGTGGGGAACTTGTAGAGAGGCAAAGCAGAAGGGGAAACTAGGGCTTCCTTGGCTAGGATTGGGCTACCTGAACCAGACAAACCCTGTGTCTCCTGACTTGTTGTAGCGCCCACAGAATCAGCAGGACAGGAGGGAAGGCAAACAGCAGCAACAAAGTCCAAGGAGAGGGTGTCTGTGCCCACTGCAAGGGCATCTCAGACCCTTGACTAATACCTCGGGAGAAGAGCAGCTGCACTGGAGGCAAACAGGTCTACAGATGCAACTCTCGCAAACTGGCCTGAAAATGGAGAGCCTCATGGAATACTCCATTTATGAGGGGAGCTCCATGAGTAAGGTGTCTTCTCTAACATTCTCTATCCCCGGGATATGAGACTCTGAGAGACAGAATATGGACTTCTGCCAAAGCCATAGCCTCGATAGCCCACTTGTTGGAGATTGCGCCTCCTTTTTAGTAAATATACTCCTTGGCAACCTGATTCTCTGTGCGGACCTGGACAGCCTTCATCTCCAATTGGCCAACAGCACCCTCCAGTTTGAGAATCCCGCCCCCTCCATCTTGGCCAATTTCCCTCTGTTTGACAACGGCATCCGGTATCACCCCACTCCATCTGACAGGCATTGGTTGTAAGAAACAGAGGCTGAGAGGGATCCAGTGGGAAGCCCTGTTGAAGGTGGGTCTCCGAGCCACCAGACCAACTTCTTCCTGATATAGAGGGACGCCTTGACTAGTCGCGAATAGTTCAATAATGCTGAATCCCAGTGGGTCAGTAGGCGTAACACTAACAGCCTCTTGTGAAACCTGGCCCAGGGCATAACAGACTGTTACTGCCATGTCTCCCTGTACTTCCAAACCCTGGTGGACCAAAGCCCTCTTCCTGCGCAACAGGCCCACAAACCAGTTCTGAAGCTTGGTTGCTATGATGAGAGGAACAGAGATTCTTCCAACCTGAGTGTTGAATTCTCTCAGTATAAACATCTCCTGAGTGAGGACTGGCAGGGACTTCATGCTCAGTATCCACCCAAACTCCTCTGGAAGGGATGCACAGTATTTGTATTCCTACGGGCAAGGTTTGAAGAGGGAGCCTGAACCATCCAGTAAAGAATGGAGGCAGGTGTACCAGGCATGTACTAGGGCTACCAAGGGAGCCAGGACTTTTATAAATGCCTTGGGGGTTGATCAGAGGCCAAATGGCAGAACCTGAAACAGGAAATGGTCATTCCCTACTTCAAACCTGACAAATGGCTGGGGACCCTTCTGGATGGGGATGTGAAAGTAAGCATTCTCTTTTTTTTAAATTATTACTTTTTTAATTAAGGGCTTGACATTACAACACAAGTAAAAGATAGCAGCATTGACAGAAATAAGTACAGTACATCCTGATTGTCACGCTTATGTTCTTCAGTGGTTGAGACATAGTCAGGGTCAGGCAGTGACTTACACATCGGGGGCACAGCATTTAGGATTTAAGGTGGAGGGGCGGTCGTTACTTGGGTGTTAGGATCTCGCTATCAATTTCATACGCTTGGGTCGACAACATGTAGTTGCGGAAGGGGGGCCATATGTCAATGGGCTTGCAGTTCATGGGTTGTAGTAAGGACCAGCGTTCTTCCATATCTGATGCCCACGTGACTGCCCGCAGCCACTGTGCCACAGTTGGGCAGATTCGACATAGCCATAACAGTAGCACACATCGGATAGCTTATAACATACAAAGGCTTGCCAGTTTGTGAAAGCTGGGTGGTAGTTGTTGGAATTGGTGGAACAAGCAACTGAGCGGAGTAGTTCCAATCATACAACCAAACATTTCCGACATGTTGTCACAAACCCTTTTCTAGTATTCCCCCAGTTTCGGGCAAATCCAAACCATGTGAAGGTAGCCCGTCCCATCGTTGTGACATCTGGGGCATAAGGCACAGTGGGTGTTTGAGAAAAGGTGCAGTTTAGCTGGGGTGTAGTGAAATCTGTGCAATACCTCAAATTGTACCAGTCGAATTTTGGAATTGAGGGTTACTGCATGGGCTCGTAAGCACATTGATTCCCAGATGTCATCAGTGATGTTTGTGACTATATTTCTTGCCCAGGCCTCTCAAAGTCTCGCTAAGGCTTTGCTGCCACGGCCCAGCAACAGACCATACAGTATGGCTACTCCGCCCCGTGTCAAGGTCCCTTTCATAATAGTGCCTATCGGTGGCTCGTCGGCCGGCTGCCCTTGAAATTCAGTCCAAGCTTTTTTATGTGCCCGACGGAGTCCAGCGTTGTTCTGCGTGAAGGGGCTGGTAGATCCTGAAATGCGACAAAGGATTCCATATTATACATATCACCCATTGTCATGTACCCATCTGTGGCCCATTATCGCATTACCGTTTGGTCTACTTTAGGGAATGACGGGAAGAAGTTCCACAGCGGCAAGTCCCTATGCTACGGACAAGGGTTATCCACCAATCTGTATATCTTGGTCCAGGCCAATGCCATTGTGGCCACTGGGTCATTAACTTCAGGGTCTTTCAACTGTGGGGTTAGTATCAATTAGCGGATATTGCAGGTGCCATCTGCGTGTCAATCAATTTTCAAGTGTGGGTGTCTTGAGTCTTCATCGAATCAGTAGTCTGCATAATATGCCTGCGCAGCAACCCAGTATTTTTCAAAGTCTGGGGGGCCAGACCACCATGTGAATAGGGTTTTGTTAGGGTATCCCGTTTAAGTCAAACCGCACCAGCGTGCCACATGGAGTCATTAATCGCTGCTTTTAGTGCATCGAAGGATATTGTTCCTAGCCACAAGGGTATATTTAGAATATAATATAGTAGTTTGGGAAGGATTATCATTTTGAGGAGTGACACACGGCCCGCCATTGTGAGTGGTAGTTTCGCCCAAGTCCACAGCTTAGCCGTTAGCTGGGGTAAGTATACTCCATAGTTGCGGGTATAAAGGGAGATTCGTGTCATGTCACAATGACCCCTAAATATTTAATTTCCAGTGGGGAACAGGTGAAGCCCATGAGGTCGAGTGGGGCGGCAGTCATGTCAGTGAGTGGAAATAATTCGGATTTGGCACAATTGACGCAAGCCCTGATAGGGTCCCGGACGAAAAGGACATCCTGCATGATCGGCGGCAGGTGTCTTTCTGGGTCCCGTACACATAATAGCACATAGTCTGCATACAATGAGATCATTTCTGGTTCGCCTGTTAAGTGGATCCCTTTTTGCGCATGTTTGTAGTAGATTGCATCCGCTAGAGGCTCCATAACTATGGTGAAGAGCAGGGGCGAAAGCAGGCAGCCCTGCCGAGTTCTGCTATATATTTCTATAGGGTCAGAGAGAACTCCATTTACATTCACCCTGGCAGTGGTCAGCGTATATAGTAGTTGTATCCATGATGTAAGGCCCTAAATTGCATTTCCTTAGTACTACCCACATGAATTGCCAGGACACTGAGTCTGTAGCCTGCTCTTTTGGGTCGATCTGTACCAAGATGTCAAAGAGGCATCTCAGAGTGAGCGCAGTGGATCGGCCTAGGGACAAATCCCTATTGATCTGGGTGAATGTTATGCTCCATGTATGTCTCGGGAGGATAGCTCAGCGGCAACGTGCTCGCCTTGGAAGCAAGACGACAAAGAGCCACACAGGTTCAGTCCCCGGGTCCACGCTTAGAAACCTCTGGGTATTTAGTGCGTTATTAATAACCTATCATATCATACCATGTAGGGGGCTAATCGCAGCATCAGTACTTTAGCAAATATTTTGACATCAGAGTTTATGAGTGAGAGGGAGCGGTAGGAGCCGCACTGTTTGGGAGGCTTAACGGCTTTAAGTAATACGCTGATCACCGCTACTTGTAGTGTGAGGGGAAGTGTACCCGAGATGCAGGCTTCTTCCCAAAGAGCAGTTAGTTTAGGGATAAGGCGGGTCTTGACGTTCTTAAAGAACTCCATCGTAAGGCCACCAGGCACTTTGCTGGATGGAGGGCTTTGATTGCTCTGGATATTTCTTCAGGGGTAATGGGCAGGCAAAGGTTTTCTTTCACTGCTTCAGTACCAATAATGGGAGGCTATCTACGAATGCCTCCAAGTCAGGGAGGGCTGCTGCGTCCGAGTTAGTGTATAGCGTAAAGTAAAATTAATTAAATACTGGCTCACCATGGTGTTTGCCTTTTGCCTGTTGAACCATCCTAGCTAGAAACCTGCCAGGGTGGTTCGCCCTCACCATATTTCCTTGCCAGGCCTGGGTTATCTAGGAATTTCAGTTCCCAGTCTGCATGCACCCGAAACTTGTCAAGTTTGACTTTTATATCTCCTTGAATGGTTTTCCCAGGTGTTGTTGCATATGTCTGTTCTAGTTGGTGTCGCTTGGTTTCACTAGTGTGTATATCCCTTCGTATTGTTTTGAGTATCCCAATTCCTTTGCTAGGGCAATGCCACGTATATACGCATTAAAGGCCTCCCAAATGGTTGCATTCCTGTCAACTGAGCCAGTGTTTATCTCAAATTATTTGTTGATTCGCTTCCCCATTTCAGTGGCAAATACTGAATCCAAAAGTGATTGCGGCTTAAGCCGCCACTGCCTTCTTGCTTTCAGTGTTTCGCCAAGGGATAGTGTCAGTGTGATCGGGGAGTGGTCTGTGAATGTTCTGGGCAGTATGTCGGATTCATCAAGACTACTTAAAAGTGTGTCAGACATCCACCACATGTCTATTCGGGAATGGGAATTGTATACTGTAGAATAGTAGGCGTATTGCCGCGCTACAGGACTGTGCAGCCGCCAGACGTCCACCAACCCCATTTCACACAGACCTCTACGTATCACCAGGGCGGCTTTGGTCAGTTGCCGGGTCTTGGATCCTGACCTGTCAAGATCCAAGTCAATTATAGTATTGAAATCCCCTCCCCAGAGGACGGGTACTAAAGGGTAGAGTGCCAGGAGGTCCATTATTTCTATATAAATTTCGGCATCATCAGTTTTGTGTCCATACACATTTAACAGAATTATTTCCTGACCCAGGAGTACGCCATGCAACAGCACATCGCCCCAATGGGTCTGAGTGCGTTTTTATGTGTGTGTAGTGTATGGATTTATGGATGAGGATCATAACACCTCTGCATTGGGTCGAGTATGAAGTGTAGTAGTGCTGTGGGTCCCAGTTCTTCGCAAATCTTTCATTGCCCTTGGCTAACGCATGGGTTTCCTGCAGGAACAGGATACGCTCTTTCTGCCGCTCAGCATACAGTTGAAGCTGGCGCATTTTCGCTGGATTCCCTAACCCCCTTACATTCCAACTCATAAAATGTATAGGTTCAGTTCCCATTAGGTCGATTTGTGTCATAGTTACTGAATTCCATTGTGTTGGGTATTGGGGTTACTAGCAGGGTCACTGCACAGTAACATCGCTTGCTATCCATAGAAACACACATGAACAAGCAAAACTGTCCCACAACTTCGATCCTCCACCCCATCCCTCTCCCAATCAGAGGAATTAACATCCCATTCCGAACATCCCAACAACATTTGCAACCTTGCATGGGGGCCATTGCCGACTACAGCCCAGCATTGGCGCAGCTAACTTTATGACTTTTAAAACTGGTTATGGGTGCATATTTTCCAAGTGTATTGTACCAAGCTTGTAGACGGTGTCAGACACCACAGAGTAGGCAGGTGCCATCTCATCAGCGACTGTCATTTCCATCGGCATCTTATGTAGGATCTGTAACAAAAGGGCTCAAGTGAGCCGAGAGCATCATGCAAGGTCCCCTAGAGAAGTGTTTGTCTATGAATTTCCTGGCCTCCTCGGGCATGGTGAAGAAATACACCTTGTTGCATTGTTCTGCTCTCAGTTTGGCAGGGTAGAGCATGGCACATTTCACATTGTAGTCGCAGAGTGTCTTTTTAGTGGCCATGAAGGATTTACGCTCTTGTTGCACTGATGTTGTGTAATCCGGATATAGATTAATCCTATTAGAGACCAGTAGTAGTTCCTCCTTGGCCCTCGTGGCATGCAGCAGTGCATCCCTCTCTCGGTAGTTCAGTACTCATGCTATTATCGGGCGAGGAGGGGCTCCAGGTTTGGGCTTAGAAACTAGCGTACAAGGTGCCCGTTCTATCGCAAAGCGCACAGACAATTTGGGAGTGTCAAGGAGTGATAATAGAGTGTTCTCCACATATTCTTCCATGGGCCCTGCAATGTTGTCTTCCGGTACCCCTATTATTCGCAGGTTATTGCATCGTGATGTGGATTCAAGGTCGTCAATCTTTTTGCCAATGGTTAGTAATTGCTTCTTGAGTGAGGCGACATTCGCTCTCAGAGTGATAATCTCATCTTTGCTAGTACCCACTCTAGTTTCTACCTCTGCAAGGCGAGCATGTTGTCCAGTTTGGTGTGCATGGCAGTAAACTCTTCTCGCATGCATTCCACCATACAGTGTAGGTCGCTGGGTTCATGTTTCTCAGTCACACCACCTGAAGCTCTGCCGGTGTCGCCAGCTCCCTCCCCGGTTTTTGGCACAGGTTTAATGGAACATGTTTATTGAGCGCTGCCTCTTCCCTGCCCACTTGTTCATCGTGCGTCTGCTGGTTTGTGATAAAGGTGTTATTAGTAGTAATATTGCTGGGGGTGTTTGCAGTAGGGTACTTGTGGCACTGAAGTTCACATCTCCTGGGTCATGCAATGACTCTGGCCTGTGCAGGCGCTGCGTGCCGATATATGGTTTGTCCAAAGTAGTTCTGGCTTACTGTTTAAATGACATGGTGCATAGAGCAGGAGTAGGTGTTGCTGCCAACAGCTTAGTGTCTCTTAAATGTATGTTGTTTCTGGGGTATTTGTCTCATGGCCCGCTGTTTTGGCTCTGCTTAACTTCAATCCAATTGTCTGTTGATGGTATGTGGGAACGAGGAAGCAGAGCTGCAGTGGTCACCAGTTTGGCAGAGTCATCTGCACCCTGTGGTAGCTGTGATATGGGGCAGATGATATGTGCAGCCTCTGCCTTGAGCACATAGGCACAGTTACTGTAGTCCAGTCAGGACGGCAATGGTCTTTTCAGTGCCTTGGAGTTAGTGCTGATAAGGGGACATGGGGTCCCAAGCTGCCGCGTGTAGCTAACAGTTGTGAGGGCCAGGGTGTTGGCTCCAGTTGACACTGGGGGAGCTTGGAACCAAAGCAGAGAGGGTTGACTGGGGGTCGCCAGGCCCCGTTTGCCACCACCTGGGGCCTGCGGCGTGTCTCGCTCAATCCCTGCCATCCACGGCCAAGGTGGATTCTCGGTAGCACCCTCCCCCACCACAGGCTCCACTCATTGTTTTCTACAGAGCAGGCTGTCTGCTCTGACGAGTCCCACTGCAGCGGGCCCAGGTGGTAGCACCGCACACCCCGGGGATCCGGTGAGATGAGGTGCAGCGCGGCAGGGACTAACCCAGAGTGCGCACCACAATGTGGGGTGGCGGTGGTGCTGGGTCACAGCATCATCTGCCGCAGCAGTTGGGCAGTTCAGGTTGTTCCGCGGGGGCTGGTGCAGCATGCCCCTCAATCCCATGGCAGTGGCCGCGATGGGAGCGCAGGGCATCCGGCCTGCCTCTTCTGAGCTCACAGCCCCATGGAGTTCGGGGCTACCACAGTGTGTCGATGGAACCAAGGAGTTTCAAACCTGGTGGTCTCACTCTGTCCACAACTCTCGATCCTGTGCTCACGTCTGTGGTGTAGATTGCACACTTAAAGATAGGTTATTCACTGCGCCGCAATGCCGGGCTGCAGAGCTCCTCTAGAAGGCTGCCATCTTACTCGGGCGCAACGACGGCCCCAAAAGTAGGCATTCTTGAAGTCGATGGAGCAAAGGACGTGGCCCCTTGAAAGAAACAGAATGATGCCCCAAAGAGTCCCCATTTTGAAAGTGATTTTCTTGATGTACTGCTTTATCTTCTTCAGGTGTATGGTTGGACACTATTCCCCTGAGGGATTTGTAACCAGAAACCAGAAAAAGGATGAAAAGGTTGACTGTGCTTAGAAGGGTCCCTGAGCAAAGGAGTCATTAACCCTAAATTCAGGGGAAATTAACTGGATTAGATATAGGAACCCCCATGAAAAGTGTCCAGGAGCCTGCCATCTCAGATTTATTTTTCCCAACCAGAGGGTTAGCCGTGGCATTGAGTGCTTAAACTCCCATCCCACGCTTCACAAAATCTGGTATGCATAGTGCCTCTTTGGGTTTAAATGGTGGTTCTGGATTGGTACCTATAGGGAGCTTTAGGCTTGGGTTCAGACCGGACATTGTTCTCCTTGGCTTGCTTGACCAGCTCGTTCATCTGAAAACCAAATATTTCCTGGTCCCTCGAAGGGCACCCACATCATCTGGGAGGCTCCTCCTTTCCAAGGCCTGACATATTGCTTTCTGGCAGAGATCACTGAAAAACATCACCCAGCGCAACATCTCTCATAATATCTGAGGAAATGTCAGAGGCCAGCATGATTTACTTCTCAATGATTTCTAAAAGGTCCTTGCAGTCTTGTCCCTCCTCCAGAGTGGGAATCGGCACCCATAAATCTTTGAACAGAGACAGAGCTCATGCCCAGAGTATGCACCTGCTCTAAATGCAAAGTCATTAGCACAGCCACCACCCGTCTATCAACAGGGTCTGATGGCGCAGCATCTTCGGTGGCCATGGAGGTATGCCCAGCGAAGGAAGGAAGAATGTAGGCGACTTTGAGAACATCTGTAAACTCCTGGTTAAACACCTGAAGGGGCTATAGCTTGCTAGTCTCTAGTGATAATGTCCCAGGTAGTTGGTAGCAGACCAGACTTCGGGACGAGAACATAACTATCCCTTCGGACTGGCATTGCTTTAACATCATGTAAATCCAGGTTATGTAGGAGATGTGTGGCCAATTCCACCCACAATCTCACTCCTCAAGATTTTACCGGTTATCACTCCCACACCATCTGGTATCCCATGCTGGTCAGGCGGAGTGTCCAGGGAAGGAAGGTCCTGGTTATTAGATGGAGTGGGCAGTGGGACGGGTATTGGCTTAATCACAGGCAGCCTTGTGTCAATAGCTGCATTGACCATCTCTTTAATCATGGTCCTGAGCTCTGCTGCTATTTTGATTGATAGAGCAGGCTCTGCCAACAGAAGCCCAGTCCTGTTGGGTGGAGATGGGCATCCTCTGCCCTCCTAGGGCTTCTCCTGTGTGAGGGGGTCCTGGAGTGGTGGGCCATCACTCCTGCACCTTCCTTCCCACCAACAGAGGCAGTAACATAACCTGTGTCTCTTCCTTTAGTAGTTGTGTAGCACCTCTGATCCATGGCTGAAAGGCATGAAGGATGAGATTCCCCTTACACCAGCACAGCACACAGGAACTCTAAGCTCCCGTTGCTCACCTGCTTCTCATAGTGGTTTTCGAATGGACCCGGCTCATGCCTCTCCCCAAGCCTTGATCTGGCACCAATCCATCATTGGGCACTGCAGAAGTAAGAATATTCCTGCAATTGCACCTGCCAAGCATGGCTTATTACTGGGACCTCCACAGGGGTTAATATACCACCCATGTAACCTGACCAGACAAAAAGCGGGGCATAAACAGGAGGCTCCCTGAATGGTCTCACACCTGCAGTGCGGAAGACAAGAAAAATAAATTTGATTGGAAAACTTACCAGAAGTGCTGCCTGCCAGAAGACAGGACAAACTAGAGTAATGGAGGCTCATCCCTTTCCAAGGTCTGGATTGGTTGAAAATTCTGGAGGTTCCTGTTTTGTGAGGCATGTGTGATTATCATAGCACCGGCGTGTTGGCTGGTACCATGTGCACACATGACAAGCACGAAAACCTCTCACGTAGTGACGCGCACAGGCATCACAATGAGAATCAAAGGAAGCCGAATTGCGTCCACGGGCACTTTCAGCTCCAGACTCAGACCAGCTTGTGGCCTCTCTTATTAGCAGCAGATCCACAACAGATGTGTGAGGGCCCAACTAGCATGTGAGATGTGGCCTGGTGATTCTGGGCATCCAGTTGGGCCAAGACTCAACAACTGGTGAACGAGGATGGCAGAATCTGAGGTTGAGGTGGTTCCACAGAGGGCTCCTCCTTTACAACAAGCAGCAAACAGAGGAGTGCATCCATCCCTATAGAGGAATTTGATGCCCAGGGCATGCCATCAGTACTAGGCCCAAAGTGGGCTACTTGGACAGAGAAACCGGAGCTGTATTTTGACACTAATGATGACTTTGTTGCAGATAGAAGAAAATTCTGCCCTCCTATTTTATGCCAGCCCGGATGTTCACAAACATTTTAAAACACTTTTCCAGGCAGATGCTTCTTATCGAAGTGCCAAGAAAGTGTTTGACAACTACTTACCCCACTCAAAGCAAATGCAGAGTTTGAGCGCTCCCAGCTGCACCAAGCACGAAAGGGGGTCTTAGAGCTGATTGACACATTTCTTGCTCGCCTACGACTACTGGCGTCCACGTGCGCTCTGATAGATGAAACTGACGAAGTCAGGGCCCAACTGATCAAGGCTCAACGGATCCCAGGCCGTTACTCGAACAAGCTGCTGTGACAAATCCTGAGGGAGCCATGGATATCATTGCAGCGCATCTTCAAGCTGGACGGGATGCACAAACTGACGGAGGTCAGAGCTGGCAAAATGGAGGTCGCGTTCCAGTCCATTGACATCCACAGCGTGCAGGCGGTTACCGAATGGCGCCCAGTTAGGCCCAAAAACTGTCTCCCAGCACTGATCAGAGGGAGCGGGGCCTGTCACAATTCACCTCTAGGTCTTGCAAATAATGCAGAGGTTTCCTTCTCAATTGTTGTGGCTACTGTGATGAATCTAGTGAGATCATCACTAATACCCTGGTAGGGGCATCCTCTCATGTGTCATGGGGAAGGCAACCGCTACCTGATCCTGCCCTGGGGGCGGTATTATGAGGGAGGACCACATGGGCAGAGACTCATATCAAGGGGAATTGGTGGCCTCTTTAACTCCCCAATTTTCCCTGGAGCATTGATGTCATATTGTAAAGTAGAGAAAACCAATGTAACTGCTCTGCACATAACCTCTTTAAATGAAGATAACATCCAGTTTAACAATCAAATATAAATGAATATACATAAAAGACTCAAACCCATTATGGATTTCAAGATCCATAATGCCTGTGGTACTTGTACAATGAAGAAGGACCAATAGTCAATCAGAATCGAAGATGCCACTGAAGGGAATATGCGGTCTAGTTGTTTAAAGGCAAGGCACCTGAGTGGGACATTTAAACCTGAAAATGGACCACAGTGGAGAAGGAAAGGAGCAGCAGAAGCAGTCAAAAATGACACCAAAGTGGTTGGAGCTGCAGCAGTAGTGTGAACACCAGCAGAAGCCGACGAGGGAAGAGAAGGTGTGCAGTTTTGCACAGAACGTGCAGCAGGAAGCAGAGTTGTGGTCAGCAGCAGGGGGAGAAGCCCAGCTGTGTGGGAGATATGCTCCCGACCCGATGCAAGTTCCCTGGAGGTGCTGGAGGATGCAGAGACCCAGCTGGGCCAACGGCGCTCAAGAGAGGGGCTGTGAAGGTGGTGGAAGGCACGGAAGAGCCGTCAATTGGATAACCAATCTGCCGAGGGTCCTCTGCAGCAGCAGAGAGTAACACAGATGCCAAACGAAGCTGGTGAGTTGGCCTGCAAGACAAGGCAACCCCAGGGCACTCCAAGTACAACATTTGCTAAAAATCAGACTGTTTTGAATACTGAGCAAGTGGAATAAGGCAGCAAAAAGGGCGCAATTCTCCATTTATGAAATGTCAACCTGGGGATACCTGTAACCCACATTGCCAAGAGACTAACTGGAAGACGTAAGAGTGCAAACAGGGCACAATTCTCCATTTATGAAATGTCGACTGGGGGAAACCTGTAACCCACATTAGCACCAGCCAAGAAGCTATCCAGAAGACGCAATCGTGCAAAAAGGCCACAATTCTCCATTTATTAAATGTCAATTTGGGAAACCTGTAACCCATATTGCCAGCAGTGCAGAGACTATAACAAAGAGATCATTTTGCCCTTGCTGCGCTTTTATCATTTCCTGAGACACTAGTTTGGGGAAATCTGTAACCCACATTGCCACTAACAGAAGAGATTAACTGTAGTAGTAGGAGTTTTTTCTTCCTGGCATGAGAGTGAACCAAGAAAGGGACCACTAGTAGTTAATCCTGGCAGGCGAGTAGACCAGAAAAGAAACAGTCGATTTGTAGAAATGTGGTTGTGGTAAAAATGTGTAGTGGAAAGACAGTGGTAACTATCATTTTGACAAAATGTTGCATCACCAAATGTGCTCTCCTGACAGAAGTATTCCATTGGAAGTTTAATTGTGATATGCTAATATTTGCTTTGCATCCTGAGAAAGACATTGTGTGGAGGGAAACAATTGCTGTGGTTTATAAACTAGTATTTTGTGAGAGATATTTGCCTTACCAGGAGGCATACTGTGGAGAACTAGTACTTTGGTTTTTGAACAAGTGTTTGTGAAAGGGACATTTACTTTTTTTTTTTTTTTATTACTTGTGTATAATCAAAGAAAAGATTTTTACAAGGATGCGATCTGAGAATATGGGGAGCATCTAGAGATTTGGGGGCAAAATCAAAGTGTGTCGTGTGCATTAGTGGTCTCCAATGTTCTCTGTGGCGCGGACATCAGATGCTGGGAGCCTTGCCACTGGAAGTGAATGGCCAATGGGGCGCCTAGGTTGCAGCGTTGATTTTGTTGAAGGCAGCTTCCATTATTTTGGCCGTCGCAGCAGCCCAGCGGGATTTTTCCCCAGATATCAGGCGGTACCACCCTGTTTGCTCATCGATCAGTACCGAGTCGAGCCATAGGGGAGATAGAAAGGCTGTACGAACTTGAGTTAGGGCGGGGCAGTTTAGGAGAAGGTGGCGAACGGTCTCGGTAGAGTCCGGAAGTTTGCACAGTCTGCATGTAGTATCGGTCGCCATCCTTCTCATCGCTAAGATTTCCCGCGTATGGAGCAGATTTAAGCGCGCTCTTAGAAATATAGAGCGAAGCTTTTTGTCTGGGAATCTCAGACAATACGCCATGGGAAGTTTCAGTTTATTGTAAGTCGGTAGAAGATGATTGAGGAACTTGGTTGCCGCCGCTTTGTCAGAAGTGTTGATCCAGTCTTGTGGTTTCAATTTTTCACTGACTCTTTGCGGGTTTGAGATCAGGTCGTTTACTGTACAGTGCAAGTCTTCCAGTTTGGTTTTTTGAAGGTGAGTCCAATTTTGGACAGCCTTACAGTTCGATGACTCGAGTTCTTGGGCGATGATGTTGGAAATTGGGAGGTCGTCCTTAATAAGGATCTTCCTGAAGAGGGCCAATGAGGCCCCACTGACGGAGGCACTTAGTGATAGAAGGCCCAGGTCACGTCTGATGGCTTCGATTGGAATGGCGGTGGGTAGGCCTAGGAGCGATTTCCAAATGTAGGCTTCTAAGGCCCGCCACAGTGTGGACGGAACAGTGAACATGGCGTCCATGCCATAGGTCAGGGTCGGGACCATTTTACCTTTATAGAAATTAATGGCCGGTACTAGTGAGAATTTGCCATACTTTCTGTCGATCGCTCTTAGTTGAGATGTAAGTTGTTTAGTTTTGGACCACAGACGTTGTTGCATTGTGAGTTCCTTCGAGGAGCCATCGAAGATCACACCTAAATATTTGAAGTGCGAGACTACTTCAATGTTGGTTTTACAGACTGACCAGGGTCGAGTTTTTTTCGTGAAGCGGCCCGATCTGGAGAGGATCATGATTTTCGTTTTCGTCTGATTGATCTGAAGATTGTTGGTGGTCATGTAGGCTTCCAGATTGTCTAGCTGCCGCTGGAGGCCTATCGGGGTTTGATCGAAGAGAATCAGGTCATCCGCGTAGAGAAGGCGTGAGAGGGAACTGTTGCCAAACTTCGGCGGGAAGCTTCGGACCTGGGCTTCCGAGTCTTTGTAGTCCCCCAGGAAAGCCACGAACAGAGCAGGGGCTAGAGGGCAGCCTTGTTTAACTCCTCTGTGAGCAGGGATTTCTTTAGACAGGGCTCCCTGTCTGTTCAACCGGACACTGAGTGTATTGTTGGTATGGAGGGCTATTATTGGTAGTAGCACGTCTTTCGGACAGTTCCAGTTTTCCAGCTTTCTCCACAGTTTACATCTCTCAACTTTGTCGAATGCCTGAGAGAGGTCGATGAACGCCACGTAGACTGTGGGGGACCCTTGTTTTATTTTGGCTTTCAGAATGGTGAGTATGAGGATATTTAATGCGGTGCCACCGTTTTTCTTAAAGCCTAGTTGAAATGGGTCACTGCAGGGGGCCAGTTTCGCCCATCGATTGAAATGGTCCAAGAGGAGAGACGCAAAAAGTTTACCCATTATGTCCAATAGGGCGATTGGGCGATAGTTTTGAGGCTCTTCCCTGCTTCCTTGCTTGAAAATTGGGATAATGATTGCTTTGGACCATGATGCTGGAATCTTTCTAGTGGATCGACAGTGGTCAAACAGAATACTGATGAAGCTAGACCATTCCAGGTGATGTTTCTTTAGGTCGATATTCGTCAGGCCGTCTGGGCCCGGAGCTCGTGAAGATTTTAGTTTTAGAATGGCTGCACTTATGTCTGCTGGGGCTGACAGATCGATCCAGGGGGCGGCCATAGTATCAAAAGACGTGTTAGTGGTAGAAGGCGGACTGGCGAAGAGATTGGTGAATAATGTGACCCAGACTTGTTCCGGGACTGCATTGATCATAGTTGAGGTTGTGATACCATGGGAGGCGTTTACCAGGGACCAGAAGTCCGCGGTTTTCTTTGACATTAAGACTCTCATCATTGATTCAGCGTTGTTCTGGTAAAGTGTGGCTCGGCGCGCTCTGATCCATGATTTGTAGATTTTATTTTCGTCTTTCCATCGGTCCCATGCAACCATGGTGTTATCAGCCTTGGCGCGTCTTCTGAGTAGTCTCAGTGCTTTTTTTCTTAGTGCTATTTGTTTATCGTACTGATGGATATGGGCTTTTGAGGACGCCGGCCGTTGTTTCACATGATGCCTGTGCTTGAGAAGCATAGGTAGGTAGTTCGGCCTTGGTGATGAAACGAGAACCGTTTCTGACTTAATGTCTGAGACGTACTGTTGAGAGATCATTTTAATGTTGGCCGATGACAAGCGGAGACGCGTTAGTTGGGGATTCGTTTCAATCGATGTCAGGTAACTCGGTGCAATGCGGCCGGATGAAGGCCAGGATACTGTTAGCATGTTATGGTCGCTTGGTAGAGTTTTGACTACGCGAAAATCTTGAATAATTGCACACAGTGCTTGGGAGGCGAAGATGTAATCTAGAGTTGCAGAAGACCGGTTTCTCTCCCACGTCGGTAGATGTGGGTGGCCTTCTAAAAGCCAGGCAGCGTTATGCAGGTTCCTAGATGTCATCAGAGTCATCCAAGCTTGGCCCCTGAGCTCCGCTGCTGTGGTGATGGTCGAGTGTCGGGGAATTTTTTGTGGTTGAATGCATTTCGTATTGAGGTCCCCGCAGATAAGTAGGTAGGGGGTGTTCCATTCACTAAGAATCTCGTCGATTGCCTCAGCAATAGTTTGACAGAAGAGTGGCATCGAGGTCCTTTGTGGATTCCAATAAGTAGTAAGCAGAGCAAGCGGTAGGACTGAGGACTGCTTTGCTTGTGGTGTTGTGACTTCGTGTGCCGAATTCCATTCAATTAAGACCGCCAGCACCTCGTAGGATCTTGCCGTTGTTTTGATAAGTTTTAGGTTTTGATCTGACCGTACCCCAATCAGAAGGCCAGCTGAGGGGCGGCCTAGTCGGCCTTTAACAGCTGGCGAGATCACGATGTCATAACCGTCCATAGATGGTTTTTCCTGGAGCCATGTTTCCTGGAGACAAAATATGTCAAATTGACCTAGATCTACGGTATTGTGATCCGTTAGGTGGGAGTGACCTCTGGTGTTCCAAGAGGCCAGCGATAAGGCCTTTTGATAGAATTGGGTATCGGCTGCTTTTGGTAATTGCTATCTAGTGCGCTTTAATGATAGAGCGTCTTTTATCCATTCCCATGGGCCAGTTGGAGTTGTCGAGTTTGTGCTGGCCGTCGGCGAAGATGGGTTCCGTTGCGCCCGGGGGCTGTAATTAAGCCGGCCTCTTCGCGGGGACTGGTCTCTCCAGCTGAGCTTTCTGTTCTCCCGGCGTGATCTATGGGCTTGAGAATGGGGCGGGCGAGTCTTAGCAAGATCTTGTTTTCTAATATATTGACTTTTCTGTGGTGACCGGTTTAGCTCGGGATGTTCACAGACTGGTCGTGTCGAGCGGGCAGGTGAGTCTAGGCGCGTTTTCGGGGTTCCGGGTGAAAGTATGAAGTGAGATTTCAGTTCAATTCTACGGTTATCATGTCGATTAGATGATGTGTAGGCGCTTGCCCTTCCCTTGTTATGGTGTGATTCTCTGATGGAGATCTTGGGATCCATAGTTGGTAATTCCGATAGCCACAAGCCTTGGGCTTTTAAGTCTTCACCGGCTTGGCGGCAGATGTCTTGTATTGCGGAGGAATAGATGTGGAGGTAGGCTTTCGCCTTATTGTCTTTGTGATAAGGCTCAATCCACTTAAAGTCAGCCGAGTTTAGGTTCTTTAGGGAGGGTAGGGACGATGTTATCCTTAAGACAGTCTTCTGTTCAAGATGATGTATTTGTCTTTGCTAGAAATTTGTTCTAGCTTGAAGAGGCGGGTGGGGTTGGCCCTCGTATTGTCAGCATGTTTTAGTGATTGCTGTCGGGCTGGGCAGGTGCCTGACGCAGGCGACTTAGTTGATCTGGTTCTTGGACTTGGTCTTCTTTGTGTGGCAGTCGCATGTCTTGAAGGGTCTGTATTGCCAACGCCCTGAGTGGGCTTGTGGGGACTCTGAATCGTCAATGGTTGGAGTTGGGGGACCTCTGAATACTTGAGGGTGGAGGTAGACGGAGATGATTGTGAGAAGATGCCTTTGGAGGGTCCTACCTCAAGCACTGCTTGAGCGTCGTCAGATGATTCCATCAGTATGAGACTTGAGTTTAAGGAGACTTCTGTTAAGACCGAGGCCTTGGGTGGGTCCGTGACGCAGTTCGGTCGAATGGGCCCGCGAGCCGGGGGGCCCGCGTCGGTGTGATGGTCGAGCGTCAGCACTCCAAACTCATCCTTTCGTTGTGTCCGTTGATGGGCTGGGACAGAAGATTGGTCGGACATAGCTAATTTTAGGACTTTCTTAGCTGTGGGCGTGTTTGTGCTTGACGATGGTTGTAGCTTGTTCGCGAATATTGTGGCAGATTCGTTAAGATTTTTCAGGTGGGAGGTCTGCGTTGATTTGTGTAGTCGTATGGTTGGTGCAGAGCCTTTTTTCAAACAGGAGGGAGCTACGGCCATGGGCGACACAGAGCCTGCCTCCTGACTTGTTGTATGCATTAGGTCATACTTCAGGTCGATAGCTGTTATATATCCTTCTAAGAAGGTAAGCTTTGACTGAATGTTCGCCAAAATGGCCGTGTTGTCCTTTGAGACGTCGCTTAACGTTTCATACAGCTTGCAGAATGGGGCCATAGCAATGGTTATGGCTGACATGATTGTGGTCAGATCCTTTCTATTGTTGGGGGACTCTTTGTGGGGCGATGAAGGAAGGTCCCATCTTCTTCCCGTCCTCAGTGGTGTGTCTCTAGGTCCTAAGGATGCGGGGTTCGCCAAGGAGTGTCGACGAGTGGGATTGGTGGATCCAAAATCCCGCGTAGACGGTGGTCTTGAAGCTGGTGGTCTCGTTTCGAAGATGGGGTCGTCCCGACAGGAGAAGTGGGGTGCGGTGACTGGGTGACTGAACTTGGGCGAGGGAGGGGTTAAGACGGGCTTTGCCTGCAGGTGGGGGGGCGTTTCTCTGTGAGGCCCTGCTATAGGTTGTAATAGGTCTAGAATGTCCGAAAAGCCCTGAAGTGGCAATCCGGTGGTATTTATTGGATCAGCGTTTGCAGATGCCACCCGCCCCGGGGTGGGTGGTGGTTGGGACCTCACCAGCAGGTCTGAAGAAGTGACCGAAATGTCCACGGACGGGCAGTCAGAGCCCGGATGGGAATCAGTTGGTGCATCCAGTAAGGGTCCAAGGAGGTGAGTACTCAGAGGCGGAGTTGGCCCGACTGAGGATAAATGAGGCTCGGTGGAAGCTGTGATTTTCCTGGATTTGGGCACTGGAGGGATCTCGTCAAAAACTTCCAGGATTTCCGCGTCTGATAGTTCAGAGTCATTGGATAATTTTCTTTTGCCTTGTGTCTTGAAAAAGTTCATCAGAGCATTGGACAAACGCGGGGTGGAGAGGGCAAGTTTTGCGTAGCCCTTTTTCCTTTGTGTTTGCTGTGAAAAGACCTTTTTATTCTGATTGCTAGCTTTATAAGAGCCAGGCGCTGGATTTTGCTGTTTCTTTGTCGGAAGAGATTTGGAGGTTGTAGCTGCAGCCGCCGTGGGCTTAGGTATCAATTTGCTTTTATTCCTATGTGTTAGTCTTTTTGCAGGATGGTTGGTGGAGAGTTTGGAGCTGGAGGTATCCAGTGTGTCAGGGGAGATGTCGGAGTCTAAATCCGGACTCTCCTCGTGGAGGGCAATCACAAGTAAAGGGTCAATATGGGTGAGGGAATGCGTGGGGTCGTATGTCCTGTTTTCCGGAGCTCCCGTTGGGTCTAGAGGGGGCGCTGTGGTCACTGGCATCAGAGATGGCGTAGACATACTGGGTGACAGGTGTAGGGTAGTCTCTTCGGCGTCCTTAGGTGTAGTTAGGTTCCGTGAGTGAGTAACGTCACCCGTGCCAGGTGAGCCCGGTTGGGCTTCCTGAGCCAGGTGGATCTGGGCCGTGGTGGTCCGAAGGAACGGGCTCTTCCGCCGGTTGCAGGGGTTCTCCAAGTCAGGAGAATTAATGGTCCGCAGTGAAGAATTCGCCGCTTCTGCAGCGGGCAGGGCTGGTGCCCGTCTGCCCGTATCATCACGGGAATCATGGGTACTGGGTGCTTCAAAGGTGGCCGCTGGCTTTAGGGTGACAGCCGAAGATGTCGAGCAGCGGGCATCGTGCACCGTCAGCGATGTGGCCACCCTCAGACCCCCTGGCGGATGCCCTCCGGCTCCCGCACAGCCTGGGTCACTCGCCGAAGCGGTGGGAGGGCGGCCATCATCGGTTGGTGCTGACGGGCCTTGTCGTTGGTCTTGGAGAAGACCATCAGTTAAGACTGAGGAAACCTTGTGGTTGAAAACTAGAGGCTGACTCGGGGGAAGTAGGGTCCTTTTCACGTGGCTCCTTAATAAGCGTTGATCTGGATCTTCCTCCATCTCAGATAAAGGATGCTGGAAAGGGACAGCAGGGGGGAGGGGGGGAAGGAGAAAGGGAAAAAGGAAAAAGGGAAAGGGAAAAAGGAAGGGGAAAGGGAAAAAGGAACGGAGAACGGGACGAAGGGCAGGCACAGGACCGGGGAGGGACGAATGGGAAGGGAAGGAACAGGTAGGTTAGGGTGGGGTGGGATGAGGAGCGGGAAGATAAGGTGTCAGTGACAGCAGATATCAAGATCGGGCGACTGAGCAAGACCAAGGGGGCTCAGAGCTCGCTTTTAAGCTCCACACTCGCTACGGTATACTGTTTCTGTTGAGCGCAGCTCAGTTCAGTTCAGATTAGGTTCAGATAAAAGGCGAGCCCCGGTAGGGGGGTAGGTGGCAGGGCAGGACAAAGAGAGAGTAACCGCTGGGCGGTAAGGGCACTGAACGCCTACCTCTGTGTCCTCTGAATAAAATCAATTGAGCAGCCACTTGCCGTAAATAGAGCAAACACGATGAGTTTGCTCGCAATCTGCTGGGGACTCAAAGGCTAATATACCTACAGTCACCCCAAACGAGAGTCAGAACTCAAAAGCGTTAGAATAAATAACGTATTGCAGAATTTTTTCGAAATGTTACAAACGTTTCCTTAAAAAAAGGGCATAGTAGCTCAAAGGTAAGAATAGCCAGCAGTCACCCCCAGCAATGAAGAAACTTCGTCATACAGAACTGGCAGAGGCTGAAAAGAAAGTTTTACCTAGAAATAGTCAGCCGGCGCTTCATCATTAAAAGAGCAGATTTTGGTCACCTTGCTGGGTGTCGATACCCAGCAGAGTTGATGTCATGAAGCTGAGGAACTGACACGAGGGACGAGGGACAGCAGGGTGGTAGCCTGCGGGCTTGACTCTTCTCCCCTCTCCCTTTTCACTCACGCTTCGCTCAGTGCAGAGCTCAGAGGGCTTGCAGGACCTGCAAGGAAAGGACCTAGCAGCGTCAATGAACCGTCACTGAGTCGTCAAGCCGCACCAGTAGTATGCCGTATGGCCGCTTCCGACAACTCTTCCGTAACCGTAATGGCAATGGTTTTTGCCAGCATACATAGTAGCCTCATAGTAGACATTTACTTTACCAAGTGGATGGAAAAGACATTTTGTGTGGAGTTGAACAGAACTTTGTTGAATAAAAACTTTTTCAAGGATATTCCTGAATTGATCCAGGGAAAGGGAGCCCAACCCTGGTCACTAGGAGTACTTTATAAAAACTATAGGTTTGGACTTTTGGACTGTTTTGTTGAATTAAAGACAGCCCAATATTCCTTATACACTTTTGTTGTATGCATTTGTGTGAGGGCCAGAGACTTTAGGACACTAGGGGCCTCATTACGACCCAGGCGGTAAGTTACCGCCTGGGTCGTACCCTTACCACCATGGTGTAAACTATGTTTACACCATGGTGGATGGCGGATTTACTGCCCCATTCCAAGGTGAGTGGGGCGGTAAATCCCCATGTCCCATTTTACCCTTCCCCATTCCCATTTTTGCCCCATGGGGCATAATGGGAGTGGGGAAGGCGCCAATTACGCCACCGTAAATTATGGTGCCGTAATTAGCACCATGGTCCCTTAGCGCCATGGATTTTAACGCCTGCAAAAAGCAGGCGTTAAACTCACCATGGCGCAAAGGGACCTCGGAATCAGGCGTTAAGGGTCAGCGCCATTTACGGCGCTGTTAACCCCTTAACGCCTGATTCGTAATGAGGCCCTAGGTCATCTTTCTTTAGTTTTAGTTTGCTAGGTAGGGATATTCGCGCTAGGATAGTGTGAGAAATCTGAGGTCGTTCTGACATTTAACCCGCTTAAGACCCCCCTAAGGTAATAAAGAGAAGGGGAAGATTGCTAGATTCTGACCCCAGGGATGAGTATGAGAAGGGGTACTACTGGGATGGAGGGAACTTGAAGAACGGTAGTGGGATGCCCAAGGGTAAGACATGGTACCCCCCTTCCTAATCCTGATCTATCCTACATCCCCTATACTGTCATATGATATTGTCACGCATTTCCTGCCCTACCCCAAGACCTTCTGTCAAACACTCACACTCAGAGGAAAGGGAATGAAAAAACCCCAGGGCAGCAAAACCCTTTCTCTAACTACAACACTGACTAATCCTTCCACCCTTTAATCTTAGAAAGTACTACTGTGACCCAAACTTTTCCTTCCCTGTTAACCTCATTTATTGAGGTTACGAGAGTGAAAGAACTAGGACAACCTTCCTGTTATAAGGCACACCATCTTAATTTCCCCAAGTACTATCTAAATACTGTGATGAAGAAGAGGAGGTCAAGAGGAGTACAAACTTCCTATGAGAAACACCATTATAGTACTGCAAAGAAGAAGATGCAGATCAAGGCACATCAACCTCTTCATTTTCTATGTCCCACTAACGAGGCTAGGCGAGGTCAGGCAATTGACATTAACCATGCACACCTGCAGCCTGTGAGGTATTCAGGACAGTATAAAAAGCACCCAAGCACTCAGTAGTTAGAACAAGTTAGGAGGAGAGCTGTGAAGCCGTGGCTACCCAGGACCAGATGGGGAAATCCTAGACACCAAGACAATGAGGGTTTGCATGAGGGTGTGCCCCATAACAGCGAGGTCACACGCCTGCCCCTCAAGTTGCGAGAAAAGGTCTGGAAAAGGGAGCTGGGAAGCGTACTAATCCCTTTTTATGTGAATGCCAATGGCTTATTCACCGGGGCCGACTCTGCGACCCAGGAGTGTCTGATGGGTGGGTGGGAAGACCATGATCGTAGACTACAAGGACGCTGTTAGAAAAAGACAAGGAAACACAACCGGAGAGACAAGCGATGTGAAAGCTCAGTGTGTTTGTGCAAGATTCAATCTTATCGCTGAACCACGTTGTCGCGTGCAGGAGTAGACATTGTCGAAAGACTCTGTAGCTGAATAGGAAGCTCTTGTGAATAAAGGTAGCTGTACGCTGCTTTGAAAACCAAGGAAAATAGAGATCCTAAAAGGGGGTCCTGTGCGAAAACCAAAGTGGGAGCAAAATTCCAGAAAGGAAAGAAAAAAGAGACTTTCCACTAAACCGAGAGCGTTGAGAAGCTTTGGGGTGGACCCCAGGCAGGAGGTTGATCCAGGAGGGCCACAGAGACCCCACAAAGACTTTCCACTAAACCAATGCTGAGAAGCATTGGGGTGGCCCCAAGGCAGGAGTTTGATCCAGGAGAGCCGCAGAGACCCCACACAGACTTTCCACTAAACCAAGAATGTTGTGAAGGATTGGGTGGCCCCCAGGTAGGAGACTGGTCCAGGAGGGCCACAGAGACACCACAGGGAGAATAGGCGAGCCCAAACAAAGTAAGACACTTGGCTGCGCAACCTGTAGTGGGTAGACCATGCGGACTGACAACTGCGATATGACCAGGGGAACCTTATCTGGGAAAGAGAGCTTCATGAAATACAGAGGCTACAAACCAAAACAAATTGGTTTAGAGTGGGGAAGGGAGTCCTGCCAGGAACCAAGTGAAGAGTACAATTTTTCTAGTAGAACTTTTTTAAATTGAACTTTGGTACTTAAAAGGAGGCAACATTGTTCCAGTTGAGCATTTGTGAATTGGAGAACAATCAAGAGGGTCTGGTTCGGGGCAAGGTAAGTCTGAGAGACCCGTTGCAGAGGTAGATCCTGACAAGAAAAAGGTACTGTAAACATTTGTCAAGCCAATCTGAGTTGCCAAGTAAATCCTGAGAACCTGTGTAATTTTCTAAAGCTGAGTGCCTTGAACTTGGCGAAGGGAGCTGCAGAGGAGCTCCATTGTCATGCTTACTTTACTTTGAACATTACTTGAGTGTCGTGAAAGTGGGGAAGGGAGCTACGGAAGAACTCCATTGTCACATTAACTTTAAACACTAATGAGTTGACCAAATCTCATGCATCCTGTTTTCCTATATGAGTGAGAGCAAGCATAAGTTTTGACACAGGCAGTACTTTGTTTTGGACAAACAGACTTAGACTTCCCTTAGTTTGTGTTCCTTTAGGGAACATTCCCATTTTAGAATTAGGGCAAGTTAGGTGTTATACCACCCTGACCATTGAGAATAAAGGTTTTCAAACTACGTTCTACTTTTCTCTGTCATCTCTTCATATTATGCCTGCCTCATATATGGTGTTGGTAGTGGGATGCAGCTCAACAGAAACAGGTTACGGGACCATAAAATATGAAAGGTTAAGTGCAAGAGCCTCAGATCCCTCGGTGGCCACCACAGGGTCTATTGAGCTTGACATTTTCACTAGTAGGGACAAAGTGATCCCTCCTAGAGAAAGAAAATGAATCCCCACAGATTTAGTGGTGATAGCACCTAAGTAAGGATTGGCCATGAAATTTGGGATCAACATTTTGACCAGAGTTATAGACCCAATCTTCTGAGAGGATTTAAAAAATACTAGTAATAAATCATGGAAAGAATACGTTTTGAAATTTTCAAGGTCATAAGATCACTCAAGGGGTGCTGGAAAGGGCTATAATCCATAGAATCCAGGTGGAAAGAGTTGAGGGAACTCAAAGGTTTTGGAAAACCTTGAGGGCCCATGATGACTCTGTTGGTTCAAGATCTCAGAGAGATGGAAAGGGACCAGAGGATAGAAAAACGGAAGGAGAAGCAAAACATTTTTCCTGAATGGTTGAATAATCAAAAGTGGGATTCAGGAAAAAATGTTAACCCTGTCCATACAAAGAATCAATCTTTAGGTCTACATTTTAGGGTGTTGGGTCCTCACGTTAGTCTTCCCATTAGGAATCCCCTGCCAGGACCTTCTCTACTGAAATATTCAATTTCAACAAGACTTAATCGGACAAAAACTCCTTTTCAACACAAAATTGAATTTCCTGGTGTACTTCCCTAACCGGAATGGTACAAAGTCCTTTCATCGCGGGATATTTTTTCACAGGGTTTTTTACTGTGAATTTTTTAATGAAAAAACCCATCCATTTTTTTTGGGGGGGTTAGAAAAATATATATATGGTATGTGGGTGTTTGGGAATAGATTAAAACTGAATGGGGGTTAGGGTGGACCCCCAAAAAGAAATGTTAAAAAAATTCAATGGGTTTTTTCATTAAGAAATTTGCAGTAAAAAACCCTGCGAAAAAACATCCTGCGATGTAATGACATGGAACCTCCAGGAATGTACCCCTCACACAGATCCCCTGGTTTACTTTTCTGCCAAGTTGCTAGTTCCAAAAAGGTTCACTACCTGATGCTCTTATCGGGTCTCTGCAACATTCATATTTCTCTTAAATATCACATAATTATACTTCCTCAGTAGCATAACTTTGTTGACTTCAATTAGTACTTACACCAATTTCCCCCATAATGACATTCCCTATATGAAGGTTTGTTCAAGCTCTTTCTGTCAACTTTTCTTACAATGTCTCTAGGTTCTTGGCAATGTTTATTTCAGGTTTCCCCCAACTGACAACTTATGTCAGGAGAATTGTACTCATTTTGCCTCTTTGTTTCTCTTACAATGTATTTTGGCTTATGGCAACGCTGGTTCCAGGTTTCCCCCAACTGACATCTCTTATTAGGAGAATTGCACCATGTTTGCCCTCTTCTGTAATGTCTTTCGGCTTATGGCAATGCTGGTTTAAGGTTTCCCCCAACAGACATTGCTTATCAGGTGAATTGTACTATGTTTGCCCTCTTGTTCGCTCTGTAAATCTATTTGGTTGGTATTCAAAATGTTCACTTAATTGTCCATGTGCCTGTCGGAACGCCCAGAGTCACCACTATCCAAGGGCCAACTCACTGGTATCTCCTGATGTCTCCGACTTGTGGTTCACTGCAGCGGCTGAGCCCAGTCTAGGGTATGACATCTGCTGCTTGCAAAACCCCCTTTCAGGTCTTCTGCTGGCTTTGTGGTTCCTCGCTGATACGTTTGCTGCTTTCTGGTTTGACAGCATCGTGGAAGACCGCTCTGCTGTTGCTGGTTCCTTTGCTGCACTTCCCTGGAGCCCGTCAGTCTTCATTGGGTCTCCCATCACTCAGTTGCATCGGGTTGACAAGTGGGAGCCCGGGAGCACCTCTCTTCTTCAGCCGGGTTCACTCTTGCATGTCTGCCTCTCACTGTGGCTCCACTTCCTGCTCAGCGTACTGTGCAGCCTGATCCATCTTCTTCACCTTCTCCCACCTGCAGGTTTTTGGATTTAAATGTCCTCAGTGATGGGTTGAATGAATAACAACTAGACCACACATTACTCTTGGTATTGCTGTTGATCCTCATTGACTCTTTACTCCTGTTCTTCGTCACAGTATTACAATCTTTCTGGGAATTGAGGTCCAAGGTAGTTTCATAGGGATTCAAGTTCTTTTGTTGAACACTTTTGTCTACATAACAATCATCATGAACATTAGATGTCAAATGAGTTTTAGAGCGGTTATGCACATATGAAGAATGAATAAAGTTTTGTTTAACATGTTTAACAGAAGTAGGTTTGACATCTTTACAATTAAAGGGTTCTAAATAATGACAAAAGGCAATTAGAAACATTGGGATTAGAGTTTCTTCTTCACAATCAAGGGAAGAATACTGCATCTCTCCTGTCGGAGCCATCACCTCCCCTGACAGCCGTCTCCTCCCATGTGATCAACCCTCAGACTACCACCCCAGCATCAGGATCAGGTAGCCGCTCTCTTCCCCTGGCCACATGAGAGGAGAATTTAGGCTGGGGATCAGTGATGACTGCAGGATTCATCCCAGTAGCAACATGCAAACTCTGCCAGAAAACCTCAGCCACTCCAGTTCCCCCAGCTTCATTACAACCACTTCCCATTATTAATATCCCCTTCTCAAGAATAGCCATGGACATGGTGGGCCCACTAGAACCATCAAAACGATGTACAAAATATATAATAGTGATCATTGACTATGCTATCTGCTACCCTTAGGCCTTCCATTTACAAAACAGCACTAGTAAACAGATCCGAAAACATATCCTTCCCTTTTTATCTTGAGTTGGGTTCCCTAAGGAAATCCTCACCGACCACGGTACTACTTTGATGTCAATGATCATGGGGGACGTAAAAGAAAAACACTTCACACCTCCATTCATCACCCCCAAATGGCTAACCTGGTAGAGAGGTGTAATCAAACTCTGAAAAGGATTCTCCACAAGTTGGTAGAGACAGATTACAGAAACTGGGATGTTATGATTCCAAGGGCCCTATTTGCAATCAGAAAAACTCCACAAGCGTCTCTAAGCTATTCATCATTCGAATTACTGTATTGGAGAGAGCCTCGAGATATTTTATATATGTTGAAAGAGATCTGGGAAGAAAGGGAAGAAGTCATCCTACCCATTTCCCATACAACACAAAAGTTAAAATCCCATACGGAGGGAGTAAGGGAAATTATCAAACACCATCTCAGTAAGGCACAGGAACGTCAGTAAACCTACATGATAGACAAGTTGTAGATAGGTCTTTTTCTGTTGGGTAGTCTGTCCTCGTTCCTCTTTGCACCTCAGAGAATAAAATTATATCAAACGTGTACAGGACTCACAAAGTCCTGGAGAAGGAATGTACATTAAACTATCTAGTTCCTCAACCAGACAAACGGCAGAAAACCCGGGTGCATCATATCAGCCTGCTGAAAGAGTCGAAGGTCGATCCTGTGAAGGAGACTATGGTGACCATGGACACCGTCCTTACAGACCCTGAGCTCGACCAACAGCTAATCTCTACCCATCTACCACTTTCCCAATAGGAAGACCTCCACGATCTGTTAGACCAATGTCCAGTGGTTTTTTCAGAATACCCTGGCAGAGTGAAAGATTTCCGGCATTATATCAGAACTCCGGCCAGATAAATGGTAAACCTAAACCCATAAATCATCCAGAGGCAAGGAGGAAAATTATTGAGACCGAACTCCAGAAGATGCTCAAGACTAATATCACTGAGCCCTCGGAGTCCTTGGCTGTCCCCCATTGTCCTAGTAGCCAAACCAGACAAGTACTGGAGATTTTGCATAGACTTTAGAAAACTGAATTCCATCTCTACCTTTGACAATGACCCTATTCCCTGAATTGACAAACTCATCTAGAATCTAGGGTCGTCAAAGTATATCTCCACGCAGGACTTAACCAAAGGCTATTGGCAGGTGCCTCATAACCCGATTTATAGGTTAAAAACACTGTTTTAACCTCATAAAGAAAAGGTTAAAAAAAGAAAGAGTCCTTATTGGCATGAGGTAAAAGCAGGCAGACAACATAGTGCACATATCAAATAATGCAACACATAATGAAATGACATTACATACAGGGATGACCAGGAAAAAACGAACAGATTCCCAGTTATTTCAGTAAGGGCCTCCATGATGGCCTTCCAGTCAGTATGGGCCCAACGCCTCACAGGACCAAAACATGTGGACATGGTCTGCTTCCGGGGATTTACATCTCGGACAAGTAAAATCCTGACTATGCACAAATCTACCCACTTTGTACGGAGTGTGGAATAGGTGATTCAGGAGCTTGTATTGCATGCATCGCAATCGAGCATTTAAGGATACCTTACGTTTATGCATGCACATCCTACCCCACATGGCATCGGTAATAGTCAAACTTAGCTCGTTATTCCATGCCTCCTGCATTGACAGAGAAGCGTCGCCCCATTTTTCAAGTAGCATCCTCATAAGGACTCTTTCAATTCAAAGTATTACCTTTTGGCTTGCACAGTGCTCCTGCCACATTCCAAGAGCTGATGGACAAAATCCCAAATCCCTTTTCTAGCTACTCCTGAACTTATTCAGATAACATTATTATCCATAGCAAGACCTGGCCCAAACACTTGCACTATCTTTATTTGATCGCAAGAGCCCTCTGAAGAGCCAGGTTAACAGCCAACCCAAAGAAATGTCACCTGGCCCAGTCAGCTATAAAGTATCTGGGTTATTTTGTGGGAAACTGGCTCATTAAACCTAGACAGAAAAGGTCAAAGGAGTACAAGCAACACCTGTACCAAACACCACAGGGAACGTCATGCTTTCCTTGGATTCACTGGCTACTATAGAAGGCTTATACCAAACTATTCCACCTTGGCTGCCAATCTTACTGGCAAGCTCAAGAATTCCAATCCACAAAAGCTTGTCTGTGGGAGTAGAGGCCAACAAGGTTTTGAAGGACTCAAACCAATCTTTTGTCACAAGCCTGTCTTAAAATGCCTGATTTCAATTGTAAATTCATTCTGCAGACAGATGCTTTTAAAGTCGAAATTGGAGCCACACTGTCACAAGAATATGATCGCTTGAAACATCCAGTCCTATACATTTCCCAGAGAACAGGCATACGCGACAGTGGAACTTGAAGCCATTCCCATTATATGGGCAATCCTGAACTTACGATACTACCTTAACGGAAGGTAATTCCGGCGTATGACTGACCATTCTCCCATTAACCTGGGTCAGTCTGAGAAAAGATTCTAACGCCCGAGTAATGAGATGCTTTTTAGATCTACAACCATTTTGTTTCTCCGTTGAACATCGAAAGGGGAAAGAACAAGGCAATGTGGATTTAAGTCATTTCCCACTTCTGAATCAAGGAGGGAGTCTCTCATTTAATGGGAGAGGTATGTAACAAATTTGGACAATTAATCCCTTCCCCCCACAGGGACGCCACCCCCTTTGAGGCGATGAAGGTGAGCCTGCTATGAAAAACCCTCATTAAGGGTCTGGTCAAGTGGGAGCTCACTGGGAATGGCTCCCCTCTTGGGGACAAGGACTCCCCGCCCAAACCACCTTGCCTGCGTGTATGAAAAATTGAAAGACTTATAAATCTCCTGCAACCACGGTTTGTTACAAAGATCCTTTTTTACCTTTCTTGACTGCACTTGAATGCCATGGTCAATAAAGATGGACACAGTTGAAATTGTTTCTGTGACATGCGCAGCCAGTGGAAGCAAGGAGGGTGGGCAAAATACTACCTATGGGTCGGTGTTCTATCTCACCTAGAAGCTCAGGCCAGAACAAGAGCAAAGACTGAAAGACACCCGTCTCGTCAGTTGGTGCAACCAAGCAGGACCAGTGGTGGCCCGGGAGGATGGTAACAGACGTCGAGACCAATCTGTATGAGGGACCGCAGATCCCCAAGCTCTGTGCATGTTGGACTGTAACTACAGAGATACCTTGCCACAGGAAAACCTGGGATACCTGACGGAACACATACCACTACAAGGTACGAACATTGCGAATAATATCTGGGGAAGAGATCCATGTCTGAGAAAGCCAAGCGTGCAAACATCCAATGAAAGGGGGAGTGAGAGTGATAGAAACAATGTGACAAATTGCTGGAAAAGCTATTCAGGTTACGGGAGCCTGAGAAAACCAAGCGTAAAAAATCTATGAAAGGGAGACTGGGAAAATGACTAATACAGTGAGTAATGGCTGGAAAACGCTATTCAAGTTACGGGAGCCTGAGAAACTAGAGTATACAACGAACACCTGAAAGGGGGAAGAAGGAGATATGAATAACTGAATTATGGCTAAGAACTCCAAAAACATTGCAAAACTTTGAACAACCAGGGAGGACCACCATCCTATCCAAAATAACTTGTGTGAAAGACAAAAGGCTGTGTGAGGACTACAGGACTTTGGGGGGTCCCAGCTCCTCAAAGAGGAAAGGACAGGCACTTTTTTGTGTTTGTGTGTTCTCAAGCAAGCCTGGAGGAATGGAATTGTTCACATCAAGAAATTTATTTTATTAAAAGGAGAGACTGCAAAACCTAATTGGGTATCAAGGCTGGAAATAATATCCTGCTAGGGAAAAGGAACTGTCGGGAGACTGAAAACAAGTCAAGTATACACTGGTCGAGGCAGAAGAATTGCTGAGGCTAGTGTACAAAGCCTCCGCTTTTCCTTCTTTAAGTTATTTTTTTTATATGGTGGTAGGGCCTTTTGGCTGGATGGGATTTGGACTAAGGAGCTTAAATTTGGACTTCAGCATCCACCCTTAGATTTTGTTTTCTTAGGTAAAAAATGTCCCTCATAGAATAGGTTAAGTTAGGTGTTTGATTCCTTTTCCTTTTAAATAAAGCCTCGAAACATGACTCCCAATCATCTGAGTCCTTGTTCTGGTTCACCACAATGCATACATCCTACATTTGTCTTCTTTCACAAAAACCTTGCTCACCACTTCCCTGACTCCAGAGGTTAATAAAAGCAGTACCATTACATTGGATAACAATAAACACTGAATACTGCAGTGCTTAAAAGTGGAATGAATTCAGAATTAAGTGCAAAGTAAAACAATAACCATCATCCAGACTCCTTCCAGCATGTCTGACTGCTATGCAGTGCTAGGTAAATAAACAACACTATTTAGTTTTAATCTCTAGACAATAAAATTGTAGTCTTTTTATTGTATAGTAAAATAATGGTAACTGTACCATCTTTTATTATGTCACATGTTATTTCCAGAATATCAAGCTGCCAAAATGAAACAGTTATTTTCCAATGGTTCGGCTGTCTCATTTTTCTTTCAACCACTCGAAGTTGAAATGAGGATCTTTCAACCACAAATGCAAAGCACTTTTGCTTGGTCCGTTGAGTATTCTGGATTCATTTTTTTACTAGGGTTAGCCTTTATTTGTGGCAACCCTCCAAATATACCTTCAGCCCAATGCCTTTACCTAGGAAATTGTTTGTTTGCTTCGCTCTGAGATTTTTGAGACATGAATGAGTGCAATCTGGGTATATTTATTAAAGGAGATTGTCACCCCTCTTCCAGTCCATAATCAGACCCTCCAGGATATTGTGACAGGAAATGTAAAATGTTGTGGTATAAATGCCAAAAAAATAGTTTATATTGCAGAATTTTTGTGGCACATGTTTTGACTGGAGGGTGTGAGATTGAAACATTGCAGGAAAGAGGCAGTATACGAGGCAACATTGTACATCTTCTGCCACAATACCCCAGAGGGTCTACAAAATACAAAGACTCTTCCAATAGACCTAGTTGTCACAATAAGGCTCTCATCTAACAGGATTACAGAGCTGAAAAGATGCACCAAAGGCAGACAGTAGTTAAGGGGGGGCCCTTTTTCCAATGTAACATTTTTGACATGTGGGAACACCCCATGGTTGTCCTTATTCCCGCCCCCTTTTGATATGGGTTTGATTTCTTTTTGATATGGAATTTGATATCAATACATTTTTTATATCAAAATGTTTCAATATCAAATTTGATATCAGTTTTATCTAACAGCTATATAAAGTGTGTTTGTGTAGTTTGATATGGTTTGATATAAAGTTTATATCAAAATGATATAAAGTATATATCAAAATGTTTTTAATATGGGAGAGCACTTGTGGGATATTGCTTGGTCGAGGGCAGAGTGAGTTATGAGGAGTTAGATCGAGAGTGTGCGGTTTTGGTGATGCTTTGAAGACCCGGAAATTGCGTTGTGTCCTTGATCTTATGATGTCATGATGTTATATAAAGCTGGCCTTTGATAAGCCTTTGAATAATTTTATATAAACTTTATGTCTATTTATCAAAAAAATGTGCTATCAAAAAATATGGTTTAATATCAAAAAGATTTGATATACAAAAAATGTTGTATAAAATGTTACACAATTTGATATCAAACATTTATTTTTTATATGTGAAACATTTTTGATATCGGATTTGTACATCAAAGTGTAAAGTTTTGGATATCAATTGTTTTATGTCAACATTTCTAAAAAACCTTGATATCAAATAAAAACATTTTTTTAAAGGTTTTGAAAAAATATTTTTGATATAAAAATGTTAAAACAATTTGATATAAAAAAAAGTGATATCAGAATTAAAAACAATTTCTATATACAAATGTTAACAAAATTGTATATCCATTTTTTTGGGGCTATCAAAATAATTTATTTTTTATATCAACATTTAAAAACAAAAAAATGTGATATAAAAAAATGTTGATATCAAAATGAGATCTGAATTTTTACATACTTTTTAAAAAAAAATGCATATCAAACTGACATTATTTATATAAACATTCACAAATTTGATATAACAAAATTATATTGGAGGATACGCAAGCCTTGTGAACATATTATTCCAAAAGCTTAACTATGCTTTTTTTTTAAACAGCTGAGTTACAGGGTCTGTGAATATATAGTTTATAATATAGAACAAAATGAAAAGTGACAATCTAATTCCAGGGTTACAAAAAATAAAACACAGGCAAATGCATGCAATATACTGGGACACTGGATTCTACCATTCTCCCTGTTGTACGGAAAGCAGTGTTGCAACAACATAGCCGCAGCTTGCCTTTATGAAAATGCTTCGACAGGGCCGAGAATTCACAGATGACGACACACACATGAGGCTATGACTCAACTATTTTGGTTTCTCTGTTTATTACAACTGATATGAAGCCACATGAGAATGATCCAACCTTGCAATGAAACCCAGAGGCTATTGTAATCACGCGCTGCCATGTGCCTGGTGTGACTAAACTGTATTTGAATGGCCCCATTCATTTAAAAGGAAGCGTAACACCAAGGCGCCTGGAATCTTCATCCGGCATGTGACTGCTGTGCCTCAAAGACCATGTGAATGACCCATTGTATTCTAAACACCCCATGACTTTTCAAAGGACACCAGCCGGCAGCCTGCACGGGGAATAGGCCAGATGGGGGTGTTCTGCTGAGGGGTGGAGGGTGGCTGTTGGATGCCTTTAAAACTGATGCTTTGTAAGCCTGCCAGAACATTGCTGCTGATTTCATGACATTTGCAAGCCCCGGCTGGAATTGAAGACCCCAGGACATCTAAAGTCCGGTGATGAAAGAGGAATTCTACTTTTAAAAAGTGAGTTGATTCTATGTATTTACTGCAAGCTTGTAAATAAACAGCAGTGTTTTAAAATTGTACAATATTTTAAACAAGATGTAAAAACTATTTTTTTTTAACTTGTTTATTTTAAATCAAGGCAGGTTGATAATTACAAAACATTGTCAGCAACAATCATTCAGGTATGTTGATCCCCAGTCCTTTTTTCCCCCCAATCTCCTCCCCCCTCCCATCTTCCCCTCGGTCCTCGGAGGTGGATTCCTCCCTCCTAGATCGCCTATTTTGCGCCTCAAAGTCTACGTGTCTCCCTCAGGGATCACTTGGTCTTTCAGGATCCATCGAGCCCTGGTGGGTTTGTAGGTCAGAGCGGGGAAGCGCTGGTCGTATTCCAGTACTGGGGCCCAAATATCCTGGAATCGGTGGAGAGTTTCCGCCTGCGCTGCCGTCACCTTCTCCGCAATCAGAATATCCCAAAGCTTAGTCCACCATTGGGGAATGCGAGGGCCTTCCGGGGACTTCCAGGAGCGGGCCAGCACCGTTTTCCCTGCTAGCAGACAGTGTGTGAGTAGTTTCGGTCTGGTCCCGGAGTGTGGGTGGATCGCGGGAATCGGGGCTCCTAGCAAGACTGGCTCCGGTTCCAGCGGGATCACCGTTCCGATGATTTGCGCAATGGTTCCCAAACATGTCTTCCAGAATTGCTGAATCTTTGGGCAAGCCCACCACATATGAAAGAAGAGCCTGGGCGGCCACATCCTCTCCAGCAGGAATGGTCTAATTGTGGATTTATGTGGTGGAGTCTAAGGGGCGGGTAATACCACCGTAACATGATCTTATATGCGCATTCCCTATTGGTGATGCAGGTGGATGAGGCGTGAGTTCTGGTCCAAATGTCTACCCAGGTTTGGTCGTCTATTGGGTGACCCAGATCTGCCTCCCACTGGGCCATGCAGCGAGTTCTTGGGATCAGGAAGTCACCTAAGAAGCGCCTATACAGAGTGGATACTTTCCCACGAGCTGGAAGATCTCCAAGTGTGAGTTCCAGGGCGGTGGGAGGGCGTGTCGCTGCTTGCAGAGTTTGAGGGTGCGAGCACCAGTGGCGCAGTTGGATGTAGGTGAATCTGTCCCTTTCCTGGAGTTGGAACTTTTCCTTACATTGCTCAAATGTGAGGGGCCTCTCTCCCGTATATAGCTGGCCTATAGTCTCTAACCCGCCATTTATCCAGTTCTGAAAGTTGCAGGGGTGTGCTCCATGTGAGAATGCCGGATTATGGAAGACCAGGGATCATGGGCTCAGGCCTCTTGGCACTCCCTTACCCTTCAGCACCAAGTCCCAGGAGCTTAGGGTATGTTTGGTTGATAGGAGGAGGTCTCCCCAGTGTGCTCTGAGGGGGGGTGGGATGTGTGGCAAAAATCACAGGGGTAGGGGCACTTGCGATTGTTCCAGTTCTACCCATCTAGGGCGATTTGTAGTAATTTGCCATGCCTGGACCTGTGCTAGTTGAGCCACCACTCTGTATGCCCGTAGGTCTGGGACCCCCAACCCTCCCAGTCTGGAGCCCCCTAGTAAGGTTCTGAGGGGGATTCTCGCTCTCTTACCTTTCCAGATAAATTTCAACATCTTTCTCTGGATATCACGAAGAGTTGGTGCGGGAATCGCTACTGGGAGGGAGGCGCAGGCGTACAGGAACCTTGGAAGGAGGTTCATCTTGCAGGCTGTAAG
Source organism: Ambystoma mexicanum (assembly GCF_040938575.1). Classification (NCBI taxonomy): domain Eukaryota; kingdom Metazoa; phylum Chordata; class Amphibia; order Caudata; family Ambystomatidae; genus Ambystoma; species Ambystoma mexicanum. The sequence goes on along the minus strand of NC_090922.1, from coordinate 572,462,619 downwards.
GCGCCCCAGCAGTGAAATCTCTTGGGTCGCCCAACATTTCAGGTCTCCTTCCAGTACTTTGAACAACCGGGGGAAGTTAGTTTTATATGTGTCTTTTGGGTCAGCTGGGATGTAGACCCCTAAGTAGGGCATAGCTCTTTTTTCCCATGTTATCGGGCACATCCTGGCCAGTGGTTCAAGCTCTGCCGGGGTGAGGCCGATGCCTAGGGCCGATGATTTATCAAAGTTTACTGTAAAGCCTGAGACCTCACCATTGCTGGCTATTTCTTGTAGCGCATGTTTCAGGGATGACTGGGCCTCCGAGATCGTGAGCAGTACGTCGTCCGCACATAGGGCGATTTTGTGTTGCATGGGGCCACTCTGTGGGCCTTTGATCTGGTTGTTTCGCCTGATTCTCTGAGCAAAGGGCTCCATGGTGAGTGCAAAGAGCAGAGGTGATAGTGGGCAGCCCTGTCTGGTTCCGCAGGACAGGGGGATCGGAGCCGAGCTGTGCCTGTTGATTCTCAGGAAGGTTCTTGGTCTGCTATAATTAGCTAGAATCATCGTTTGAAATGCTATCCCGAAGCCGAAGGCCCCCAGGATCTGTTTCATGAATGCCCAATCCACCCTATCAAATGCCTTGGCCGCATCCAGTGCCATTAAGACTAGTTTCGGGGAGTTCCGGGAGGCAGGGTCTACCAGGTTCAAGGCTCTCCGAATGTTGTCTCCTGTCGTGCGGTGTAAAATGAAGCCGGCCTGATTGGGGCGGATAATCTCTGGTAGGACGCGACTCAGGTGATTCGCCAAAATTTTGGAGTATATGTTTGCGTCAATGTTCAAAAGTGCAATCGGCCGCTAGGAGGTCAGGTTTCTCGGATCTTTTCCTGGTTTGGGCAAGAGGATGGTGGTTGATTCCTGCATCGATGGGGTTCCTGATCCCGTTTCCCTAAAGGAGTTGAACAAAGTTACCAGGGGGGGAATCAGCTGGGATCTGAATCATTTATAGAATCTGGTTGAAAAGCCGTCCGGGCCTGGGGCCCGTGTTTTAAGTGAATTAATGGCCTCCTCAACCTCTTCCTCAGTAATGGGCTTCTCCAATTCGCTCTTCATCGTGTCAGGGAGACGGGTCAATGCTGCCTTCTGCAGGTATTCCATCTGTTGCGGTAGGTTCCGTGGGGTTGCCGTCATGATTTGGGTCAGATGGTTTGTTACCAATCGTTGCTTTTCGGGTTCTGAATATAGTATGACCCCATTGGGATCTCGCAGGCCGGTGATCGTATTAATGCGCCTCTGCTTGGCCAATTTGGCCACCAGGAATCTGTTCGCCTTGTTGTTCTTTGCGTAGTATGACTGTTTGGCTTTCCCCATCAGCAGTGCGGTTTGTTCTGCATAGTGGGCTTCTAGTTTCTTCCTCACCATGCGTATGATTCGCTGCATCTTAGGGGACCAATCCTTTTCCCTGAGGATTGCCTCATCTTCCTTCAGCTCATCTTCCAGAGCTATCCGAGTCTGTCGCCTATCCCGGTGATAGGCCGCTCCCTGGGCGATCAGGGTGCCTCTAATCACTGCCTTCATGGCCTCCCAGTTATTCGCCAGTGAGGTGTCTGAGGCTGGATTTTCGTCAAAGAAATTTCTTATCCCCTGTGCGATCTTGTCTCTTGTAGCCATATCATTCAGGATCGGGTCGTATAAGGACCATTTACGTAGATTATCGAGTTTGGGGATCTGGGCCCGGAGTTCCAGGATCACTGGCGTGATCAGATATGACTCTTGTGCCGATGGATAGCTCCTTGATGAAAGCCAGGTTTGCGGGGAGGTCAAGAAAAGGTCGATCCTCGAAAAGGTTTGGTGAACGAATGAGTAAAAGGAGTAGTCTATTTCGGTGGGGTGAAGCACCCGCCATGTGTCTACTATCTCTAAGGACCTGAACAGCTGGAGGAGGCTTAGTGTTTGGGCAAAATCGCTTGGAGTCGGGGGTGCGATCTGTCCTTGGTGGGGTCAGGGACCCCGTTGAAATCCCCTCCGATTATCGTTTGGCCCTCTACGAAACGGGCGAGAGACGAGCCCAGGGTGTCATAAAAGTGCGATTGACCAGAGTTAGGGGCGTACACCGAGATAAAGGTATATAGGTTTCCTAGTAGGAGGCATTTGACAGCTATATATCGGCCTTCCGGGCATGTTTTCATTTCCAGAACCTGCGGGTTCAAGTCTTTTCTGAAAAGGATCGCAGTGCCTCCCTTTTTGCTTGCTCCAGAGGCGAAAAATTGAAGCGGAAATAGCCGAGAGCGAAGCCGAGTAACATCCGCCGGCAGCAGATGAGTTTCTTGGAGCATGGCTCCCGCAGCATCTTCGTCCTGGAGTTTTAGTAGAATTGCTTTTCGCTTGTTAGGAGAGTTCAATCCATTAACATTTAGGGAGAGAAGCCTCAGGATTTGGTGGTCTGATGTCCTTTCTTTCTCTATTACTTGGGTTGGGGGGGAGCCGGGAGCTGGTGATTCAACTGCCATTTCCACTGTGAGTCTTTAGAGTATCATCCTGCGCTTGAGGTTTTAACGCGGGACACCAACAGGGGGCCGCAACTTTAACTGACGGGTGGGCCGGCATTGTGAGTACGGACACACCCTTGGCCAACAGGGCCAACTGTCCCATCGAGTATTGTGTACTGTGGGTTTCCAAGGAACCAAAGGTGGAAAGTATCCTTGGAATGGGTATGAACCATGGGTATGGCCCGCCGCCTCCGTCTTCGAGGCTTATCAGTTTAGGAGTGAGGTGGTGGTTCCAAATTTAGGTGAGGCCAAGTGAGTGTGGGCTAGGATGATGTTAGTATCTGGGGATGCAGGGGCGCCTCTGATCATCTCCTCCTATTGTTCCGCTGTGTTGTCGACCATGACGATCGTCTAGGCTTTGGGGAGGGGAGTGGTTCAGGGTCCCCAGCCCCCTCCGGGTTCGGCGTGGAGGACTCTCGGGGCGAGGTCGGGTGCATGATTTTCTTTGCGTCCTCCAGGTGGCTAATCCGGTGTAGGGTGCCTTTGTATGTGAACTGCAGAACCATCTGTAGTGGACCTGCTGGTCCTGGAGGAAAAGTGCCAGGGGTCGGAGTGCTCTCCTTTTCTGTAGGGTGAGTAGTGAGAGGTCCTGGTAAATCTGAAGTGGAGTGCCCTGGAAGGTGATATCCTCCCCTTGGCGGCTGATCGCTGAAATTGCCTCTTTGGTCGTGAATAAGTTGACCCTGGTAATACCATCTGGGGGGGATCTGAGTCCACCCCCGGCGCGGGCGTAGCCTGTGGTCCGGTCTAGCAAGAGCTGAGATTTATCCAGGTCCGGGAGTAAGGCCTCGAAGAAGCTCCCCACGTAGTCCGTCAGCTTGTTGTCGGGGACGGAGGTTGGGACCCCCCGAATGTGGAGGTTGTTGCGACGTGCCCTGTTTTCAAGGTCCTCGTGTTTAAACTCCAGGATCTCGCATTTGTGTTGCAGGGTATTAATGGATCTCTGCATTTCCCCTAGAGTGGTAGTGTGATCCCGAGTCTGGTCTTCGACTTCTCCGAGTCTCTGTTCGACCTCCGTAACCCTCTGGTCTGTCTGCTCCACTTTGGTGGTAAGTTCTGAAAGGCACGAGCGGAACTCTGACTTAATGTCCGCCATGAAGGCTATTAGGTCCCCTTTAGTAGCGAGGGCTCCCCTGTCCTCTTGTGGTTTCTGTGGGGTCAGTTTAGGAGGATCTTGCTTCTTATTTGTATCCGGTGCGGCGAACATGGTGGATATATCCGTGCACTTGCTAGCTTTTGATTGCCTGGACATGCTGGTTGTGCTGGGCGGTCTCGGCCGGAAGAGTCGCGGAGGGGACTGGGATTGTAGGCGACGACCCCAGGGGTGAATATTGCTCCAAGCTCCCTGCATGATCTGGTCCCGAAGAGTCCAGAGAGTTGTTGGGGCTGTGGGTCGTGTGCTTCCGCCAATAGCTGTCAAGGAGTATTCGAACGTAGCAGAGAAGCTGGCGGGGAGCAGTGTTCCAGATCACTGGGTGGGTGGATGGGCCGTGGCGCCCCAGGAAGTGATAAGCCGGGGGGGACCTTGGGTGATTGCTGGGGGCCTCTGCCTCTTCAGCAGGCTAGGTCTGGTTCAGGACACCTCAATGTGTGCGTCAGGGCCCCGAGGAAAAGGGGGGGGAGGGTTCCAGCACCCTGCTCGCAGCCGAGCATACGAGCTGCCGAAAGAAGCCCCTGCCGTGGACACCAGTCGCCACTGGCACGATCCGGGCGGTTCTGTGTTGGCGGGTTTGCGGGCCCTTGAGGAAAGTCAGGCGTCCGTCCGCTCTTCCTCCTTGGCACTCCACAGCTTCGTCACCTTGAGGCACGTAGTATGTTGCTAGGCTCCGGTGTGGCTGCCATCTTGTTTCCTTCGGCTGGTGACGGGGGCAGGGTTTGGCGGCTGGATTCGGGTAGAACTGTCCTGCGTTCGAAGATCATGTTGGGCCAGGTTGTGCTGTGTAGGTTCCGGTCGCCTTAGATGGTGTTGGCGACCCGGTAGCCTCAGCGGAACCACCAGAATTTGACGGAGGCAGCGGGCATCCCACGGGCAGCTTCAGAGGAGCGACCACATCGATGGCGCTCCAAGCCAAGCCCCCGTGAAAACTATTTTAAAAGTGTATGTTCTAGAATCTAGCCAGGTATTTTTATTTAATGCTGCAAACCGAGCTTTTAAAACAAAATGTGTGTATTCTTTAGCTGCAAGAAGGATTAACTGGCAGCCTGCATTTTTATATATTTAAGATAAAGTTTCCCTGGAAATGGAAAAACTGTCTCTGGAATCTGCCCGGCACGATAAGGTCATTTTGTAATCCACATTTTATGTTATTTTATTGGAGAGGGTCTTTGACACAGTGGCTTTTAGGTAATTAAACTTTTTTAAAGTTGAGCTGCTTTATGAAGTTTCCAGCAGCAGGGACATTCTTTGTGCAAAATGAAAGCCTTGGGGCTAGTGTCTATCGCCACATACAGTGCTGACAGCGCACACATGACAAGCTGTGTGTTTTTAACTTTTTAAATGCCGATCTCTGATTATGCAAACAAGCAACATGTGGCATTGTGAACTGGCACACAGCACATGTCTAGGCCTCTCTGTGACCCATCGAAGTACTCTGCTAAACTCAGGTACATTGGGGTAGTGGAACATTATTACAAGGAAACAAGACTATTTTAAACAATATATGACCTGGGCTTGTTGATACACTTTATTTACAGGTTGCCCAGGTGGGGGGATCCTCATACAGAACTGTGTCCTGGGTAGGGAAAAAGTATTCTGCCATTTGTTTAACCCAACTTGTCTTCCTTCTTATGTCTATTGTTGATTCACTTTACTATTTGATTTGTATGCCATTCAGACTGTCAGTGGTTGGTGCATTTTAAAGGAGTCAAGAGTTAACTGTGGTACCACATAGACATTTGTATATCTTTACCATATTAGTATTGCCAAAGCGCAAAGTGTGTTATTGTTTCTGTATATATTCTGAACTTTATTTATATAAAGAACTGTGTTATCACCTAACATAGGGTCCTTTGTGGGGGCTTGGGGACTACACTGTACTTAAGAAATAGCCTGCATCACCTCCTGAGAGCTTAAGCCTTGATTGCTCATCCTTCGCTACTGCATAGAGAATCTTGGCTGGGGGCTCTGTGCTTCTACTCTGCCATATAGAGGGCAGGAGTACAGACACCCCCATGTAGTCTTTACATAGACCCATCAAGATACTCTATTTCAGCAACGGCGTGTGGCGATATTTTACACTAACGGCTAGAACATCCAAAAACACTATGGGGGTAATTCATAGAATTCGGCGCAGAAGCAGCACATGCGGCTGGCGCAGAGAGGGAGCGTGCGCCAGCCGTGTGCGCTAAACAGCATTCTGGCGCACCACATATTCATGGATTTCCTAAGCCATTTTCAGCCGTGGCGCAGCAAACTCCTGCAGCACCAGTTACGCCCCCAAGAACGCCCCTTGCGCAAGGAAAAGCCATCAAAATCCCCAATACGGTGCAAAGGGCTGTGCTAAACCTGGGCCAGCTAACAGGCCCGCTACACTGTAATCGCATGAAAAACTACGCATACCTCGCTCACTGCAGCCAAAACGCATGAAAATGTACTCGCGCACCCCCTTGAATACGGATACCCTGCTCGCACCAGCAAAATCACATGTAAAAGTCCCTGCGTACCCCTCAGAATACGCGTACCCCACTCAGATCAGCGTAATCGCGTGGTGAACTCCCTGTGCACCCCTCCGAATACACGTACCCCACTCGCACTAGCGAAATCACACGTAAAACTCCCCGCGCACCCCCGGAATACATGTACTCCGCTTGCGGCAGCAAAATTGTGGGTGAAACTCCCCGCGGACCCCCGGAATATGCGTACCCCGCTCGCGCTAGAGAAATCGCGTGTAAAACACCCTCTCGGAATACGTGTACCCTGCTGCGTCAGGTAAAATGCGTGGAAAAAGTCCCCCCTGTGGTGTGGGCTGGCTGAGGGCCATGGACTGGGGTGATGGGCTGACCGTGGGGCATGGGGAGGGTGGATGGGCTGCCTGTGGGGCATGCCCAGGGATGATGGGCCACCTGCGGGCATGGGGAGGGTGGATGGGCTGCCTGTGGGGCATGTCCAGGGGTGATGGGCTGCCTGTGGTGCATGCCCAGGGGTGATGGGCTGCCTGAGGGGCATGGGGAGGGTGGATGGGCTGCCTGCAGGGCATGGGGAGGGTGTATGGGCTGCCTGCACGCATTCCGGGGGTGCGCATGGACTTTCACACGCTATTTTGCTGGTGCGAGCGGGGTATGTGTAATCCGGGGGTCCGCATGGACTTTTACATGTGATTTTGCTAGCGCGGGCAGGGTACGTGTATTCCGAGGGCTGCGCTGGAGTTTTACATGTGTTTTCGCTGGCCCGCGCGGGGTACACGTATTCTGAGGGGTGTGCTGGGAGTTTTACATGCCTCTCCGCTCGCGCGAGTGGGGTACATGTATTCCGGGGGTGCGTGTGGACTTTCATACGCAATTTGGCAGTGTGTGCCCTCTGGGTGTGCCCCCCTCCCCATGCCCCACAAGCAGCCCATCACCCCAGTCCATGCCCCACAGGCAGGCCACATGGCACCATGCACTCGGGAGCACCGACACATGTCCCCCCACTCCCCCATTGACGGGCACCTGCCAGCAGGCCCAGACACATGTCGCCCCACCCTCCAACCACTCCCCCATTGACGGACACCTGCCAGCAGGCCCCGATTCATGTCCCCCCACCCCCCAACCACCCCCCCACTATTGACGGGCACCTGCCAGCAGGCCCTGACTCATATCTGACCACCCCCCCATTGACAGGCACCTGCCAGCAGGCCCCGACCCATGGCCCACCAAACAACATGTCCCAACAAAACAGACCCATGGCCCTAATGCCAACCCAAATCCCCCTTGCCCCCCAGCACAAGTATGCAACCATCCACTGCACCCACTCCCAAATTACATATGCCATGACAGTCTTAAAAGAACCACGATGCCCATGCATAAATGCACAACAGAACCACACAGTGGCAACACATGACTGAGGCAATGTACATTGAGACATGCACAAAACCAATGAGAGTACACAACACCAATCATGAAGTTCGAATAAATGTATTAAAAACATAATAAAATAACAAAGAAAATCAAACTTGCAAATTAATAAATAATGAAAGCTATTACCAAAAAAAATAGAAAATCCAATGATGAACAAAAATCCCCGGCATGAAAAAAGAAAAGTGGTCCATCGCCAATGTCAATATGATTTGAATGACCAAAAAAAAAAAAGAAAACCATTAATCCATGGGAAATGTTAAAAAAGAAAGTATGTACAAGTCTTTGACTATATACAATCCAAGTCCAAAGGGTCCATGATCCCAAAACAAAAGGAAACCTACAAAAAAGTCCTATGAATAAAAAACTATATACATGAGGTGGAGCAAAGTCCAAAGGCATCATCGAACTCCACGTCAATGTTTTCCGGAGGCGGGACTCTTCCCTGGCCTCGAGGTCTCGCAGGGATGCATCCATGGCCTCCTCGAACTCCGTGCAAGTTGCCTTGAGGCACTCAGCCCGCCTCAATGCCCTGCACATGGAGTTCTCTGCCCTAACCATAGTGAGCCGTGCCCTCTCCGCCCGCCGCCTCTCTGCATCTATTTGCCAGCCCAACTGCTGCCACACGGAAGACACTCCCAGTCTGGGGTCCTCCTGCCCCTCGGCCGATGCCTTCCCCCGGGCTGTTGATGACCCCGAGCCATGATGCCTCCCACGCTGAGCCTGCTGCTGCCTCCGACGCAACTGCCTCTGCCACCACGACGGCCTCCAGGCTGATGGAATCCACTGGCGCCGTGGTGCACGTGCCATGCCCGATGACGCTGGCACATCCTCCATCTGCTGGGGTCCAGTTGGTGGGACCCCTGCTGGACCTCCGACTCCCGACTGTGGCAGGGATGGGATCTCCACCAGGCTGGCTGCGTTGGTTGGGGCAGATCCACAGGGGGCCCTGGTGGCATCTGGGCCGGAAGACGGCACGGAGAACGACTGGCGTATAGTGTGCACGGAGGAGGAGAGAGCCACAAGACTGGCCGACACATGGAGGAAACCCCCGGCCATGGTCCCTCCCGACTGGGCCACTCTAGCACACAGCTCTTCGTGATGACATGTGTGGTCCCCCGAGGAAGCACGCACCTCATCACGAACGTCACGTGTGCGCAACACGACACCAATCAGGACGGACTCAATCCAGTCACGGGTCCCCTCGTCCACAGGTAGAGGAGTGCCAAATGATGTGGACCTCCCACCTACCTGCGGACGGGCCTGGGACGGGGCATCCCTGCTGGTGCATGGGGATGCAGTCACAGTGTCAGGGACAGAGACATGCACAGGCACCTCCGCGGCAACCTGTGCTGCCTCCTGCCCCTGCCCCTGGACTGCACCACTTGCACCATGGTACCACCCCCACCAGGCCCCATGTGCGGCTCTGTAGCGGCCTCCTCCTCCTCCTCTATACACACCAGCAACCTGGATGGCTCTGCACCGTCTTCCGCCATTGCAAGCCCCTGTGGGGGCTCATCCGCCTCTTCCGCTGCAGCCGTAGTGGCAGACGCAGCACCAGTCCCCTCTTTCCAGGATGATGAAATTTCCTGGGAGGGTGACTGGGCCATGCGTCGCCGGCCAGTGGAGGCATCCCTGCTGCTTTCCTCCACAGCGCTGTCTCTGCCCTCTACTTCACTCGCCGCTGTGTAAAGGGAGACATTGAACACAAGCATAAGGGTACTGAACTATAGTCCCCTACACACAAAGCAATAGCACATGAGTGGCACTGTCAAACGTTACTTCCATCATGTCCCTCCACAACACATGGGTCAGTGCAGGCAATACACATGCAGGTACAGGCATGGCACATGCAACATACATAGGCATCCATGTCCAAGGCACTGTAGATTCATCCAGTGGTGGGCTGACACTCACATGCATCATGGGACATGCTGGTCACATGCACACACATCACCGGAGGGTCATGCACCTGGCCCGGTATACCCCCGGACACAGTGGATACAAGGATGACTAGGCTGTATCAGTGAATCAACACATTGGGCCTCATTACACGGAATGCGGTAAACCATGGTGCTATTAGCACCATGGTTGCCGCCGGTACCATACCGGTACCACCATGGAGAAAAGGGGAATTACCACCCCATTCCAAGGTTGGCGGGGCGGTAATTCCCCCTTTCTCCATGGCCCTTCCCCATTCCCATTGTTGCCCCATAGGGCTCAATGGGAATGGGGAAGGAGCTAATTACGGTACCACAAATTGCGGTACCGTAATTAGCACCAAGGTCCCTTTGCGGGTCCCAACTTTAACGGCTGGTCTACACCAGCCGTTAAGGTCGGGTCCCGCAAAGGGACCTCGTAGTAAGGCGGTAAGGGTTTACCAGTACCGGTGCCCTTACCGGTACCGGTAAACCCTTACTGCATTCCATGTAATGAAGCCCATTGTCACGGACATGTGTCATGCATCCATGGCGCACACACTACTCAGACACACGGACATGTACATCATGCATGTCCATGACAGCAGCACACATCTCTCACAACCCAAACATGTCAAAGTATAGACACAGGCATGCATACATGTGTGCGTTCCGCATGCTGCTCCGCATGATGCATTGTAACACATACACCATCCATGTGGGTCATGCCTGACTGGACTCACATGCAGAACCATCATGTCCCTGCACACACACATCCAAACATGACCCATGTCACACATGCAGCCAAGTAGCTAACTACCAGCACACTGCACCATGCCCTTTTTTAAACGTGAATGCATGGCCACTTACCGCTTGACTCCAGATGGGCCTGCATACTGAGGATCTGGTGGTGAAGCACTGGGCGAATGAGCTCCTGGACCCTCATCTGCTGGGTGGTAAGCTTGAGGGTCCTGGACTTGTAGCCCTCCCAGCGCTTCTGGACGTGTTTGATGTTGCAGGGTGTCACCCCCTCCACGTTGATGGCACACACTATGTCCTTCCAGATCCTCTTCCGTTCTTCCTTGTCGGTGGACGATGGTGTGAAGAGGGCATTATAATGCCCCAGAACTTGCTCCACCATGATACCAACTTCCTTTTCACTGAAGCTGGTAGCCCTCTGCCTCTCTGCTGGGGGGGTTGCCACTGGTGCCGGAAGGTGTTGTGTTGGACATGGCAACCCCAGAGGCAGGTGTGGGTGGGCAACTGGGTCCTGGGGCTGGGCTCTGGAGTGATGGACCACCAGTCGGGAGTCTTCTGTTCCAGCAGGGGTGGTCACAGCAACTGGACCCCTGCAGATGGCAGATGTGCAGGCACCAAATGGCAGGACACAGTGGCAGCAGGCAGGCAGGCAGCAGCAGATGGCTCCTGGGAGGCTGCTCGGGGCTCTAGGGGGCAGTCATTCGGCCTTCTGGGCAGGAGCGTGGTCTTCCGTGTGTTGTTGCGTGGCCAGCTTGATACGGAGTGATTTGGCACGTGAAAAACAGCACGTTTGCGTGAATTCCGAGGAAAGGCCCTTAGCGCTTAAGCGCATAGGTGACGTAATGTGCGCATGGGTGTTTCCCTCGACACGGGTTGAAGGTCCCACGTGGGTCTCCATCTCTCTGTACGTGCTTTTCGTGGAAAGCGGTGCGTGTGTTTTCCAGACGTTGGGGTTCACACGTGATTACTTCACAGCGGCTACAGTGCGTACTTCTTCTTTTGGCGTGGGTGTTGGCTGCGCGTTCTTCTTCTACATGCAAGGCAGACAGTGAGTCGCACACGCTATTCTTCCTACTGCGGGTGTCCCTGTTAGTCGCGTTCCCCTTTTTTTCAGGCATACTAGCCTGCGTGTTGATCACGTATGCATTTTTTGTGTTCCTGGCTGCCACAGCGTACTGCATATGTTTTTCTACACGTACGTGGGCTACAGGGGTCACGTATCTCTTTTTCTTGCTTTTTTTGGATGCCTGAGCATTGTGTGACATGTCATTTCTCCTAAGGGGCCACAGAATGGGAAATTCATCGTACCTGTATGTACGTGCTTTGTTGTTTGTGTGCCCTTTTATACTGCACGGGGACGCTTCCACCTGCCTTTGGGTGGCGGACGTGTTTAGGCCTATGCGTGTCTTTTGGCGTGCACGTGTTTCCCCTATTCAATTCCATGAATACGCGTAGTTCGCGTGCGTGTGGGCGTTCTGTGTATTTCACAGCAGTACTTCCCTAGTCACGCCCTTATTTTCACGCGTTGTTCCCCATTCCGCGTGTTCCGCCCCCTTTTGGTGTGTGCGCTACATGTTGTGCGCTTTTGCTGTGCCCGTCGCACATGGCATTCTGTGACGTGTGCGCCCATGTGCGCCACCCACAGATTTGGCGCACATCCCGGAGAGCGCATTCCATGAATCGACAAACGGCTGCGTGCACGGCTTTCGCACGTGTGCGCTGCGATTTTCACGCTTGCGCTCCCCTTTTCAGCGCACATTAATTCCATTAATTACCCTGTGTATGTTTTACACCACGACTACAGTGTATTGAATCTAAAAGGTTTTTTGGGGCCTAAATTTCTGTCATCATTTTCACCACATTTCCAATAACAAACATAGATACAGTTGCCAATACCACTGTTGGTTGTGTCTGAGAGAAGAATGCCAAACGAATAAGGAAGAACCTACAAAATGTCCTTGGTGTCGCACATTTGCGAGTTTTCGTGTCTGACCAGACACACACATTAATAAGGTGGCTTTAGGGGCTGTCGTGTGTGAGCCACTCGTTGATTGTCCAGCGGGCCAAAATGTCTCCCAGAGAGTCATAGCTGTACAGGACTGATCAATACGGGGTCCAATACATGATGGCCAATGAAAAAGAGCAGTTTATGGCCTGCTACAAGGTGAATGAACATGGCGTGTTTGACTTTCGCCAGGAGTTACGGGCCTACTGTCAAGAAGATGTCAACATTTTAAGACAGGCTTGTAATTTGTCCAGGGACGGCATCATTCAAATGATGCTTCGCGAAACACCTACAGAGGGCGGGGTGCATGTGTCGTACTTCGACCCTTTTCAAAGCATCACCTTGGCTAATTTTTGAGTGCAGATCTACAGAGAACTCTATCTAAAACCTAAAAGAATCGCGCTGCAGCCCCATGATTCATATCACGGTCGACAAAAACGTTATTCCACACCGGCTATTCAGTGGCTCTTATACATCTCAAAAACAGAGAACATCTCTATAGAACATGCCCTAACCGGCGGTGGTGAAAAACGCTACAGACAATACTGGTTAGATGGTTATGCAGTGGTTCAAGGGGTGGAAACAACCTATGAGTTCAACGGCTGCTTTTATCATGGCTGTCCCGGTGGCTTCAACACTTTAACGGGTACTACTTACGAACAGTTGTATAGACGCACTCTGCTAAAACAAACTTTTCTAGTCGGTCAGGATGTTCGCATCGTCACCATCTGGGAAAATGAGTGACACGCTATGGTGCAGGACAATCCTTAAAGAAATTAATCTAGCCGAGCCCCTGAACCCCTGAGACACCCTACACAAGGGTCGTTAAAATACTTTAAAGTTACACCATAGCGTCTCAGAGGTGTGCAGATACACTACCTGGATTTTACCAGTCTGTATCCTCTATAAATAATGACAAACCCTACCCGGTGGAACACCCATAGATCATCTGTAACAATTTTGGTAACATAGACCAATGTTTTGGTCTAATAAGGTGCAAGGTCTATCCACTCTGAGGTCTCAACATACCCATGTTGCCCGATGGGTGCGACAGTAAACTAATGTTTCCACTCTGCCACACATGCGTAGAGACAAAACAGCCCTGCTGTGAACATACGGATGCAGAGAGACATCTGCTCGGCACTTGGTGTACAATCGAGTTACAGGTGGCTCTGAAACAGGGATATCGCCCAGGGCGCCTACATGAAATATGGCATTTTAAAACAGTCACCCTAAAACTCTTCTGTGAATAGGTTTCCATGTTCCTACAGCAGAAACAGGAGGCCTCGGGTTTTCCTGCTGAATGTGTGGACGATGCCGCTAAGCAGGCCTTCATTGATGATTATTATAAACACGAGGGCATATGCTTGCATATGGAGTGCACTGAGGACAGCCCCGCTTGACAGCTGTTGGCAAAATTATGCCTTAATTCACTGTGGGATAGGTTTGTGCAAAGAGTTAACTTTTACAACGCAACCAACATTACAGACCTCGATGTGCTTCATGCCTATCTATTTGATCATTCTTACGCCGTGAGCAGCTGCATGTTCATATATGAGCTGGTTTGTCTGTGTTGGTGCTATGCCGCAGAATATCCCACAACTTCAGACAACACCAACATATTCATAGCAGCGTTCACAACCACTCATGCCAGCTTAAAACTGCTCTAATGGAGCAGTTACAAGAACGGGTTCTGTATCACGACACTGACAGAATTATTTTTGTCAGCCGTCCAGGGGATGTCAACCTGTCCATCAGCAATTAGCTAGGCGATCTAAATTTTGAGCTAAGTCCAGACGAATATATCGTGGAGTTCATATCTGCAGGGCCCAAAACATACACCTATCGCATATCTCTAGGAACTGTCAACATGAAAGTAAAAGGTATAACATCAAATGTTAACACCATGGCCCAAATACATTTTGACAGTTTAAAAGATCTGGTGCCATCTTTTATACATGGCGATACATGTAATGACCCACAGTCTATCGTGGTTACACATTTGGGTATAGCGTGTGATAAAAAACTGGGAAATTAGCAGCATCACTCTACAAAAGATGCTCTGTGTTGTGTTTGTTAAAAGAACCCTGGCAGTAGATAGGTTGACACATCCCCATGGCTATTACATATTTTGATAATAACCGCTAGCATGCCCTTGCGCACAACGACCCTGTTTAAATTCTGGGATTTTCTGTATTTGAATCTGCATGTTTATTTTTGCTTTGTCTTATATTGTTTTTACACCTGCCTTTTTCCTTTCTGTATTAAGTATATCTTTTTATAAATAAAATATTTTTACAAATCACAAATGAGTGTCTCGCATTTCGGGTACATGTATCTTCATGTCTATTTTTATTTGCCTTAAATTGTTTTTACACTTGTATTTTTCCTTTCTGTATTATGTATATCTTTTTTATAAATAAAATATTTTTACACTTGTATTTTTCCTTTCTGTATAACGTTTATCTTTTTTATAAATACAATATTTTTAGACATGTATTTTTCGTTTCTGTTTTATGTATATCTATTTTTTAAATAAAATATATTTACAAATCATAAAATGGTCTGACTCTTTATTATGTATCAAATTTTAAAGGGTCTGTTTTTATTCACAGTGTAGCATTCTGTTGTTTTCAAATGTTGACTTTTTTGTATTTTTGTAGATATTGTTGCAAACTCTTGAAACCTTTCATCTTGTATATTTCTACCCATTTTATGTAGAGTGTGTTTGGCCCCAGTAACTGGTCAACATAAAGACATAGGGCCTCATTACTAGTTTGGCGGTAGCCTTGCCGGTAAAGCCGGCAGACTGCCCCCGAACTTGCAAATTTTACGGGCACCCAGGAATGGCCAACTACCGGATCAATTCGGCCCCACCAGACCTGGTATGTGTCCATTCCCGGGCGCTGGAAAAAAAAATGCTAACCATTCCCATTGAACTCCATATGGCTTAATGGAATGGGGAGGCCGGATGCACCAGCACCATTCACAATGCTCTGCGCCCGCCAGGTCCGACCTGGTGGCGAAAAGGCACCCGCGAGCAGAACTCGTAGTTTGCCGGTCCGGTAACTACTGTACCAGCAAGCTTACCAGTACCGTAGTTACCGGACCGGCAAACTTGTAATGAGGCCCATAGTCATGTTTTATAAAACAACAGATTTTTATTCGCATTTAGAATGACAATTTTATTCAGCTTTTCTGCATATCAAATAACTTGGGTTATCAACTGTTGCACAACAATCCTCTCCAATAAAAAATTCAATATATCATCAGTTACCTCATAAACAGCCTGTTTTCACTGCGCCGATAGGCATATCTCAAACAGCCATTGTCCTTTGATGCATAGAAAGCTCTGTTGCAGGTTGGCTATATTTACTTGCAACATGTTTTCCATCAGCGATATTAAATCAGCTTGCCCTCCTTTGTGATGCTTTTGCCAGTAGTTATCCATTAGTAGGCGATTGATATTGACGCAAATGTTTGCGATGCATAAAAGATTGTTACATTTCCTTCTGTGTATCACCTTTGGTGCTTCCTGATAACAAAGCAGCCTTGAACATATGGTAGCCAGACACTCTTCAAATAGTCTCTGTACATAGCCAGCCCCTGGTTTCACATTAAATTGATAGCTTTTCAGCAGGTGTTAATTTTTTATTTCCTTTAAATAAGCGTAAATATATATGAAAACATCCATAGGCTCAGTCCTCATAGGTCAGTTTACGGGGCTCCATACACGTTGCACTACCATACTGTTTTTAATATACTTTGTCCCCCCACATACAAACGATAATGCTTCTAACACACCGAACACCCCCGTCTAAATTGCTTCATTTTCAAAAGGGGGTTATTCGCCGTTTTTATAGCCCACAATGTTTTAGATATGCATCCCTCAGACACTATGCCGACCCTTAAACGTGTTAACGACTACATCAACCGCATAATTTCTACAATGCGTTTAGAGCTCAGCATGTGACATATAAAACGTATCGAATTATCAGCATAAGCTTTTCGAAACACGCATGAGCATCCTGTCGAGGATCATCAATTTTGAGCCCCGAACACCATCTGTGAAAGTGTTGTTTTAAACACGTTTTCACAACAATGGCCGTAATATGATTGATGGCCCTCATATCGATCCAGGTCACAGCTGTTGTGGGTGTGTCACCCTTAACGCTATCAATTTCCATTAGTGAAAAACAGGTCTTACACAAAATATTTTCACAATCCCCTGCATTTTCAATTTGGCTTGAATAGTAAACACAATAAACATTCTTCTCACCGCCATCCACTTTATTGGTTAATGGCTGTAAACAAAACAAATTTGAATAGTTTTAACTACGGCTACTTCTTATGCCTTGTGAAATACACCCACCCACTTTAGAACATACCTACTGGATAGCAGGTCGTCCGATACCCGGGGTGCTTGGCCCCCCGTTTTCTCTGTCGCCGCAATCGGGTGTGGTCTGGCTCTGGTACCATCCTTGCATCCGCCTGCGGAATTAGATTCATATCCACTGTCTTCAGACCAAGCATCCCTCGTGGCTGGTTGCTCCATGATCACGGCATCGCCATTCCAGCTCGACATTCCCAGATTAGCAATTGTTACGGGCAAAAAATCCCCAATGTTGGCTTATCACAGGAAATACCTCCACCTTTATTGGTATCCGATTTGAACACTGGCAATAAAGAGGTCAAACATCCTATTGCAATGAACGCCAAATTTAAGAGGGTACTTTCACGGAACCTACAACTAAAAAAGTCACAAATGGCAATAGTAAGGGACACAAATACATATGACTTTGTAATGGACCAGAGAAACCTTGTTATAACCAATATTTGGAAAATCGAAGGAAAAGAGACTAAAGAAGCTCTGCGCAACAAGGTTCTTGCATGGCTGCGTCAGAGAACAGGTCCAGGTGTGGTCAGGCTCACTGACTTAATGATCATTCGTAGAATGGACCAGAGTGACTGGTGCCCGCAACCAAATAGCAATTGTGTATTAGTGGGTTGTGGGGGTAGCACATTGCCTGTTTTTCTCAGACGTAAATATCTTACGAGAGGTGCCTCAAACTGTAATTTGATTCTCTAAATGTGTACCTCCCCGGGGAGCTTTCTCTTGTGTTCTCTCTTATTACTCCTAACCTGGTGAATCAAGAATTTCTGATACTTGCATTTGGTGAGATTTGCTGTTATCTGCAGGGATTGCTTTTTTTCTACCAATGTCAAAGGTGTTCCGTTAGATGTATTTAAATGAGTAGGATCTTGGCTTGCTGAATTCCGCTGCTAGTATCGGCGCGCTTTCGGCGTGATACAAGTATATAAATAAATAAATGATGTTTTGAATACAATCTCCAACAGCAGTCCCCATAGCGATAACAGTAATAGCCGGCTTGATGTCAACAGTTAGTTTAGCCATGTCATTGCAGCGCTCCCCGCTTTCCTGATCCGCCAACAGGTCCTGAACAATCTCCAGATCATCATTGTCCATGAAACAATATGGGGTAGAACTATCCTAGGACTACCCTGGACTTCCCCGCTGTGTTTTTCCCTCGTCGTGACTGAGGGCCTCATTACGACTTTGGAGGCAGCCATGGCGCTATTAGTGCCATGGCTGCCTCCAAAATCGTGTCCAGGTCCGGTCTGGTGGAGTGGGGACTTACCGGGACATTCCGCTCTAGGCGGACCCGGTAAGTCCCCATTCCAAATGCCATTCCTCATTCCCATTTGAGCCACCATAGGGCTCAATGGGAATGGGGAAGGCGCTAATTACGGGCTATTAGCGCCCTGGTCCCCTAACGGGACCCTTAAAGGACGTGTGGTCAAAAGGGGCGGAAATAAGGACAACCAGGGGGCGTTCCTACCTGTCAAAAATGTTACATATGAAAAAAGGGACCCTGCTTAACTACTGATATTTAATAATATTCCAGTCAATTTTTGGGAGGTTTAGGTGCCCTGGAGAAAATTGCCTCTATCCATGTGAACCAGCTGTGTGACCTAGATCCCGGAGTCCACCCCCAACGCGGTCTGTGCATTTGTTGTTCACGTTGATTTTTCAGTATCATTGTATTTGATTACACCAAAGCAAGTGCACAGCCCACTCCATGTACTGCATGAAGGCGGCAGAGCCACAGATGCATGCTTTCTTAGCTTGCAATCAGGAGAATGTCACCTTTTTATAGCATTAACTGTGGACGATTAATAGAACACAATTTCTTAGGTCACTTTTGTCATTTGCAAAATATTAGGTAGACTTCCTAATTGACACGCTTTTTTCACCATGACTGGGCCTCCCTTTGGAACTGCCTCCCTGCCACCATGAAACTTGAGAACCATCTCTGATTCCGGAAGCTCCTCAAGACCTTCCTCTTCGCCTCTGCCTTTGCCCCTCTTCTTCCCTGCTGATCTGCTTTCTCTCTCAGCACTGTTGCACCTGGCCACCCTCTGTCCTTCGGGCCCAGGTATCTGCTCACCCTCCTGCACTGCCTCCTGACCATCCCTTGCACTGGGGCGTGTATCTATACCCATACAGCCCCCCCCCACTCTTCTTCTGCACTTATCAGATATTCCATATCTGACTAGCCTGCACTTTGCCACTCACAGGCTGCACTACCACTGTTTTCGATCACCTTATTTATTTACTGATTATCTTGTTTTCTCCTATGCTCTGCACTTTCCAATTTCTCCCCCCTCCCATGCACTTTCCCCCTTTTTCCTTCCCATGCACTTGCGCGTTCTCAATTTCACTGGGCCTAGTAAGATTGTTGTTTTTGTTTTCTCCCCTGTTCTCCTCCCTTTGCCTGGTCGTGCTCTCAAACACCTGTGTACGAGCGCAATATACATAAAATATATCATATCATATATCATATCATATACACGGACAGGTAAAATGAAAATGGAACAAAACATGTCATCTTGCAGAAATCATATGCTTTTTTCACATAAACCGTATTTCAACTGCATTGTTACTTTTATAAGTTGTGAATAAAACATAATTATACGTTTTAACTTTTTTTTATGTAATGTTTTTATAGATGCGTATAAAGGTTATGATAAACTAATACATACGTGAATAAATAAAATAGGTAGAAAAGAAAATCTTTTTACAAAAGATAAAACATTTGGCAGCTATCGTTCCGGGTGATCTTGCAATTTAGCTGCCAAAAACGTTAGCTGCCCTCAATTTTATTACTAAAATGCGGGACATATTTTTGTTCGATTATGGAATTTCTTGGAAAGACCAATGTAATAGCGCCCTCTACAGGGTGACCTCTAGAATACAAGAGAACAGAAGTGAGAAATTTGGAACGGGGAAATGCGTCTCTGGATAGGAGTTTGTAATGTTATTGGGCTTTTGTATAGCGCCTTTCACCTTTGGTATGGTCTCAACGCGCTCTCGTTTGAATGCCCTCAGGGACCATATTCAAGGTGAGTGGAGCAAGTCAGAGTGGTAAATAGTCTGTGTGTGCACTTTGTATTTGTGCAGCTAGACCGAATTTTCGTGGTGATTATCTGGACTCTAATAGTAGAAGTAGTGTGAAGGTTTTGTGAGGCAAGTAGTATGTGTGCAGCTAGGCCGAATTGTCAGGGGGTAACTGCATTCTAGTGGAGGTGGTGCTTGTACGGGGAATAGCTACGTTCTAAAAGTGAAAGAGGTATGCAAGGTGGTGTATAAGTATGAGAGCAGCTGGGCCGAATTAATCGTGGGAGGTAGTGCATTCTAATGTTGAATGGCGAAGATTGGAGAGCCTTAATATCCAGATGTATGTGCAAGTATTCATGTGGTTGGAAGAGGACTCCCTGTCCATGATTACCTTCCTGTCCTACCAAATGAACTATGCTCCCCATTATAGGCATTTGGTACTTCAGGACCCTCAGCAGTGAACTCTGTTCTGTTCCGCACACATGGCCGTACCTTTCACGGGCCTAACAATATAGGCAATGCTGAAATTGGCAATTTCTCACATACTGTACAGGCCTTGTAGCTTCATACCACTACATACAGACAGAGAACACACAGTGCTAAGAAAGAACCAAGATGTGAATGTACAGCAGTGGAAAAAGCACCTAGAATTGGGGCGTACAGTAGTGGGAAATTAACCTAGATTTGGAATAGAGCAGCAATGGGAAAATGCACCTAGATCTCAAACACAGCAAACACGTGAAAATGCACCTATATGCTGAATACAAAAGTAATGGGAACAATTAACCTAGATTCCAAACACAGCAGTAATGGTAAAGTGCGCCTAGATTCCAAACACAGCAGTAATGGAAAAATACTCCTGAATCTCAAACATATCAGTGATGGCGGAAATGCACCCAGATTTCAAACACAGCAGTAAAGGGGGAAATGCACCTGGGTTTGAAACACAGTAGTGATGTGGGAAACACACCTAGATTTGAAAGACAAAGGTAATGGGAAAAAAGCACCTAGATTTCTGTTATGCTCACCTGATTCCCACGGGGGCGTCGATCTGGACTGGCCCGCTGTTGCTTCCACCAGAGTAACACGTAGAGCCGAGATGACAGACTGGACAGACCCACTTAACTTCGTTTGTTGGATTCGTATGAATATCTTTCTGCAATGGAGAAAGGGAATTAACCTCCCGTAATCTGAGCGTTAACCCGCCTTCCCACTCCCCTTGTCTGCCCACAGAACACTCCTGAAGTTCCCTCTAAATCTCACCTGAAGATTTGGAAAGATGAGCTCTCCATCCTGCGTCGAGCGCAGGGGCGCGTAGACGACCAGTTACTTCACTGGCGTGGAGGAATTGGTGAGTTCCAGTATTGACACTAAGTCCAATTGTTCGTAAGAGTTCAAAAGTCTGATCTTCACTCTGCCAGATTCCTTGCAGGTTGCGGATTTAAACCACCAGAAGAGTTCCAAGTGGCAATTGGTAAGATCCTGGTAAGTCTATGTGGTTCTCCCCTTTGGGGCCGGGGTACAGCGACGATGCAGAATTCACTGCGCCGACCCGAAATGAGGTGAGTACCCCCTGTGGTAAATCAGGTAAGTCTTTGGGGGTAGGTTGTATTGTCCTTGTTTTTTCCCCTTAGGGGCCGGGGTGCGGCGGTGATGCGGAATTGACTGTGCCGACCCGAGATGAGGTGAGTACCCCCCTATGGTAATCAGGTAAGTCTTTGGGGGTGATTTCTATTGTCCTTGTTTTCCCCTTAGGGGTCGGGGTGCGGCAGTGATGCAGAATTGACTACGCCGACCCGAGATGAGGTGAGTACCCCCCTGTGGTAAATCAGGTAAGTCTTTGGGGGTGGTTTGTATTGCCCTTGCTCACCTATCTGTTCTGGTCTCCCCCAGGTGTTGAAGAATGGCCTGGAGATGCTGGATTTGCGATGGAGTAAAGGAATGCAGCCCAGGTTGGTGAGTTCAGCGCGGCTCTGCGAGGTGCGTGGCAATACACCTGAGAAGGCTTCTCTCTTCCAGATCGACGGTGTGCTGGATCAAGGATTCAGGTAAGGGTTTTGTTCTGACCTCTTCTCCTTCTCCTTTTCTTGTTCCAGGGCTGAAGCGGGCGTGGCTGAAGACTGGAGCTGCTGAAGACACAGTGAGCGTTACGCTGCAGCAATCAGAATAACACGAAGCACGTGTGGCTGTCCGGGTGTGGCTTAAATAGCCTTGGAAGAAGTCCCAGGTAAGTATTCTTCCACAGTCCCACCCGAGAGGAAAGGAGTCCCTGAGGTAAAGTAGTTCCTTTAAGCCTCATTTGGCTTGTGGCTTCGTGCAGCATGGTCTGCATCAGGTATGTATGCAGCATGGTCTGCAACAGGTAAGATTTCTGTAATGAGCCTGGCGCCCATGGCGCCAGGACTGACTTTATTCTTATGAGCCTGGCACCATAGGCGGCAGGACTGTAGCCAAAGAGCCCCTAACTGGGGTTTTTGGGCATGCTTCAAGTGGCATGATGCCTGCTTCCGGGGTTGCTGGGCCTGGTCTGGCTTTCCGGGGGCAGGCATCATGACAGCACTCCCCCTCAAGGCCCCTCCTAAAGCTGTTCTCCCTCTCGGCCTTGGTTTGTCTGGAAATTCTTGGTGGAACCTTTCCACTAATTGAGGTGCATGCACATGGTCACTAGGCTCCCAAGATCTTTCTTGTGGACCATAACCTTTCCAATCAATGAGATAGAAGAGTTTTGATCTCACCCTTTTAGAGTCCAAAATATTGTTGACTTCGAATTCGGGTTCCCCGTCTATGAGGATAGGTTCAGGTGGGGTGGTTAGTCTAGTTCCTGGTTGCACAGGCTTCAAAAGAGACACGTGAAAAACAGGATGAACAAGCATATGACCAGGCAGGTCCAACTTGACGGCCACTGGGTTAATAATAGCCTTAACAGAATAAGGTCCCAAGTACCTGGGGTTAAAAGTCAGTGTTCCCTTGAGTGGTAAGTACTTGGTGGCTAACCATACTTGGTCCCCTACTTGGTATTGCGGTGCTTCACTCCTGTGTTGATCAGCATCCTTCTTGTATTTATACTTAGCCTTTTGTAAATGTGCAGTCGCCTCTTTAAAGGCTTTTGTGATAACAGCGTGGAGATGGTCCACTGCAGGCATCTCTAAATGCTGGGGAGAATCTAAGTCTGAGGTTCGAGGATGGTGACCATATATGGTAAAATAAGGGCTTTGTTTAGTTCCTGAGTGTACAGAATTATTGTATGCATACTCGGCGATCCAAAGAATGTCTTTCCAATCCTCCTCTGATTGATGTAGCATACAACGTAGGTATTGCTCAAGAGTCTAGTTGGTTCTCTCAGTTTGACCGTCGGTCTGGGGATGGTGGCTGGTTGAAAGTCTAACATCAATTTGTGCCAGCTGGCAGCACTTCCTCCAAAAATGTGAAATAAATTGGCTTCTCCGGTCTGAAATTAACACGGAAGGAAAGCCGTGTAGATGGACAATATTTTCAAGGAACTCCTTGGCCAGGATTGAAGCTGAAGGTATTCCTTTTAAAGGAATGAAATGGGCCATTTTAGAAAAAAGATCTACTATAACTAGAATGGTGTTATAACCTTTGCACGGGGGTAAATCCGTGATAAAGTCTAATGACAAGGTATGCCAAGGAGTAGGTGGTATGTCTAACGGTTGTAATAATCCAGCAGGTTTTTTCTTTTCCCCTTCATTTTGAGCGCAAATGCCGCAAGACATGACAAACAACTTGACATCTTTTCGCCAGGTGGGCCACCAAAACTGTTTCTTGATTTTGGCTTCAGTTTTAGTAATGCCAGGATGTCCTTCCATCAAGGTGTCGTGGTAATGAGAAATGACAAGTTTCTGTAGTTCCTCTAGTGGCAAAAATAGCCGGCCTTGGTAATAAGGTAGATTGTTGGTGACAGAATACTCTGGGCCTTTCCTTGCCCAGCCCTGTAAGGCATCGGAATCAAAGAGTTGATGGACCTTTTCTTGAATGTCCTCCAGAGAGTGTATGGATGTCAGACCAAGGATCCTCTGTTCAGGAATTATGGGTACAGGTTCTAAAGCTCTTTCTGTTTCTCCCATTCCTATTCGGGACAGGGCGTCAGCTTTTCCATTTTTACAACCTGGTCGATAGGTTATTAAAAAATCAAACTCGGCGAAGAACAATGCCCAACGGAGTTGGCGTGAAGATTGGGCCTTGGCTACCTTTAGGTATTGTAAGTTGCGGTGATCAGTGATGACCGTAATGGTATGCCTAGCGCCCAGCAGATAGTGCCGCCAAGCCTTGAAGGCGGACTTGATGGCCAACATTTCCTTGTCGGTTATAGCATAATTTAATTTGGGAGCCGAAAACTTTCTTGCCCAAAATGCCACTGGGTGCAGCTGGTTAGTTTCAGGATCCTTTTGGGAGAGCACTGCTCCCATAGCTGAACTGGATGCATCTGTTTCCACTATGTAGGGAAGCTCTGGGCGCGGGTGTCGTAATACAGGAGCGGACGTGAATTTCTTTTTTAACTCTTGGAAGGCGTTCTCGGCTTCTTCAGTCCATGTAAAGCATTTATTCTTTCGCAATAGTGTTGTAATGGGATGTACAATGTGTGAGAAGTCCGGGATAAACGTGCGGTAGAAATTGGCAAAGCCGAGCATGCTTTGAACTCCTTTGACTGAGCTTGGCGAAGGCCAATTAAGAATTGCGTCCACCTTCCGTGTATCCATCCGGATTCCTTTCAGGGTCAGAATAAATCCAAGAAACTCTACTTCCGTAGTGTGAAAGATGCACTTTTCCAGTTTAGCGTATAACTTATACTGGCTTAACTTTTCTAGGACTGCTCGGACGTGCTTTACATGATCGGATTCTGATAGGGAGTATACTAAGATATCGTCGATGTAAACGACTACACAAACATCGATGAGCTCTAGGAAGACATCGTTCATGAAGAACTGGAAGGCTGCTGGAGCGTTACACAGTCCGAAAGGCATCACCTGGTACTCAAATAATCCGTACTTGGTGCGAAAAGCAGTCTTCCATTTGTCACCCTCTTTGACGCGTACCAGATGATATGCCCCCCGAAGGTCTAGTTTTGTGTATATACGAGCGTTCTTTACCTGGTCTAGTAGTTCAGGGATCAAAGGCAAAGGGTACCGATTCTTGATAGTTATCTGATTCAGCGTGCGCTAGTCAATGCATGTTCTAAGGTCGCCTTCCTTTTTTGGCACGAAGAACAAAGCGGAAGATGCAGGGGACTTGGACGGGCGGATGAAGCCATTAGCGAGATACTGGTCTAGGTACTGGCGCAAGTGGAGATTTTCAGGGTCCGTGAGGGCATAGATTCTGCTGCAAGGTGGTTGTGCTCCTGGTATGAGATCTATTTGACAATCATACGATCTGTGCGGTGGTAAGGTGTTTGCCTGCTCCTTTTGAAAGACATCCTGAAAGTCTTGGTATTCAGCAGGTAATTGTATGGCAGCTGGGATTATTGGGGCCAGTACTGAATTTAGAGTTCTCTTTGGTTAACAGGTGTTAGCACATTCTGGGAAGGTTAGTCTCTTCTCTCGCCAATCAATACAGGGATTGTTTTTTGTCCAACCAAGGGATTCCCAGTATCAGTTGAAACTGTGGAGCCTTGATTAAATCAAACACCATAACCTCTCGGTGTCCATCCTGACCCAGCAAAGTCATCTCTGCAGTGGAATGAGTTACGGGCCCAGAGGCAATTTCAGTTCCATCAACACTGGTGACGACATCGGTAGTGGTCTTTCGGGTGAGAGGTAGATTCATCCTGGAAGCCAATCCGTAGTCCAAATAGTTTCCTATAGCTCCACTATCTACGTATGCCTTTACCGCGTGCATGCGTGATGGCTGCTCTGGATCTATAAGGACCATGGGTATGGTGAAATGCGAGGTCAGAGTGTCCTTCTTTAAGCTCGGCAAGCTGACCTCTATGCTTGCCGGGCGTGATCGTTTCCCGAGTCAGGTTTCAAGTGATTTTCGTCTGCTGCTCCTATAGTTTTCTTGGGCGGTTTTACAGGGCAGTTCCAAAGGAAATGACCAGTAGCTCCGCAATATAAACATAATTGCTGTTGCCGTCTTCTTTCCCTTTCCTTCTGGGTTAAGGGTCCTCTAACCCCCCCGATTTGCAGGGGTTCTGAGGCATCTACCCCCTTCGAGGGTACGTAGGTTTTAACCAAGACCCTGTTTTCAAACTTGGTTTGATCAGCCTTTCTGGTTTGAAGGCTGTGATCTAACGGACCACAAAATCTATATATTCAGCACAGTCTAAAGGCGGGTTCACAACTTGGGCTAAAACATCCTTGAGTTCTCCCCGAAGCCCTCGATGTAATAATGTAATTTGCTTGGCTTCAGGTCATTCGGTTTCCACAACTAATCTATTGAAAGTTGCAATGTAAGATAAAAGAACCTTATTACCTTGCCGTAAAGATAAAAGTTCGTTATCCAAAGCCTGTCCTTGGGAATGTCGGGCGAACAGTTTCTCCATGCTAGTTCGTAAACCTTGGAAATCTCGAAGAATCGGGTCATCCTGATTTACTAGCGGAATGGACCAGTCTGCTGCACTGCCACTGAGATATGACAGTACAAAAGCTACCTTGGCTTGATCGTTTGGGAAAGCTCCAGGTCTACATAAAAAGTGTAAGCGACATTGATTCATGAATATAGCAAACCTTTTAGGGTCTCCGGCAAAGCGTTCAGGCGGAGCCAAGGGTACGGCTCCAGGAAGGTTTATCTGCACCGGGTTACTCGGTGGCACCGGAGCTGGGCTGGCCCCGAGTCCAGGTAGAGGTGTTTGTCCAGCCTGGCTTTGTAATAGCTGTCTGGCCAAATCATCAGTTTGTTCTTTTGACACTATCAATTCCTTCCTGAGGGCATTAGTTTCCTGGCGGGCGGAATGCACTTCGGCCCTTATTTCCGCTAATAATTGGGCCAACTGATCGGTTTCCGAGGTCTCCATGACGCCCAGGTGAGTATTTGTGGGTAGGCTTCGCGTTCTGTTATGCTCACCTGATTCCCACGGGGGCGTCGATCTGGACTGGCCCACTGTTGCTTCCACCAGAGTAACACGTAGAGCCGAGATGACAGACTGGACAGACCCACTTAACTTCGTTGGTTGGATTCGTATGAATATCTTTCTGCAATGGAGAAAGGGAATTAACCTCCCGTAATCTGAGCGTTAACCCGCCTTCCCACTCCCCTTGTCTGCCCACAGAACACTCCTGAAGTTCCCTCTAAATCTCACCTGAAGATTTGGAAAGATGAGCTCTCCATCCTGCGTCGAGCGCAGGGGTGCGTAGACGACCAGTTACTTCACTGGCGTGGAGGAATTGGTGAGTTCCAGTATTGACTCTAAGTCCAATTGTTCGTAAGAGTTCAAAAGTCTGATCTTCACTCTGCCAGATTCCTTGCAGGTTGCGTATTTAAACCACCAGAAGAGTTCCAAGTGGCAATTGGTAAGATCCTGGTAAGTCTATTATGGTTCTCCCCTTTGGGGCCGGGGTACAGCGATGATGCAGAATTCACTGCGCCGACCCGAAATGAGGTGAGTACCCCCCTGTGGTAAATCAGGTAAGTCTTTGGGGGTAGGTTGTATTGTCCTTGTTTTTTCCCCTTAAGGGCCGGGTGTTAAACGAGTCTTCACGAGATCGCTGGTTACCTTTTCTTCCTGGAGACCGTGGAGTTGAGGTTGCCAGTCTGTCAGAGTATCTATTGCCGATGAATGGGTAGCGCGAGAAATTAGCCCAATACCCTCCTGACGATATATGACAGGACGGCACTGAACCAACTCCCAACGCCACGGGTGGCACTTCTCAGTATTTACGTTACGTCGGGACAGTGTTTCCACTGGCAGAGAAGGCTTGATGAAGACACCGATAATAGTGGAAGCTGAACTCCGGAACATCCAAGAAGGCAGCAAGGCACAGGTACCGGCAGGGCACAAGACAAGTAAAGGAGGAAGGTCTGCAAGGACAAGCAGAACAGACAGGGGAATCCTACTATCCTAGCAGAAGGGAAGCAATCCAGGAACCCAGACAGGACCTCCCCTTACCCTTAATCAGGAGGCAGGCAAGGACCAAGTAGAACTGGGAAGCAAGGGGTAGGAGGACCAAGGAGCAGGGAGAGGACAAGGAGGAGAGGCTGGACAAGGCAGGATAAGGCAGAGCAAGGAACTGGGGAGGCTGAGGCACGGACGCCAGGGCTCCAGCAGCGCATACACAGTAACAACCGTGTTGAGACGCGCTGTCCCTGTGTATGCGGTGCTCTTTTAAAGCCCGGCATCAAAGCGAAGCTTGGAACGCATGTTCCGACACTGCGCATGCGCGGGACGTCGGATACTGACGATCCGCGCATGCTCAGATCCTCGCAAGATGGCGGCGTCCACGGAGCCTCACCGCGGGTACAGCCTCCATGAAGGAGGAGACCGCTGCGGCCGTGGACCCGGGACCCTAGGACAGGTAAGTGGCGCCCGCGAGCGAGCGCGCGGTGTGACACCATACCCCCTCCCGGACAACCCCGGAGCACCGGGTTTCCAAGGGTAGCGGAGATAGAAGTCCCGAACCAGGCGCGGTGCATGCACGAAGGAGCGCGGTTCCCAAGTGCGGTCACAAGCAGGATAACCTTTCCAGCCAACCAGGAGCTGCAGAGCACCCCGCCAAATCCGTGAATCACATATCTCCTGCACCTCAAACTCAGGGACCCCCCGAACCAAAACCGGGGCAGGACGGGAACAGGTGCGACCCATAACATCGGGCACATAGGGCTTCAAAAGAGAGACATGAAAGACAGGATGGACCCTCCAAGAACGAGGCAGAGACAAACGGAAGGCAACAGAAGAAACACGCCCAATGATGCGAAAGGGACCAAAAAAGCGGGGAGCCAGTTTCACTGGTAAATTGCGTACCGGTAGATTCTTGGAGGACAGCCATACCCTGTCCCCAACATGAAGGACAGGCTCAGGGCTCAGTCTCTTGTCAGCCTGTTCCTTCATACGTGCTTGTGCCACTGCCAAGGTACCGGCCGCCAGGCGATGTTGATTGCGGATCAGGGATACCAGGGCATCTGCAGATGGTACGGCACTGGAAGATGTAGGACGAACTGGCAGCAGTCTGGGGTGAAGACCGGTAGAGCAGAAAAAGGGGCTGAGTCCGGTAGCAGAATGAACAGCATTGTTGTAAGCCGCTTCCGCGGTGTCCAACCATTCCGACCAGTTGTCTTGAGTGGCATTGGCATAACAACGTAGGGATTGCTCAAGGGTTTGATTGGTGCGCTCCGTCTGCCCATTGGTCTGTGGATGATAGCCGGAACTCAGGGCTCGCTGAATGTCCAAATGCCGACACAGTTGGTCCCAAAAAGATGAGATGTATTGAGATCCCCGGTCCGATAGAATCTTCTCCGAAAGACCATGAAGACGATACACCTCGTGTAGAAAACGTTGTGCCATCTGGGAGGCAGTGGGCATTTTAGGAAAGGGCAAGAAATGAGCAGTCTTGGTGAAGCAGTCCACCACCACCATTATACACGTGAAACCACCAGACAGGGGCAGGTCAACGATGAAATCCGTGGCGATGGTATGCCAAGGGTACGGAGGCGTAGGTGTGGGTTTCAGGAGACCAATGGGCCTTTTGCGAGGAATCTTGGCCTGGGCACATACAGGGCAGGAATCCACGTAGTGCTTTACCAGCGTGGCCCATCCAGGCCACCAGTACTGCCGTGCAACCAGTTCTTGTGTTGTGCGGACTCCACGGTGACCACAAACGACGGAATCATGGCAATTCTGTAGAACGATCTTCTGGAGCTCCAAGGTGGGAACGTACAGACGATCCTTAAAGAACAACAAGCCATCACGTTCTCTGATGTCAGAGCGTTGTAGTATCTGTGATCTTGAGGGATCCGTTCGTGTGGCTTCTATCAACTGTTGGAGCTGGGGAGTCACCATCGATAGAAAATGCTTTGACGCTATCAGAGGCTCCGGTTCCTTAGCACCTTCAACGTTGTTTTCCAGAGACCGAGACAGGGCATCAGCCTTCGTATTCTGGGAACAAGGAATGTACGTGACGGTGAAATCAAACTGCGAAAAGAAAAAGGCCCAACGAGCATGACGGGAGGTTCTGCATTGCAAAGAGCGCAGGAACTGTAGATTACGGTGATCTGTGCGAACCACCACCGGGTACCTCCCACCCAGCAAGTGATGTCGCCACTCCTCGAGAGCTGCTTTCATAGCCAGTAATTCCTTTTCAATCACCGCATAGTTTCTCTCGCTCGCTGACAATTTCCGTGAGTAGTAAGCCACCGGGTGCTCTGTTCCCGTGACTGAATCTTGCTGTAGTAAGACCGCACCAATTGCGTAGTCTGAAGCGTCTGTTTCAACCACAAACGGCTTTTCATCATCTGGATGTCTAAGAACAGGAGCCGACATGAAGGATTTTTTCAATTCCAGAAATGCCTCCTCGGCCTGCGTGTCCCAGAGAAACGGCACCTTGGTACTGGTCAGGCGGGTTAGGCTGTTGGCAAGTTGAGAAAAGCGTGGAATGAAGCGTCGATAAAAGTTGGCGAAGCCCAAGAACCTTTGAAGTGACTTCACGCCATGTGGCAGTTTCCATTCTCGTATAGCTTGCAGTTTTGCGGGATCCATCTGCACTCCCGTGCTGCTGATCACATAGCCCAGAAATTCCATGCTTTCCATATGAAATTGACATTTTTCTACCTTGGCAAACAGGCCGTTAGCTGTTAGTCTACGGAGAACTTCCTGAACATGCGCAACGTGTGCAGTACGAGTGTCAGAAAAAAACAGGATGTCATCAAGGTATACCCATACAGATATTCCAATAAGGTCCGAAAAGACATCGTCCATGAACCGCTGGAAGATGGCCGGGGCGTTGCAGAGTCCAAATGGCATCACCCTGTACTCGTAGTGACCAATAGGTGTTTTGAAGGCCGTCTTCCACTCATCTCCCTTCCTAATCCGCACCAGGTGATAGGCCCCTCTTAGATCCAGCTTGGTGAAGATTTGTGCGGATTTCAGGGATTCGATGATGTCCCGGATGAGTGGTAATGGGTACCTGTCTTTCCTCGTGATCTCATTTAGTTGACGATAGTCGATACAAGGGCGCAAAGTGCCCTCTTTCTTCTTGACGAAGAATAACGGGAATCCTGCGGGGGACGTGGACGGCACTATGTAGCCCTTGTTGAGGCAATACTTAATGTACTCCTGTAGGACGCCTTTCTCGAGTTGAGTCAACGAATAGATCTTGCCGTGGGGAATGACCGCATCGGGCAGGATGTCAATGGAACAATCAAAGTGCCGGTGGGGCGGTAATGGTATGTCCTCAGGCTTGGAGAACGCCTTGTGGTATCTGGCATATTCCTGAGGTACCAACTGAGTGGCACATAAACGGGCAGATACGTCAGCAGGATTGAGGGACTCCAAAATTGCAGGAAAGGTTTTGTGAAGTCCACAGTCCCGAGGACAACGCGTCGAAGAGAACACCAGGGAACGAGCGGTCCAGTCGACCTGAGGATTGTGATATAACAGCCAAGGTAAGCCCAGCACCACCGGAAAAGAGGGAGACTTGATGACATCCAACGAAATCCGTTTGAGATGCCCTTCCACAGAGAGCCACAAGGGATCGGACTGTTGGCAGACTGGACCAGAAGTCAAAGCAGAACCATCGATCACCTCGACCACTGTTGGTCGTTCTTTGTAATGTAAACGGATCCCATTGGCAATCGCGAACGAGGCATCGATGTAGTTGCTGGATGCTCCTCAAACCAGAAGGGCCCAGGTTTTCATACACTTCCCTAGCCAGGCAACACTGACTTTCAGGATCAATAAGGGCACCGGGTTCATAGGAGGAAGGTCAGATTCAGAGAGGCGGCCCGCTGCTGCCTTCGCCTCAAACAACGGGCCTGTTAGTTTTCCTGTTTCTTCAGAGGGTGTAGCGGACAGGTGCCTAGAAAATAGCCAGAACCACCGCAATACAAGCACAGGTTTTGTTGTCGTCTTCTTTTCTTTTCGGCCTCGGACAACGGGCCTCGGATGGCACCCAACTGCATGGGTTCTGGGCCCACATCGGTAGAGACAGCTGGTCCGGGATTCTGTACCGGAAGGACCGGGTGATACCTGTCAGATCTGCGACGTTCACTCCTTCGTTCAGGTAACCTGTGGTCAATGCGTAAGACTTGTTCCACCAATGCAGGCAACGTTTTTGGCTCCGGGATGTGCAGCAATTCGTCTTTGTACTCTTCTCGTAGTCCCCGACGAAACAAGGTTTTCTGAGTGATTTCGGGCCATTGTGAATCGGTTGCTAATTGTCGAAACCGACTGATGTAGTGGATTATGTCACCTGATCCTTGTTTGATCTCCATTAATTGATTCTGGGCGATGGCTGCCAAATTGGGCGGTTTAAAGACATCCAAAAAGGCTTTCTCGAAAGCAGCGAAATCACCCAACAGGGGACTGTTGGTAGAGACCAAAGGTGCGGCCCAAGCAAGTGCATTGCCGGTTAGGTTTCCAAGGATATACCCGATCTTAGCCTTGTCTTGACCAAAATGACTTGACCTGAACTGGAAATGGATCCGACAGTGTGTACAGAACTCTGCCACTCGACGCGGGTCACCATCATACTTCATCGGAGTAGTGTAAGCCATGGAGTTCTCAGGTGGTGTAGCTGGTTGTGAGGGGTTAGCCAAACTCCGGCCCATCGCTTGTCGAAGGGTGTCGTTCTCCTGGCGGAGGGTGGACATTTCAAGACGCATGACACGCATTTCTTCGCGTAGTTCCTGCATGTCGTCCATGTCGGGACTGAAGGAAAGGCGTCTCAATCTGTTAAACGAGTCTTCACGAGATCGCTGGTTACCTTTTCTTCCTGGAGACCGTGGAGTTGAGGTTGCCAGTCTGTCGGAGTATCTATTGCCGATGAATGGGTAGCGCAAGATAATTAGCCCAATACCCTCCTGACGATATATGACAGGATGGCACTGAACCAACTCCCAACGCCACGGGTGGCACTTCTCAGTATTTACGTGACGTCGGGACGCCCAGGCAAGTGCATTGCCGGTTAGGTTTCCAAGGATATACCCGTTCTTAGCCTTGTCTTGACCAAAATGACTTGACCTGAACTGGAAATGGATCCGACAGTGTGTACAGAACTCTGCCACTCGACGCGGGTCACCATCATACTTCATCGGAGTAGTGTAAGCCATGGAGTTCTCAGGTGGTGTAGCTGGTTGTGAGGGGTTAGCCAAACTCCGGCCCATCGCTTGTCGAAGGGTGTCGTTCTCCTGGCAGAGGGTGGACATTTCAAGACGCATGACACGCATTTCTTCGCGTAGTTCCTGCATGTCGTCCATGTCGGGACTGAAGGAAAGGCGTCTCAATCTGTTAAACGAGTCTTCACGAGATCGCTGGTTACCTTTTCTTCCTGGAGACCGTGGAGTTGAGGTTGCCAGTCTATCGGAGTATCTATTGCCGATGAATGGGTAGCGCGAGAAATTAGCCCAATACCCTCCTGACGATATATGACAGGATGGCACTGAACCAACTCCCAACGCCACGGGTGGCACTTCTCAGTATTTACGTGACGTTGGGACAGTGTTTCCACTGGCAGAGAAGGCTTGATGAAGACACCGATAATAGTGGAAGCTGAACTCCGGAACATCCAAGAAGGCAGCAAGGCACAGGTACCGGCAGGGCACAAGACAAGTAAAGGAGGAAGGTCTGCAAGGACAAGCAGAACAGACAGGGGAATCCTACTATCCTAGCAGAAGGGAAGCAATCCAGGAACCCAGACAGGACCTCCCCTTACCCTTAATCAGGAGTCAGGCAAGGACCAAGTAGAACTGGGAAGCAAGGGGTAGGAGGACCAAGGAGCAGGGAGAGGACAAGGAGGAGAGGCTGGACAAGGCAGGATAAGGCAGAGCAAGGAACTGGGGAGGCTGAGGCACGGACGCCAGGGCTCCAGCAGCGCATACACAGTAACAACCGTGTTGAGACGCGTTGTCCCTGTGTATGCGGTGCTCTTTTAAAGCCTGGCATCAAAGCGAGGCTTGGAATGCTTGTTCCGACACTGCGCATGCGCGGGATGTCGGATACTGACGATCCGCGCATGCGCAGATCCTCGCAAGATGGAGGCGTCCACGGAGCCTATCCGGACCGCGGGTCGGCGTGGGGAAAGACGCCACCGCGGGTACAGCCTCCATGAAGGAGGAGACCGCTGCGGCCGTGGACCCGGGACCCTAGGACAGGTAAGTGGTGCCCGCGAGCGAGCGCGCGGTGTGACACCGCAGTGCGGCGGTGATGCGGAATTGACTGCGCCGACCCGAGATGAGGTGAGTACCCCCCTATGGTAATCAGGTAAGTCTTTGGGGGTGATTTGTATTGTCCTTGTTTTCCCCTTAGGGGCCGGGGTGCGGCAGTGATGCAGAATTGACTATGCCGAACCGAGATGAGGTGAGTACCCCCCTGTGGTAAATCAGGTAAGTCTTTGGGGGTGGTTTGTATTGCCCTTGCTCACCTATCTGTTCTTGTCTCTCCCAGGTGTTGAAGAATAGCCTGAAGATGCTGGATTTGCGATGGAGTAAAGGAATGCAGCCCCGGTTGGTGAGTTCAGCGCGGCTCTGCGAGGTGCGTGGCAATACACCTGAGAAGGCTTCTCTCTTCCAGATCGACGGTGTGCTGGATCAAGGATTCAGGTAAGGGTTTTGTTCTGACCTCTTCTCCTTCTCCTTTTCTTGTTCCAGGTGTTCCAGGGCTGAAGCAGGCGTGGCTGAAGACTGGAGCTGCTGAAGACACGGTGAGCGTTACGCTGCAGCAAGCAGAATAACGCGAAGCATGTGTGGCTGTCCGGGTGTGGCTTAAATAGCCTTGGAAGAAGTCCCAGGTAAGTATTCTTCCACAGTCCCACCCGAGAGGAAAGGAGTCCCTGAGGTAAAGTAGTTCCTTTAAGCCTCATTTGGCTTGTGGCTTCGTGCAGCATGGTCTGCATCAGGTAGGTATGCAGCATGGTCTGCAACAGGTAAGATTTCTGTAATGAGCCTGGCGCCCATGGCGCCACGACTGACTTTATTCTTATGGCGCCAGGACTGTAGCCAAAGAGCCCCTAACTGGGGTTTTTGGGCATGCTTCAAGTGGCATGATGCCTGCTTCCGGGGTTGCTGGGCCTGGTCGACTTTCCGGGGGCAGGCATCGTGACAATTTCAAACACAGCAGTAAAGGGGGAATTGCACCTGGGTTTGAAACACAGCAGTGAT
The DNA here is from genome assembly GCF_040938575.1 of Ambystoma mexicanum. Taxonomy (NCBI): domain Eukaryota; kingdom Metazoa; phylum Chordata; class Amphibia; order Caudata; family Ambystomatidae; genus Ambystoma; species Ambystoma mexicanum. The sequence goes on along the minus strand of NC_090922.1, from coordinate 572,427,678 downwards.
GTGGGAAATGCACCTAGATTTGAAAGATAAAAGTAATGGGGAAAATGCACCTAAATTTCAAACACAGCAGTAATGGGGGAAATGCACCTAGATTTGAAAAACAAAAGTAATGGGAAAAATGCACCTAGTTTTCAAACACAGCAGTAAAGGGGGAACTGCACCTGGATTTGAAAGACAAAAAGTAATGGTAAAAAATGCACTTATATTTTGAACACTGCAGTAAAGGGGGAAATGCACCTATATTTCAAACACAGCAGTAAAGCGGGAAATGCAGCTAGATTTGAAAGACAAAAGTAATTGGAAAATGCACCTAAATATCCAACACAGTAATAAAGGGGGAAACAAACCATGGATTTGACATGTGTGGGGTTTAATCAAAGGCCCCAACAAACATAAATGAAGGACCCAATGGAAAAATGACCTACCAGCCTTCAAACACCTTCAAGCTGATAATGGGCCTATCTAGGCAGACTATGGGCCTCATTATGATATTTGTGGTAGTCATGGCGCTATTTGAGGCCATGATTGGCACCAATAACGTGTCCAGCACCGGTCACGTTCAATAGGGATTTACCGGTTTAGTCCGAACTTTGCGGGACTGGTAAGTCCCCTTTGAAAAAGCCATTCCCATTTGAGCCCCCATAGGGCTCACTGGGAATGGAGAAGGCGCTAATAACGGTGCCGAAAATTGCGGTACCGTTATTGGCTCTGAATTCCCTTAACGAGTCCCGTCCATATCCCCTGGTCAGACCAGGCATTAAAGGAGGGACCCGCTAAGGGAACTCGTAGTAGGATGGTAAGGGATAGCGGTGCCCGGTATCTCTTACCGCCCCACTCGGAATGAGGCCCTATGTGGGTCTCTTTATGCAGTTGAAACACAGTAAAAGCTGAAGAAAAAAATGTCATCCGAGTGCAGATTGGAAAGGCACATCACATTGCTGACTGAGAAATAAATGCAGCATTTTCACTGAAACTGCCACCCATCAAAAGTTGGTGCACTGTGACAACCTAGACCTACTTTTTCAGCATAAAAACAAACAGCAGATAAATAAACATGTATTTTATTAGTGACTGAAAGAAACTGCCCTGCACTTTCAGCTGTCCTATTAAAAAAACAATGTATTGTGAAAAAAAAGAAGAAATCCACTGATGCAAAAGCAAAGTAGACCCTGATCAGTGAAATACACAGTATTTGAAAAATAAAGGCTGATGTTAGAAAATGCAATATGCAATTTATTCAGCAAAGCACAATCTGTGGGTCCCTGGACAGAATGGCCTCTGGATCTGAACAGGGAATCCCTTTGAAGCTTTTTCATCCCAGCTATTTACAACTGCAACAAAATATGGCCTGCTAAGGGTGTGAAAACAACCTTTCCCCAGACCGGCTGTCTCTGAAGGCTCATTTCTGTGAATGGCAAAGGGCCTAGCCAGTGCATAACTGAAATGTGGGATGAGCTGCAATCAAGAGAAGCTGAACTCTAAAAATAATACAAGAAAATATGAGGTTTTTCAGATTGAAATGGTGGTCCACTTCAGATAATAGGACAGGATGACAGATGGCAGCAGGGCCTTGTGAAGACACAGGGCCGGCCTAGCTCATTATCTGCAGTGGGAGCTCTCTGTGTAGCTGATGTCTCCCAAGCATTTACAACCGGCAGCCTGCCAACTTCAAACAACAAAGAGGCTAATAAAAACGCACTCCAGGAAGCTCTGGTCACATGCTGGCCAGGGATGGCAAATGGCATGGAAGAAGGAGAGCTCACATTTGCACAACATGAAGATTTGCCTTTAATTTAAAAAGCATCATCATACTTATGTTTTTTTCTCAGCAACCAAAAGTCACACTACATTCATTTGAGTAATTTTTAAGATAATTTCCAAGTGGTGTTGTTGAAATAAAATTAATCCACCTGCGATTTAGGGAATTATAATAACAAGCTAAAATGTGTTACTTGCTGCTCTGAACATGTCCCTAATTTAAGAGTTAGCAAATTGGTGGAGGGTAAAATTAGGCATTTGGAGAGTTGCTCGCAAGTTCATAACTATTATGCTTTTGATATAAATGGCAGAAAATTGCATACGTCGGTGCAACATGGTGCAGCCCCGGCTGGCATTTTATTAAATCCCCCCTCATTAGCTGAAGCGGAATATATATATATACATATATATATATACATGTATATATATATATATATATATATATATATATATATATATATATATATATATATATATATATATAAACTGCAGTTACTAGTAAGTTAACACGTTTGCCACATAACTACTTTTTGCCTAAAAGTTAACCTGAAAAAAAGGGAGATTTCAAATGGGAGTTGCCATATTTCTGCTCTAGACTACTAAACCAATCAGCGAGAGGCTGGACTTGGGGGATGAGAGAAGGGTAACTGTGCAACCCTGTTTTGCAATAATTCTTGCAGTGCACTGCCCAATAGTGAAATCTTGGTGGTGTCATTACTGGTATATAAAGTGGATGCACTATGAGAAAAGGGGAGAGCCGATAAGAATGACCATCTGACAGCCTCAAGGAAACACCAAAGGAGATTGCTGAAATTGCATCTGGGTGGAAATGTCTATTGCTCGGGAGGCCTAAAAGCTGACTGGGCCCTGTGGTGAAGACCTGGGAACCATACTTTAGAGTGGAGTGACCAGGCACCTGACCAGTCCTCCAAGAGGGACCTGAAATGCACCTGGTTTTTCTGAACTTTAAACAGAGGTTTTCAATGTAAGTGGAATTGAGTCCTTTGAAACCAAAAGATGGGGGAATCTGCTTGCCTTAAATCCTTTCACCTTACAGTAGGTGGGGTGGTGGGAGGGAGGCAAAACTGTGTAAATCCTTACTAACAGAATTAATGTAATTAATTCCCCTTTTGCAGAACACCACAGGGTGATTTTTGTTATAATTTGAAATTTACAAAGCTCATTCGCGGTGTGCGCTGAAAACTTTAGACTGTAATGTAATTGGGTAATCCTATTTTTCCTGTTAACCCCGACTTCTTTTAGGAAGTGGGATGTCTTTGTCCCTGAACCAAAGCTAAAAAGATCCCCATTTTTACCATCCAACTTCCCAAACACAGGCCTTTAAGTGAAGAGTGTCTGAAATCCAACATTCTTAAATCATTCCCATTGTTTCTGTGCAGCTTCCCCAAAACAGGCCTTTAAGTGGAAAGGGGTTGGAAATCCAAAATTCTTAAATCATCCCAATTTATTTCAGTCCAGCTTCCCCACCTGAGACCAAAGTATGTAGGAGGGGGGCGGTCTGAAAAACACACTGCTAAATAACTCTGTGTTTATTTTAAAGCAAAAGTGTGGGTAAAATAATAATTGCCATTATGCATCTGTAAACCCAACTGCTAGCCTTTTAAGCACGCAGGAACATCGAAATTACACAGCATTGCATATGTAAACTGATTTTGTTAATTGACCAGTGTTCATTATTTCTTGAAGTGCGAACTGTAGAAAGTAAAGTATTGTGATTTGTGTTTTTCCCAACCAGATTGTGGGATTTATTTGTGTAACAAGAAGTTTAATTGTGAGCCACAAAGAAGGTGGCATGTGTAGTTTAGTGCGACCTTTATTACTCATAATTCAAATAAATACAAATATATTTCAGATACATCGGCCTGGGTCTTGGTTCATGGGTAGCTCAGGGGAAGGGATCCAAGGGGTATGAGATGAATCGGAAATATGGCTGAACAAAGAATTGACATTAAACAGTTTGTTTTGGGACACCTTGATTCGGGAGGGAAGGAACTCCCCATGTTGAGGGTGGCTTCTCAATAAACTGTTACAAACACCTCAGTAACTCTAGTTTAATTAGGTACAAGTAGTGGAGGGATTTACTGGAGTGCAGTAAGGGCTGCACTCTTTGCACACACCACACTTACCTTGTTGTTCACTGTAGGCTGTCGGCATTCCAGGCGAACACGGGCAAACATGGGTGGAGCTGCTCAGTCAGGGCTGCACTTTGCCTTTTGGCCCTTAGCCGGTGGCTGCTCGGGCAGAGGCTGCCCTGGTAGGTTACCTTAAATGAGCCACCCGGCCTAATCAGGGGGTGGAGCGGGAGGCGGGAGTGGAAGGGAAAGCAGGAAGCAGTGCAGGGGAGGCAGCAGAGCACAGGAAAAATGCAGAGAACATCAAAAAGAAAAAAAAAACAAATAAATGCTGGAAGTGGGAGTAGAAACTAGGGGAAACACTTACCCCTCAGCAGATGGCTCACACAATGCTTTAGCAACTGACTGGCATCCAGTGCTTTGAGTGGATGGCTTCAGGATATCTGGTGGCATGATCAACAACCAGCAGCAAAAACCTGCTGCTGGATGGTTGCCAATTGTTTCTGTTTTCATGAGCTTTGTCCTAAGTTCCCCTACGCAACCTGCCCAGCTAGGATGGGGAAAAGTCGGACTTTGTTTGTCTGTTTGTTTTCCACGAGACCAAAGCCTTCCCAGGACTGGAGGTCACACTTATGTGTGACATTTCAAGCTTGGGGCAGCACAGCTGTCTCCCTTGAACGACTACCGTTTTAATACCCCAATCAAATAACTTTGCATTCTACTACTGTAATCGTTCATTCAGGATGGGGGAAATACAGGTTTAATCACATGCTTATTGCGCAACATATTTCTGTAACAATTGTTTTCAAGTTAGTTTATTCTGTAATTTGTGTACTTTTCAAGGGTTCTATATGAAACTAATAGCGTTGAAGCTCCCAAAACCGTAACAAACTTGTATAAGAACTAATCCTGAGAAGATATGTGCTCAAGTGCTAAAATCACACACTGGGTCCAAATCACCAGTTTCACCAATCAACCAAAGTGTCTGATCCTGGACAAATCATTTAGTCTCGCTGTTTTAGCTGTCAAAAGTGGATGCATCTCGACGTGATTGAGTTCACAGCTTAAGATTTTTAAATAAAAATAGCATCACTCATGTTTCACTAGAGTACAGATTTGCCCGATGAACGCACAGTGCTCCAATTCAACTGAATTGTTCAGGATCACGGTCCAGCAAAACATATCTACCCGGATCTCGTACCAGAAAAATCCACAGTGGTGAAGCTAGGATTCGACTGATAACGCTGCTTGGCAAATTAATCAATAGGCTTGTGTTTTGCAGAAATATTTAAATACAGCTTTTTAGATTGAAAAGGTGTGTACCTTTTAGACTTTACCAGCAACATTATTGGAAACGCTTCTCTCTTGTGTTATTTTCCAAGCTTTCATGATTAGTCGTCTTCTGTGAAGCCAGTGTTTATTTGTCCTGTGCACTTTCTTCGAGTAGGGAAAGGCCAAATGAATGAAATTTGCATATTTCACTTTAACCTCTGTCCCCTATTTTAACGCAAAATCACATTGTTGACTGCTATCATTTCAGGGAGGGGACTCTGTGATCTTGGAATGGAGCTCAAACATGTACATTTAATAAGAAATTAGCTCTGCAAAATCTCATGGGGTTTTATTTAGCCCCCGCTGCCTCCACTTGTATTAGAAAAATGCGGTACATATGTTCGATTTACGGAATTTCTCGCAAAGACTAATGTGACAGTGCCCTCTAGAGGCCGAGCTCTAGAATACAAGAGCACAGAACAGAAGTGATATAAATCAGGAGGAATACGGTCTTCGAATCAGAGTATGGTGTCCGCTCTTTACCGATTCTATGAGCTTTGCCCTGTGTTCCTCACAGAACGTGTCCAGCCAGGATGGGTAAAAGTCGGACTTTGCTTTAACGCTTGTCCAAAGCCTTCAAAGCCCTTGGTGAAGCGGTGATTCGACTGATCATGACGATGCTTGGGAAATTACTCATTAGGATTGTGCTTTGCAGGACATGTTTAAATGCATCTTTTTAGGTTTCAAAGGTGTGCACCTTTTAGACTTTGCCAGCAAGCTTATAGGTCAAGGTACATTGTTAATCTTCCGAGCAGCAAGTGCTCATTCGTCCTTTGCACTTTGATCGAGTAGGAAAGACCAATCGGATGAAATGTGCATATTTCACGTTCGTCCACGTCACTTTTCATTGCGCATGTTAATGTGCCCCCACTTTAAGACTTGGGCCATGTAATGTGTATATGTGTAAATGCCTGTCGGCTCACATTTCTGTGTTTATGTAGAGGTGCACAGGGAGGAGGGGATGGGGTATGTGGCAGGGCGAGAGGGGGTTGGGTTATTTATGGGCCCAGCATTAGGGAACAAGGTGTCAATGTGATCCAGCGTGTGAAAAGCGAGAGCTATTTAAAGCGGCAGCGAGGACGTTACTGGGGCGTTACTGGGTCGGCACTGGTGGAAACGACCCCATCCATATCCACCCCCGCCCTTCACATTTGGGACCCCACAGAAAATCATATCAATTTCCAGCACAGCCCATGCATAATAGTCACCATCTACATAGTACGCAGCACACAGTTATTTGTCTTTTGGCTTGCCCACCACAACTGTGGCATTATATGTTCTACTGGATATCAAGGGTGTGTCCAGTCTGGACATATTTCGTTACTGTCGTAGGGCATTTTTGACTGGGCATCACAGGTGCCGGCAGTACAATGAGTGTCACAATGTGGAATTGGCCTATATTGGTGGATCCAGTCTGGACATGTTTCTTTACTGCGGCATGGCATTTGGCATTGGTAAAGCCAACGGGAGTGTTCTTATTTGCTAATGCTGGTATATATTGGTGCAGCGTCCATGGGCACAGACAACGTGAAAATGTTCTTTAATCTCGATATATTGAGTGCAAGAGCCTCATGAAAAGGACTTGCATCGATTGCATTTTTTTTTGTTCTTAGCCACAGTTTGCAATCGGTTTTGTACGGCGTTACCCAATTTTTCACAGAAATTGTGCTTAAAATGCATGGTTTTAACCCAATATTTTCAACCTTTTCTCCAGGGGACATCCTCCATGAACCGCCCTCAGGTTCCTTCACTATGCTTGGTCACTCCTGCGTATTTGGGGGAAACATTTACACCTCTCCAATCAAACCGCCAGTGATGTCCAGAGAGGACGCACCAATGTGGGCCAGAACCACATTATGCTTACTTTCCCCTTGATGCTGAGTAAAAAAAGTGCCTTACCACAGTGAAGATGTGTCCAAGCTGGATAGAAACAGTCCTTCTGGCTGGCGTCCCACCCTGCTGCTCCTAGCCACAAGCAGAAGCATGCTGCCCAGCTGGCCTGCAGGCATCCGCATTCATCATTCATGCAGCAGTCCTTCTTCATTAACTTTCAATGCCCCCTAGCTCCCATACAGCATTCATATACTCTCACATCAGCATGCACACCCCAACAACATGCACTCTCCCATTCACGCACCCACACACAGGCCCTTGCATACATACACAAAAGCATTTCCTTTTATCGCAGCCCAGCTCAAGATTCCAGTCCACTGCTCTGACTGCTGTCGTGAAGCCCCTCTGATTCCCAAGCAGCACACAACAGGAGCCAGGAAGCTGAGAGTGCTTCTTGTTTCCTGCATATGCATTTTCATGTTGTCTGTGCCCATAAAGCATGGTGGTGCTGGAGCACCTGCATCACACCATCCCTTCAACCCCTGGATGTGTGGGGGGGTGCAAGTGTGCCCCTCACACATTTCAGCCTGAAGCACCCCGGCCTGCATCCCCAATAGGCCTCGCATGGCTGGGGAAGCAAAACTCCCCCAGCCTTGCATGAACTATTGGGAATGTGTGCTGGGGTACTACTCAACTGTCAGAGGTGAAACCACGTTTCAGTCCAGGAGCGCTCAATCAGCTGCTCGCAACAGCTGGATGAGCGCTCAGTGTTTTCACTGGGGTGGCTTACCTCGCTCATAATGAGTGGTGTATCGATGCCACATCGCCTATTATGGACGAGCTACCCTTGCCAAGAACTTACAACATACTTGATGTGATGAATCAACTTCCGGGGCACCAGTGGTCCAGGGATGAATATCGGTTTCTAAACCATCAATCAGCCCCACACCTCTAGCACACCAGAAGGGATCCAAACAGATTGGATCACAAGCAAATTATAAACCTCCTTTTCCAATTTTTGGTAACGTGGAACGGCAGGCTTATCTCCGAATGGTTGTGGATCGTTGGTTAATAGCAAGACAGCGAAAAAACAATTATTACACAATGATAAAAGGGACTGTCTAGTCAAGGTTGCATATAAATATCTCCTTCATTATCACAACAGACAGTTCTAGCACACTACAAAATGCAACCCATCCTGTAAATGAATGCAGACGACTGACCGTTTCAAAGAAGGAAAAGGGATGCACTCTGGATACTGACAGGAGGGTAGTCGGGATAGTAATTATTTGCAGTAGTTCAAGGATACTTGGTTTGAACACAAAGAGAGCAATGGGTTGTAAAATGTCACTAGGGCCCTCAGAGAAGGACCATGGGGACAGAACCACAATATACCTTGTGCTGTAGGAGTTCTTGGTGCTCGACATGGTTGAGTCGGTAGCAGGGTGCTTTGCAGCTTCTGCGACAGAGTTCAAGATGGGAGACAGCTGTGGGTATCAAGCGGAAGGGAGTTCGGTGAGCAAAGCTGGGCGGATGGCTGCAGGCTGGCCTACAAAGCAGGTCGGGGAGTCAGGAATCATTGTCTCAGTGCTGGACGGCGGTTCTGAAGCACTCGGTGAGGCATTTTGAACAGATTTAGCGACTGCGCCGTAACAGTCAGCAGTGCAGTAGGTTGCAGCTTGAGGCGAAAATGTCCTTTAAGTCAGACCTCGGTAGATGCTTGTTGATGCACTCCTCCTAGCTTCTTCACTGGTCTTGTGTTCCCTTTTAAGGCGAACAGCCCAAAGCTGAGGATAGTGTTGCAGGCAGCTGCCTTGTCCTTGGTTTGGTTCAGAGACTGTCAAGAAACATGGCACAACCTAGTCTATTTGGCATAGATGGAAACATCCTTCAGTTCACTAAGTACTAGTTACTTCAACATGGCGCTCTCTCAGGACTCCGCAGTTAACTAGACTTATAGGTCTAGTTGTTCCCAAAATGGCATTCCCCACTTGCCAGGAGATATCCTACAGATGGCACACATAAGAGAGAATAAGTGGGTGAGTCGGGTGCTTCACTACTCCAATAGCACTGACACTCCCTACTTTCCCACATTGCCTGTGCATTCCTTGCTCTCTGGCCTCCCAGTTTGTAGTTTGTTCGCGAGCTTCATTTTCTTTTCCGGTGCTGCATTTCTTTCCGGTGGCCCTCTCCCTGCTCTTTTCTGCAGCTCTCCGGTATGCCAGCACCTTCTGCCCACTTATCCCTCTCAGTAGGGTTTTCGTTTTTCGCTGGCACTCTATAAACTGCTCCTGGTTCACTTCCCTATTAGCCATCTAAAGCCTGTGTTACTGCTTCTCCCTCGCTGCTTCATTCTCTTTGCTTCTGCCCTGCTAATTGTTTTGTGTTGTACAGCTTCCTTCGTTTCCCATTTTCTCCCTCTTGACCTTGGTTTAGTCTCTTTCTTGTGCTCTTCATTTCCTCACCTTGCATCATTGTTTCTTGTTGGAATCCCAGCAGCTGCTACACACCTTCTGGGCAGCTGATTGTATCCTTCAGACTTGATATAGAACTCTGTAGAGACTATTTCTTCATTCTCTTGGTCTTCTACATCAACAGCCGCTGGAGGGTTTCCCAGTGAATACATGGCCTCCTGTATTGTACCAGCGGTTGGATACTTGACGGGATTCTTTCTGGCAACTGCTTGGGCAGACGATGCCTTAATGACATTATTTCGACGAGGCCTTTTTGAAGAATTAAAAGATGAAGTTTCAGGTGTACCCAGGCCTGCTAATCTGGCAGATCTAATAGCCTTGGTTATGCAGATGGACTACCGTCGGCAATAAAGGATTTATTTATTTATTTAAATAGCGCTGGAGCCAGCAGGCATCAGGGTGCATGATGGAAAAAAAATAACAGAAAACACATACGGCCAGAGTCTAATTCCAGGATTTATTCGAACTGTGTCATTTTCAGTCACTTCCTAAAATAAAAGAGAATACTGTCTACTCGCAGATCCTTGGGGAGAGTGTTTCAAGCCTCTTTCCTGTTTACATTTCGGGCTCGCCAAACACATTGCTTCGCTCGATATAGTCGCTCTCTTAGGGCTGGAGGCAATAATAGACTTTTAAGGACCTAGATGCTCGCCCATAGATGCATTTCTGCACGATGGTACGACCATGAAGCAAATTCTAGCCTTGACAGATAGCCAGTAACTTTCTTCAATGAGGCAATATAGGCTCCCATCTCGGAATGTTTTTTACAATACGCACTATGTCCAAGGGTATCCCTTTGATGGCTCAGACAGTACAAGTTCCAGTTGAAGGGGTGATGGAACCCCTCTGTCCTTGGGACCCATCAAGGAACAAACAGAAGACATTATCCAGTCCATTTGTTCTCATTCTGAGACATTGGGTTTTAACATTATTCGAGCAGCCCATTATCCCATCATTCTGGGGCTACCTTGGTCACTGATACATAATCCATTTAGAAACTAGACAGCAGGCTCTCTCTTCCTCAGATCTGAATATTGTGTTAAGCACTGTCTGGTAGGCGGCTCTGTAGGAATCCAGTGCCCCATAACAACCTCTTCTACAGATTGTTCAGCAACACCCATCAGTCTTGTTTGTTCGTTACTCGACAGATAGCAGGAATTCTCTGATGTTTTTTCTGAATTCGAGTTCAAAGAACTCCCGCCCCACAGAAGAGATGATTGTGCCATTGAAATAGAACCTGACAAACCTATTATTTCCTTTGGTAAAATGTATATTCTCTTAGACCCAGAAAAGGAAGCACTTAAATAAAATCTGCATACTAACTTACAGAACAGACTTATTACTGAATCAAAATCTCCGGCTGGTGCTTCGCTATTCTTTATACCCAAAAAGAAAACACTTGAACTTCGTCCCTGTATAGACTACGGTGGACTCAATAAAATCACCATACCTGACAAATATCCCATGCCACTCATTCCAGACATACCAGAGGCAGTGAGAGGTGCTTCCATCTTTACCAAACTGGACTTAAGGGGTGCATATAATTAAATTTGCGAAGGCGATGAATGGAAGACTGCCTTCCGTACCCCTTTTGGACATTACAGAGTAATGTGTTTGGACTCTCGAATGCCCCCCGCAGTGTTTCAATGGTTCATGGATCACATGTTTGCTGTCCTTCTGTTGCACATCATGATTGTTTATCTGGGCGATATACTCATCTTTTCCAAGAATTTACAGGAACATGAAAACCACATGCTTTAGTACTTCAAGACTATTTGACAACCATCTATTTGCCAAGTTAGAAAAAGGCACATTTCATCAATCCAAAGTCACCTATCTAGGCTATATTATTTCTGCAAAAAGTACCCAAATAGATCCAAGCAAAGTTGCTGCCATAGTGGAGTGGCCACCACCTACTTTGGTCTGAGAAATACAAAGATTCCTGGGGTTTTCAAACTTGTATCGAAAGTTCATCCCTAATATCTCATACCACATCCTATCACTTACAGCCCTTCTAAAGAAAGGTGAAAGTTTTGTATGGAATCCGAAAGCTCAAAGGCCCTTTGATACATTGAAAACAGTCTGCACGACCTCTCCCATTTTACGCATGCATGATCAGAAGAAGTCATTCATATTAGAGACAGATGCATCCAACAGTGCTATAGGAGCCTTCTTGAAGCAACAAGATGAAACGGGTACGGAGTTACCTGTTGCCTATTTTTCTAAAACTATATCCTCATCTGAAATTAATTACACCATTTTAGAAAAAAAGCAACTAGCAATAAAAAGAGCATACCTCTTGCTGGGATCACACTTACCCATAGAAGTACGTATGAATCACCACAACCTCAGAATCCTACAAAATTTCGGAAACTCAAATCAGCCGTCAAGTTAGAGGTGCCAACTTCTTTTCACTGCACGACATACGATTCACCTTCATTCCTGGCACCAATAACATCATGGCGGATGCCGTATCCCGTAAATCCTCTTTCCGGGATTTGTCTTTCAAAAGCAAAAAGCTATTTCCTAAAGCTACATTCCTATTTATAGTTAAGACATTTCTTCAAAAAGTTGAAACTGGAAAAACTCAAGAACCTCGCCTGCTTTGATATTCTGAAAGCCAAGCACCAATTGCAACAAGAACGCACTCTACTCTTCCAGGAACAATGTATATTCATTCCCACCTGAACACTTTGGAAAGAAGTGCTTAATATGTGTGATGCTTCTGTTTTTGCAGGACACAGAGGTTTAGAGGTTTATGTAATACCCTGCATCTTCCTAATATTTACTTTTGGTGGCCAGATATAACCAAGATGCCAAGGATTACGTAGCAGCCTGTACTGCCTTTCTTCAAAGTAAAACACCTAGGCGTCATCCTTATGGAAAATTGGTACAACCTACTTTGCCTTCCCAACCCTGGCAACAGATACCAACAGACTTTATAGTGGATCTACCTCCTTTATCTGGCCATACACTCATAGTGGTTACTATTGATTTGATGACCAAATTAGCTCATTTCCTTTCTTTGCCTCAAGTTCCTTCTGCTTCAGGAATGGCAAAACACTTTTGCTTGCAATATTCTGTTGGCACAGTGTTCCCAATATCACATCTCAGACCGAGGACCTCAATACACTTCCAAATATTGGTCTATCATATGCAGGGCATACAACGTGCACTCAGTTCTGGTTTCCATCCTCAGTCCAATGGGAAAACATAACGCCTTAATCAATCTTTGGAACACTATCTCTGTTGTTTTGTTTCAGCTTCCCAGGACAACCGGAGAGACCTACTGCCCCTGGCAGAGTTTGCTTATAATTATTCTCTTCATTCATCCATAAGAGTAAGTCAATTTTTATGCATGTATGGATTCCTTCCCTCAGGTTTTCTCTATGTTCTCCCTTCTTCATACCAAGTACCCTTGGCTATAGATCTCATCTTTGACATACAAGAAGGTTGTAAAAAAGCACTTACAGCTCTTGCTTCTTCTAGATCCAGTGCCAAGAAATACGCTGACCTAAAACGTTCCAAAGAACATACCTTTCAAACAAGGGATCTCGTTTGGTTGTCTTCTCAGTTCCTACCCAAACGTTTTGTCCCATCCAAACTATCCCCTTGTTTCTTTGGTCCATTCAAAGTAAAGTCTCTGATAGGACCAGTTGCTTATCGCCTTCTGTTACCTAGAGCTTGGTCTACAATACATCCTGTTTTTCACGTTTCCCAATTGAAGCTACACTGTCGGGATCACTTCTTGCGGAATACCAAGAAAAACCCACCTCCAGCAGATACCACTGCTGGACCTGAATATAAAGTTTCTGGTATCTTTGATTCTCAATAATACCTATAGAGAGGGAGCTAAGTACCCCGACCTCAATCACCTCACCTGTCTTGCCTAAATGTTGGGAACCAGAGTGTGAGACACGTGCAGTACCAGTGAAAATACCGATACCAAGGAGAATCCTGGAGGCAAAGTTCCCATTGAGAAAACCATACCTGCATACAAGAAAGTATGATGGCCATTTGAATGAAATCCCGGAAGAAGTAGACCAAATGAATGGCCAAAATGAATGGTGACGTCACACAGAATCAAAACTGATGCACATAGAAGAGATACAGACTAAAGAATGCTGATATTCTATATGGCATCAAAAAAGGATCGAAGATAAGTGGCATCATGGGATCAAGATGAAGAGACTTATGCTACAAAATCAATGAAGTTATCAAGTCAGTTTACACGTGTACAGATGCAAAAGAAACGCACGCCGACTAAGTATTCTTGAGGCTAGCTTAATAGTGAATAGATTGCGGCATGCACCAACGTATACATATATGCCTAAGTGAGTAAAGATTGGATGTTTCCACTACGAACTATAGCAGAGCTGGGCTAAAAAGGAAGGCCTCTTTTCCAGTGTGTCACATTGAGAAAACAAATGAATTATAAAGTGAATCTCAGAAAGGCGAGGCTGGACGAGCCAAGCCAAGAAGCCAAGATTTTATCAGGCTGGAGTAAGCATACATTGGATAAAAAATCGTGTGAAAGAACGAAACTCCTGTTTAGAAGACATGGACAAAAACAAGGAAGACATCAGAGGTCTATTAGAAAATAGTATTTTAAAATACACTAGAGCTTGATTTTGCGGTTTTCAGTCACGTAGAAGGATGAAGTTGGACAAACTCGGTGGTCACACCTACGCATGAGGGCAGAGCGTGCCTTAACTCCCCTGAATTCTCCAGAGCTAAGAACAAGTTCAAAATCCTAATTGACATCAGACCACTGAGGTGATGATGGATGAATATGCTAATTGGTGGGAAGCTATGATTAAGACTAGCTCACCACCAACTGGAAGCTCAGCCTGCGTGCTGCTAATGTAGGTGGAAAAGTACTGACAGAGGTTAGAGTGCCAACCAATGTTTGTTTGTTTGTTTATTTGTAAAGCGCACCAGACCCAGAGGTATCAGGGTGCAGCAGATACAAGAATGCTTTCAGCTTCTGGTTACATGGTTACATAGCAGGCAGGTATTATACAGGAGAAGTTACATAATTACATACAAGTACAGAGAAGGAACAGATTGCAGAATTTACATATATCATATAGAAGGGGTGTATGTGTCAAATAAATACAGGTGAAGGGAATAATCAACACGATTATCAGCAAATAAACATTGAAAATAGGTTGCAGGTTAATGTACATCAGAAAAAATAAACGTTGTGTTTTCTATTTACAGAGGACTAGAGACAGCGGTGAGAGGAAGAGATGTCGGTCTTGCGGACTGACTAGTGGTCGTTTTCTCTGAGCCATTTCGAGGTGATATGTTTGAAATTCTGAAAGTTTTGGTCTGCTCTCAGGAAGGGGGGGAGGGAGTTCCAAAGTTGAGTTGACTTTTACTGGGAAGCTGCTTCCTCCAGCTTCAGTCAATTTGAACCTCGGTACAATGAGGGAGTTAGTGTTAGCGGTCCTGGTGGGACAGATGGAGATTTTTCTGTTGAATTTCTCAATAAGGTACCTAGGAACGGTGTTGTTCAGGCATTTGTGGATTAATGAGAGGGATTTTGTCACTGGTGTTCAGCCATTTGTTTTGTCTCCTTATATCTGAAATGGGCTCTCTTCTAGCAATACCTTGTGCTGCTCTCAGGGCCTTATTCTGTAGGATTTGGATCCCATTAACGATATACTTGCTTGGGCCCAGGTATAGAGCGTTACAATAGTCCAATCTGGACAGAATTAAAGCTCGGGCTAGAATGGTGCAGCTAATCTTAGAGAGGAAGGGTTTACCTGCTCTGATCAGCTTGCATGTGTAAGCTGAGGCGGATGCCACAGCGTTGACCTGTTTAGCAAGTTTGAGGATGGAGTCGAGGTAGAAACCCAGGGTTTTTACCTCTTTGGCAACTTTAATGATATTGGGCCTCATTCCGAGTCCGGCGGTAATGGAAAAATGATGGCGGTAAAGTAATACCGCCATCCTTTTCCGCCGTGGACTATTCCGACCCATCACACCGTAATTACCGCCGCCGTAAAGTACGACGGCGTAAATAGCGGACCAGTGTCGCGCGCCCGAGACACCACGTCGGAAATAACGCTAAGGCGTTAACCAGTGCTGATCCCAAGTAAAGCGGACACGGTAAAAACGGGCTCCACAAGGGCGCAAAGTACCTTAACGCCATGGCGTAATTACCGGCATCGCAGAGAAGGTGTTAACAACCCTGAACAGTGCCAGAAAGAGGAACAGGTGCACCCAATCAGCACAGGTGGAGTCCATAGAGTCAGGCACAGCACAAAAGGAGCACACCCACACACCACACCCCCTCCCACACCAAGATGATACCAATTCTCGCAGCATTCATGGAGCTGGAGGCCCTGCTTGCAAGGCAGCAACTACGACAACATCAACAACAGCAACCACAGCAACCACAGCCCCCACCACAGAGGATACACAGGAGGAGAAGGAGGCAGAGACAGGCCCAGCATGCCCTACCGGTGCAGCCACCATTACCACGCCGTCAGCCCCCAATTCCACGCATCAGACCCACCCCCTTCAACCTCACACCAGAGCAGATACACACCCTGTACTGGCTTGACCGGGACACCATAACCACCATAGTGGCCCTGATACATAACGACATAGTGAGCCTAATATAAATCAGCACTGCCATCCCCCCTCTACTAAAGGTAGTGTCTGTGCTCCACTTCCTTGCCACAGGGACCTACCAGCATACAGTGGGGCACATGCATGGCATTTCACAGCCCATATTTTCCCGGATACTCAACCAAGTGCTCGATGCCCTCCTCAAGCACAGAAGGGACTACATATGCCTCCCCCGGACTCCCCAGGAGACATATGATACCAAAGCTGCCTTCCATGCACTTGCAGGCATGCCAAATTGCATAGGTGCCATCGACTGCACCCACGTAGAATTGGTGGTTCCCCATGCCAGGGAGGTGCCGTATCGCAACCGCAAGCAATATCACTTCATCAACGTCCAGATGGTGTGTAATGCCAGTAAAGCCATCACACAATGCAATGCCCGATACCCCGGATCAACTCATGACTCCTTGGTCCTGCGGAACTCTACACTACCACGCTACATGGAGCGACATGCTGAACGACGTACCTGGCTGCTTGGTGAGTAACCGGAATGGGCCATGGCAGTCCATTGGGGCTGTGAGTAGGCTGTCAGCATACTCCACCCGGGTGGTAAAGGGGGGGGGTAGAGAGATGCATACGGGTGGGACAGTCAACGCCATTGTACGATGTAATGGGGTGACTGTATCCTGGGACATGTGTGCATGGCCAGTGAACACCTGCTGCAATGTCAGATTAGCACAGTTCTCCACCATGATTGCACGAACACTTACCTTCATTCCACTCTCATGCAGGTGATGCTGGCTACCCATTGAAGCCGTGGCTCATGACCCCGGTCCGCAACCCGCAAAACAGGCTCGAGGAGGACTACAATAGATCTCATACCCGTACACGGGTGGTGATAGAGCAGACCTTCGGCCTTTTGAAGGCACGATTTCGTTGCCTCAGCCGGTCAGGTGGGGCCCTCATCTACAGCCACGAGAAGGTGGCCAAGATCACCATGGCATGTGCAATGCTGCACAACATGTGCATCCATCGGAACGTGCCACTGCCCCCTGACGTGGGTCTGCTACCACCAGATGAGGAGGAGGAGGAGGAGGAGGAAGGAATGGCAGGACAGCATCACGGGGCCGATGCACAGGAGGGACGTCACGTGCGACAAGCATTGATTGACCAATATTTCTGAGTCACAAGTCAGCTGAGGGGGTGAGGGTGACAGGACATTGGGCACTGGGTGTGGTGATACATGTACTACATGCACTGTGAGACATTAAAAGACACATGCACAATGATCAATGTCCACTCTGTTTTCCAGGATAGACCAAACTGTGTATTGTATAATCATGTGAAAACGTGTACAAATAATCCTCCACCCTCACCCCCCTCCCCCCCAACTCCCACGCACACCCTCACCCCCCTCCCTCCCCAACTCCCACGCACACCCTCACCCCCCTCACCCTCCCCCCACAACAGCCCCACAATGGTCCCATCAATACTACATAGGCCACATGTGTGTGGCTTCATAGTCAATGGGCACTCCCCGAGCCTGGGGTATCATTTTCGCATTGTGCGTTGTGACCTGCGGACCAGGCTGGTCTGCGTGGAGGAGCACTGGGAGGGTGGTTCCTCCTGCTGGGGCTGAGGTCTGGGGGTTGCTGCCTCCAGGGCATCAGCAATCCTGCCGAGCACCTCACAGAGCCGGTTTGTGCATGTAGTGATGACCTCGCCCAGAGCCTGCAGGTCATTGTGATGCACCAACCCTGATATTCGGTTGTCCCGGAGAAACTCCTCTATCATGGCCGTGAGGTTCTGGGAGTGCACAGCTTCTGCGGCCGATGTGGGGGATGTGGTTGGCAGGCTTGGTATTGGGCCTGCAGGCCTCTCAGGTGTTTCGGCAGGGGAAGTGGGCTGATGTGAGACAGGTGTTACCCCTTTGCCTGTGAGACCTGGGCCATCACTCGACCCGGAGTCGCTGTGTGCAACCTGGCTGTACGATGGTGACTCAGGGCTGTAGTCATTGGTCTCCTCCAGGTTGACCACAGAATAGGATGTGGGGCTGTCTGGCACACTAAGGAGGCACATGGCAGCATTCTCCCCTGACATGCTGGATTCCTCAGGGTGCAGCGTGGGGCATGTTTCCGACGGAACTGCAGGCATGTCCAGGTGCGCGGGTGGGGGTTGTGTGCCCTCCATGGGGGTTGCTGGAGCAGGTGGTGTAGTATGGGCCTTATGTCTGCCAGCAGGTATGCGCTGTACCCTGCCCCTGTCCCGGGAGGTACTTGGCCGGGAGCCTTCCTGCTCCTCACTTTCATGACCGCTACCTGTGGGGGGCAAGAGAGAGACAGCATGAGCAATGATCTGGGGGTCATCATGACTTCAAGCCTACGGTAACACATTGGGAGAGCAGCGTCTTGGTGATCTTTTGGTCGGTGAGTGAACTTGGCTTGGATGGTAAAAGCATACTGTTGGCGGGGTCAATCATGTTGGCGGAGTACTGTGGTGAGTGACATTGACCAGCTTTCTGTGTGGCATGGCCAATATGGGTGTCAGCCTTGCACCTGACATCATCCTGGGTCCCACTTGTTACGACATGGTTGCAGGGGGGGGGTCTACGAAGCAAACATGATGTGACTCTTTGGCCGGCCCTTTGCGGTGAATTACATTAGGGATGCATGTACTGTTTGGACTCATGACACTCACCTGCATCAGCGGATGAGGGATCACCGCAATCCATTTCGCCAACACCTTCGATGGCTTCTGTGCCCATCATCTCCGCACATGTTTCCTCCCAGGGCATCATTTTAATGGGTGAGCCTGGGCCTCCTCCTGTCTCCAGGGCCTGCTGACGGTTTGCTGACAGGATGGCCCGCACCCTGAGACGGAGGTCATCCCAGCGTTTGCGGCAATGCGTTGTGCTACGGGGGGTGTTCCCAACGGCGCTCACCCTCTGTGCGACCAACTCCCATATCTCCTTCTTTCTGAGGATGGTGGGCCTACGCATGTCGCTGCAGAATACGATATCTGCATGTTCATGCAGAGTGTCGACCAGGACCTGTAACTCATCCTGGGTGAATTTTTCTTTTCGGATGCGCGCAGCGCCCTTTTTCAGAACTTTAGGCATGATGCTGTTCTCTGTAGTATATTTGGTCGATCTGAGTCCTGTATGGAGTCCTGTATGTCCTGTATGGAGAGGATTGCAATGGATTGTGATTTTAAATATGCCCGCCGTGATGCTTCCAGTTCCTGTGCGATGACGTTATTTCCGTTTCCGGTATTTAACGGTGGCCGTAATTTACGGTTAGCGTAAATTACGGTCTCCGCTAATTACGGATTCCAGCGAAGGCGATGGTGTTAAATACGTCTAGGTTTATGGCGGTAAGGGGTTTGACGGGACCTTTTGCGCTATGCCGCAAGGGAGTTTACCGCCATGGCGGAATACTCGTGCACGCGAAGTCGGAATATGGTGGAAATAGCGCCTTCCAACCACATCGTACATGGTATTTACGCCATGGCGGTAATTAGTGTTATTTACCGCCATACTCGGAATGAGGCCCATTGTCATCAATATTAAATGAGCTGTATTTAGGGCCAAGTTTCTTAGGTTGGAAGCAGTCCCTAGAATGATGAGCTCAGTTTTGTCATCATTCAGGCATAGTCCATGGACAGCCATCCATGCCTGGATGATGAGGTAGATTTTATTTACCAAGGCCAATTCCTTGTCATAATCCCCGGTAAGTGGTATGATAATCTGAGTGTCATCTGCATAGTTAGTGTAGATGACACTGAGATGGTCCAGATCATCGAAAAGGTGCTTAGTAAATACGTTATACAATGTGGGCGAGACACAGGATCCCTGTGGCACCCCACATGTAATAGGTTTAGGATCTGCTGCTGCTACTGTTGAGAAGACCCTCATAGTCCTTGGGCCTCATTACGACCCAGGCGGTAAGTTACCGCCTGGGCCGTGACTTTACCACCATGGCGTAAACTACGTTTACGCCATGGTGGTTGGCGGACTTACCGCCCCATTCCGAGGTCGGCGGGGCGGTAAGTCCCCAATCCCCATTTACCCTTCCCCATTCCCATTTTTGCCCCATAGGGCATAATGGGAGTGGGGAAGGCGTTAATTACGCCACCGTAAATTACGGTGGCGTAATTAACTCCATGGTCCCTTAGCGCCATGGATTTTAACACCCGCTAAAAGCAGGTGTTAAAAGCGCCATGGCGCTAAGGGACCCCGTAATTGGCGGTAAGGGGTCGGCGCAGCTAACGCTGGCGCTAACCCCTTACCGCCAGGGTCGTAATGAGGCCCCTTTTGTTCAGAAAGGACTGAAACCACGCTCTGGCCTCCTGAGAGAAGTGGGCTGTTGAGTCAAGGTGGTTGCATAAGACCTTGTGATCCACCAAATCGAAGGAGGCAGAGAGATCCAATAAGAGTAGTAGGACTGTGGTCCCCCTATACCTGAATTGGTTGATTTGTGCTTTGAGGTCGATCAGCGCCGTTTCAGTGCCATGTTGGGGTCTGAAGCCAGACTGGCGAACTCCCAGGAGATGATTGGACTCTAAATGTTCCTGTATCTGGGGATGGGCCACCCAGTCTAAGATTTTAAGTGAAAAGGGCACGGTCGTGATCAGCCTATAATTCATGGGTATGATGGGATCAAGAGATTGTTTTTTGAGGAGTGGCAGGAACCAAGATTCCTTTAGGTTGTTGGGGATAGTGCCAGTGGTGAAGGAGGCATTGATTAGCTTAGTTTTGAAGGGAGAGCGGTCTCTTGCATCTTTAATAATTTGGGGTGGTCATTTGTCTCCGTTAACAGTTTGTTGGTTTTAAAGTAAGGATTATTTTTTCATCAACCTCTAGACTGAAACTTTCCTAAAGTTGAAGCGTTGTTCTGGTTTATTTGTATGCAACAGAATATTGTCCGGTCTATTGGTGTTGGGAATATTAGCCTTTTTGTTGGCGATTTTGGCCTGGGGTGATGTAACATTGTTGTTTAGGGCTTGCTGGATATTAGTGCACCAGAGTTTGTCTTTCATGCAGCCAAATGTCTGGCACTGGAATTGGCGTTTCTAGCTCTTTTAGGATTACAAAGAGTTCCTTTGAACTTGAGTTAGCTTGGAGGATCCTGTTGTGGTGCGTTTCCTTTTTTGTAAGAAATATTTCTTTCTTGTACTGGGACGATGTCATGGGTATCAGGCAGTTAGTTGGGGCAAGCTGGGTGGAGGCTTGGCAGGCCTGGCATAGGCACATAAAGAACCCATAACAAATCCCTCCTTTCATTCCTTCCTAGTGTTTGTAGTAACTTCCTGGTTACCACTTCCTGTTGTCAAAGAGGAAGCGCATGATAACTCAGGAGCTCTCTAGTGTTTGGGTGTGGCTGGCTAAATAAGCAACACCCAAGATTCTTCCAGTGCTTTGTGTTGCTTACTGTGAGCTGTATCAGCAACACACTTGACATGCTCTGGATCATCCTGTTTCTGCTTATCTGCTCCGGATCATCCTTCTTCTGCTTACCTGCTCCGGATCATCCTGTTTCTGCTTGCCTGCTCCAGATCATCCTACTTCTACTTACCCGCTCCGGATCATTCAGCTTCAGTTTACCTGGTTCTTACTCCATGCCGCAGCTATCTCCAGTCAAGAGGAGGCTTCTACACTGGCACCTGTAAGAACAAAGAAGAACAGCGTTAACACGCGCACATCAGTAACGCTGCGCATACTCACCAAAACTTCCCACAACGCTGGAATCCAGGTTAGTTGCACAAGCGCACACACACCTGTAAGAAAGAAGAGACATTATTCATTGCACTTGCTCCAATAATGCGGACACTTATTTCACTGCGCTCTCTCTTTCTACGTGGTGCATACTTACCAAAAGCCTCTGTGAAAACGTACCTAACCACCAAGTCTCCAGTAGCGCTGAACCGGACTCGAGGTGCTAATACCACATCATTTCTCCTGCAAGGGAAAGGGAGAGACATTACCAGGCGTGCTCGACTTGAAGGCAGCTAGCTTCTACACGCAGCGCTACTCACCCACAAAAATACCGGCAAACAAAGACAATACGGACAATTTTGGACACTCAACATTCTCTGCACAACCTTCACTTGTGGGAAGGACTTTTTAGCCAGTGAAGAACCTGGCGCCTTGAACTCTCGGCCTCGCTGTGAAGGCATAAAACAGCGTTTGGCATCTGAACTCAGCCTACAGACATTGGCACGAATCACATGAGCGAATCGCACCCCTGCAAATGCAGGATGGAGTGCACACCCTACTAAAGATCAAGGTAAGCCCATAGGGGGACATCACAGCACACAGTAAAGAGAAGGGAAGGGCCCAGGGGAATCGGGTGAATTCAGGTCTGAGTGTACACCTTGTATTCGACAGGTATTCCTCTGGGTGAAACAGGGGAAGTGAAGACTCGGGGTCAAGGGAGGCTCGTCCATCGCTCCTGCAGAGACACAGGTGAGTGTGACAGACGAGATGTTGGTGAGGATAGTTTTATTTCTGTCAGAGGGTAGGTGTCTCCAAGCAACTTCACATTTTCTTTTTCCACTCTAAGCGTTTTGAGGTGTGGAGTGAACCACGAGTTTAGATGGGCTCTAGGTTTGCTTTTTCTCAATTTTAGCAGTGCAATGGTATCTAGAGCTTTGGTCATGGCTTTATTGTAGGCGTCTACTAAAGTAGACGGGTCAGTGGTATCAGGCAGTGAGTTAAAGGACGGTATCTGTAGGGGTATGAGCTTGTCAGCCGTGATATTCTTTTTATTTCTAGTTTGGATAGGAGGGGCTACTGGGTTATTTTTAGATGGCAGCATTTTGTCTCCTAGTGTGAATGCTAAGAGGTGGTGATCAGTCCATAGTTGGGGGTGATGGCAGTGATTGATGTATTACAGTTAAAGTCTGCTACCCAATCTAGGGTTCTCCCTTTGTTCTGGGTGGGTAGATGTACTCTTTGGATGAGGCCAAGTTCCTTCAGCACATTGGAGATAACAAAGGCTTGCTGGCTTTTGGGGTATTTAATCCCAAGTTGAGATCCTCCAGCAGGAGTATTTGGGAGGAGATTTTCTGATTATCAGATAAGATGATGGAAATATCTTCTTCAAATGCGCCGATGGGGCCAGGAGGTCTGTATAATAGCTGAATCTTAAATGTTTGTGAGTCGGATATTGGTATTTTGGCTGTGAGTGATTCACAGGATTTGACGTCGATAGGAGGAGCTAGTCTTAAATTGAGGTTGGATTTGGCTATGATAGCTATGCCTCCACCATGAGCGTCCACCCTATCTGCTCTGAGGTAGGACTCAATGGTAGGGGACTGCATGATCAAGGGTCCTATAGTTTGTGTAGCCAATAGAACATCATGTATTTAGTGTTGTTCATAGTGACCTGTTTATGGGGAGGGCTTAGTTGCCCCACCTGATGTTAAGAAACAAATCACTTTCTTTCACTGCCTTATACAAGTATGGATCGTATACTTGGATATTCCCTTACACCCTATCACACTTGCTATTAGGTTTTTGTAGTTTGCCACGTAGGATGACGTTAGTAATACGTAGGTTGATGTCACCTATGATGATTTTTTTCTATAAAAGAAAGCTTTTTTTTAAGATGCATTGAGAGTCATTTTGATTATTGATGTTTGAATAATTTCTGCATCCCCATCCATCTCAAGGGTATTGCTACCTCATCTTAAAGGCCTGGGATCTCCCGTTCATACTGAAGCAGGCTACAATACCTGATTGATTGGAAAGGATACAACCCTTCCGACCGCACCTGAGCGCTCATTACTGCTGTACATGCTCTTGCTTTAATCTAACATTTTCATATAACACACCCGTGGAAACATGGTCCATTGCTTGCATGAGGGGTGCATAGTGTCAAGAAACATGGCCCAACCTGCTCTATTTGACATAGATGGAAATATCCTTCAGTTCGCCAAGTACTAGTTACTTCAACGTGGCACTCTCTTAGGACCCCATACTTAACTAGACTTATTGTTCTAGTTGTTACCAAAATGGCATTCCCCACTTGCCGAGAGTTATCCTACAGTGGCACACATAAGAGAGAGGAAGTGGGTGAGTCAGGTGTGTCACTACTCCAATAGCACTGAAGCTCCCTAGTGTGTGTTTCTTTGTTTTACCACATTGCCTGTGCATTCTTTGCTCACTGCCCTCCCGGTTTGTAGTTTGCTTGCTTCCTTGCTGTTCACGAGCTTCATTTTTATTTTGGCACTACATTTCTATCCACCATCCCTGCTCTTTCTGGCAGCTCTCTGGTACGCCAGCACCTTTCGCCCGCTTGTTCCTCTCTGCAGGGTTTTAATTTTTTGCTGACACTCAATACCCTGCTTCTGGTTCGCTTCCCAATCAGTCACCTGAAGCCTGTGTTACTGCTTCTCCCTCGCTGCTTTCTTCTCTGCGCTTGTACACTGCTAATTGTTGTGTTGCCCAGCTTCCCCTGTTGTCCCCCCATTTTTTCCCTCTTGGCCTTGGTTTAGTCTTTCTTCTGCTCGTAATTTTCGTACCACCCATCATCGGTTCTTGTTGGAATCCCAGCAGCTGCTACACACCTTCTGGACGGCTGATTGTATATTCCTGTTCGGACTTGATAGAGAACTCTGTACAGACTATTTCTTCATTCACTGGGTCTTTTACTTGAACGGAACAGGTTTTTTTCCCCCGAGGGGTTCCCAGTGAGTACATGATCTCCTGTATTGTACCAGGGGTTGAATATTTGCTGGCATTCTTTCAATTACAACAAAGAGCACAACCTTTCATCAGCAGTCAGGTTTACTACAGGCTAGTGTATTTCAGCAGCATAACAGGTAACAGAGCCTCTCTGGCACTACCCACCAAGGAAGCTTTCTGCAGAGCCTAACAGTGCATGCTGTGTGCTGGCTTTCTACCAGTTCTGGAGCTGCTGGAGGGTCCTCTGGATTTGGTATCTCCCTCTTGGATGTCGTGCCCTTCCTTCACTGGCGGAAGATGTAAGGCAGACTGTACCTTCAGCCAGGGTCCAATGAGGAGTTCTTCCTTCTGCTTCTGGTGAAGCCTTCAGATGATCTGCCAAAAAAGGGGCTCAGCCCTCCTTTAAAGCTAAATGGAGCACAGGGATTGGTGCAGGTTAAGCTTACCTTAATGAACCAATCCTGGGTCCCCACCAACAATCTCCTGTATGCGTGAGGTCATAACCACAGTACTTTGCAGCAGAAAAGCTAAAGGGGTGAAAACATGCAATACCAAGCCCCATCCATCTTCCTGTATGTTGTGGATCAAAAGGTCCCTCTCTGCGTTTCCTGATTAATGTGGCACGTCTCCCTTGAAGCGGCAGCAAGACCAGATTTTCTGGCTCTGTCAAACCACATACTCGTACTTCTGAATTGGGTCCCCCTGCGTGGAGCACTACTGTAAACACACACTTCCAGAAATGACATTTCACTGTCAATTGATACTGAGGGCGGGAGCTGGCATCAGGTTGACACAGTGCATATGAAAGGGTGTTGGAGTTTCCTGTCTCCTTTGTTAGCCTCTGCAGCCAGGCCCCATGTGGGCGTGTTTGAATTACTCTCTGATTAGTATGCAAATTGCTGCCACCAGCTACAGGCCCAAAAGGACATGGTGGATCCAGGGTGTCTTTGTTAGTTAATTAGGCTGCCCGTGGCCGGGGGAAGGTTTGGCCCTCCCCCTTCCGGAGATGTATTGTGTACTCCTCCTGTCACATCCCAACTAAATATGACAGAGGGTATTGTGCCTGTAGGCTGTGTCCACCCAGAGTATACATGTCTATGCGTATGTCATGTGGTGAGCATAGGAGAAAATGTGCGGATTAGCCCCACACATCATTCAATTTCATTTAAAATTTCAAAAAAGACAAGGTGAGCGCACACCCATTGTGCGGATGGTTGAATTCCTCACACTTGTGGACATGATTCAGTTGTATTTATTTTTTAATGGTAATTTGTAAAGCTGTGTGTGCGCCAGTGTAGGCAGTTTCTGAGCACTGGGTGGCTGGGATTTGAGGGAGCAGAAAACAGGCTTTCCAGAGGTGGGGGACTGGAAGCCCAGCCACAGGGATCATGAATTATATTATGACAATGTTTGATTAACTGGCTTGGCTCTCTCACAAACTGGTCTGTTTCATCTCCGAAATCACTTGATGGGGGTCATTTTGTGAGTCCTTCGAGAGTACAACAAAGGTGCTAAAGATTTTACAACTACATCGTTTTTTTAAAAAAGAAATGTGCCTTGTTCTTTCACAGACAGTGGCGATGGCAGTGTCAGCCTCTGTGATTGAAAGGACTAGGCATGCAACTTGTGAGCACGTGTGCGTAGCGGAGATTGAAGCTGCGCTTTATCCTACTCTGAGGCCGGATGCCAGACACTGGTTTCCAGGAGAGCAAACCGAGGATTCCGGATGTAGGATTTGGAGTCAGTGAAACGAATGGCGGCGTAAAGGCTTAAAGTCATGCGTTCGGGATGTTCGCACAGCAAACTTGTTACTATTGGTTTTCCATTGCAGTGGAGACCAGGGGCAGACGATGTGCAGGGGACCTTTTTAAAAAATGTTGCCGTGGTCCTTGCCTACAATTCGGAAAACGCACCTGCATAAGTTAAACAACATATATGCACCGATTTAGTGTAGTTTAAGGTTTTCAAACGCAAAAGGGTGGTGGGAAAATTGTACATACATTTTTTGGTGGCACAAGCAGTTGCAGTTGGTGCAGTTTTGAATCCCATGAGAACATATCGGATAATCTGATGACACTATCAATTTAAGGAACAGGAAGAATGAAGTCAGTACAGCATTGGCAAAGGACTTCCATTGGGGCAGGCAGCGGTGTGGTGCACAGATTAGAAAGGGTATCCAGTCATTTTATCACAAACATCACAGAGTGGCATATAACAGAGCGGACAATAACACAGAAAAACACTGCAAACATTCATTGAATAAAGGGTAGTGGGGGGAAAGGGCTTAAAATGGGTCGGATGGGGTTGGGGTGGCGTTATAAGAGAAAAACATGTTTGGTGTTGTTCAGTGTTTTGTCCGCGATGAAATGTACCACTATGGAATTGTTTTTGGTAGATCGCATATAACCTTAGAAAGGAGTGGAGAGTCTAACGCAAATTCCAATGGGTGATTTCAATGATTTCATCAGTGAGGTTGCATGACATGAGCCACACATTGAATGTATTTGTTTTTTAGTAAGCATATTCACTACCCCACACTTTTTGGAGAGGTCTGTCTTTGGCCAGCAAATACAGATTGAAGTGATGCAGACTTTAGTTTGTGAGGACTGGTGCTCCCTACGTGAATATGTGCATTCCACCAGCCTCTGGCTTCATTCCGAAGCTTATATAAAGGAATGGAGGGTGTGGCACTGGCTGCAGATTATAAGGGACAGGGTAATTGGCCTCTGAACAAAGAAAGGAAGCCCAAGGGGTACTGCATTCCTAATGTTATGCTTTCTTTGTCTGAGTCACAGCCTGCCTCACAAGGTGTTGGGCCCCCATTTCAATTGAAAAGGTTGAAATGCCTGAACGCTGGCCCTGACTGGGGTGGTGATTTCTCCCCCACCCACCCCTGTGTATCTAAGTTTCTGGGAATGAAGATTGTACCTTGTTTCTTTACTTTCTATCACCCCCTGGATCAACCTCACTAGCCTACACCATTATTTGTTCCTTTGTGGAGATTGTGCCCCCCCCTCTCTTTTCTCATACCACCTGCCAGACAGGAGGGGAGACACAGTGGAAGACTCAGTGGTGTTGATCATTGCTGGATGGTGGCCAATTATTGGCTTCCCTGTGGCTATTTCAGCTTTCTTTTGTTGGGAACAACTCTATTGCACTTCCAGGAATTGTATTTTCTAACCAGCATCCAGGCTGGCAGCACAGCAGGGCTCAAGCTGTGAGGTGGTCTGTGTTGTAAGTCTAAATGACCCGTATTCTTGTATAAATGAATTAAGCATTGCTGCATCATGACACTTTGTTTTGAGAGCCTAAAACCTTCATAATCTAAACATTTGAGACGTTTTGTTAAGAGTTTTGTATGGTACCACGCCATTAACCACTGTAGTAGTCTAACAGTGTTGAGACATGTGCGGAAAGCGGCATAGCCCCTTCCAGACCATCGTCAGTGAGGTACAGAAAAGAGCATCAGAGAAGAGAAAAGGGGTAGAGGTAAACATCCCTAAAAGATTTGGTAAGTTTATGATCGTCGACATGTGTCTCGCTTCAACAAAGAGCGATCAAAGCACACTTTGATGGGGGTTGGGCGAGAGAGGAAGCACTTATGCAGAATACGCCTGAGAACAACACTCTACCCTGTGGAGGCAGTTTCTAGTACTTTAGTGCAGTAATAAAGTTAGCCAGTAAGTGGCTGCATGATGGCTTGACTTGTGCTCCAGGGTACATTTAAGTTTTGAGGCCATACTGTCTAAGGTTTTATTGTAACCTGCCAGACCACAGACAGAAACAATCTTTAATTGCCGAGCCAGCTGTTATAAGTGAAAGATGTCAGTGGTCTGTGCACAAGGTGAGGAAGAGGCATAGTGAGTGTAGACAGCCACCACGACTGCCATATTTGGATGGCAATATGCTGGGGTCCATGTGTGATAGGGGTGGTGGAATTTATTATGGTTTAGATCAAAGTGGCCAAACACCACCACTGTTCCACGAACCTCCACACCAACTCTCAATAGAGACCCATGGAATTAAATGTTTATTGAGGATACAATATCCTGATAACACAAATAATCAGGATGTGAGATCCTCACAAAAGTCCACGTTTTTTAGACTTATTTCTTTCCATCTTAAAAACCAGTGTCTTCAGTTTTTATACAAACTCTCGCTAAGCACGAGAGCGAAAACGGACAGATTTCAATAAAAACAAAGGGAAGTGCAGTTGTGCACCCTCATCGGGATGTGAAAGATGAGTACCCTAGTTACAAGCACATGTGAGTATACAACGTAGGTGACACAGGTAACTCAGATCAGTGCTGCCCGTGGTTGTTTTTCAACCCGGGTGTGGTTTTTCAAACGAAAACATACGCTAATCATAAGCCCTGCGCCGTTTAAATCCGGTCTCCCCGGCACGGCCGATCTACACCAGACCTAGGACTACACCCAGGCCCCTTGACAGTTTTACCGCCTTGCTCCGGTCGGACGGTAAGCTGTTTTCCAATACACCACTGGTGTGTATTTTCTTAGCACCAATGAGCTGTTATTCATTAACCCCTAATTCATTATGCACGTTATGAGATCCTCATAGTTCTCCTCACTCCCATAGATCTTACCTATGGACAGACTCTTCAACTAGTCTCTCCTGATGAAGGCCACCACAACTACCAGCTTCAACCCAGCGATTATGGCCGAAACACAACTGTGTTGATCACTTGTGGCACAACTGTGAAAATACCCTTTTGTTGTATGTTTTGAATTTCATGTTGTGTACACTGTTTTCATTTGAAAAACCACACCCGGGTTGAAAAACAACCACGGGCAGCACTGATCTGAGTTACCTGTGTCACCTACGTTGTATACTCACATGTGCTTGTAACTAGGGTACTCATCTTTCACATCCCGATGAGGGTGCACAACTGCACTTCCCTTTGTTTTTATTGAAATCTGTCCGTTTTCGCTCTCGTGCTTAGCGAGAGTTTGTATAAAAACTGAAGACACTGGTTTTTAAGATGGAAATAAATATGTCTAAAAACCGTGGACTTTTGTGAGGATCTCGCATCCTGATTATTTGTGTTATCAATATATGTACCCACCTGGGCATATCAGGACTTTGCCAGGCGCCCTTTATTTTCTTACCTAGTCAGTACAACCCGTGGTTGTAGGGCCACTCTATTTTTATTGGAAATATACATTACTATCCATATTCCAATACTCACGAACAATGGACAAAGTAAACATTGTGTCCTACACAGATGAATACTTTCAAAAACTGTTAGGCACCACTTCAGCCTTCGGCGCAGAAGGAGGAGCGATAGCGCAAGGCTCCAATAAAGATGACTTAGACCTCATACACCAAAAGAAGAAGAAACTCATTCGCACCGAGATGCATGGCACTTTCATGCTGGAATATTTAAAAGCCGGAATTATACCAGAAGGACTACAGGTCAAGAACATCCCCCGTGTGTTTACGGACAATCCCAAATTCAAGACCAACTTCAGTGGGGTTGGCAATAAATGCAGCAGAGATTGGGTTATCCTCATAATAGATACAGCAGAAGAGGAATGCAAAAAGCAGGTCGAAGAACTAGCGGAGCTTGAGAAAAAATTCAGCGAGGACACCACCATCACAGAAGCAAAAAAGAAATTAGAGAAACTTGAAGAAGAAGTGGCCAAGTTCAGACAGATAACTGTTGATCGAAAAGTGCAGAAATTCAGGAAAGATCTTGCACAATACGCCGAGGAAAAAACATACCCGTATCTAAAAGAAACATACCATAGCGATCTTCAACAACAACAGAAGACCAACTATCGCATCCTGATTATTTGTGTTATCAATATATGTACCCACCTGGGCATATCAGGACTTTGCCAGGCGCCCTTTATTTTCTTACCTAGTCGGATACAATATCCTGCCAGCATGAACAGATAAACGCCATTTTCCCAGTGTGAGAATTTATTTGGAGGTAAGGGTACAAAAAATAATGCTCGTCACGCTAGCGAAATCTGTGGGGTAGTTTCAGCACCAAAACAAAAGGAAACTGCCTCTGGCTAACTGGGGCCTAAAAATGCAGAAATACTTTCCAGTAATTTAAAAACACAATGTTGACTGGCACACTGAAAGGCCAACATTGGAATTTCAACATGACCAAATACACTAACAGTGTCAGAAAAATGAAGACTAACATTAAGTATGCCCTGTGTGTGAATGACAAGGCTGAAAATAAATTAGGCCTACCTTCCATTACACGCTGTTGAGACACTGAAATTAATTTTCCCCAAAAAAGAAAGCTGCCATAGAAATTAATACATTTGGCAGTTTGGGTTGAAATGAAAGGTTTACAGGGAAACTCCCTGGCCTGAACCATTAAAATGTATATTATTATGGAAGTTGGATATTGATGGCCTGATGCGAGATATTAAAGCAGACCTCATAAGTAAAGCAACTGCAACATTTAAAAGTACCAGTTTTCTGTGCATGAGGAAAAGCTGTGCTTAGACCAAAATAGATGTTTCTCATGAGATTTGAAGGCCCAGAAATGATAACCTTCCCCCATGAGAGGTGTTAAGACGGATTTCTGAACTCTGTCCTGGTGGCGCAGGAGTTCAGAAGGCCAACCTAATTACTTGGAACAGGGTAACCTCTGGACGAGCCAGACCAATCAAGGTAGCGATCGCGGCGGTCAAGACTAGGTCTCAAGAGGGGTGAGGGTGACTGAAAGCCCGCAATGAGCACACAAAGCAAGATCACTTACAAACTACTCCAAACAGTTGTTATATTAAAAATATATACACATTTATTTCAAGGCCTTTAAAACAATGACCGTAGCGAGAAAATCACAATATAACGATAGTAAACCAACACATACCATATCAACACAATATATATACAAATACGACAGTCTCAAGCGTTAGATGCACGAAATGGGTAGTCCACCTAAAAGGGAAGGAAGACAGGCAGTGCGAAATAATGCTTAGACCCAGTTCACCTTCAGAGGCACCTAACTAGATGGAAGTCCGAGCCCTGCGAAGAGTGGAGCCTTGTGCTCAAAAGTACCTGCACGCGCTGGTGCCAACGGGCAAAAGGAGAAGCTCTTCGAGGGAAATCAGGCAGTTCAGTTTAGTGCACAAAAGAAGAAGAACAAGTTCCGCGACTCAAGCGCAGCCTCCACAGTGGGCAGAAGCAGAGCGCGAGTACGGAAAAGGGTGCTGTTTTACACAGCGGGGAAAAGCAATGGGCTCCTGCAGGAGGGCGACCAGATCCTAGCTATGCTACTCACCGGTCCCCGATGCAAGCAGACCCAGGCTTCTCCGCGTCAGTTTCAGCAGCTGGCAGGTTCAGAAGAGCAGGGAACGCCTCGTCGTCCGGTTGAGTAAAAAGACGTCCCAATCGAAGAAACCCGCATAGTTTGTTACCTCAGCAGGGCAACGGAGCGGCCGTGTGTATCTGAGCCAAATGTACACTACTCACTTCAGACTTGGGAACGCCAAGTGTACGAAGCGTGTGAGAGTGACAAGGACTCGAAATACTACACAACCTGGCGGCGGTTACAGAGCAAGACTCCCGTGTAAGCTGGTCAGTCAGCTGGATGGCCCAGAGACGCTTCCGAAGGCTTACTGGCAGGAGATGGTGAAGATGCCGAGAATAGCTGTTCCTGCTATTCCAAAGGGTCGAAGTACCAGTACAGGCCTTCTGGTTCGATCAAAGGTGAAAAGGGTTTCACAAGGCGACAGCAGTGCAGAGGAGAAGTCCTTCAGCGGGTCACCAGCGATTCCTCGGTTCAGCCTCGTGGTTGCAGGATACTTGGCTCCTGTATTCCTTTGTTCGTGAGAACTCAGGAGATCGACATGGTAGTGGTGTTTCTAGCCCCCTCTTATCCACTGTTCCCTTCGCGCCAAAACGGAGGGGACCCAATGGGAGATCCGCTCATCAACACTCACACCATTCGTGGACCAATCACGGACCACGGTGGTCCCAGGCATTCACACCACCCTAGACTCTCTGGCACCCAGGATGTGTATTGGGACCAGACATCCCAGCCCACATCCTGGAGGCACACACAAGACATGTAGAAGCCCGCGAAAGCATCCGTGTTTCGCGGGAAAGTACATGCCCAAATATGGAAGGCCACGGGTCGGCTCGACCTGGGGAAAGTGAAGGGAGCAAGACGGTCAGCCCACAGGACAAAGGAGCCTCGTGGTCTGGCCATTTTGGGAGCCAGGCCACCATTTTGGGTTAAGCGCGGAAAACGCGCTTAGAACGCCAAAAGGAGCTCAAAACACAAGAAACGATCGCTGCCACCATTCCTGTCCCTGAATCACTTGCACCGATCAGATACAATACTGAACGAGTATTTAGGGCCTGTAGAAGGCTAGAGACCCAAGAGAGCTGTAACTTAGCTTACAGTGCCCTCTTGTGTCATGTTGTACGAAAGCCGCAACATGATAAAAGAAACTACGGGAAACAGCGTTCCCCGGTACTGACTGTCTTAAGGGCATGTCCGTTTCCCCGTAAGAAAGGAGCGAAAGCCCAGAGGAGTGCGGCAGAAGGCTGCACTTCTCTGGCAAAGTCAAGAACAAGGTGAAAAACAACAGCAAAAAGTTTAGGGGTTGCCACATGGAAGGAAAATTACCTACAATTACGAAATCTTTCCTAACAAGAGGCAAGGGTCAAGCTCTGCTCTCCTCTTTATCGAAGAATCTATTTTAAGCCCACAGAGCCAAGAAAAGGGCAGAGCTTGTGCCAGACTAACGTTTTGTTAGATGAACAGATGACCACTGTGAAAACATGAGACCCGGCTAATAGGAGTGAATTCTTAAAAATACGTAGAATTAAAAATCAGTTCCTGGTGAAATCCAGGGTCTGACTGACAACTGACATGTCACAGAGACTGCCACATGAGTAAGGGGGCAGAGTTATAACCTCTGCCCAAGGAAGATAAGGACCCAAAAGGGCATTAGCTCTGGGAAAAGAATGTAAATGGCTTTAGGGGCGGCAGGATAAAAAAGAAGCAGACGGGCCAAGACCAATGTCTAAGTTTGAAGAAAAGAAATGTAATGTGTATAATTGAAGTTAAAAATATGCATGTCATTATTTTTACACAGGAGGCTATGGACGATCCTACTTGGGCCAATATTTCTGGAACCGTAACTCTCACAGAAATCATTCAAATATCTATGAAAAGATCATCGAAAGCTACATCCAATGATTCAACTATATATTAAGAGTATTTTGTGAGTGAACCAGGTATCACAAGTATTCTATAGACCGGTTTCTCTATGTAAGCAGGGTGGACATAACCAAAGAAGGAAAACTTTACCTGTCGTGGGGTTAAAGAGTCTGATCTGTGTTATCTAAAACCAACTGGTGTTTTCAATTTGTGTGAAAAGTGTATTTTCAGGAAAGAAAAGCATTTGGGGCCGTGGAGTGAGGTGGTGTGTCTTGTGATTTGTTCAAATTTAATTTTACATGTTCATTAATGAATATATAATCTTTCTAGACACTGGCTTGGTTCTTGGCTTGCCTATTGCTAAAGGGGGAGGGTTTTGCATTGTGTGATATGGTTCATAGACAGGGCTAGATTTAATTATATAAATGGGTATATTGGTGGGGACGGGACGAACTCCCTGCAGTAATTGTTGCCCCATAGATATCGCCTACAAATCAAAGGTAATAATCCGTTAAGGACAGCACTCTTGGAGAGCATTGCAGCAGTCTAAAGCCTGACTATCTTCGTGGCCTTTGAAAGGAGCGCTAACAGTGGTTCATAAAGTGGAAACCTACATACAAACTTATGGTAGATGGATATCCGTTAGAGTAAAAAAAAATGATGTGAAGTCATTAAGGACTATAGAAATATTATGAATCCATGCTTTGCATCAAAATAGACCCGGAACTCCAGGCTGTGTTCAGTGGCCCAGGAGACAGAAACCTTTGTTTCACGGCACATGGTGACACAATCAGTGAGTGAACTACAACTTTAGGGGAAGTAGATATATGCCACCCATTTCAATATGTTCTCAAAACAATCAATGTGATATTGATGTAGCTGCTACATGGAATAAAAGGTGTCAAGGCATCTCAAAGCCAAGACACACACAACAGACTTAAAGTTAAAAACAAAACACTTCATTAACTTAAATGTCAGGATGGACACATGCCTAACTTGCTCTATACTAAGGTGATATTTCCCTACCTAAATGAAACTAAGCAAAGTCTGAGTCCAAGAGTTTAGCTAAAAAGTCTGTCTGTGTCCAAAACCTATACTTGCCCTCACAGCTAAATCTATACAATGTGTAAGGATATCAGCAACCAAAGAAACATTGTTCAACATAAAGTTCTGAGCTTCTTCGAGATCGGAGCTTCCTTTCAGCTCCCTTCCCCAAGTGTAAAACAGTTCCAGAAAAAGTCTCAAAATTACCTTTCTTGGATTCAAGGTGATACAGTTTTAAACAATCCTGGGGTTCCCTTCCCCAAGTTCCAAGTAACACAGTTCAACCACAAAGGAATCTTGAGGCTCTGTCTTCAAGTCAACAAATATAGTTCCTCAAGTCTCAGGGTTCCCTTCCTCAAGACTGATTTCCACATCATAAGTGTCCTTGTCTTCTTAGGACTCTGTCACACTTTTCCATCATTTGTTTTCTTGTAAGCCTCTTGGCTGTATGTTTTAACTTCAAGGTTTCAGTTAATTCTATGTTGTTTTAATTTCAATGTATGTTCATGCCGTTTGAAGCTTTTTCTCAATTCAGAATTCCATATGCCGTTCTTTGGCTCAATTTAAAGAATCCTTCTTCGGTGTGCCTTTGTTTAGTTTCATTTTTAAAGTTCCATTCAATTCGGAATTCAACATGTAGTGGTTCAGCTTACTTTTAAAGATTTGTTTACTTCGGAGTTCATTATGCATTATTTATACTTTATTTTAATTTTAAGGCTCCATTCACTTCGGAATTCAACATGTAGTGGATTTGCTTAATTTTCGAAGTTTTTATTAAGTTCGGAATTCAATGGGCATTGGGGTGGCTTGAGATTCAGTTTCTATTCAGCCCGAAGTTCAATATTCATTTGTTTTAATTGAAATGCCCAGCACTCAGAGACTTTCAAAAACATGCTCCCTAAGACACGCAACCACTGTGATACAAATGATTCCTTGCACTTCAACATTCAACAATGGAATTGATCTTAAACTGGAGACCGTTGCAAAAACGCTCTCTCTCTGAGACACACTCGACCACTCTGCTACAAAGTATTCTTCGACAATGGAAATATTCATGCATTTGCGCACTGGGTTGCTCATATGACAGAAACTCACTGGTCGCTTTTCCAGCAGCACGGGGCACACAAACATCTGCTTCTGCTGTCAGAGTTCAGACTCCTGTCCCTTTGACACTCCTGTGTCGGTTTCTTGACAAAGGGGGACAAGCACTTCTGATACAAGGGAAAGGTACTCTCACATAAATCATTCAAATATCTATGTAAAGATCATGGAAAGCTCCATCAAATGATTCAACTCTCATAAAAATTCAACATTGGGAACTGAAGTTATAAGCTGAAGGGTGAGAATAGCTTCCCAGAAAATGTCACGAAGTGGAGATGCGGTCAGATGATAGATATCTGTATAGAAAATATTGTGTTGATAACTCTCATATTTACTTAAATACATTACAAAAATCTGCCATTCAAACATGCAAACTCGTGCCAGCGCCAAACTCATTTCATAAAATCCGGCATGGTCAAAAAAATTTCAGGTATCTATATTTTATGATGCCCATTTGTAAATTGAAAACAACATAATGTTTTTAAGTTCATAACTGAAGTGCTCAGAAATGCAATTCAAGGGTCTGTGGTCATAACTCTCAAGGATTGAGGCTCAGTAAATAAGAGACTAATCTGAGAAAAGGGGAGAGCAGTAGATGTCCAATCCAGATCAAGAGCCAATAAGATGGCACCTGATCATTTCGATATTTTGGGGAAGTGATTAAAGATTTATAAGGAGACGCATAATGAGAAAAGGGGAGAGCTGTCTGAAATCATCCGAGTTGGAACTGCTGGAAAAATTGCTGGAGAACCAACACTGCCTGGGAGGTGGATTAGACCAGGAGAAGACTTAAATCTGCACTGAACCTGAAGAGGCAAATAAACGGATGGATTGTAGAGGTCTCCATGACTGAACCTGGAGAGGCCGTCCAACCAAGTCCCTATGTTTCCTCTGAGTATCCAGAAGCCTTCATGAATTTTCCTGTGCACAAAACCTAGAGCTGCTCAATGTAAGTAAACTTGTCCAACAGAACCAAGTATTTTGGGGATCTGTTTGAGTTAATACCTTCCCCTTATTTAGTGGATGGGCTACTGTGAGAAATCTTAGGGTATTCTCCCAGGTAGAGCCCAGGAATCCCTTATTCAGGTGGCCAGGACATGGCAATCGCTGTTGGATCCAGTTCCTGGGCTGGACCGGTGGGGGAGGATCACCTGGCTGAGGGAGACGAGGGTTATGCTTGGGAGGATATCCAAGGTGAGGCACAGTACTGTACCAAGGAGGAAAAAAAGGACGAGATCCCTGAGGCCTTCGTAGGTTACAATACATCTGCTTCCCCTCTTCTTAGATCTCTCTGGCCCAGATCCCACAACCCCACCATACACAATTAATCCTTTAAGGTCCCAAGCCCAGTTACACACAAAAAGCAGAACTCCCACAATGCTTGTTTCACCGGTCTCCATTCAAATACTCCACATTCTTCTTCATTCCGTCTCTCCGATTGTCATTTTCCAAACACCCAATACACTATGACAGAACACTACCGTACCCACAATCCCTTTTGTTCTGTTCTCCATCCCGGTCATTCTCGTCCATTTCACAAACCTTGCCTGTCCCATCCCGTAGGATATTCTGACATTCCAATCCCCACCCCTTTTCTGACCCAAACACCTTTACACACCTAAGACAATGGACTAACACCAGAACCGTTTACCGGACATGTCCCATTAGGAGGGTCAGCCAAAATCAGGCAATTGATCAGAATCACACAGACCTGACGGCCTTTTCCCTTCCCCACAGGGATAAAAGGTGGAGCCAAAGAGCACAGTACGAGTGAGGCGAACACGGCAGACTGCACAACGAGACGGCTAACCCAGCGTGTCAGTTCAAGAGAAGGAGAAAGGCGGCAGAAAGCGAGAAGGTGGCAAGGAGAGGGGACCTTGCCATTTTCGTCTCAAACCCACTGAACTTTGTGGAAGAGAGCCTAAAACCGCGAACAATAGCATGTGTGTCTTGCAGCAGATGTTAACGGTACGCGGGGCAAGCCTAAAACGATAAGCAGGAGCGAGGGAAGCTGCCATGGTACCTCCCTTATCTCCAGAAAAGCCCAAAAGTCAAGCGATTCATCATAGCCGGTGAGTCGAGGGGAGAGCCGATAAGATCTGAGCTGTGTTAAATGATAATCGGAGAAGTGGCAAGTTTGCACCATGTGCAATGAACTTTAAAAGAACTGTAAAAAGTGTTAAGGGAAGACGGGCACCACGTGGGTGATAAACTCAAGAGACTCTGGTCGATATCCCCATATGAAGGAAACTACAGATACCAGAAGGACATAGGAAGGCCGCCAATTTAGGCCAAAGTGGTTATACGTGAGGTCAAGCAAAATCCCATACAATCGAAAGACTTTGATCTACAATCTGTTAAGTGAAAAAAAGGGAAGTGAATCCTGCAGTGAATGTGAAAGCAAGGAAGACGAATCCTGCCATATGAGAAAGCAAGGGAAGTGAATCCTGCAAATACAAGCTAATGTGAAGTTGGCAGACGTGAACCCGAAGGAGGGATGCCAGGGATGAAGCTATCACCCAAGTGCTAGCTATCAAGAGGGGTCCAAGCCAGGCAGAGGGAGATCCTGGGGTGAAGCTATCATCCAAACGATAAGAAAATAACTAACATATAAAATTAAGGAATACGATACGTGAAGCATCAATGCCCAGAGGAGGGGGACCCAGGGGTGAAGCCATCACCCTATTTGAAATGTGAAAACAATTGAGAAAGAAGGTCAGCACCCAGCAGAGGGGGGCCCAGGGGTGAACCCATCACCCAGCAAACATTGGGAACAAACTTTAATTTGTTAACCCCTTAACTGCCAAGGGTTTTCCCCTCAGTGCCAAGGCCTTTTTTGGTGATCTTGGTATGTCGCTATTCAATCCCTTGTAGGTTTTTTGTTACATGAGATATCTTGGCCGAATTTGGCCCCTTTTCTTCCCACATGTAGGCGGGCATAACAACACAAAAGACTCTTATTTTTCTGTATTGGGGTGAGAGAAAATAACCAAAAAGGGAGAACATTTTGGGTTTTTTCCGAAAATGCCAATACAATGATGTACAAAGAAGCCTGTGGTTTTTTCCTTGTAGGAGCTAGCAACAAATGGTTTGCCGTGCTGAATTCGCCATTTCCCAGGCTTTCAAAAACAGGCTGAGTTTAAACAAAAAAAACATTTTTATATGGTTACCATCCGTTTTGTGTGAGGTAGGCGATTATGCCCTTTTTTTCCAATAGGACATGCGTGGACGGAATGGAAGAGGAGGGTAGGAAAGCTGAATGGAAAGACAGAAAGGCATACATTTCTGAAAAGTAGACAAAATTCCAAGTTTAGGAAGGGGTGATTTGCACGGGTCAGGCAACAACTATGTAGGGAACATTTCCATAGTTTGATGAAAAATTGGAAAAATGAAAGCTAAAAAAGGTATGTGGTGGACATGGTTGGCCCGGTAAGGCAATGGCTTCTGTGAATTTTGAGAAAAGCAATGCCCCACTACATTCCCACGACTCTTCCAGTTAGGAAATCACACATTTGTTCATAATGTTTCAGAAAACAAGCAATACCACAAGCCAAAAACGGAGCCATGGTACACAGGTTTTTTATGCTTACAGCCTAAACAGATGTACTTAGCATGTCTAAATAAGGAAAACAAATGTGGTGGGGAATGGCACGCATACATGTTTTGAAAGAGCACAGGCAGACCTTTTGAAGCGTAGGTGGCTTGTGAAGGTTACAAAAGTGTATAGTGCCTAAAGCAGCGACT
The DNA here is from genome assembly GCF_040938575.1 of Ambystoma mexicanum. Taxonomy (NCBI): domain Eukaryota; kingdom Metazoa; phylum Chordata; class Amphibia; order Caudata; family Ambystomatidae; genus Ambystoma; species Ambystoma mexicanum. Next base: position 572,387,873 of record NC_090922.1, on the reverse strand, counting down.
AAATGTAGGTCACATTTGGGAAATGAAAACAGTTGTTTGTCAAAGTGCAGCAGCAAATGTATGAAAACGTTATGAAAACCAAGCAAACACAACAAATGTCTTACCTTCCCACGTTCCCATAGGTCTCCCGACAAAAATGGTACTTCACATGTGTGGGTGCACCTACCTGGTAACAAAGGGAAATGTCTAAACCACTGGTAACCCCAAGTGTTTCGGCATAGCAGATTTTGCGTGAATTTGCTCTTGTGGACAACCTACAGATTTGGGCCTGGGGTATCGCAGCCATTAAGGAAAACAGGGAACCCCATGCATTTCCGAAAAGACACACATGGCAATCCACAGAGGTCTGACTTGCGCGAATCACCCTAGAATGTATTACCCACAATCCACAGCAATGTTTGAAATCTGGCAAAAAATCCACAATTTTCAGACATTTCCCACTGCCAACCCACCAAAACACGCCGTCAACAACACATGTCCTACCTTCCCACATTCCCACAGCTGTCCTGACGAAAACTATACCTCACATTTGTGGGTGCACCTACCTGGGCACAAAGAGAAAAGGCTAAACCACTGGTAACCTCAAGGCTTTCGGCAGAGCAGATTTTTCAGGATTTTGCTCTTGTGAACAACATGCAGATTTGGGCCTAGGGTGTCGAAGCCACCAAGGAAAACAGAGAACCCATGTATTTCCGAAAATAAGACACCTGTGGGAATCCGCAGAGGTCTGACTAGCGCAAATCGCCCCAGAATTGAATACCCACAATCCCCGGCAAAGTCCGAAATCTGGCAAAAAACCCCACAATTTTCCATCATTTCCCCCTGCCAACCCACCGAAACACGCTGCCAACAACACATGTCCTATCTTCCCGCGTTCTCACAGGTGTCCCAACGAAAACGGTACCTCACATGTGTGGGTGCACCTACCTGGGCGCAAAGGGAAAAGGCTAAACCACTGCTATCCCCCAAAGGGTTTGGGGAGACAACCTACAGATTTGGGCCTGGGGTGTCGCAGCCACCAAGGAAAACAGGGAACCCTATGCATTTCTCAAAAGAAGACACCAATGGGAATCCACAGAGTTCTGACTTGAGGGAATCGCCCCAGAATGTGTTACCCACAAGCCCCTGCAAAGTCCCAAATTTAGGAAACAAAACTCAATTTTCAGACATTTCCCACCTGGAAACTACTAAAACACGCTGCCAACACCACATGTCCTACCTTCCCGCGTTCTCACAGGTGTCCCAACGAAAATGGTACCTCACATGTGATGGTGCACCTACCTGGGCGCAAAGGGAAAAGCCTAAACCACTGCTATCCCCCAAAGGGTTTGGGGAGACAACCTACAGATTTGGGCCTGGGGTGTCGCAGCCACCAAGGAAAACAGGCAACCCCATGCATTTCTCAAAAGAAGACACCAATGGGAATCCACAGAGTTCTGACTTGTGGGAATCGCCCCAGAATGTGTTACCCACAAGCCCCTGCAAAGTCCCAAATTTAGGAAACAAAACTCAATTTTCAGACATTTCCCACCTGGAAACTACTAAAACACGCTGCCAACACCACATGTCCTACCTTCCCACATTCCAACAGGTGTCCAGATGAAAAAGAGTACCTCACATGTGTGGGTGCACCTACCTGGGTGGAAAAGAAAAAGTGTCGACCGTCCACAAGTCCAACGGCAGTCCCAGGGAGCCCCGGCAGGGTCCCAGTCCGTCCCCCGAGGGAAATGATGCAATGCTGCCTAGCCACAGCACCAGGCTGGTCAGGGGTGATGTCCCTGGCTTTGGGTGGCTGTCCCTCATGTGGGTTGACCGTCCGCAAGTCCAGAGGCGGTTTAAGGGAGTCTCAGCAGGCTCCCCATCCTTTCCCAGAGGGAGAAGGTGTAACGCAACCCAGCCAGAGTTCAGGATGGTCGGGTGTGATGTCCCAGGCCTTGGGCACCCGTCACCCATGTGGGTCAACCATCCCTAAGCCCAGCCTGGAGCTCTGTCTGGGCTACGTTACAGCTTCTCCCTCTGGGAAAGGTCAGGGACCCTGCTGGGGCTCCCTGGAACCGCTGCTGGGCGTGGGCATGGTCAAACCACATGGGAGACAGCCGCCTAATGCCAAGGACATCACCCCTGACCATCCTGGAGTGCTGGCTCGGCTGCGTTACAGGATTTAACTCTGAGAAGGGAGGGGGACCTTGCTGGGGCTCCCTGGGACTGACCCTGCACTTGCGGATGGTCAACTCAAATGGTAGACAGCCGCCTAATGCCAGGGACATCACCCCCGACTTTCCTGGAGCTCTGGCTGGCCTGCGTTACAGCGTCTCCCTCTGGGAAAGGTCGAGGACCCTGCCGCGGCTCCCTGGAACTGCTGCTGTACTTGGGGATGGTCAAACCATATGGGAGACAACCACCCAAGGCAAGGGACATCACCCCCGACCATCCTGTGGCGCTGGCTGGGCTGCGTTACAGAATTTCTCTTGGGGGGGAAAGGTGACCTTGCTGGGGTTCTCTGGAGCTTCCACTGTGCTTGGGGATGGTAAACCCATATGGTGTCCGGGGACATCACCTCCAACCTGGAGTTCTGGCTGGGCTGCATTACAGATTTTCCCTTCGGGGAGGTATTGGCACACTGCCGGGACTCTCTGGTGGGGAAAAGCAGTGAGAAAACATAGCTATCCGGGGACTTGATATCATTTAAGAACTTTCTCGGGATTTGCACCCAGAAGAGGGGAATTCCGTGGTGAAAGTCATCACCCAAAGCCCATGGAAAAGAGATTGTGTATTTGTTTTTGTTGGTTGAGTATGTCAAGTCCTTGAAAGCAAGAGACTTTGTAGGAAACGAGACTTGGCCTTTGATGGTTCTCAGAACTACCATTGGAACGGTCGTCTCGTGCTGGAGAAGCCGGAGACTACGTTGTGCTCCAATCTCCCATCTTAACCTGTATCCAAAATGTGGGGAAGGAAGACGCAGACTACCGCATCCTGACATATTATTTGAGAACACTCCTTTCTTTTCTAGAGAACTATCCCACACCCATTTTTGTATTAGTTGTGAGGTTTGGCAATAGGTTTCTAAGTATAGCCTTCTTTATTTTGACATGACGCCACTTGGACTGCCTTATTTTTTATTTGATGGTCGAAGCTTGCTCTCATCTTAGATTTAGGTTTAGATTAGGCGTTTTTCCAACCTGTATACAACTTTAATTGTTCAATAAACACCCTTGAACCGGGATCACTTGTGTCTGTCTTACTGGTTGTCACCATGAGTTCCTCACAGTATGGAAGTAGATCCCTAGCCTTTTCTTAACAAGTATTAATTTAATTAATTCCCCTATAGCCAACTGGCATGGGTTGATTTTGTTGAAATTTGAAATCAACAACATTGCTTCCAGTTTCGATATAAATATAGAGCCTCAAGCTTACTGGCACCCTTGTTTCCAGACCACCACACTATGAGTCTGCCTGCCGGGGCCACTGCGCCTGGCAGGTCTGACCCTGCCAGGCCCAACGGCCCCAGCAGGCAGAGTTGCCATGGAAGCACCAGCACCATCAGCGGCAGTGCCGGTGCTTCCGAGTCCTCATTCCCATGGAGTCCTATGGCAATCCATGGTAATGAGGACTTACAGGATCTGCCGCCTGGCTTCCCGCTCCGCCGGGACTTGTAATGTCCCGGTGGCACCGGGAATCCAGGCCGCAGATGCGGTGTTACAGGGTCGGCGGCAACCGGCGGGTTACCGCCAACCTCTTAATGAGGCCCATAGTCTGTTAAAGGTATTGGGTACTGCTATTTCTTCCATTACATTCAGTGGAGGGGTGGATAAAAAACGAAATTCCCAATTGCTTCCCATTCCCCAGAACCTGCCTTAAAGCAGAGGGGTTTCTATAGTAAACCTAATATCTGGGTTTGTGCTGGGGCAGAAAAGTGTCTTTCCAACTTAAATAAAGTCCCTGATTTCAAGGCATATACCCTACAGAGGGTGGGAAATTGACTCCTAGTAGAAGAGAGATTCTTCATTTCATAGTGGTGAAGGAAAAAGAGTGCTGCCTCTGTGAAATTGCTTTTGCCAATAGAAAAATGTTGGATGTTATTTAAATTATACTTTATGTAAAGTGTATTGCCAAGCCTATGATCTGGTCAGGTGTCAAGGTGCTACATGTTATAAAGTAAACCCCATGCAAAGAATATTGTGATGTTAAATTGTTCCGTCATGTCCAGGGTGCTGCACAATGCTGAATATTAAGAGTATTTTGTGAGTGATCCAGGTATCTGAAGTATTCTATAGACCAATTTCTCTATGTAAGCAGGGTAGAAATAACCAAAGAAGGAAAACTTTACCTGTTGTGGGGTTAAAGAGTCTGAATTGTGTTATTCGAAACCAACTGGTATTTTTAATTTGTGTGAAAAGTGTATTTTCAGGAAAGAAAAGCATTTGTGTCTTGTGTCTGTGGCTTGTGATTTGTGCAAATATTTATTTATATTAATAAATATATATTCTTTCTACACACTGGCCTGGTTCTTGGTTTACCTATTGCTGAAGGGGGAGGGATCTGTGTTGTATAATATGGTGCATAGACAGGCTAGATCGAATTATATAAACGGGTATATTGGTATGGTGTTTTTAATTGGGGGAGGGAGGAAGGGACGAACTCCGTGCAGTAATTGTTGCCCCATAGATATCGCCTACAAATCAAAGGTAATAATCCCTTAAGGACAGCACTCTTGGAGAGCATTGCTGCAGTCTAAAGCCTGACTATCTTCGTGGCCTTTGTGAGGAGCGCTGACAGTGGTTCATAAAGTGAAAACCTGCATGCAAATCATATGGTAGAGGGATATCCTTTAGAGCAAGAAAATGATGTAAAGTCCGTAAGGATTATAGTAATATTATGAATCCATCCTTTGCATCAAAATAGACCCGGAACTCCAGGCTTTGTTCAGTGGCCCAGGAGACAACAACCTTTGTTTCACGGCACATGGGCACACAATAAGTGATTGCACTGAAACTTTAGGGGAAGTAGATATATGTGGCCCATTTCAATATCTTTTTGACACAATTAATGGGATATTGGCGTAGCTGCTACATGGAATACAAGGTGTGAAGGCATGATGAAGCAAGAAACACACAACAGACAAAGTTCAAAACAAAACAATTTATCAACTTAAATGTTAGGCTGGAAACAGGCATAACGTGCTCCATACTAAGGTGGTATTTCCCTACCTAAATGAAACTAAGCAAAGTCTGAGTCCAAGAGTTCAACTAAAAAGTCTGTCTGTGTCCAACACCTATTCTTGTCCCCACAACTAAATCTATACAATGTGTAGGGATATCAGAACCAAATGAAGCAGTGTTGAATAAAGTTCTGAGCTTCTTCCAGCTCAGACCTTCCTTTCAGCTCCCTTTCCCAAGTTTTAAACGGTTCCAAAAAAAGTCTCAAAATTACCTTTCTTGGGTTCAAGGTGATACAGTTTTAAACAATCCTCAGGTTCCCTTCCCCAGGGCTCTGTCCTCAAGTCAACACATATAGTTCCTCAGGTCTCAGGGTTCCCTTCCCCAAGTCTGATTTTCACATCACAGGTATCCTTGTCTTTTTATGACTCTGTCACACTTGCACCCATTTTCCATCATTTGTTTTCGTGTAAGCCTCTAAGCTGTATAGGGTTTTAGCTTCAAGGTTTCAGTTAATTCTACTTTGTTTTATTTTCTATGTATACTCATTCTGTTTGAAGCTTTTTCGCTATTCGGGATGCCATACGCTGTTTTTTGGCTCAATTTAAAAATTCCATTTAATTCTATCTTCAGTGTTCCTTTGTTTAGCTTAATTTTTAAAGTTCCATTCAACTCGGAATTCAACATGAAATGGTTTGGCTTACTATTAAAGTTTTGTTTACTTCAGAGTTCAACATGCATTAGTTGTACTTAATTTTAAGGCTTCGTTCACTTCGGAATTCAACATGTAGTTTTGCTTAATTTCAAAGTTTTTTATTCGTTTCAGTATTCAATGGGCATTGGGGTGGCTTAAGATTCAATTTTTATTCAACCTGATTTCCAATATTCATTAGTTTTACATTAATTGAAATATCCAGCACTCTGAGACTTTCTAAAACGTGCCGCCCTGATACACGAAACCACTCCGATACAAAGTATTCCTTGAACTTTAATATTCAACATTGGAAATGATCTTAAACCAGAGACCTTCGGAAACGCTCTCTCTCTGAGATACGCTCGACCACTCTGCTACAAAGTATTCTTCAACAATGGAAATCTTCATGCATTCGCGCACCGGGTTTCTCATCTGACAGAAACTCACCGGTCGCTTTTCCAACAGCACGGGGCACACAAACTCCAGCCCCTTTGACACTGCTGTGTCGGCTTCTTGACACAGCGGAACAAGCACTTTTGATACAAGGGAAAGGGACAGCCTCTCCACACTGGCTCCCTTCTCTGCCCTCAGTCTACTCCATGGATCCCCAGCTTCCACACCACGCTTCCTGGGACCACCTCTCTGCAGTCCACAGCGTCTCAGCGTGCTGTACATGGTGGACCGACCCACAGCAGTCTCCTCCACAAGGTTCCCTGTTGATCACACAGGTCTCCCTGCTGGCTCCTCCCTGTGTGACTTTCTACTCCTCATTGTATACACCTGCAAACCTTTTACAGGTTGCAGGTGCGCTTTCTCAAGTAAGCTTTCCTGACCATGATTAAGGGGACATGCCTGACCTTCACAACACTTTGCAGTAATCTTCTTCGTCCCAGTACTTAAGTGGTGAAACAACATAGTGTTCATTACTCGCAGCTGCCTCTTCCTCGTCTCAGTACTGTGAAGTCCCACATGAGGGAAAATGAGGGGAGCTGACTTACAATAACCCATTAGGGTTGGGGAAAGGTTAGGTTGTTTGTCAATAGAGAAAGGGGGATACCATGTCTCGCCTGGGTGTACCCCACTCCCAAGGACTCTCCACCCAGGTGATCCTCTCTGTTTCTCCACTCCCAGGGTCAGGATCCAAGAGCGATGGCCTTTCCCTGGCCACCTGACAAGAGAATCCAGGTGGTTCAGCTGTGAGGATGCCCTCAGGTTTCTCACAAAGGGTAATACAGGGGATATATGCTGGCTTCTATGATGCGTATATTTGGTGCTGTATATATAATTGTCAAAGAATGCACACCTGCAATGGAGATTAAAATACAAATTAGGTTATGCAAAATAAGGAATATACCCTGTAGCACTTCATGAACATATTGACTGGCATGAAATAAACTGATCCACTGAAATTCGTTGAGTAATAAATACATCTGTAGTCATCACCGGAAGTATCTATCACAATAAAACAGGCTATGCAATTATATAAACAATAAGGTCACCTCACTTAGAGTTGGGCAGATTTCCATAATTCAATACTTCCGGGAGAATTTACCACCTCCGCCAGTGGTATTTCTGAACACCCGGGCATTTCAGAGGTTACCAACGGTGTGATGTTCTTTCTGGCAGTAGTTTCAAAATTCTACATCCGCCAGTGGTAATCTCTGAATGAATGTTCCTACCAATTTCCACCTTCAACGTGAAGGTGGAAATGGGATAGTGACCTTGATTGAATGTCCAGATAGTTCTGAAGCAATTCAGTCTACAACGGAACAGGTCCTCGTTCCTCTCCGGGGACTGAAATCAGTTGGTGCGAAATTGTACATGTTAATCGTCTGTAAATAACATTTATTTTTCTCAGCCCCAGTGGAATAGCTTCTCATAGCCCCAGCGAGACCCCCAGACTTTACTTGGTTGGGGCCATTAATGAAATGCACATGTCTGTGGTATCTATCAACCAAGGCCAGACTGATGCTAAGGATTTATAGTGATTCCAAAATGGACTCGTAGAATTGGGAAGGTGGGAAACAATACTGTAATGGTATTTTGTGTCGAGCGATTGTAAGCCCAGACAAGACTGCTCCCAAAGCATTGCGGTGGGTGGGCAGGGGATGGGAACAAACAAACTCTATAACCCAATTAGGTGAGAGTGGAATGAATAGTCTTTGTACGTTGATAATGGGTTCATCGAGATTAGTCTTGAAACACTACCCCCAATCAAATTGTGATAACATAGGTGGCAGCTCTGAAAACGTATATCATCAAACAGGACCCTAGTGATGTTAAGTCTTTAGAAATCAATTCCTTTGAAGGTGTAGTATTAAAATAGATGCTTCCTAAAAAAAGGTAAACAACGGACAGACACAAAAAACAACCAACGGTGAGGGAGTCATCCCAAGCTGTATGTCTGTCCAGGGGAGTAACCACTGTCCTTTTTTTAAAAAACCAACAAGGGGTGGCGTCCCAAATAGACACCATCAAAATCGAAAGCTGAAGCTTTCACTTTGGCTCACACTACTTTCCCTGAGGAACAAACTCAGATGAAGGTGATATTCTGCAAGTGAAACCAAGAGCCACCTGTAGCATGAAGGAAGTGAAAAATAATGTAAAGCTGGAGTCTTAAAAGAGTGTCTCTTATTATTTGAGTTTTAAGGAAAAACGAATATTGCTGAATTACAGGAAAGGACTGGTGGTGAGGCTTAAGGGTCTGTTAACTTGGGCTCTTTTGTTGAGTCTTAAGTTTTCTTCTCGAGTAAACCACGCCTAGCATGGCCAACTGGCCCATTATTCTGAGATGTTCTCCACTTCTAAATGGGAATGTTATTTGAATCGAGCAAAATGGTTAAAGTTTTACTGTACAGTTCAACAGCTTAGGGCTAACGTATGATTTGGAAGTGGATCCCCCACTCCCGTGCCAAATGCCAGCTTGGTGATGTCACTTCTGTTGTGGTTGAAGTCGACTCAAAAGCATCCTTTATTTAACAGCACTTGTATAACTTGAGAATCTCAGGCTCCGGGTTGAATGTGAGGCATCTGCTTTGGGATCAAAATGGAACTTTCTAGTGGGACACTACAGGGCAGTTGAGAATGTCCTCTTCTCCCAAACCTCAAAAATCAATGTGGAAAAGTACATATGGCACCTTACCACCACGAGACCACCATCATATTCACACTTCCCTCCATTTTTTTTGGGAAAAATCTAATAAAATACATAAGGTGGGATACCTGGCAAGTTAACCCAAATGATTTCGGAGGGTGTGTTTCAGCCCCCAAATCGCTTACAAGGCTCCTGAATGGGGTGGAGGGATGTGGAGCGAACACACACTGAGCTGGCCCCTGTATGGTAACATCGCGATACGACCCGATGCTTGATACTGAGGTAGGAAATAGAGCAGATTAGGATTAGACCATTAGGCGTCCTTTTCTAGACAGCGTCACCGACTGTTAAGGGGACACGCCAAAGGCAAATCCTACCTGCTTGTCGAGATAGAATTGAAGAGCCTCCTAAATGCTATATGCAACCAGGCGACTAGTGGTGAATTGTATTTTGTGCTGATTGCAAAAGTTCATACACACTTGTCAGTTGGTGAATTTCAGCATTGATCAGTGTCACGGTAGAAGAATCAACAGTCTACTCGAAGCCAAATTGTATGGTTTAAGGGGGTCTATTATGACAAACAGAAAATTAAGGGATTACATTTAACTATGACCACTTGGTAGGAAATCAACAGAATAAACAAATCGGACTTTTCTATCAAAGACTGGCAAGCGTATTTCCAGCTCTCCCTAAAACTCTGCATTCCTGGTGGGATAAAAATGTCTCTCGGTCTTTGTGATTTTAGGCACTTGATCTTTCTGGATGTTTTCAAGCTGTCGCGCTTCTTCTCAGGCACAACCGGCACCACCTCCCTAGGTGCTTTGGGTTATTCTAAAAGGTGGGCCAGGCATCAGACAGTATGACCCTTTGCAGCCTTTCATCGGCCCTTGTTAACTCTCTGCTCTCCTCTCCTTCCTCCTCCACACTACTCCTCTATGCACACCTTTCTTACCTGCATCCACAGGATAGTGCTCTTCTCCCTGCTTCTTTATGCACACATGTTTGCCTCGGTTACTCTCATCCATGCACCTCTTCCTCAGGTCATCCCCACGCCACTCTCACCCTCCGATCACTCTCTCCCTAAACACTCACAACATTCATAGCTGCCCCCCACCTTGCACCTCTGCTATTTACCCTTCTTAAATATCCCTCCTTGCAGCACTCATTGCAGTGTTTGGCAGTGTGTGTCCCCCTCTGGGCCCTATGTCTTGTACTGCAGCCCTCTCTATTTCTGGACCTCATTCTCATTCGGTTCCACCCCCCTCTATTCTTGTGTCATTCTCTCCCTGCACTGATCTCAATGCACGCCTGTGCTCCTGAATCAGTCTTGATCCCATACATCTAATAGTCCCTGCAGCGCAATATCTTCTGCCATCGACCTCTCTCCACTTCCTCTCCTCTGCAGATGTACCGACCACAGGCACTATAACGCCCCCTACCAGCAACTCTCCTCCATCCTTCTCCTGCTGCCAGGTGCCAGTGTAGCACACACTCTTCTTGGCCTCGCTGCCTTTCTCTCCCACTGGCACTTCTGCCGCTACATGCACCCCCACTTACCCTCCCTCGCTCCGCCTCCTGCACTTTTCTGTTCTTGGAACTCACTGCTCCTGAACATCTCCTTCCTGTGACTCTCTACCAGTATCTCATGTGACCTGCATCCACCTCTCTGTGTGCTCTCCACTCCATGCACCCAGCATGCATACTCCTTGCCTCCGTGTCCCTCCTCTCACTCTATTGCCAGTGCTGCCGGATAGGCCAGTTCCTGATTTTATCGCCCACTGACGCCATCTTCATGCACTCTCTCTATCCCTGATGCACCTCAATCCCTGCACTTCGTTTTCAGAACCCCTCCCTCACTTTGTGCACTCATCGCACTCGTCTCTCAATTGACCCGCTACGCCCCCTTCTCTGTTTCCTAACTGCATGCTCTCTTCTCAACAAGCACCCAACAATCTCGCCCATGCATGCGCCACTCACTTTGCGTTTACTCCTGCCAGCCAGATGAATGTGAGAGACACACCTGGAATCAAGTCCCAACATGCCAAGCCATGAACGTCCTCCACCTTTTCCTAAACCCCCGTCCAGGCCTCTGCCACAGCTACATCCTGAGCTGGGTCATTTGGAAGCAGCGTCACAACGATAGGCATGACCTTAGGCTACTCGGCACCCATCGTGTTCTTCACAGCAAGTTCCTTTACCAGGCGTTCAGAGCAATTCCATCCGTTTCTTGGATGTACTTAATACTAGATAGTTGCCTGGCCAATTTGAGGCCGGAAGGACCCATTTCCTTTGTAAGGTACTCAAAGGATCTGAGTCAGTGCAGTCAGTGTTCGAAATAGCTGGGAGCTATTTAGCTCCCTGGTGCAGCCAAGGGGAGCCTGGGTAGCTTGAAACCAGCAGCTACAAGGAGGTACTTTTGACTCCTGGGGCAAGTGGTGCTATACAAACCTAGCTATGTGATATTAACTATGTACGTTTGGGGATGTATATGAAGGAGGATAAAGAACACACTTAAGGGGCACTTAGAGCATATTGGACAACAGGAAATGGACAAAACGTTATTTGCATCTTGAGTAAAGTTAGATTTGCTGCGCAGTATGTACTACATCCTGGATCCCGAGAGGTAGCTCCTGCCTAAATGATTATGCCTGATGCCTAAGAGCTGCTTTTTGCTCCTAGTCAACAAATCCCAATTTCAATCCCTGCAGTGCCTTCAAGCAGTGATTCTATAGCAGTAAAAACTCTGACACAGCTGGGAGTTCCAGGGCCGAGTTTCATTGTATTGGATATTTAGCTATTTCATTGGCATAAGCGGGGAGAGAAAGTTCACTGAGTTCACTGAGGCCCCCGTTTCCCTTTGCTTTTTGGCCAAGTGTATAACCAACTGTAGGATGAGCTGGACTCTCCCATCCCAGGGAGGCACAGTATGTCCTTGATGTCAAAGGGGGAACTAATGCGCACCCCCCCACCCTCCTTGATTTAAAGACAGCTCAATCTTCACTCACTGCTCGTGTCTCGGCTGGAACTAAGTGGTCTGCCTTTTGGTAAACTCACGAGTCTGGTAAGGCCAACTCGCCACGGGTTTACTCGCCGTTAAGCATTCTGAGCTTGGAATGGCCTTCCTCTGCTTCCATATGAACTAGATGGTTTTCAAGGTCTGGAATCACCTCAGTCGGGAACTTAAACTAGGAGCATTTGCGAAAGAGCATTCATTTTCCCATCTCGAGTGCATCAATTCTCCCTGTGATTCAGAGGGGAAGGGCATCTCATCTTTTTATGCCATCTTCGATTTTCTTTAACAATTAATTTAATCGCGAATAGACGAGGGTCTATTCGGGATCCATGTAACTCGACTTTTAAACTTGTAAAGTTCAATTTGAAAAGGCTGGTACGCGAGATCATTCGACAAACCTGCATCATTTCTGATTTATTAGAGTTAATCTTATACTTCGCAATTGCCTAAAATAGACTTAAACTGTCCAGGAGCCTTGGCATAGATTGCGCCGAACAGCTAATTCTGTGCCCATCTGCTGGGTGCAATACTCCTAATTGAAATGCTTTGCCTGTTCGTTCTCTTCATTATGGCTGCAGGTTCGATGGAGATGGCATATAACACGGGGGAGAATGGTCATGCCTGGGAGCATACAGGCAGAGAAAGTATGCCATTTGTAGAGACTTTTGTCATAGCAGATTCCATCTATATTTTAAATATACTTTTAAGAGGTAATCCTATTGTGCCTTGCCAAACGCTTTCTCAGTGTCACATGACAGGACCATCTGCTCCTTACTTATATTTAGGAGCATTTGGACATTGGCAACCAAGTGTCTGTCTTCAACCTGGTCTGGTTCCAACTTTATCAAACACGTAGAATTGTTTCAAGTCTCACTGCCAAGTATTGGGCATTAGTAATGAGTGATATCGGTCGTTAAGAGCTGCACAAAGGTATTTCCAAAAGCCGGAAAAAGACCCCACTATGGTCGCGCCATACATGGACTGAGTCAGATTTTCTGTCCTCGGGATTTCTTGAAAAAGCAGTTCTAATGTATGTCAATGATCAGAAGTAACCATCAGAAGTATTGACCATTCTTTCACATTTTTGTCCCATTTTGTTTGAGGCGATATTAACCTCAGCGGTGGGCTGACCCTGTTGGTAATGGCCAAAGCGAGTTTCCCTTAACGGAGGCAACAGTTCTGTTACCGGCAGGGAGAGACCGCCGCTGCGGTTAATATCGCCATTCGCACCCGTGTAGTAAACTACATGGGTGCTAATGGTGTTTTTGTGGTGCGGGGGGTGGGGAGAACAAAAATAAGAAGCATACCTTTACAGCGCAGCCCAGCACCGCTCAGTCCTGGTGTGTTCGAAGTCCATTTTCAATGTTGATGATTAACGTTGAAAAGGACTAGGAGCACTGTGCGGCGCCGTGCTGCACTTTCAAGGTAACATACATTTTTAAAAAATTTGAAATGAAAGATCCCAATAGTACCAGTGTAGGCAACTACACAGGGGCTGTGGTGAGGGTAAAGGAGAGCATGGAAGGGAAGGAGGTGCTGGGTAACCATGGTGCTCGGAACGCAGGCTTGTACCTAACCACACAGTCTGCATCCCGAGCATCCTAATTGGGTAGCTCCCCATCCCAGGGTGCCAATCATTGAAATACATATCTTGTCTCAAGTGAGTGGCATGAGTGGCTGAGAAGGTGCTGTGCTCCCCAAAAATCAGTTCTATTTAGTTTACCAAACAAATCTTGCGCTACTAGGACCTTCCTTCCTATCTCTGATAGGGTCCAGAGCCACATTGAATTCTACACCCATTAAAGTGAAGAGTTTGGGCCTCATAACACGGTTGGCGGTAAGGGTTTACCGGTACCGGTATTTTACCGGTACCGGTAAACCCTTACCGCCTTACTACGAGGTCCCTTTGCGGGTTGGGGAATTTAACGGCTGCTTTTTGCAGGCGTTAAAAACCAACCTGCAAAGGGACCAGGGAAATAATTACGGTACCGCAATTTGCGGTGCCGTAATTAGCAGCTTCCCCATTCTCATTATGCCCTATGGGGCAAAAATAGGAATGGGGAAGGGCAATGGTGGAAGGGGGAATTACCGCCCCACCAACCTTGGAATAGGGTGGTAATTCCCCTTTCCACCAAGGCGGTGCCGGTATTTTACGGGCATGGACCAAGGTGGTAATAGCACCTTGGTCCACCGCCATCCGTGTAATGAGGCCTTTGTGTCCCTTTTCGTTTTTGCAAGTTGATTAGGGAACCAACGTTGGGAAGCTCTCTTGTTGGGCCTTTTGCAAGGCTTCAGCAGATGTTATTCATTTAGACCCGCTATTAGCAAAGAGGCACATCGATCAAAACCTCTTGTGGGTGGTAGGCACATCAGAAACATCCAAAAGAGACCATTAAGTTCTATTGGTCTGCATTTGTATAGGCATGTCTGGGACAGAGTTTCAAGTGCTTCCTTCAGCTTACAATGCCACGAAGGAAAAACAAATTACTGAGTGGTCTGACCAAATCAGAGGAATACAATTCTATACAATTGTATAATTTCGCTGCTTACTGGAGAGGGGAACAAAAGGGCTCCTTTTTTAGAATATTTTGGACTTTCCACTGGAATTAAGTGCATTTCCTAGGAGCTCTCCTGTGGGTAGCAGGTGGGGGAACCTCACCCTACGCATTAAAATCTCCAACGATAATCAACTACTGCTGAAGGACCAAACCTTGTGGAAATAGCCTAGTGAACCATCAGCAGGTCAGTTTTGTCAAGTGATCTGCGTGGTACTTGAGTAGTGTTGCATGGGCTTTTGGGGCTCACAACAAACCCCACCCCTCAAACTATCACAAAACTGCAAGATTTTTTTTTTCAAAACGAACGTTGGTTTAAAGAGTGGACAACAATTGCACATCTTCCTGAATTTACTGATGAAAGGGGCGACTAAAAGGGGAGATTTCGCGAAGTCTTGGGGTTCCAGACAATGTTCTATGACTGCGGGAGTGTAATGCATTCTGGTTGATTTAGATTTTTAAGGGGTGGATGGAGTAATTTTCTTCGCCCTCATCAGGCAATAAGGGAGCTTTGTAGTTGCTGGCTCTTTCTCAATATCTGGTAACCATGAGAGAAATTGGGGGTTGGGGACAGGGGCGTCATTTCGCCACAATGCCAGGGGTTGGTGAAGTGACATCACACAACCCTTGATCTCTGATGACATCACAGGAATCAATGTCATTTGACCCAACTCCAAAGTGACATCAGGAGAAGCGATGGAACACAACCTTTCACTCCTTGACAAAACAGGAAGTGGCATCACATAGAATTGTTCCTAAGCACACTATGAAAAATATGGTTATATCACTGTAATGTGATATACATTTCATGCAAGAATGGATGACCATATGTATCGTTAATATTAGTGTGTATAGGACGAGATTACCAAATTACTGTGATTGCAAGCAGACATCCAAGGCCAAATGATAATGATGTGTTATTATAGAGCACTTACGCTTCAGTGCTTTATATTGAACAAATACACGGTGCCGCATTTGAATCAAATCTGTTAATCCCAAACGGGTGCAATTGTGAACCTTGCCAGCACTGCGAGCTAGGGAACCGCTCTTGCTGGTATCTGAGAGCCCGTTGCTTCCTGGAGGAGGCGGGGCCAGGGGCTCGAACGTCATGATCACGTGACTTACAACTTGCTAAAAGCGACGAGACAGTCACCCTCGCGGCGTTAAGCCCGACAGGTGTAAAGGGCGCTGACTGTTTTGCGGCTGTTTGACGCGCTGTGGACGCAAGTATAAATGTTTAGTAAGTTACGGGTGGAAAAATTTGTATTTTGCCAGCACTGACCAGTTGTAAGCGACTCAGCTCATAAAGATATCGCCAAAATAACCACCTGGTGGGGGGGAGAGTCGGACTAAGGCCTGCTCCCTAAACTGTCGGGCGTTCCCAAACCAGGTGGACTTGTGGAATCTGGAATTTGTATCCATATTTATTTTGAGAACATTGGCACATTTATTCTGCAAAACTGGTTGATAGTTATTTATTATCTGTTGGACTCAGTATGTTGATATTGTAACAGCGGTTTCGTTGCATAATATGAGTTTTGAATTGCTCGTTCTTTTTAATATTTTTAAGTGTTGATCAATTTTAACACTATTGTGATATTGCTTGAGGCACTCTGCTTAATATTTTATATTGGTTTTAGCCCATTGAGACTATTTCTTCTTTTTGCATCGTTATTCATAGTGAAAGGTGTGTATTGTGAATATTAATTTAATTTTGGTATTGGAGCTTGATTATACAGATCAGTGATATTCCAACTGACCTACTGCTGCTATTATTATGGCTCCAAGCCCACGCTCCCATAATCTTAGGCCCAAAAAAGGGAAACAGAGCACACCTACAACTTCTATAACAGTAATAACCAAGAAGGTGGGGAAAAGAAAAAATAATAAGAAGGGAGAGAAGATAGAGCCTATTGGTGGAATTAAGATGTACCTGACCAACCTAAAATACTTAGTTTTTTAACTATTAAAGAAAAAGTACTGGTACCTGATACTGAACAAACTCATTCACCCCCTACTAACAGCTCAATGATTGACAATAACTCCCTGCTGACATTAGTGCATAACCTTAGGCGTCAATCAATGGGAACAGATAATGACCCCAATATCTCTGCAGTTGAGGATACTGACATGAACAATATTATTGGATCAAATTTGTCTGACACCCCAGATTTAAATAAATTCATACAAGGAGAAGATGATTGTAATGAGGGTGAGGTGTCATGGAACCCTACAGAGAATTCACTTAATAATTCTTTTAATAGAGACATGAGCGGGGTTAATGCAAACACCCTTGAGGTTGGGGAAAAATGTGATGCTCTCACTACTATGATGGATGTTTTATTGACCATCTGTACTAAGTTGCTCAAAGAACAAAGGGATATTAAGGTACTGGTACAACAGAACATTGATAATACCAGATCCCTTGGGATTGGGATACAGGAATATTGGGGGGGGGGGGGTGGAGTATCCAATGGAAATAAGTGATGATTTAGGAGATCTGAGCAAATTGGTCCTAGTGGCCGAAAATGACAGCAAGAAAGAATATGCTCAGCTAAATCCACCCGCCAAGGAGTCGCCCAACCCTAGGGATAATATATCTGTAGAAATTATCCCGAATGAGAGTATTGTTGAAGTAACAGTATCCCAAGGTTTGAAGAGACAAACTAGGCGAAAAAGGAAAAATAGAAAGCCCACTCGGAAAAGGGTGGTGATGGCTAAGGTCATAACTACTAAGAAAATTAAGAAGAATACTATGGCTCTAGTAGCTACGGCTTCTTCAGATTCTGAATGTGTCGAAGTGGGGAATCATTTTGAAATTATCGAACATCAGCAGACACCTGATCCAGGGAAAAAAATGGAAATAAAAAAAGGGGGTCAACAGAACTGGTGAAAAAGTAACAAACAGGTGATGGAGGAATCAGGACCCAAGGATATGGTACCTATGGGAAATAATTTTAAATATGTTACAATACCTAGGAATAGTACTGCTTGGTCTCTCACTAAAACAGAGCAGGAAATATATATTACGGAGATGGAGCGTTTGGCCATGCATAGTAATCAAAAAATTGGCATGGCTAATTTTGCTGGAATGAACGAAGAGCCTCTGCTCTCAGTGGGAAAAACCATAAAGATTATAGAAAAAGGTACTACAGATGAAAGCCCCTTTTTAAATCGGGCATGGTTATTGAACAAATTGATATCCATGCCGCAGTTACAAAATATGAACACAGGGGACATACAATCCATCACCCTACTGAAAATTGGAAGATGGGAAAATTGGGCTATTGTCCGATTCAGATCCGCGGTGTTTGTTGATCTTATACGGGAGAATTCAAATGGAATATGGGGGAATGAATATGAAATTGTGATATGCAAATCTCCCAAACATAAAAATCCTAGTGTAGTAAATAGGGGTTTGGAGGAGTTCCCCTCAACTGGCACAGAATACGGAAGTAACTCTAAGGAAATAACAACTTTGGAAGGAAATATCCCATGCCCTAACTGAGATAAGGGATGTATTAATGAATACACCCTTCTCTCTTGGAATTGTAGGGGTTTTAACTCTCTTTTACATGAGAATGGCATACAATTATTATTAGAGAGTGACATCTTTGCCCTCCAAGAAACTTGGATCACTGGGGAAATCTTATTGGATGGATATAATATATGGCATAAAACTGCCAACAAAGGGGAGAAGGGTCATCCCTATGGAGGGCTTTGTATTGGGATAAAAAATCACTTTCATTATAAACCATATGAGAAACATGGGAATTTTCGGAATGTCATGTGTGCATCTATAAATAGAGGAAGCTCCACAAGGAAATTTCTTCTTATAAATATCTACTCTCAACCTGGTGGGGAAAATATCCGGGAGATTGGGGAGTATCTAAATTTGACTCTTGAAAGTTTGTCTCTAGAATCACCTGATTCTGACATTTGTATAGTGGGAGATTTTAATGCCCACTGTGATTTAGCTGTAAAGGATATGAATAGATGTAAAGTGGGAGGAAACAGCTATAACTGCGTCAATAGAATCACAGGACTGTATCGGGGTTGGGGGAAAAACCAGCAAAGCCCATTGGGCTGTCGATGGATGAATCTGATGACTGATTGGGGACTCATATACTTGGAAACAAATATAGGTACAGGTGATGGGAATACTTGGTCCAATGGAAAGGCCTCTTATAGGTTAGACTACATGTTCTTAAATAATAATCAAAGATATTCTAACACCTTGTTCGAGCATGTAGATATCCTGTTGAGCGACCATATTCCCCTTAGGGGTAAATTTAATTATGACCCTGGAACCCAAAGACGGGGAGTGGACAAGGAGATGAACATACAATTCTCAGCAAGTGGAAATAGGATTATGTGGTCTGATAAAAATCTAGCCTCTTTCAATGGTCTGTTTGATCGCTTAATTATTGATGGTCAAGACATTGCCTGCAATGGGCTCAATTCTATTACCAACTTGTTGGGTATAATACGACGTACAAACAGTAATGTTATTTTGAAAAATACAAAGGGGAAAAACTATTCACATAAGTTTGATCAAGCAATTTATGATATGAAAAAAGAGATGATGCGTGACATCCGAAAACTTAAGCAGATGTGTGACTTAAATGACAAAGAGAGAAGTAAAAGAATTAGTAACATAAAGACGCATTATAAAAATTGGATAAAGGATTATAAATATAACACCAATAATGCAAATTGGAGATGCATATATAAGCTATGCAAAACCCATGACTCAAAAAAAAAAATGGTACCTTTATCGACAATTCCTTATGGATGAAGACAATAGGGAAAATAATGATGTTGGCCAGGAGGCTTGGAAACAATATATTACCGATCTCTTTTTCAAGACTAGTCACATATCTGATATTATTAATATAAATCCATGTGGTATGGCCAATTTCCCCTTTGATATTACTGACATTCTTAAAGTGATCTAAAAAATGAATTCCTCTCGTGCCCCAGGGCCGGATGGGCTGGCAAACATTGCTATAAAACAAAACCCTAAGAAATGGGCAGGTATCTTTTTCCAACTATTCACGAATATATGGGAAACAGGTACTATACCAGAAAGTTGGAAGAAAGCTATTGTTGTTCCTATTTTTAAAAAAGGGGACAGAAAATTGCCGGATAATTACAGACTTCTGGCAATGGCGGATAGTAGCTGTAAGATCTTTTGTTCCTTGCTAGTGGATAGTTTGAATAAATGGATAGAGGATAATAGTCTTCTCTCTATTCAACAAACGGGCTTCCGAAAGGGATATAGTACCCTGGATAACTTGACTATGCTGAATCACATCATAGCTAGTTCTAAGGATAAGGGGGAAAAATGATATGTATACTTTATAGACTATTCTAAAGCCTTTGACTGTGTCAATAGGGGACTTTTGTGGGAGAAATTGAGAGGGAAAAAGATTTGCCCAAAAATTCTCCATTTTTTACAGGAAATGTATAGGGAAACCACGGTGACTGTCTGCTTGGGTAAAGGAAGGATGCTGTCATCTGAGATTAGAACTAATACTGGACTCAAGCAGGGTTGTGTCACTTCTCCTATATTGTATAATCTATATGTATTAGACATGTGGGAGAGTTTTAAGAGCTTAAACAATTTTCCACCTATCGTGGCTGGGAAACCAATATGCGGACTCATGTACGCAGATGATACTATCCTTATGGATAAAACGCCGATAGGATTGCAAAGAATGTTAAATGGTTTGTCTGTGTATTCAGAGGCAAATAACCTCAATATTAATATAAATAAAACTAAAATTATGGCATTTGGAGTTACTAAACAAGAAAAGAAAAAGCTTAACTGGCACATTAAAAATATTAAATTCGAGGTTGTTGATGCCTATCCCTATCTGGGGATGCCCATTTTGAGTAAACCATGTATTAATTTCTTTCAAGAGGTTGTTACTCTGAAAACTTTAAAGAAATGGAACGTGATAAGGAAATACATGATTAGTAAGGGTGGCCACTCCATTGAAGGCTTTCTAAAAATATATAAGAGTTGTATTATCCCTGGAATTATGTATGCTATAGAAATAGTGGAAAGCAAATATCTGAGTCAATTAGACCAACTCGAAGGGAAGCTTTGGAGGCCAGTTCTTGGGTTACCTAAAGCTGTGCCTATACAAGCAATAAGATGCGAGCTGGGGACCACTTCCCTTTCCACGCTGTGGAAAATAGGATGTTGCAAACTCTATTTTAAAATAATATTGGGGGAAGAGGGGAATGAAAACCTTCTTGGTCTCATAGGGAAAAATAAGAGTGAAGGCAGGTGGTGTCCAGTCAACTGGTCGACAACAAACTGGTCGACTGCAATTTGGTCGACACCATTTGGTCGAATGCCAAATGGTCGAATTTTTTTCTTTTTTTTATATATATATGTTTTGTGGGTTTTCGTGTGGGGAAAAAAAAAAAAAAAAAAAAAAAAAAAGGGGGTTCTGGGGACCCCCCCCCCAAAAAAACAAAAATGGGTAAAAAAAAAAAAAAAAATTCGACCATTTGGCATTCGACCAAATGGTGTCGACCAATTGTCCTGTCGACCAAATGTTTTCGACCATTTGACTGGTAACCAAGGCAGGTATCAGAACTCTTATATGGTTAGTTTACAACAAACAGTACTACTCTTCCTTGAAACCTTAGGTTTAAATGAATTTACGGGAAAGGATAATATTGTACGTATCCTTAAAAGCCTCAAAGAAAAAGCATGTATTTGGGATTTGAGTGAAAATCAGTTTTATCTACATAATATTCCTCGATATGCAGTTTATGCTCTACAAGGTCTTAGACCAGCTACTCCTAAACAGTATCTGTTAAACACAGGAAATAGGACCCTGAGGAGATTAATTTTACAGTTACGAATGAATACTCTACCATGTAATTAAATAATCGGGGCTTGGACTAATATACCCCGTGCAGAAAGATTGTGTAGACACTGTAAATTAGAGGTTGAGGCAGCAAGGCACCTTTCAACTATGTGCACCAAACTAAAGGAATGGTACTCTAAAGGGTACTCCAATTTTGTTGGGGATCTTCAAAGGATCGAATCTAATCAATTCTGGTCAGCTATTTTTGATGGAGAAATTAAGGTTTTTATGGGGGCAGCTTTTTATATTTGGAAGCAAGCAATTTGTCTCTTTTAAAAAGAATGTATTCTTTCTGCTTTTTATATATGAATAATATGAAATAAATGTATGTTTTCTCTTTTGTTATTGATGTAATTGTTATTTGATAGTGTATAAGGTTTTAATTAACCAATACGCACTTTAAACTCAATAAAAAAAAAAAACAAATACACATACAATATCACCCAACCTGTGTTGGTACTCATTTAGCAATCTCAGAAGGAGATGCAACCTGCAGATCACACACACATCGTAGCAGCGAGTGCTCAACCCACTGAGCTATCTTACCATCTATAGCTATTTTACCGGCTATATTAAAATGAGCAATTGCATGTCTGAATGTTCTCAAAGTCAGAAAGTAAATGATGCTCTGTAGTGGATACTAGTAAACGGGTAACTGAGATTAAGAGCAGGCCAGTTCATCTGCAGGTCTGGTGCAACGTTGGCCACATGCCAAGACTGCATGGATCTACTTTTCAGGCTCGAGAGGTTGGCAAAATACATACCATTGGGAGGGTTCATAACTGTGCATTAAAGAATTTATAGTAGCGCAGGGAAAGCAGTGCACTCGCTCTGCAGCCTGTACTCATTACCTCTTACATGCAAACAAACATCCTGAACAGCATGCCATGGAGATAGGAAAGATAGACACATTACAAAGCATTAATTGTGGCACAATGAAATAATGGGCCACTTTATGTGCTGTGGTCAAAATTTCTACACTGTACGCAAGCTTTAGGCACCAGGATTTTGTCAAGGTACTGAGGACACCGAGATGGAATGTCTTGTGATCATCGTAACAGAGAAAACAGCAGAAAAAAACATGCTATAACTGCAACTTGCGAAAAGCAAAATACATAGCAAATGGATGCTTATTGTACTCTAAATGCTTTTTGGAGGTTTTTGTGTGCATTGTGAATTTGAGGTGTTTAAGAACATACTAAATCAGTGACTCTCACCCTGAAGCGTGCCTGTAATAAACATTTAATGAGTCTAGCAATTATTGTACAGAGTTCCAGAAAGAGAAATTATTTTTTATTCCTATTCCTTCTTATGTTATGTGAATTGAATTTATTAAGCGCACGTGTGCCCAGAGGCATCATGACGCTGGCTGCGTGAGAAGAAATTCCCAAAAAATATCAGAGCAATTAGAACAATAAAGGTTTCAGAAGCCGACGGAAAGTGAGGTGGTGAACAGACCCCCGAAGAGCACATGGAAGAGCATTCCAAGCTTTTGCCGCCGACACCAAAAAAGCTTGCTCACCGGTTCGTGACAGTCTGATCCGAGGAACCACAAATCGAAGTGCAGACTGAGAGCAGAGGGGGCGAGTAGGCACATAGTGCACAAATTTAGCCTGCAAATATTCCGCCCCTAGGCCATAGAAGGCACGATGGACAGACGATACATAAGGACTTAAACAAAATCAGTTTTTCAACGGGGAGCCAATGAAGCTGCCTTAATAGTGGAGACATATGGGCTCCAACCAGGGGAAATAGAATAGCTATCGCAGCCGCGTTCTGAAGGAGCGGAAGCCTGTTTATCAAATGGCGGGGCTGCGCCAGATACAATGAATTACAATAGTCTAGCACACTCAGGACCAGTGCTGCCACAAATGGTGCCTGACACTCCACAGAAATAAAGGGAAGGACCTTTCGAAGAATGCAGAGCTTAAAATGGCCCGTTTTGCAAACCGCTGCAACTTGCTCGTTCATGGAAAGGGAGGCGGAGATCTTAAGGCCTAGGTTCCTGACGGGCGAGACAGGTGTAGGAAGAGGGCCAAGAGATACAGGACAGAAATCAGCAGTCCAAAACAGACAAGGGGGGGTAGTCCCAACCACCAGGACCTCGGTCTTGCTGCCGTTTAACTTCAGCCAATTTGTTGATATTCAAGACAATTCCTCAGCTGGATAGCCTTATCCTGTTGGGTGAGGTCAAGGCGGACCAGGATTTGAGTATCGTCAGCATAAGAATAGTAACAAAACCCATGAGACTGAATGAGACACAAAAGAGATCGAATGTAGACGTTAAACGGAATAGGGGACAGCATCGACCCCTGTGGGACACCACAAAAAAGTGAAACAGGGTCAGAACGAAATGGAGGGAGGGAGGGAGACTGACTGGGAACGGTTGGCCAGAAAGGCTGTGAACCAGTTGAGAACTTGGCCAGACAGACCAGCAGTGGAAAGACGGGAGACCAGGGTGGGATGATCAACCATTCTTATTTAGGGTCACTGCTCAAAGTGTTACACTTGTGGAAGCCTCTGTTTTTTCTAAGAGGCCCGAAAAAGAAAACAAGCCACTCCAGAAACCAAGAGTCACATGGCGCTGGCCACAGCCCAGAAACTTCCATTTAAAAGAAATGACATTTATTTTTTTTAGGGGTAGCAAGGGAGACCTCAAGGGACAAAGGTGCGATCCCTGCCAACCCGCAAATTACATCCCTGGTTGGGGAAATACAGAAAGAAAATCTAGAAATAGGCAAATTAAAACTACACAATTCCTTGGAAGGTTATACCTGTCAAAAAAGTGGACAACATAGCACATTGTGGATTCATGAGATTCCCTTGCGCAGAGGGGTGCAGACGACTTCCCTTTAAATATGATCCAGTGCTGGGTCCCAAAAGCAGACGTCTTTGAAGGAAAACTGCAGTAAATTGTATTTTAGGTATCATGTAATTAGAATACTTTTATGCAACACAAATAATGTAATACTTTACACCTTCACAAGCATAGAATATAAAATAACGGCCCCCTAATGATTCTCTTGTTACACAATCTGCTCTGCCTCTGAATGATACTCCGTGTGGCTTTCACATTTCTTATGTTGTCCTGACATAACTGTAAGGCTCTTGCCCTGTGCTGTAGCACCTTGAAGCGTGTTTTGTGCTAGATGGAATTACAAATAATGATCTCAGACCAAATAATCGGACAGACTCAAGAAATATGGCAAAGTCCTACTTTATTCCCATTTAATAAATCAGGGAGAACTGACTAGCATTGGACTGATGCATGCACACTCACACAGCAGCTTGATTACATAGAGGTGTTATACCCCAATATGTGTCATGTATGACATCATTCTACGTGGCAAGTTCTAAAACCTATTGAGGGAAGGGATTGGTTAAGGGAACATATCTACATATTGAACATATATGAATGAGTACATCCTTGGCTACCCCTTGTCTGTAGGGCAAGCCTTGAACTCCCTCTAAATACATATAGTACTGATCATAGCGGACAAAATGGCAGTGGATTGGACAAGGCAACATTGTTAGGTTGCCCCTTAGACCCACTTATTGGTTGGCATGCTATCCCAACCTTGGACTTTTGGCTCTTTTAGAAGCACGACCATGAAACAAAACTTAGGTGTTTCAATCCAGTCAGACTACTCCCTGTTTTCCCAATTAGTCTATCATCTCTCATGGGTCAGCCTTAAGCCAAAGTCTTACATTTGCAGTTGACATTGCAGCCTGCTCACTGTCTTGGAACATTCAAGACAATGTGAGCACGCTACTATTTTCGCCTGAGGCTTTAATTAATAGCCCTTGTTTCCGACTTCTGGGTCACATGTGAAGAGACCATGAATTTGCCGATTTCAGCTTTCTATTTACTGCTATTTGATTCAATTATGCAAGGTGCTGTTAGTGCCCTCTAACTCTGGAGACTTGCTCACCGTACCTTGAATTCATACACTTTTAACTGTCCAATACCTTGGCTGTTGCAGATGTTTTCTTCTTCTTTAATCTAAGAGAAATGTGCCCTTCATTCATAGCTTATCTTGGTTTTCTCCCCTTGTGCCTTGCAATTATTCCTCATAATAGCATCCATGATTCTTCACCAATACAGCCTTTCTGTTATTCTGCACATGGAGCGTTTCAGCCTCTCCTTATTCTGCAACCTTAGTCTGTCTCTGAGGTAGCTTGATTGAATTCGACATGAGCCATCGTCAAATTTCTTATCCTGGCCGTCCTTGCCACGTTATATATTCCTCTATAGCAAGCTTCTATAGGTATTCTTTCGATCTTCTGTTACTGCATATTTAGTTTTTGACCAGTACGTTACTTCATCTTCTTTGTATTCTTGATTACTTTAACTTTAGGTACATGTTTCTCTTGGTGCTTCAGTTACATTGTTATTCTTAAGTATTTTCATATCGTTTTAGCATAGGTTCTTACATACTCTTCATGACATCACTCTGACATTGTCAGATTTCTCTTCAACATTCCATGGTGTGCATAGGTGCGCACTGACATTCTTACATGCAGCATCCTTCCACATTTTCAGTGTGAGGGTACATTCTGTATGGCTGAGTGCATAACATCTCTCACACACTCGATGTGGTATATGAACGATACAGGGGGTCAATTTACTGCTCTTTTTCTACTGTTCCAGTATGGTGGTGGTGCAGGGGCAGGAGCTATGGCAAATGCACCCACCTGCTCCTCTACAGTCCCCCACTGGTCGAACTTGCGACCAAATTATCTTCTTCCATTGTCTTAATCTTTTTACACTCTTTTTCATTCTCCTTTATCATTTCTTCATATGGCCGTTTCTTGGGAACCCATATCTTTGTCGCCCCCTCAGGTGACCTGCATTCTTTATATGTTCATACACAGCCCAAGCCAAGGAACAACACTGTCCAGATGGTGGACAGAATAGCCAACGCCCTAGGTATTTTTATGATCCTTGAGGTGGTAGAACCTGGTTCCTTGAGGTGCAAGGGAACTTTTCTTTATATTCTCATGTGTACATCCCTCATTCTGCATCTGCTCACTAGTTCCAGAGTCTATATTAATCATGATCTGCATCCCGATAGCTTTTTTGGCTGTCTTGTGACATTTTCCCAAGATGGCCCTGATGAGACAGAATCCTAGCAACACTAACACTAGTATTGCTCCAAGTATTTTAAAAGCATTTGCCAGCCAAGTTGGAATCCACAACAATAAAGATGAAAACCAATCATCTCCTGCTGACTCATCCGCTTCATCCTCCATTTTTGTATGCAGGGTCGTCATAGTTATTGCTTCGGTCAGGGTTCCATTTCCTCCATCATGAGATGGTGTGAACGCACAGCAAGAAGGCCGATCTTGGCATGCATGCCTCCTTCCATTGCTGTAATCGGGTATTAGGCATATCTGTTCTGGAGTGCCATCAGCCTGATGGCTCTAATTCTTCCCTGATATCATTACATCCTTTTATTGTTACGATTATCGTTTGCAGTAGCTCCCATCTTGTAATGTGAAGTCCTGACAAAATATAGCCGTCATTATCATTGCCGTATTGCTAAACAGTTAATGCTCATCTGGAATAATTTTATAGGCCTCCAGTGATTTTGCTGAAAAATAATTCACTTTAAGCCAGCAGAGGTTGGGTGATCTCTTCTTCCTCTGGTTTTCATTTATTTTTGGAAATTCATCAGTATATAGGTAACTTTGGGGAATCACCAATAGGAGAACATGCATCATTACTATAGAACATATTCCTCCCCAATTCTTAGGCAACTGCATACAAGTTCTGGATCCACAGGCCCAATATTGATACATTAGCACTGCAGTTCCTTCAATCATTCCTGGAACTTCACTCATCTGTCCACATCCTTTTTTTCCCACCCAGATCAGGCCATCATTCTTGAAGCATGTTGTTGCATTCCTTAGTGGCATTATAAATACTGGTCCTGCTTCATTGTCGACCCATGCAAGTAACTTCGAGTACTTAGCCCATGCTTTGAAGCATTTGTTACTTACTATCTGCACTATGCCTGCCGATTCTTTCCTAAATAAGTGTGCAGGTCAAGCCAATCATCCTCCTTCCCGTCCAGTACTATTGAAAACACATCCATATATCACTGGCTGAGGTCTCTCTCCACATCCTGACTCTCCTGGTTTTTCAGTTATGTCTGAGCAATTCAGCTTCTTCATCTGGATAACCTTCATTCATTCTCCAATCTGAGATGTACGTTTCTTGCTTGTCCATCCTAGTCCTTTTCCATCCTTGTTTTCACATAAGAGTGTTCATATGGGAATGCTAATTTTGTTCGTCATCGTGAAATAGCCCATTTTCCGTAAAATAGTCCTCCAGTTGTGTATGCTGCCAGATGACAAGCATTTTGCACCATGTGTAGACATCTCTCTTGCAATAAATGTTCTTGCCGCATTCATAGCATACGGTAGTAGGGAACACACATAACCGCTTTCGTCTGATGTTCTTTCTCCTATCTATTTCATATGCTGATACGACTGATAATTATTTAAATGAATTGAATTCTCTAGACACATATTTATATTTTATGGTTCTCCTCAATATTTCTTTTAAATCGAAATAGACCCCCTAGCTACATTGTAAAACAGGCTCTCTGTACTTCTAGGGAGGTCAAAAATAGATGTTTCACTGACACCATCCATATCTGTATCACTTTCCATAACCAGTCGAAATGCCATAATAATAATGAGAAAAACACAAATCATTACCAAATAATATCACCATAAATACTCCATGAAAACCTATCAAGTTTCTGTATGGTAGTGAATTTCTGAAATGTTGATGCCTCTCCATTTTGTGTTTACGGTAATATCTAAATTTGTTATGTCCTTTTGAAACACTTTTTTATATCAAACTGTAATATGATTGCAATTATCACTCCCCAAATAATACAATTATTCTTGGGATCTCCGAGAAATGTAACAATATTTACTCCTCTTCGTATCAGGGCTGGATAAAACTGCAATAAGTAAGAACAAATAGCATACAGGAATGTGTGCATTGTAACAAAGGTAGGTAGCATACACGATGAACAATACCTTTTTTTTCCTCTTCAAACTCCGAACTCTTTTCTCATTGTCTCTTTTAGCTAATCTAAAAAAGTTCCAGGATAGCTGCAAGTCTATTTTCTCCTTATCAAATTTCGGAAAACGTTAATCCATAATCTAAAAGACGGATGAATGTGTCATTCTCTTCATCCTTGCTTGGGGCCACTGAATTGGTCAGCATCCAAAGAACTACTTTTCTTGCTTCACTCCGGGCAGTTGCAGGAGGGGTCGGTATTTCACCTTTATAGGGTTTGATGTTGTGTAGATGCAGCCATTCTCTCCATCCCCCTCATTTCACACCTGTGGGGCTAACTTCTTTAACTTCATGTGGCCCCTCAAAGCGAGGCGTACTCCAGGTGTGTACAAATTTGCGCACCAGCACCTGGTTGCCTGGATACAAACTTGCGAGTTTTAGCAATTTTTTGTTTCAAGAGGTTGATAATCTTTGTACTTCTTTTTTACCCGTCCCTTCGGTTTCTGATCTGTTGAGACATGAAAGAAATACTTGCAGTCATTGTTGTTAGGTAATCATGCATCTCATCACCTAATCTTTGCTACACTGTGGGCATTAGTTCTTACCCTAGCTGGAGGAGCAAGTGGGGTTCTCATACAGCTTCCAGTCACCAACTCATGAGGAGTTAAATGGTGATCTGAGCCAGGCTGATTTCTCAGGGAATATAGGGCAAGGGGCAGGCAATGTAGCCATCCCTTCTTTAAAATTATTTTAAGCTTCAGTATTCTTTCCTTTAATAATCAGTTTAATCTCCAAGTCCCCATTCACCTATGGGTGATAAGTGGAAGAAAAGGTATTACTAATACCTAATAGGATTATTATCTGCTCATTTATAAAATGCAGTCCATTGTCAGACCGCAAAACCTTGCGCTCCCCCACCTGGGGAAAACCTTGTGAACAAGGAACTTGGCAGCACACGAGGCATCATGGACTTGCCTCGATCCATCTAGAAAAAGAACATACTACGACCAGCATATATCTGTAGCCGTTGCATGTCTGTAACATATCCACATAATCTATATGTAGATGCTGAAATGGGCCATTGGGGCTTGGAATTGCTCCCCTTACTGTTCCCTGTAGTAAATTTCTGGCACACGATGCAATTTACAATGAACTGTGCCAAATGCTCTAATAGATTGAGCAAGAACCACTCTTCTGCTATTGTAGCAGCTATACTCTCTTGAGTTGTGTGTGCTGGGTAGTGAAGCTGATCCAACACTACTCTCAATAATAATAGAGGCGCAACTGGCTTTCCAGTGCTATCCTGTCTCCAAATCCCCTCAGTAGGAGATAAAGAACACCCCCGCTTTCTCTGTAAATCCTGTTCTTCTTGCAGGGTTCAACCTTGTATTTCAAATAACTGAACAATCGACAGCATGTTCAGGCCCCCCTTTAACAACATGCATTGTCCTGTCATCTGTTGAACTCCTTCTTCAAGACTAGATAGGAGTGGATAATAGGCTGTTTTTTTTAGTCTCTAATTCTGCGGCTTCGTTGCCGCTGAAAACTAAATCTGTTCTTTTGGAATAATGATACATTGACTCGTTGGTCTATAAAATCGTTGCAAGTAAAACTTACATAATATTCGGCATTTTCATTCTCTCGGTGTAACGCAGAGACTCCGTTCAGATCAACAAATTTTCATAAAATGAAATTACATGTTCCTTTCGGAATCCTCCCTTTCTTTCAAGGTCGAAAAACAATTGAACTTTATACTGTGTACGATGCGTGGGTTTGCTCAGCTCGCAAGCAAAAATTGGAAAACAATTACATTCTCTCAGAATGGGAGCGAATAGCCCTTCAGGCCATAGTAGCATTAGAAATATTTTTGAAAAACAAATGAATTGTTTGCTGCCATCCAGCAATGTCGCGTGAAATTTCTAGTGATTTACTTTGTTCCTCTGGATAACTTCTCCTTGAACACATCTGGTTTCCAGACCTCAACCCCAACCCCACACCACCTCAATCTCACCACCCATATACCCATTCTGTATTGGTCATGTTATGGTAATGCTGACACCTAACAACACTGTGTTGGAAATCGTAAGACTGCGAGGGCTGCAAATCAAAGATCGGCCCCCATGATAAGACATCCTATAGTGAAGGCGCTCACTCCCCACACTGATCTACACACTTATCGTAGACATGCATTAAATAATGATCATCCCTATACCTTTTAAGTATATATTAGAGGCCTATAAATTGCACACGTGTGGTCGTACTATCCCACTTTAGGTCACTAGCGAGGTGAAGGGTTTGGGGGGTCTTGCCCCTGAGGTAACGTGCGGGAGTTGGGATTGATAGCTGACAGGTCTGGCACATCAGAGCTAGAAAGGGGGTGGAGTGACATGTTAATTTAGGACAAAATATACTGTGACTGGGGTCTTGTATTGGGAGGCACACTGGGGTGGTCAGCAAGGAAGGGTCACACTTCTGGTACATGAAAAGAATATCTTTGGAGGGGAACACAGTTGAACAAGCAGTAGTTTTCCATCAGTGGGGGTGAGGGGTGCAGAACAACATTTGCTGAGATGGATGGTTTGGCCCTGACACACACAGGACAGTGATCTCAAAGGAAGGAAATAATACATTCTTTGTTCGCAACATCTTGTCTCGGCGCATCCGTGAGAAAGGGACTTGGGAGGCACAGGCGAAGGAGGAAAAAGGTGGGGTATTTCAGTTCTCGCTGTGCGTTGCGCTGCTGAGGGGGAGGTGAAACTTTGCAATGCCAGAACGCGGCCCAGTCCAAAGTTGGAGTCGAGGCTACACAAAATGGAGTCGAAGTGTGTCTAGCAATAGCCCCACCTCTGCTTAGGTCAGGGCCTTCTTCCCCATGGCTGGAGAAGGGCAAAGGAGGCGTCCCCCACGAGTGCAAGAGCAGGGTGTCACTTTTACGTATAATGTAAAATATTTTCAGAACCTTTTCTTTTTCCTGCAGCTGAGATTTTTGTTATGGATTGATTTGGCAACGTGCCATACATCAAATTGATGGCGAATATTTGGAAACTGCTCTCTTTGTATCGGCTATTGAAACATGTCTGTCCGTGGCTATGAGGTCGATTTGCATTCCCCTCGATTGGAGATCTTCCAGGGATTTTATAAAACCAAGTTTCTCCATGGCCACTGAGGATTTACATTCGGACACATGCACGACCACAGAACTCACAATTCTTTTAGTTTCCATGTCCTGAAAGTGGTATGTGCAGTACCTTGCTGAAAATCTGGGGCTGTCACAATGTCCATCGCAAGCTAGCCTGAACCATTTTTCATAGAATGTCCTTTCAATTGACATTTGCTTCACTAATAGCAGGGAATAAATATTTGCGTTGAAATTTGTAATCCTGCGTTTTATAAAGGAACAGGAGTCCCACAAATTGACAGAAACTGGACAATTTACTGAAACTAGAGCCACTGAAAAGTAAAGCAGCTGTACACAGTAGATTTCCAGCTGGCAGTTTCCCCAGCATCGGTTGAGTGGACCATGAACATTTTGCATAGAGTGTTTCACAGGTGGCTTGTATTTTAAGGTTACTGCCCTGTGATACACGAGTCACATTCACCAATGGCTTCCCGCATACTTCCCCTCTCAATGGATGCACACATTTCAGCATCATTATAATCTCCATCAAGCAGCTGTCGAGTACAATGTATTTGGACTCCTGTATTAGACTATCATCCTGCATGAATGTTGTTTCTGACTCAACTGTGGTTGACATATCAGCCCAACTGGACAAACTGTAGTTGAGATCTTTGGCTAGTTCCTCGGTCAGTTGTGTTGATGCTTCAGTCTGTTATTTCAGCTTCTGTTACTTGAACATGCATTGGAAAAAACATGTTGATTTTTTTGGGTGGCCCTTTTTTGGCAGGTGTCGATTGTGTCAAGTGGTCTGCAACTAATTGAAAAGCATCTTCATTACATTCAGTTTCATCTTCATCTGGTGGAGCATTGTAGCAATGGTCCAACAACACTTCGCTGGCTTCGCCGGTCACATTCAATTCATTTTCTGGCCATTGGGCAAAAGCATCTCGAGTCTGCTTATTGATTTGAACACGTTGCGCCTCAAATAATAGTTGCTCATGGGGAAATCAGTTTGCCAAGCAGCATCTCTGATTTCTGTAGCTGTCTGTGTCTGCATAGTTTCTACACCATCAGGCAACTAGAAGACAGGATGGAAAAACAATGTTCAATGTAAATCTAACATACAGTATATGGCACTTTAGATTTTAAAAAAAGCATGTTATGAAGGCACAAAACTGTTTGAAAATGAAATTGTTTGTAAATTACCATAGCTTTCTTGGTTTTCTGTGAAACCTTCTTCTTCTTTACTGTAACGACTGCACTGGCAAGCTGGTCCACCGACTCGGATGCATGCGCCTCCTCTTCTATATCCCTTATATACATCCCTAGAAAAGAGTATTTATTAAAAATAAGTCATTAAGTCAAAATATACATTTCGAATTTCACCTGATTGATGGTTAGTTTATTCGATTAAAGATGACTCTGCGAAACACACTGATTGAAATGTTACACTCAAGCAATTTACAAAAGCTGCTCGTTTGTAATAATGTCACTGTCTAATAGTATCAGATCTAGGACCTACTTTCTTTCATTGGAGGGAACTGTCAGTACGAATACCTCTGGCTCTGGATCAACGCTGAAGGATGATGTAATTGTAGTCGAAGTACCAGCATCACCCTGTAACAAAGTACTTGTTTTAGTATGGATGAAAAAAGTGAAATTGAACACACACAATGTGCTGCAGACAATGGTACATATCAATAAAAACCCGTAAATGAAACATTGTTTAAACAAACGACAGGATACGTAAATTTGATCATATTATCTAAAATTCCATGCATAAAACATTTCCGGAACTGAATAGCTAAATAAAACTACCTGATACGCGCTCGAAGTTGCTGTTGACTCCAGGCAAGACATGGATGCAGAATCTTGCTCCTTCATATTCAGTGCATAGTCATGGAGTTGTAAAGGGAACATTTGATTTGATTTAGAAATGCGAATATTAAAAATTGACATATAAGTGACAGATTACGAAAAGATTATGCTTATTTCAAAGGGCACTATAGCATAGTTATCTGTGCCCATAAATTGTTTTCTAAGATGCTCCTAAAACCAAGGACAGATGTTTAGCAAAATGGGGTTTAGTTATAAAGCGGTACAATCTTGTAAATATGAAAAGTATTATAAGGGACATTTACACCTAAAACACCAATCTGTCCATGTAGTTACCTGTTCACTACCCCAAGGCCTACAGCTAAATCAGAAACCGTGACTCACCTGAGGCGACGTGTGCATGAATAGAGTCTGAATTGCATTTGGAAGCAATTTACGAGACGTTCTGAGTCGATGCTTCTTTGTGTATTTCGATTGGTCATACATATTCGTGGCAAAGTGCAGGCTGCAGATGCAGAATCGATCATCCCTCGAGTCCCCCAAGACTTCATGGACTCATCCGCAATATCTGACCAATTCTCTCATTAGATCTATATTCCTCGGGAATACATGCATTGTAGTGCGTTTAGGTTTGTTATGGGTCTTAGAACGGCAACCGTAAACCGTACGTGCAGGCAATGTTGGAAATTCTTTAAAAAAAAAAAAAAAAAAAAAAAAGGTCAACATCATTAGAAACTTACTTTGCATAAAAGCGTGAGATGGAATTATATCATACATTTTTCTATGCAATCTATGTTTTGGTCACCGAAGCAAAACCTGTGTAGCATAGCTGGCTGTATTATAGGATAACTTTCATACACAATTCATTGATGTGACGCAAATCGTAACATGTAACTCGTCCCTTGAATGTACTATCATGCATCAAAAGGAAACATGCTTATAGACATGGTCGGTGAGGGATGCAATTCGATCCCAATTGACATTGATGACAATTGCTATATATCGATAACATAACAAATTAAACTCAAGTCAATGGTAATGGCAATGAGATGAATGAACATTACACTAGTGGGTACGTTCGTTCGAAATAGATAGAAATTTAAAGATAGAAATTTAAAGATCAAGAAGATATGATTAGGTGACCTGCCATTATCTTGACCAACAAACAGTTAGATTCCGCAATCAGGGTAGTTAGTAGCAGGAGAACAGGCAGACAGTCACTGGTAGCACAATGACGAGCTAACTCGCAGTGGTCACAGAAGTTCTCAGGTAGTACGTTTACGAGTTGACTTGCAGTGCTCAAAGATGTTCTCATGAAAAATATTAAGTGGTTTATAAAGAATTAGAAAAGTGGGTGTGTTTGTGAATGAATGACATGCATATGGCCTGGTCTTATGTGGATAGCAGGGGCGCGGCCTGCTTCAAGGGGAGCCTGCCTGAAGACAATGGGTCTGAGGAGGGCATGTGAACAATGACCCCTGCCCGTAAGATACCTTTGAAGTGTGCATGGTGTTTGGCACCTTGGCCGTTCTCACCCCTGCTAGCCCCCATTGGGAAGGCACATTCACTGGTGCAAACTGCCTTTGATAATGGAGGGGGATGGATGGGCATGAGGCGTGCAGACAAGGCCGGAACAGCGCTGAAGGGAGAGACACACTTGATTCACTGAAAAATTAAAACCACCATTGATAAAAGTTCAGTTGTGTTTTATTTTGTTGCCGATTTTGATGGCACAAATGTACTACATATTATAAAATTCGGGTTGCAGCACAGTGTGGGAATATACCCTGTACTGACCGCTGTCACTGGGGAAAGTTTCTCTAATGGCACCAACGACACAGGCGGGTACTACTCATCGAACGCGGTGTCCAAGCCTCCCATGAAGCCACCATGTACCACCTATGAAAGAGAAAGATACAAACTGTTTTTAAATGAACAAGATAAGTGTATTAAACCTTAGTTGAAAATGCAATCTTGTATCCAATGGCTTTGTTGCTAGTACAAATGTTACTTCGAAACTGTACAGTATTGAACGACTATGCATTACATTACATTTGGAACACAAAGAAATATTGCTTCATGGTTGTACATGAAATAAACATAAGGAGACCACTCCGATTTCCCCAAATTTCGAGTGATGTATAGAATTGCAACACTACATTCATTTGTCAGTGATATATCAAAGTTACGGCAATATAGGAGACAAACCTGAAATGTTAGTGCCCTAAGTGACATCACATCTAGAGTAAACTTACTCATTACTTGGATTATGAGGGCAAACTGTTACGCGAAGTTCGTGCATAAGCACCATCATAATCCTCAACACGGACCTTGTCAGGCAGGCTGCCCTGAAGTCATGAAGCTCGGTAATGCATATCGGTGGTGCTTCTCCTTCTGAAATGTAGGACAAGCAAACAGTTTTCTCTGTAGCAGCAGCTCCCCTCCTCGGTTGGCATTACTGCGCGCTGATTGCAGGTACACCAGGTGGAAACGTTGTACATGCGACTAGGCTCCTCCCAACTGTCGTCCGAAGCCCCATCGTTTGCGCATCTTTCTCTTTCGAGTAATTCCGCCTCGGAATACTCCGGCTCATACTTGTAGGGCTGTATTGTTGCCATTATGGGGCAAAATAAAAATGGATAGTAACGGTACTAGTATCTGTTTGCATAGGCTATGAGCAACGAAGGTTGCTGAGCAGAGCACAGAGACAAGGCACAGAATACTCAAAAAAAGACAGTGAAACGATTGGAAAAGAAAGTCTGATGTCTGATGAGAAGTGGTATGTTTATACTTATTGAGGAAAGAGGCGTCCTGCCATTTCCATGGAGACACGTCATTAGCTGACGCGCAGAGAATGTTGACACAAGACGTTCTTTGGCGTTGTGAAATGGGCGGTACGCATCTAGTGATCTCAGCCTCAGGGGCGGGGGATATGATTTAGTGCCGTCATGGCAGTCCTCCTTGGGCGATGTGGCAACGGATAAGATTAGCACAAGAGGGCCGCGCCCTGCTGCCTGATTTCGGATATGTAAAAAAGGGGAAAACTACAGTATGGTACATAGGAAATGTTTGTACGATCGATCATCGTATGCTTAAAAACACATGCCCGAACCCTCGGGACAATATTTTTGAGCGCACTATTCCTTTAACACATACGCCCCGAACCAAGATACTGTAGCCTATTACAAGACCTTATACAGCAAAGTTAGCCCGTACCTCGGGGGTGGTTATATGGGAAGGAGACTTTAATTGCACACTGGACCTCAGGGTGGATAGATCAGATAGGAAGATAGATAAACATACCCCTGCAGCCAAGACCCTGTTGAGACTTGTATGAAGGATGTATGGAGGCTACGCCACCCACATGAAAGACATTCTCATTACTCTGCCCCACAAAACATACACACGGCTAGAATATATGTTTGCTGCTCCTGAGCTGGCAGGAGAGCTAGTGCAGTCAGAATACAAAGTGAAGGTCCTCTCAGAACACTCGCCACTGATCTTAACATGACAATATTTGCCTCCTAGAGACTCCTAGAGCCAGAATCCCAGCTTAGAGCTGAAGCATTGAAAGACATTGTTTAGGGGAGACTTGAGAAAAGAAATAGTAGAATACTTCGAAAATAACATAGGAAGCGTAGAATCGGCTGGCACTCTATGGGAGGCGTTTAAGGTTGTGGTGAGAGGAGCAGCTATATCTAAATCCAAGGGTCTGCAAGGAGGTATCACGCAGGAGCTACAAAAGGCAGAGGTGAAACTTGAGTCAATTATGAGTAGAGGAGAGATCTCCCTTGAGGATGCCGAGACCATGGATCAATTGTAGCAAGAGTGCAGAGGGTACAGGGAGAGATTATGCAACCTAAACTATGAGAAATACATAGAGCGGCAGCATGCTAAAGGGGACAAGCCGAGGAGATTGCTAGCATGGTTGCATAATAATGAGACACCCATATCAACTATCAGAGCAATAAAGGGGGAGAATGGACAAATACTGGATACCCAAGACGGTGTGAACGGTGGGTTTCTTGAGTTCTACCAGCAACTGTATGGAGACGTCAAAGGGGGTGAATTTCGTGAGATGGTTGAAACACTGGAGGATATCGGCTTACCTAAATTAGGGACTGAAGAGAGAGAGAGAACCTAGATGCCCCAATCACGTTGGAGGAACTGGAAGCAGTGTTCAAGTTATTACCTACTAGCAAGGCCCCGGGAGCAGACGGACTCCCTAGAGAATTCTACAAAACATAAGACAGAAGCTCTCCCCCCCGTTGCTGGCAATGTTGAATGAAGCGTTAGAAATAGGGATACTGCCGGAATCCCTGAGGGAAGTGATTATTATTCCGCTTCTTAAACCTAACAAGTTGAGCATGGACTCCGGGTCGTACAGACCGCTGTCCATGCTGAACCAGGACAACAAGATACTCATGGCTGTGTTGGCAAATAGGCTGAGACGGGTTATTAACAAATGTACACATCCTGACCAAAGCGGATATGTTCCACGTAGAAGAATATCCGACAATCTCAGAAGGCTCCACCATGTCAAAGAGCAAACGGAAAGGGACTCGCACGAGGTCACAATTATTGCATTAGATGCAATAAAAGGCCTTCGATTCCGTCAGGTGGCCTTGGCTGATGGCAGCCCTAAAAGAATATGGAATTGGGCCTGGGTATTTGAGGTGGGTGAAACTACTGTACAGTACGCCACTAGCTAGATTCAAGACAGGAGCAATCATCTCAGAGAGGTGGCAACCCAGTAGGGGCACTAGACAGTGATGCCCTTGGTCTCCAATGCTGTTTAGCCTAGCACTGGAACCCTAAGCGATATATCTGAGGCAACAATACAAGGAGGTGGGGATCTACACGACAGGAGGGTCACAATATCAATGTATGCTGATGATATGCTGTTATACTTAAAGTATCCTGAGGAAAACCTGCAATATATCTTATAAGTAATGGAGCGATATGCGTTGCTTTCTGGCATTACAGTCAATCCCAAGAAATAGTGTATTTTCCCCTTGGGGGTATATGTGGGGATTCCGCGAGAAGATCTGCTAGTATTACAAATGCATTGGGACACTAGAACCTTTAAATAACTGGGGATTGATATTTACCACACGGTGGTAGCTGAATATAAATACAACACGGAGAAGGCAGTTGCAAACATTTAGAACAGCATGAGATTCTGGGCTAAGCTCCCTTTGGGCATGGTAGGGAGGGTTGCACTGTTGAAGATGGTTCTATTACCTAGGTTGTTAAATTTTTTGGGAATATACCATATATGATACCTAAGGGACTCTTTGTCAAACTACAGAGCATGTGTAGGGGGTTCATATGGTACAATACCAGGAATAGAATAGCCAGTGGAAGCTGCAGAACATGTATGATCAAGGGGGCATAAAATTGTCCAACTTTGAGGTTCATCTGGCCCGTCAACTACAATATGTGGCTAGGTGGTTAAGACTAAACATCGGAGTCTAGATTGTTGAGGTCTGAATGTGTTCAGTTTTTTTTTTTTAAGAATGGCTATGGCTGCCGAAATCAGAACTAAAAGGGGGCACGAGGTTTCTAGAACTGGGATGAAAGATGTGGCGCAAGGCTCGACAGGTCATGGAGAACCTGACGCTGTTTTCCCCGCAAGTGCCGCTAGTGGCATTGACCAAAGTGGACAACCAATTGAGGAAGATAATTCATAAGCATTGGGAACCAATGGGCATTGCAGCGCTGGGAGATAAATGGCATGGGAAGGTATTGGAATCTAATGCATTGGTAGAGGAAACAGGTCTACACTCAGGACAGTATATCACTTACACCAGATTAGTGCGGCGGGTGAAAGAGACGTGGTCAGAAATAGTGCTAGAAGGTCAACCCGACACGTCCATAGAAACAATTTACGATATGTCAGAGGGTGGACACGAGGTTTCTCGAATTTATGAATTGTTGATGTCCAGTGTGGGAAAGGAGGTGATCCAGCTGAGACGGAACTTGGAAGAAGAAGCTGGAGAACCTATGAATGATGGGTTGTGGGTGAGGGTTCAGAGATACCACAAAAAGTGTCCAGGAATGCAAGGCTGCAACAGTGTCATGTCCACGCGTACGATCGGTCCACGACCATATGCGTATAGCCCTTTAAGAACGCTGCAGCCAGGTGCCTGGAAGTTGGCATGGCAACGTTGGCGTCCCGTCCTTTCCTGTTCCTGGTATCGTCAACGTCGAGTAGCACGTAGCATCATCACATGACCTGTATTTAAGCACCTCCTACTTGTTGCCCAGTGCTTCTGATTTGCATTAGTAGCGTTACGAAAGTTGCTTCTGTTTCCTTGCCCTGGTTTTTCCTCTCCTTGCTTCCGGAACTCTTGTGTTTTGACCATGACCGTTTACTGGATTTTCGCCTTGGATTACCCCTTGCTATGCCTCTGCTGCATCTGTGTTTTGAACATGGAAAGCTAACGGAACTGCCTTGCTTCTGGCCCTCTTGTTGTTCCTCTCTTCGATCTCGATCTTGTCCATTTTTGAACAGTGTCTTCCTTCTGCGGATTTTGGGATTTATGAATTTGGATACTTTGGAGTTTTCTGGGATATTTCGGAACAACTAACTTTTGTACACGGACTAGAGACTGCCTCAGTGTACTTAGGCGTCCTCGTGCCATCGGGTTAGGCTGCGTTTCTTCCTCTGGAGACCGGACCTGTCCCACCTTGCCTCTCTGATTGGAACTTTCAAAGACTGCACAGACTTTACTCCGGTAAGCCCGTAAGGGGTTTTCTTGTCTATTTGATTTAGCCTTGGATAAGGGAAGGGGGGCCTAGACTTGTATTGACTAGTACTTTCAATTATGCATCCCGTCTAACTGTATACCATTGCAAACTACTGTCTGGGTTCCCAAAAGAGTGGTTGTCCTGCATATGCACATTGTGATCAAACCTCGCACTTTGCTTGTAGGTTCACTGTGTGTTCCTGTCCTACGCATCTTGCCTTCCTGACATCGGCTTCTACGACACTGATCCTCTGGAAGCAGTCTCCTAGTGCAACACACGGATCTCATCTGGTATACTCATTTGGTATCCTTCTTTCCTCTGGTTAGCTGCTCTGGTTGTCCGATTGCAACACCAGAGGGGCACATCAGGTGGAAGAATTTGTCCACTACACTACGTGGGCAACTCGGATCCTGACAAACAGATCCAGCTATATATAATACTCACAAGGCGTACATGACCCCACCCCACCCCCCAGATGATTGCTTGATTCAAGAACACAGGAATACAAACATGTCCCAAATGTGAGGGGATGATGCATATGCTCTGGGCATGCCCGGAAATTGGAAAATTCTCGGGAGAAATAGCCCACTGTTTAGCCAAGAAAGGGATCAGATTAGATGTGGAATCTGCGTGGGCACGCATGCAGGAGGTGGGGGTGGGGTGGGGGATTTCTAGACCGTGCAAACTGAAACACGCAAGTAAACTCAAGGACTTGGCCTATATACTGGCGAAGCGCAGACTTGCCATGGGTTGGAAAGCAAACAATAGACCAAAGGTAGACATATGGTGGCATGAACTCCAGAAATGGGCATAAGCGGAAACGGAGGTATGGAACGAAGTGGTCAGTAGAGGGGGAGAAGAGGTAGTGGAAACTTTGATGGCCTGGAGACACTTAGTGGCCACGCTGTCTGTGTCCACCCAGCCCTTCCTGAGTGAACATGATTCCTCCGGGGGTACAGAGGAGGAGGCACCCCCAGATGAAATACTAATAGATGGTGTAGTGGGGTAGGCTCGAGTTAGGGGGGAGGTAATGTATTTTTTATTTCTTTTAATTTTATACTTGATTCAATTGAAATTAAAACAATTTTCTTATCCCAGGAGATGGATAGTTTCTTTTTTTTTATAGACAGCTAAATTCCTGAGCAGTGTTTCTTTGGCTTAGCTTCTATCTCTGTGTTAGTGGAGCCTAGATGTCGAGTTTGTGTGGAAATCACCCCAGTGCAATTTAACAGGAGATGTTTGACTGTTTCAATCACTTCTGGTTGAGTGCAGTAGCGGCACGTATTTGTATCGGATTGTTTCCTTCTTTCCTGGATTTTGTTCGTGTGCAAGATGTTTAGGCGGAGGCGCAGAACATTTTCACAAAGTTTCCTGTCTGGGCATTTTACCAGGTAAATTCTTATTGCGTTCATTTTTGTCATGTCTACAGTGAAGTCGGAAATCAGCTTAGAGGAGCTGGTTTCCTCCAGAGTTTGTATCCAGTCCCTCTCCAGTAATCGTTTTTTTACTTTTTCGGGATTAGAAATGAGCTCTTACTTTGAGCTACCAACCCACTCCAACAGCATATCGTTCTTTGATGCCCATTCTTGGAGCATGGAGTGCAATGAGGGGAGGTAATGGGGAGACAGTGCACACTTTGTGATTGCATATGATGCTTGAACTTACATGACATGCACTGTTGGGTTTGTTATTATGTTGAGTGGTTGTTGTTAAAGTTAATAAAAATTGTTTAAAAA
Organism: Ambystoma mexicanum; assembly: GCF_040938575.1. Lineage (NCBI taxonomy): Eukaryota > Metazoa > Chordata > Amphibia > Caudata > Ambystomatidae > Ambystoma > Ambystoma mexicanum. The sequence continues at coordinate 572,345,989 of NC_090922.1, read as the reverse complement.
CAATAACAAAAAGAAGGATGGCCCCAAGCACCAACACAAACCCTTGAACCATTTTTTCAGACTCAAAGTCAGTTCTGTCCATCAATGACACCCGGCAACATCAGACGGCCCCCATGTGAAGGGGGATGGTGGCAGCAGGGAACAAACTGGAAGTGAGGAGAGACTGTGGGGGACAGGAGAGACACAGAACCCCTTCCCAAACCATATGCACACTGTGGCAAGCCAGAAGAAGGACTCGGACCAGAGGGTATACTTTTCAAGTACCTTTATTCATCTTAAAAGGAAATTGCCTCACTAACACTACTGCTAAAGGAGCAAACTAAACTAAGATGCTTGTGAATAGTCAAAAAAAAAATAGTCATCCGTCCAAACTGTGATGAATCCTATGGAGTCATCACTGAACCCCAGCCTACAATCTCCTCCCATGTGGCCAGGGAAGGCAGCCGCTACCTGATCCTGACTGTGGGGGTATTATTATGAGATGAAGCACATGGTAGGAAATGGTTGTTGGGGAGATGTGGCGACACCATCAAGAGAAACGCTGTATTCTTCCCTTTCATGAGAAGACCCTATAATTCTAGAGAGACTGCGTGTGTGGAGGAGCACTCTAACACACGTTTGTAGGTTCGATATGAAACAATGTATAACTTCAGTCAGGGTAAATTATAACTTCAAGGTGCTCCCAGTTGGTAGAGTGCTACCTCTACTAGATAAATGAGAAAGTGGGTGGTTCAATGTAAAATCACGTTGAACAAAGTGGGGCACAGCAATAGGCAAAATTATTTTGCTGATTAGTTAACCAAATTCAAGAGTACCTTCTAAATGTTTTTAAGTTTCGCAAAAATAACAATAATGAACTTCAAAGTTTTCATCTGTGTATTTTTATGTTTTTCAGGTGCATATATCAAACAATTCAAATTCAAAAAAGGTCAAAGAAAGGTTTCTCAGTGTAGAAGTGTTCAATTTTCCATTTCACATTCCCAAGGTAAAAACTTGTTAATTCCGCAATACAGGTCTTGTTCACATATTCAATTCATATGTTCCAAACTGTATTAGTCAGTTATTGTAATTCAATAATCTTGATAGGTGTCAGTTGCTACTCCCTTGAGATGGGCAGAGAGTATGTTCTTTTTTGTATTCAGTTACAATTACTCAAATATACTTTACCCTGACTGAAGTTAGACATTGTTTCATATCGAATCTACAAACATTTGTTAGAGTGCACCTCCACACACCCGGTCTGTTCAACGTGATTTTACGTTGAACCACCCACTTTCTCCTCTAATTTTAGAGATCCTGGTGGCATGTTGAAATTATTCATAACCCTCCAGTTGTAAAACCCTGAAACGACTTCTTGTTAAACATCCTAGACAGAATACCATTCAATCTTCATATATTCATAATACCCATAAAACATTTAATATCTCCTGTTTATGATGAATGTTATTTATGGTTTTCTTCAGACCTACAAATGTTGAAATCCACCAAGAATAAATGTTTGTATGTATGGAAATCCTCACAATGTGCTCAGGATAAAGAGGTGTATACGTTGGCAGTGAAAGATTTTAAATTGGCAGTCATTGCACCCAAGAAAGACTTGTATGATAAATGGATCAGGAATGCGCATGCACAATCTAACTCTAAGGAACCTTTTCAGATATTAAAAGAACCGGAGGACCCCTGTAAGACTAAATCAGATACCAATGTAAAGGATGTGGCTTGGTGCACCATGATCCAGGAAGCCATATTGGGTAAATTGGATAAGATTTAAAAATGTATAGAGCACTGAATTATCGTGTGCAATAGGAGCTACCACTGTGGAGAATCGTAATTGCCTGACCAAAGGTTTAGGCCATCAATTTAAATTTAGATCTATCACAGAAAGTGAACTATCCCTGATCATTGCAAATCTAAAACCTACTAGTTGTAAAGGAGATCAGTGCCCCTCTCTGATAATTAAGGAATGCTCCCTTGTAATAATGGGCACTCTGTAAATTTGTGAATGCCTCATTTGCGGAGAACCATGTTCCGAGTGAACTTAAGAAGGCATGGATCACACCCTTGCTTAAAAAGACGGGTCCGTGGCCATTAACTCCGGTGAATTACTGACCAATCACTAACACACCGTTCCTTTTGAAGATTTTGGATCAAGCGGCATATTTGCAAATTTCAGATTTCCTGAATGAGTCTGGAATCCTAAACAAATGGCAGTCTGAGTTCAGGCAGGGTCATGGTATGGAAACGGCCCTGCTTGATATGAAGTCCAGTTTACTACAATGCATGGATAAAAGCAGACTGTGATGCTGAGGTTACTTGATATGTCTTCTGCTTTTGACTTGGTGCACCATGGCACATTTTTCACCAGGATAAAGGACGTAGCTCTCTTTTCTAATAATGTGGCCCTTTGGATTGCATCTTTTTTGAGCAGTCAATCATGAGAGTCTGAAGTGAACTGCCCCACCAGCCTGTATGAATTATGGCATGCCTCAATGAGCCTGCCTATCTCCCTCCCTATACAATATTTTTCCAGTTTGTTTTTTTAATCTACTGGAGGAAAATAACATAGGTTTTACAAACTGTGCAGATGACACCCAATGTGTCATCCCATTTTCAGGACTGCATGAGGTGGATGACAAAAACGGCTTGGAGCTCAATAAAGAAAAGACTGAGTTGATGGTGATAGGCACGAGTACTTAAATCAAGAAGCTGGACCGAGAGTATAGCCAGTTCAGAGTGGCTGGCTGTAATATTACAACCAAGAAGAAGCTGAAGACCTTGGGCATTGTTCTAGATCAAAATCTGGATACGAGGGCTCAAGTAAATAGCCTAGTTTCCTCAACAGCCTATTACATTAAACAGTTAGCCCAAATGCGTCCTTATATGCCGCAAGTTATTTGTGAAACAGTGGCTAGAGCCTTGGTAAGGTCAAAAATTGACTACTGTAGTAGCCTTTTGTTAGGAATTGCTAAGGCTGATATTGCGCAGCTCCAAACCTTGCAGAACTGCATGGTTAGGATTATCGTTGGTCTTAAGAAAAGAGATCATATATCAGAGGCCGGACCTAACCTGCACTGGTTACCAATTGAAGCAAGGATTCAGTTTAGGCTGCTTGTCATAACATACAGATGTGTCAAGGGCACTGGCCTTTCATGCCTAGCAGAGGCTCGGACTCCTAAATATAATGTTAGGGCATTGAGATCTAATAACACCAACTAGCTAAAAAGTTCAATGTGCAATCTCACTCAGGTTATGAAAAGTGCCTTCTTTATGGCGGCACCTAAGGCATGGAATGCCATCCTTCCGGACCTTAGGGATATTAATTCTATGGCAATCTTCAGGAAAAAGATTAAGACATTGTTATTTAAATAAGAAGATTTGCCCACCTTTTTTTTTCTCCCATGTAGAATTCTTGCTCGCTATGCAGGTTGTTGTGAATTGTTGTGTTTGTTGCGCCATTAAGCCTCCACGTTCTATGGAGCGCATAATAAATAACTAATTTAGTAAAGCAATGTAACTTAAAAAAAGTTTAAAACTCCTTTGTACTCCAACTCCTATAAAGCCTCAAGTACTGAGACGTAACATCAAGTTAAAGATGCAGACTAGTTGCCATCCTTACAATCACAGCTGCGCGGGACATTTAAACCTGAGTAACATCTGCAATTAAGGAGAGGAGAGCTGCAGAGCAAGCGAAGCGAGAAGCGGACCCAACAGTAGATGCAGACACATGGAGACGAGCCATGCTGGAAGTGCCAATGGCTTGCAAGAAAAAGGCCTGGAAGGAATGGGAGTCAGGTAAATGAGCATCGGATGCCATGGAGGGAACACTGGAAAGCAGAAAACCGCTGCAAGGCTCTAGGAGACACAGTCCTGTGGGCTGCCTTGGTTCAATCAGTGAGTGGTTGTGAAGCCGACGTGGGAACCAAACAAGAGTCTGCATGACAGGGGAAGCCAGCCCAGAGATAAAAAATGTCTGCAGCTACACGTTACACAAGCCCAGAGAAGTTTGTGAGGTAACGGGACGTGCCAGCACATTTACGAATAATTGAATAACTATATTGAATACTATCCAAATAGATCTGAAAGACATACATTGTACAAATCTCCTTATATGAAATGCCAATTTGGGGAAATTTGGAACGAGCATTGCCAAAAGCCAAGAAATACTAATGAAGTTGACAGACCGAACTTTAACAAATCTCCATATTTGGGATGTCAATATGGGGGAAGTTGGAACAAGTAATATCTGAAGGCACTGAGGTATAAACAGTGAAGGAGTGCAACTGTGTTATACTTGGAAGGAAAGTGAACATTGTCGGAAATCCTGGTGAAAGAAACACATCAGGCAGAGAACCCTTTTTGGAGAGATACACTGTGCAGAAGAGTACACGAGCGGATTCCTGGCAGGGGAATACACCAGGGGATCTAAAGAATCAATTGAGTAATTCCTGTCAGGAGAGTACACCAGGAAATCATCCTTGGAACAGTTGTGTGAAAGAAAAACTGTCATCTGAAGCAGTTGTTGCAAATAGACATTTTGCCATCCTGCAAAGTAGAAAAGACTTCTTTTTGCTTGCCTCCAAAAAGTGTTTTGGAAAAAGACATTTCTACTATTTTGGTGGAATCATTGTTTGGAAAAAGACACTTTTTGCCATCCTTAAGAAAGTGTTTTAGGAAAGAGACATTTCAACTTCTCTTACAGAATCAGGCTTTAAGGACACTCATTTTACCAGAAAGAATCCAGGGGAACCTCCCCAATGGTTCAAGAATTATTTGTTGAATTTATATACTTGATTTACATACACTTTTTATTGAGTAAAAATCAAATCTATTTTGTACCTTTGATTGTTTAAGTGTGAGGGTCAGATATGTTTTGGATACGACAACCATTTTACCTAATTTCAACGACAAGACAGAGAATGATCTTTGACTTTAGTCTCCTAGGTAGGGGAAACTCTTTAGGATAGGGAGAGAACGGCCTTTATACAAACCCTTTAATTTAAAAAAAAGTTTAATGTTGAAACGGTTACAACTTTGTGTCCGCCTCTCACTTCTGACCCCTCACAAAACCCATGCACTAAACTGCCCTACCACATAAACAAAAATAAAATAAATGTAGGTGGAGTGTCCTGCACTCAGTGTTAGATACTAGACTATTTCACAGGTTGTTCTGGGAATGTATCCTGGTTTCAGGATCCTTCAATTAACAGTTCTCCTTAATTTACAGTTCCTTGCAGTTGATCAAAGTTCCCCAGGCTCCCCAAGTTCAATAACAAAACAAAGTCTTGAGTTCCAGAAAAAACAAAATGTCCAAAGTTTTTTAAATGGACAGGAGGGGTACTTTCCTGCTTCTCCTTGTCCTTTTCCACCATTTGTGTTGTTCTCTCCCCCCTAGATTCAGCTTTTGGGGCCTTTGTGAACACTTTGTGTCTTTGCTTTCTTTATTGGGCCTCTCTGGCTCTCTTGCGCTTCTTTGCCCCAATACACACTTAGCTCTCTGGGGTATCCATAGCACCTTTCTTCTACTTTTAGTTCTCTCTGCTCTTCTGGGGTTTTTGACCCTTCTAGAGGTTTATTCTCCTCGAGTTTCTTGGGCTCTGGTAACCCTTCTATTAATTTCAGGGCCTTTGTGACCGTGTACTTCACTTGACGCTTCACTTGACGCTGTTCCCCCTGGACCTGGGCAACCAGCGTACCTTTCCCATTGCAGGGTCCGCTCCATTGAGTGTTTGCCGATTCGCCAGCTGTAGCGCTCCTCCACGCCTGCCTGTCTTCCAGACTGGATACGAGCAATTTCGGACTCTGCTCATCGTGGCATTTTCTCTCCCTTCTGTTTGCTCGCTGGAATCCTCTGCCCTCGGTCCCTGGTTTTGGCAATCATTCGCAGGCACCGGGCCTCACCATGTCCTTGGCGTGGTCGTGCCTCCTGTTACGTTTTGTTTTAGTTGCTCTTGGCTTCTCAGCCTCGGTATGCCTGCATATTTGGACAGTGGCTTTTCACTTTGGCGCTCACCTCTCTCTGCACCAATGTCGACTGCGTAATGTAGCGTAGCTCCGCCCCTTGCTGACGTAACCACGTCGGATCCTTGCCTCTGCGTGTGGATTCTCCTCATCCATTCAAGGGTCATTAGCCCTTTATTCGCTCTCCTGTAATGAGGGAGGGTGTAACATTCACCACAGGTTGTTGAACAGGTGTAAAGTACATCATTACCTTGAGCCAAGCTCAGAAAGTTCTGGTCTGGTTCCTCTTGAGCCACACACATAGATGTATTATCACTATTACTGACTCCCATGTAAGCATATCATATCTGGTGTAGAGGGAGTTCCCCGTGGGTATGGGAGTCGTTCTCCCCTAAAGGGGAGTCACTCCCAGTGAGGACCCGCTTAACCAAAACCCAAAGGAGGGTTTTGCTTAGCTGGCTCATCTCCCTAGCCTCAAAGGGGGTGGCTCTCTAAAGGGGAGAAGAGACAAATACCCTAGATCTGTCACAGCACCAAAACCCACCAACACCTGGGCAAAGCCTAAAGAAAAACGAGCAGTCTGACCCCCTGGCCACTACCACACCAGAGACTGTTCCAAAAACCATGCTGAAAGGGGGAGGTGCTTGCAGTTTTATTTTAAACCACTCACCTATGAAACACACTGCTTGTAAAAAAGATAGGCACCAATTGGTGCAGAGAGCCAGGTATGCGCTGCAGCCATTGGAAGGGGGAGGGGAACACAAACATCAGAAGAACAGTATAAAAGGAGATAGCATGAGAGGCACAGCGTGTTTTTTTTTTAGCGAGGTCACAGGAGGAGGTGAAGGCGTATCAAGAGACCAGGCGGAGGATGGACAGAGGAGTGGAGTGTTGGCAAGTGGGTGGTAGAGCTTAGTAAAGGGGAGGTATTTGTCAGAGAGAGTGGTACCAGTTGTTTGTAGTGTAGGAAGTGGGGAGAGGGCTGTGTGGGGAGAGAAGGCAAGATGGAGTGGGCGATAGCAGTAGGGGAGTGAGGTTAGTAGCTAGTGCAAGAGGGAGTGTTAGAGGGGAGAGATACTAATTGAGAAGGGTGTAAGAGTAGAGTGTGAGGAGAAAGGGTTAGGAGAGAAGAGTGTAGGAGTAAAGTGTGAGGCGAAGGGGTTAAGAGCGAAGTGCGGTGAGGGCGCAAATGAGTGTAGTGAAAGGTTGAGCGGGGCACCATGTCCCTGAGTTTGGGGAGGATGTTTTAGTAGTAGTGTGGAGAGGGAGAGTAATAGTAGTGCATAGAGAGTTGGAGTGCAGAGTGATAGTCACACAGAGGAGGGAATAAGACTAGCACGGTCAGAGAGAGGGTAGATATATCAGAGGGTGAAGGTTGGAAGAAGGAGAGACATGAAAGAAACATAAGAGAGATGTAGGAAGGAGAAGGTGGGTGGAGTTGGACAAGGAGATTAGGGGGAGGAAGAGAGTAGTAAAGGGAAAAGTTTGGATGCTCTACAGGCACAGATTCAGGCTGGAAATGTGCTCATAATTTCGAGCGCATGTCCTTACGTAGACCCTAGGTGATTTGAGCCCCCAAGAATAGAAGCAGTTGGTCTAGTTATTCAAAACAGGACCGGTGCAGCTTTCTATTTTTGTTTGTTCATGATTGATTTTTCTTCGTCACCCTTTATGTTGTATTTATGTCTCATTTACATTTTTTATGTTATTTATTTGTAAACAATTCCTTGACTTGCTCCACAGTGTCATGAAATTGTTCGTAATAGTATATCACTGAGTGACAGTTAATAAATGATATTTAAAGTGTCTTCTTTGCAACATATATATATATTCAGTCACATTGTATTAGTGTTTATATATAGGCTTGCCTGTGTAACCTCTTTTAGGTATACGTTAAATGTCTAGACTTTGCCATTAATAAGTTGACAGTCATAGGTTATTCCTGATGGGAGCAACTTTCTGCGTTTAATACTGATTTCCCCCAGTTCCCATTGGAGTCGGGCTTGCCGGGCATGGGTTGAAGATCTAATGGCACAACAACCCTACACCACCATTTAGAAATAACCATGGAGAGTGTAGGGCCAGCTTTGGAAGTCCCCGAGGGAGTTCAGAGAGCTGCCATTCAGGTATACATCTATAGTCAGACAAGTTAAGGAGAGTAATGGCTATTGTGCCCCAGATACTATCATGGGCCAGTGATGCCTGGGTTCAGGAGGGGGTTGCCAAAGGGGACAAGCAAGAGCGGGACAGCTCTGGAACCACACCCCAAACCCCTTTTTCAGTCTGGAGTGCTACATTGAAGAACCCGTCTATCGTTTTATTGAACCGTCTGGAAATTCCTTGCCTTAAACTGTGTTTTAGTGAATCAAAAAAGATTATAACCCTTGAAACGTTCCCGAAGTCTGAGTTATTAAGGCCACCTGTAACAGTATCAGGGATCCCTAGGTGAATACAGCCGTTAGACCAGCCATGCTGGGGAGATTTCTACTCCATTCCAAAGACGTGGGCCTCCCCCCCCATACTTCGACATATTTCTGTAATCGAATGTGATCCCTTTGACTTAATCTGAGCAGCTGAGGCTATTTCTTCAGAGGTTCCATTCTACTGTATTTATTTTCCCTCTAGATTGCTTTTATTAAGTAGATAATACAATTGACAAATTTATGAAACTTGGTTTATACAGTGATTATTATTTTACTATATTTTAGCTGAGATTTTGAAATGGTTCCAGCACTGATGCAAGCTTTGAGCTTCGCCCATATTACCATGGAAAGACAAAAGGATGCCATTTGGTCTATTGGTTTGGGGCCTCATCAAGAATCCTCACCCCCAAAGAGGGCAATTTCTTGCAGTGCTTTTTATAGTAGGAACTACTAGCTCATGCGGTTTCTTGTCCAGTGGTTGGTACTCAAGTGGGTGCTTTTCTACTAAGGTGTTAAGGTTCATGGCAGCCTTAGGTCTTGGTGATATTATCTCTTGCACCCTTTCCAGAGTGGGCCAACCTCACAAGATAAAAACGCAGCAGTCCGGGCACAGTCAGCAGCCATCTGGACAGTACCAAAGTATATCGGGATGCGACGTATAGTTCTTTATTAACCAGCATTCCTTTTCTCCCTCTGGCACTAGGGCCTGCAGCACAGCCAGTCTAGAAAGAATTGGAAGCAGCAATTGTTCCATTTGAACACAGAGAAGGACATTATTTGGCTTCTAGGGCCACAATTGATGCTGAATTGTCAGCTTGGAAATCAACCATTACCACCGCTGAGCTAAATACATCGCCCCCCTTGCACCTTACTTTTGCCAGTTTGGTGGGCAACAAGAGGGCGCCCAACAGGACATAAACTAATACCATTACATATTGTGAAACCTGCAGATGTCGGGTAGCCACATTGCTTTCACAGTGTGCCATAGTCATGAACACCACCATGGGCAGAGTGGGAATCATCATAAATCATGGTGGATTTAACCATAGCTAATATCTATATAAGGGTGAGAGTATTCGGTTCATAAACCAGAGCAGAAAGAACATTTGACAGGTGATAAGCTTCCAGGACTTCAGACTCCGTACAGTCTGCATAACCCAAATACATTCTTCCCAGATTATTACATAAACAAGACCTATGAACAACAGAATCAATTATGGAATGACAAGACTTTGGGTGCCAACAATCAACTGTATGTTGTTGGGAGTAAAGAAGCAAGATTCAGAGCAGTGAATTAATTGCATTCGAGCAATTATTTCTGGTGTTTGGATAAACGAATTTGATATATGCTGGATCTCCTCTTTTTGAAGTAATAACACCACATGAGGCACCTACAGAAAGCAAGTGCCTGATTTTTCTACTAAAAGTGCAGTTGCTGCCACAGTGTAATTAAGATGGAAAACCTACTGGAACTAGTGTGGCACTTTAATAAGTAATAGGGTGATGGTTGTGACCATGCATTTGAGTCAATACTCCCAGAGCAAAACTTCCATGTTCATCTGAATATAGAATAAAACATTGCTAATAGTTTGGTTCACACAAGGTTAGAGCCTTGAACAATTCTTGCTTGATTTTAACAAATGCCTCCTCAGCTTTGGGATACCATGAAAGATACTCAGGAGTTGACTCAAGAGTGAGGCGCTGTAGGCTTTTTTTGTTTTAAATCTAAGCATATCCTGTTATGCACTGGCAGCCATTCCCAGGAATCCTCATTTGCTTTTGGGTTTGAGTGTAAGCAGCTCACGTTATTTCAATCATTAGACAGGTGTGTCTCCCCGGAGGAGATATCATGGTCGAGATTATGGGCTTGGGACTGATGCAACAGAAGATTTTCTTTAGCTCATTTATATCCCTTCAAAGCCAGATCAGTCAGTAAATTGTGAATATCTTGTTTGAAGCTTCCAACAAGGGGGGGGGGGCACCAACAGAATGTCATCAACACAGACCCATCTTTAAAAACTGGTAAATCAAGATCTCATTTTCAAATTTGATAAAGGTGTGTCAGACTTTCCACATACCCCTGCGGCAAACAAGTAAATTGATACTCTAAGGATTTAGAAATAAAGTCAAATGAATATGGACTGTTAGGATGTACAGATCTAGAAAAGAAAGTAGAACAGATCTACAACTATAAATGCATTGCAGTTGCTCAAATGCAACATAAAACGATTGAGGGATACGAACAAAGGGAAAAGCTGGCAGACCACGTAATTGACAGCTTGGAGGTCTTGCATAAATCTATAAGCATCTTGCCCAGGTTTCTTCACAAGTAAAAATATGAATATTGCAAAAACTAGAGGTAGGCACAATAATTCCTTGCTTAAGTCATGACTCAAGCACCAGTTGTATTCCACTCTTCTGCTTCTTTTGAAATAGGATACTGTGGGATACACAGGAGGTCTGGCTGAGTTCAGAGTAATGCATACTTGTTCCACATTCAATATACGCTCTGCATTGTTTGCATCAGTGGCCCATAATTGTGGAGGAACCCAGCCGACAATCTCAGTTGAAGAAGGGAGTATTGTCCCGCAGCTCTTTTTTCTAATTTGGAAACTCTTACAATATAGACAACCATTTCAATTCCCTGTATCTCGGTACATCTGAATAAAAGCGTCCTTAACTGGATGTTAGTAGCTTGTCAAAGGTGACACCTATCTGTCTGATGATCTGACGACGGCCGACAGTGGTTTCCCTAATTTGATGGCTGTCTGACTCCCTAGGGGCTTTCTAGTCTTTTCCTGGCCTATTCTGCTTAGTGTTCTAGGGAGATCGGGATGGTGCCTTCTTCCGCTCGGTGCCAGTTGCTCTCCTTGCAATCAGAGTCTCACCTGACCCTCTTCTACACTGGGTGTCACGATGTTCTCCTCCCACCATGCTTCTATCTCTCTGATCACGAACTCCACCTCCACCCTTTGATCTTACTTCTCTTCTTACTCATGTTCTTACTATCAATCTTACCTCAAACTACATCTACCTCCACTGTCATCTTCTCTTCCCTCATTCTTCTCACTCTTTTTCCTTGCCTCTTTAAATTCTTCTGTTATAAGCCCTCTCCACCCCTACCACTACTCCTATTCTCCCACTCTCTGTCACTCGTCCTTCTATGTTTGTATATTGTATACTTGATTATGTGCATATCCTGTTATGCACCGGCAGCCATTCCCAGGAATCCTCATTTGCATACCCTTGATCTTAAAATTGCTGTACTCTGGGGTCATTTCAGGATTGACAAATCCAGAAAGAACCAAGAATTTAAATGCATGCACATGTTCAATACCCTGACCGGGGGCTTGAACAGACATTGCAGTTTCATGAGGCACCATCTCAAGTAACAGACTCTTTCCACCCATAGAGATGTGGGAATCACAACATTCAGCCCCAACAGTTTTATACATTTTTCAAAGCCATTCACAGACACTCGACTGACACTGCATTGGCCCAAGTAGCTGCTCTAAGGCAATTGCCAGACTCACTCCAGTCCCAACCCCATAAGCTTCCCAAAGGCCTGTGAGGACCTCTGTCTTATGTCAAACCCTACCCTTTCCTCATGATTGAGATGTAACACAATCAGAAAAGGGTATTTGACAGAAACATGTTACACTCGGCTCCATCAGTCAAATGTCTAACATATGATTGGTTGTGCCTCCTTCCTACTGGACATCGGGAGGCACAAGCATGATTTGCAGATTGTGCCATCACTGTTCTTACAAAGGGAGCAGCCTGATCAATATAGAGCTTCAACTGGTCTGCACCTACGAAGACTGCCACAATCGGTTAATCCCCTCCATTCCCGAGAGCACTCTAACAGGGTGGGCTGTGTGCTTTTTCCTTTTGCCTTCTTTTTAGTTCAATGACCCCTCCCACTTACCACAATATACCATTCAAATCTTGAAGACTTTAATGTATGTGGGGGTTCAACATCAATTGCATGCCTCTCTGAACAAACTACAAATCAGGTAGACCGAGGGCGAAGAAAGGAAGGAATCCCACGAGGGGCCATTTATTCTGTAATGTGTTTCAAAGGCTTAATTTAATTCCTGCCTGAGGAAGAGGGCAAGACCATTAAAGCTTGCAAATAAATGACTGCTAGCCCAATTAAGATATGGCTTGTTTTCTCTTGGATCAACACTTTATTCCAACATTGGCTAACACGATACTCCTCGATAAATAAATAAATAAAAATATCAATCCTATACCTCCCCATCTGTCTCTCAGGGCCCACATCCTGCAGCCTCTCCCTCTCCTCCTCCTTTCTCTATGACAACAACCGACAAGGTTTCTAGACCAGTCCGATTTATGAAAGTGTCGTCCAAACAGGTTCTCCCCTGCTCCTCCAGAACCATCAAGGACCACATTGACACCCTTGCTCCAGCCTCGGCAGATTTCTGAAATCACTCTTTCGCCACTGGATCTTTCCCCTCTCTCCTCAAGCACTCCCTTGTGCACACCCTCCTCAAAAAACCTTCTGCCAATCCTTCCTGTCTGGCAAACTACCGCCCGATCTCCATCACTCCTTTCCTGGACAAAACTCCTAGAAAAGGTGGCTATCTCCCAGCTTACTCTCCACACTAAATCTGTTGGTTTTCTCCATGACCATCAGTATGGCTTCAGAACAGCAAGAGGCACAGTAACTGCTCTCCTGAACACCCATGAAGACCTGCTTGATAATCTTGATGCCAGCCTTCCATCTGTCCTCATCCTCGACCTTTCCTCTGGTCAACCACTCCATCCTGATCAAGCGACTCCATGAGAACCTGTGCATCACGGATCAGGCTCTGGAGTGGCTGACCTCCTTCCTCCTGGACCGACCCTCCAGGCCCAACTTGGGTCTTTTCACTGCACCACCGCTCTCTCTCTCCACTTGTGGTGTTCGCCAGGGCTCTAACTTCTCACCCTGGCTCTTCAAGGTCTACGTGGACCCCTTGGCTCACCTGATATCTACCTTCTCTAACTTTCAGGTTATGCAGATGACACTCTGCTCTCCTTCAGGCTCTGCTCAGCGGCCTCTCCTCTCTCACTCATTACGGACTGTATCCGCGATACAGGGTTGTTGCGTCTACAACAACCTCTGCCTTAATGCCAGTAAGACAGAGAGCCTTCTCATTTGGACCTGTAAGGAAGGCATGGTATCAAACAGCGAAGACAGACAAGTGATCACTGTTCAAGGGTGTTTATTGAACTTCAATGGGTTGGATGAATGCTTATATAACCCTAAATCTAAGGATGAGAGCAAGCAACAATCAAAGTAAAAATAACAGTCCTACTGGAGTCTTGACTAAATAAAAGGGCCTATACTAATAAACCTATTGCCAATCCTTACTTCTAAATACAAATGGTGTGGGAAAATGATGTATGCAAAAGAAAGAGTGGTCAAGAAACAATATGTCAGGACAGAGGAGTGATAGGCTCCCTTTCCCCACATTTTAGCACTGGACAAGGCGTCACACTTGAGCTTCTAACAACTTCTAGCTTCATTGAGCACCAGGATGCAATTCAAAAATCAAATAGGACATTCTGCGATAAAGTCTCTCGTTCGCAACAAGTCGCTTGCTCACAGATGTCACGGGTTACCAAAACAACACAAAGTTCTCTCTCCTCAATAATTCACTGTCCTTTGTTTCCAAGTATAACATTCACTTTGGGTCTCCCTCAGCCGGGCTTGAACGCTCTTCTTACACAATGTCTCAACGGGTCTCCCTCAATCAGGCTCGGACCCCTTTTTAACAACTAAAGGCCAAAATAGGTCTCCCTCACTCGGGCTTGGACCCACCTGTGACTTACAACCCCAATAGGCCTCCCTCAGCCGGGCTTGGGCCTTGATAGGGTTCACTTTAATGAGTAGTTCACTTATATTGAAGACTTTCGATTGTGCAAAGGATTTTTCTCATGACCACTTTGACTTTCTCATTTCGGATTTTCATTTGCAATGTCACTATTCAAGTATCAAAGTTTCGCTGTTTTGTTTCTTTGTAAGACACCTTTCGCCAGAGACCTTCGATTGAGCACCCACACAGTGCCGGACCACTCTGCAAGCTTGTATCCTTTGTTTCTTTCATAAAATGTTCACACTTATCAGCTTTACGTATTTTACTTGCATCTTTCAAATGCTTCAACGTTCGCTTTCTGAGGATACATTGTCGCTGCTCGTAACTTCCATTTAAACACAGACCGGCGTCGTTCAGTTCCTCCCGACTCATTGGCTGCGTGGAAGGTTCTGCTTTCGACTTTGATGCGGGAACCATGGACGATACCATGGCAGCTGCTGTTCCTCCCTGACTCGACCAGTCGTGCAGGAGGGCCCCGGGTATCTCGGCCACACAATAGAATTCTCTTGCTTCACTTCCTGGCTTTACACATGCTGCTTACAAATCAAGAGTATAACGATCACTCATCAAAAAGCTCAAGGGCATCTCCCTCAGTTCTCGCTTCTGGACCCGTTGTCTTTCTTCATCGAATCAGCTGTGGCCTGGAAGAAACTGCTCCTTCATGTGCTCTGCCTCACTCAAAGTGTGCCATCATGCTCCGCCTTTTATCTGTGTGAGGAAGTTCAACGGAAATCAGTGTGAGTCGTTAACGGCGATTGCCTGACTCTGCCTGACCATGCCATGGTAATGGGACAAGTACGGTACATTGTTTGGGTACTAGGCTGTTTTCTCCCAGAGCAGGCTGTCAGTGCAGCAGTCCTTGTGAAGGGAAAGGGGGGGAGTTACAGTCCCCAGATATCCTACCTGGTAGGATGGGTCAAAGGGTTTATAGGGGGATACCACATCTCGCCACAAGGTGTCCCACTCCCTGAGGGCCCCTGACCCCGGTGATCCTCCCACACTGGACCACCCCCAAAAACTGGATCCAAAGCGATGGTCGTGTCCTGGCCACCTGAATGACATATCCCCGGGTACAAGTCGGGGTGACACCTTCTGGTTTCTCACAGACCCCTGCTCCTGCTTTCCCTTTCACTCTGGCCGCCCTCCTTCAGCCCTCTTCCTTCGCCTTCCTGTGAGGCAAAAAAAACTTGGTGTCATTTTTGATTCAACCCTCTCCTTCTCTTCACACATACTGGACCTTGACAAGAAGGCTCACTACCAGCTCTACCTGCTCACAGGTATTCTTCCTTTTCTCACTTTCCCCCAGAAGCTCACTGTCTCTCGAGCCCTGGTCCTCTCTAGGCTGGACTATTGCAGCAGCCTCTTTCTTAATCTTCCTTCCTCTACTCTCCAGGTTCTCCAGGCAAGGAGTGGGGAATAGATCTCTATCCTCTGCAGGTGCCTCCCTCTGGAATGGCCTCCCTGCACCCCCCCCCAAACTTGATCCGGACCACCTGAGGTTCCAGAGGCAGCTCAAGACTTTCCTTTTCTCCACTGCTTTCTCATCCCCTGCTGACCAACGGTCCGTGGCACAGACTGGTTGCTTGGCTACCCTCCGAATCTCACTGGGTAGCAGGCTCCTCCATGATCAGTCTCCCGTGCACTGCCTCTGGGCCTACTATGCAATTAGTGACTGTAACCTCTACAGTCCCCTGCCTCCCTGCACTTACCCAGAGGCGCAATGCCCTGGCTGCACTTACTCAGAGCATTTCTGCCCCAATTGTACTTCCTCCTTCCCTCTCCCTGACACTTCCCATTCTCCCTCCCCCCTGCACTTGGTGTTGTTGCACTTGCATGATCTGAATGACACAAGGCCTAGTAAGATCACTTGACTTGTCCTCCATCTGTCTTCCCTCCCTTGTCTTGTTGCGCCTAGAAACACTTGTGCACAGGCGCGTTATAAATGACTTGTATCATAAGTGAATATAAACACACAAACAGATATATATGTACACAGGGTAGTTAATAAAAACACTTCATAGGTGAGCATTTAAGAGTATAGGGGAATTGTAAGGGTGTTGAAGAAGGATGCTGACACAAGGGTTGTATGTTAGTTGCTATAACATTTTGAGGGGGGGATGAGGAACCTCACGATCCCCATCTTTAAGATGGGTTTCCCTGCCTCAAACTAATGCTAAAGGATCTGTCAGAATGTCTGTCAAAATCAAACTCTACTGTCCTGTGTAACAACCTACTTTCTATCCCTTACACTACAACTCAAGAATACTATAATTCAACAGAATGTTCCTTCCTCAGGAGAATGACTCCCATCTCCTGGTATAAGATCACATGTCACATGAATCATTCAAGAGTTTCATCGAGAGTTTGCTGGAAGAACATGGTATCCTGGACACATACCAGTCAAGGTTCGGACCTGGACATAGGACAGAGTCAGCTCTTGTCACGGTATGGGATGACTTTTTGAGGGCTGCCAAAGAGGGTGATATCAGTATTCTTGTTATGCTGGACATGTCGGCAGACTTTGATACTGTCAACTTTAAGATTCTCCTTTCTAGACTCTACAGTTGCACTGGTATCCAAGGATGCTCCGGAATGGTTTCCCTCTTTTTTGACAGACCGACATCAACAAGTTAAATTGGGCCCTTTTATGTATGGCTCGTTATCAGTGGAATGTGTAGTCCCTCAGGGCTCCTCGCTGTCTCCATTGCTATTTAATATGTTCATCTGCACATTCATTAATCTCTTCTCTCAATTCAATCTACAGTAACAATCATATCCGGTTGACACTCAAATATATGTGGTGCTAAAAAGCTCCGAAGTGATAGCCCTATTTTTTACCATGTGCTGACCATCAAAACTTGGATGTTAAAGAAAAAGTTTCAACTAAATCCATCTAAAATGGAAATTATTGTATTTGGTTCCAAGAACAGATTAGAAAACCTCATGCCTATTCCCTGTCCCCCTCTCTTTAATGTTCAAACAAAGTATTCACAAAAAGTAAATCTTGGTTGTATTTGGCAATCACATATTAACTGTAATGGACAGGTTAATCAAACCATTAAAACAGTATTATAAACTAAAATTGTTGAAAGCCTTAATGTCTCTTATGGACAAAGATCGATACTCAGTGGTTGGAGCACTTGTAAAATCAAGGCTCGACTACTGTAATTATTTTTCAAATAAAATACATATCCACTTGCGACTTTCCATTTTTCAATTTTTATATTCTCTTGAGTGCCAAATAAATTTCCTTCACACTACGTGTCTTTTTCAAAGTATAAATATATTTATTTCATATATTTCTCATCAAATTAAAAAAATGGCATCAATAAACCTGCCCCAAAAGATGATATTCTTGGAGTCGGTGAAGGCCTTGTGTTTCCAGGCATGGTTAATCTCAAAGTAGCCCATAAATAGATTTGCATACGACATGGCAAATTTCGACCCCATCCCGGTACCTTGCTTTTGCCTAAAGATGTTTTGATTGAAGCAAAAGATGTTGTTATGCAAAGCAAAGTTCAACATTTCCAAAAGCATGTTCTCCTCCTTAAAGGATATCGATCTTGTCTTCAAAAAGAATTCAGATGCAGTAATTCCTTGGTTGTGGTTGATACTTGTATATAATGAGACAACATCTAGTGTCGCCAGGTTGTAGTTGTTTTGCCAGGGAATTGAGTCCAGTTGCTGAATGATATGTTTAGATATGTTTATATATGCTTAATATACTAGTATTAAGCACAACCAAGGAATTACTGCATCTGAATTCTTTTTGAAGACAAGATCGATATCCTTTAAGGAGGAGAACAACATGCTTTTGGAAATGTTGAACTTTGCTTTGCATAACATCTTTTGCTTCAATCAAAAAATCTTTAGGCAAAAGCAAGGTACCGCGATGGGGTCGAAATTTGCCCCGTCATATGCAAATCTATTTATGGGCTACTTTGAGATTAACCATGCCTGGAAACACAAGGCCTTCACCGACTCCAAGAATATCATCTTTTGGGGCAGGTTTATTGATGACATTTTTTTAATTTGATGAGAAATATATGAAATAAATATATTTATACTTTGAAAAAGACACATAGTGTGAATGAAATTTATTTGGCACTCAAGAGAATATAAAAATTTAAAAATGGAAAGTCGCAAGTGGATATGTATTTTATTTGAAAAATGATTTAACCCTACCCATGGCAATCTGGGCATTGATGCAACACCACAGCTGACTAATCCAAACAATATATAAGAAAGCTAAAAATTAGAATTCGCCGGGAACATAGTCCAGTGAAGGTTGCCGAGAAAGTGTTTACATCGACTACTGCAATTCCCTGCTTTTGGGTATCCCTAAATACCAAATTCAGCAGCTGCAGGTCGCCCAAAACTCTGAAGTGAGACTTCTTTTCTCTCTGCCTAAGAAGGAATCTCCCACTTTCATAGGAGCATTCACTGGCTTCCGGTGCAACAACAAATTCTGTTTACAACATTGTGTCTAGTTTTCAAGTGCATCCAGGGCTTAGCACCAGCTTATCTTTAGGCTAATATTTTCCATTATCATCAGAGTCGAGCTTTGAGGTCATCATAAGGGCGTCTTCTGGTGGTTCCATCTTCCAAATTAGCCACTTAAGGTAACAGATTTCTCATGTATGGCTCTGCGAATCTGGAATAAACTCCCACTTGATCTATGATCAATGAATTTTGGAATGAATGGGAGAAAACTGTTTAAAAGGTGTGTCTCTTGGCTTGGCAGGCAGAGTCGACCACTGGAACGAAAGAACTGAAGACGAGCCAGAAGAGGGCAGCTGCTGCAACTCCTGGACAGTTGGTTTGCCCAGTGAAGCCCTGCTGCAGGGTCCAAATTGCCAAGTTCATCTTTCTGGGGACTACAATTCTGACCTTGCGTTTGTCAATAACATCTTTGCTATGATCCAGAATTGGATGCTTGCCAATTATCTGGCATTAAATAATAGCAAAACAGAACTACTGATTGTTGGTTCTAGACAAAGGATAAGCAAACTTGATAATCAATATAGTCACTTTGTTATTGCTGTCTGTGCCATTCCTGTCAGCACCTCTGTTAAAACCTTGGGAGTCACACTTGACGCCGGTTTGACTATGAAACAGCATGTTATGCAGGTTAAATCAATATATATATATACGCACACAAATGAAAAAACTTTTTTAAAGCGATGTTATGGTTACAAGTAAAACTGCAAAAACCTGAGAAATTTGTGAGTTGTGGTAAGCCAAGCAACCATAACTCACGCCACCACCGTGCACTGCTAAGACTAACATCATTGATGACATCTAGGTTTTTATCAGTGCAACTTAACCATAACGTCCCTTTAACAAAGTTTTTTCACTGAATTTCATGGGTTATTACCAGTGCATGCCATTTTCCTACAACATACTAATATCATACTTACCCCCAATATAGCAACACTTATGTCCAATTTACTATGTTTCACCTTAAAATTCTGTCATTTCCCCCATTCTAGCATCCTTTTTAACTCTTCTATACACTTGTTGCAACTTTCTCCACCGTTTTTTGCATCCGTCGACGCCCGCAAACGTCTGATATCATCACAGACCTTCTGGACAGTGCCATACGACCATGCGCTCACACGCAGCATGATGACGTGTTTGCGAAGACGTCAGCATTTTGCGATCGGGTCCATGATTCGAAGACTGGAACTGCATTTATCGACTGATCTAGGAACTTTCAAGCTAAAAATGTACCCTTGCACAGCTTCCACACCTATACTTACTCATTATACATTAACAATCTAGCGCAAAGCACATACTTGGAAGAATATCAGTAAAACTGCTTTTGTCTTAAAAATGTCATCAGCTATTGCCCTCCCTCCTCCCAAGATGGCCATCATGGAAAGAAGGCGGTGCTCGTACAGATCCCCTCTTTCCTTTCTATGACAGCCTGCAGAACCCTATGACCATATTACCACGAGCACATTTTTTTCCCTTTCAAACCTATCCTACTTTCGAATAACTACCACATAGCCGGTCCCAGGTGGACATGGCCACTTTAACACCATTTATCGTCCGCAACAGGGGATACCAGCCCAGCAGCCCAAGTTATCGGCCCAAGCGAAGTGTGTCTGTGTGCGCCCTGATGTCTGTGGGCTTTAGCATGTTATAAATAAATAAATAACGAGGACTGCAGACCATTATCTTCCATTGCAGCCCCTGCAATGGGGGATAAAGGCCATTAGCAACCCTGGTTCCCAAATCGGGAAGCTGAGGTGCTAAAAAATAGATTTTTCTTCCTCCAGCGGGGTACCTTGGGCATCCCGCTGTAGGAAGGAAGGACAATCGTTTTCCAAGATGGCCACCATGGAAAGAGAAGGCGGGGCTCCACACAGAGCCCCTGTTCCCTTCCTATGGCAGCCTGCAGAACCCTATGACCATATTACCACAAGCATGTTTTTTTCCCCTTTCAAACCTATCCTACTTTCAAATAACTTTACCACACAGCCGGTCCCAGGTCGACATGGCCACTTTAACATCATTTTTTGTCCCTCGTGGTCATGACCTTATGCCATGACCCGGACAATTTTGCTACTGCCCACAGCCACAGGCTATACCTCAGTCACCAAAGGCATACGACTATTTTTTGTACCAACATTATGACACTTGTCAAAAAATAACACACAGGCACATTTGTAAAACCGTGCTTTAATGTTCTTGCCAATGCTCCTTACACAGGTTTGCTCGAAATCCGCCCATGTTTTATTTTTTCAAAAGTGTAAAAATATATGTACATACAATAGTCCTATAACTTAGCCCCCACTTGGCAAAATCCATTCAGTCTTTACACAAACATTTAAGGTTGGGTCTATATTCGTGCTCAAAACTTTTGTCCACGTTCATCAAATGGCAACAAAGTTATAAGCCATCTAAAAATGTTGAGACCCCCCCTCTAATTTTGCCCCCTCTTGAGAAAATCCCACCAAACTTTGAAAAACCAAATCGTTTTGCCAAATGTTGTGCAGATTCGTCAAATGACACCACATTTATATGCCTTTACAATATTTTGGGACCCCCCCCCCCCTCTAATTGTGCCCCCTCTTGACAGAATCCCACAAAACTTTGAAAAACCATTCAGGAATAGGTCTAGAATAAAATTGCAAAATTACATGCAGTTTCATTGAGTGCCGCTAAAGTTGTAAGCTATCCAAAAACTGCTTCCCTTAACCCTGTAATGCAGAAAGAAGTGTTGGTGGACACCAAAGGACTGCCCAGGACATCTGGAGTGTCGCGTTTTCTCACCACCCAATCAGCAGCCGCGTCCTGATGTCCATGGACCACGCAAAAGTCAGCAAATTTTTCTGGCCAATCAGAGGCCAGTCCTCGGA
This sequence comes from Ambystoma mexicanum, assembly GCF_040938575.1. NCBI lineage: Eukaryota > Metazoa > Chordata > Amphibia > Caudata > Ambystomatidae > Ambystoma > Ambystoma mexicanum. Next base: position 572,324,356 of record NC_090922.1, on the reverse strand, counting down.
CCGAACAGGGAAGTGAGTCAGCGGACCAGGCATAGGTATCACATTTTTTTCCCTTACATTTTGGGCATTTACAAAAAAAAATACTGGACGGATTTACACCAAATTAACAAAAATCACCCTTTTGGGGCCAAGCCACCGCGCATGCCACACATTGCTGAAATTCCATCCAGAGGTTTGGGCTGTAGGCATGAGCCAAGTTTTTTCCCATTATGTCTATGGGAAAAAAATAAATTTTGGGACACCCCCTATAACTTTGCCCCCCCCTTGACCAAACCTCTCCATACTTTGCAACAAAAATTAAGAATAGGCCATAAACTTTTTCTGCTAAGTTTGGTGAAGATTCGTCCAATGGGAGCAACGTTATAAGCCGCCCAAAAAGTGCTCTTCCTATAGGTTTAGCAACTTAACCATAACTAAATGGCCGCTAGCGCATGCCATGTAATAAACTAAATGCTTAGACAAATTAGCTCTTACCCATCGTGAAAATCGCTCCTATATAAGCACAGCCCTTGACAACTCACAACTTGACTATTTTAACATCCTTTAGGCTAGAACGTCAAAAACGAATATTAAAACTCTTCAAACAGTACAGAATGGAGCTGTTGGGGCAGCCTGCAATCTGGGCCCTTGTGAGCATGTGTATCAATACAGAAGGCTTCTTCATTGGTTACTGGTTTCTCATAGAATCAATCACCAAATTATCTCCCCAATATACAAGTGTATGACAAAAAGGGCCCCTTATCCATCTCACAAATCTGTTGCAACTGGCCGCTATTACTCTCACTCTTCGACCCAATGATCGCACAAAAAATACAATTCCCACCTCGGTTCGCAACAATTCATCTTTTAATTGTTTTAAGAAGGCTATTAAAACCTGCTTTCTTAACTCAAACAACTAGATTGTTGAATACGTTCTCCTGCACTTCTGGGTATTTCTGACCTTTTTCTGAATCTTTACGCCTCTCTGCTTACTGAGGTATTCGGACGTGTTGCGCATTACAAAACTTATTTAATAACAACTTGAAAGGATTCAGTTTCCCCACCACAAGAATTACTCACTTCTCCTGGTGTTTGAGAGTTCTTTTTCAACTTGGAGTTTATCTTGGCACGCTCTCACTGTATCAGCATCCCAAGCCTTTATCTGCATCCCAGTGGACTTGGCACTGCCACTGCGACAAGGAATATTTCCTCAGATGCCTTTTCCAGTGGTTGTAGCGTCCCAGACCCTTCTTTTATCATCAGTGGGCTACTCTCTGCCACTGCTGTGAGGCTAGTTTCCTCTGGTGCTTGTTCCAGTTATGTAAGGGTCCCGGGCCCTTCTCTGTTGGCCAGTGGGCTTATTTCTGTCACTGATACGAGGAAACACTGCTTGGATGCACTTTTTGCTCTGTTTTGGGTTCCCTAACCTTGATTCACCTCTCATAGGCTTTACGCTTCCACCGGCATGAAGCAGAGACCCTTGTGAGTGGTGAGTAATTTGAGGTGGACAACTGTTTGAGGATTTGTCAACATATGCCATTTTATTGTTAAAGACGTAGGATCAAAATACCTCAATATCCCTACTCTGCTGAGGACTTCCCTGTCTAACCAAGGCTAAGGGGAGATACTAATACAAGATAACTGGCCCTCATACTAAGCAACAAATACAATATATGGCAATACAACATGGCATGAACAAAATTCACAATCTCTGAATAACCTTCTAATCTCCTGGGTGATCACTTGTTTTAGGCCAATGAACTGTTAACTTCTTAGTACAGTTATATTGCTTCTTACTTCTGAGAAAGGCTTGTTTCAGTAGTAATATGGAGAGACTCTTGGCTTGTGCAACGCTTGTTCTCTTAAATAGTTTATACACTAACTTCTTTTATATGAAAGGTATGCCACGTTAAGGTAAAAAGCATGATTCACAATTAGGCATACATGACCACACCTTGATGTAGTTTTCAAAGTTTAAAGATTTCAACAATGGAATTGTCAAGATTAGGTATTCGGTAATGGTCTTCTCAGCGTTCACTCTCCTTAATTAGTGACACGCGACCACTTCTTGATGTTGTAAGGAAGGCATGGTATCAAACAGTGAAGACAGACGCAAGTGATCACATGTCAAGGGTGTTTATTGAACTTTAAATGGGTTGGTTAAATGCATTTCTAATCCTAACTCTAAAGATGGGAGCAAGCTACAACCATCAAATAATAACACAGTCCTAGTGGAGTTTGTCAAATAAAAAGGCATATACTAATAAGCATATTGCCAATCCTTACTACTAATAACAAAGGGTGTGGGAAACAATGTTATACAAAAAAGAAAAGTCTTCAACAAATTATGTCAGGATAGTTGAGCATTTGGCTTCCCTGCCCCACGTTTTCAGCACGGGACAAGGTGGCATGTTCGAGCTCTGCACACACTCTGCGTGCTCAGCCATGAGGATGCAGTTCAAAATGCAAATATCAGGACCTTCTGCGCCAAAGTCTCTTTACCATCAAAAGTCTTATAACAGAGGGCCTGGTGGAACATTAAAGTTCCTTTCTTCTTAGGATTTCCACATTCACATGTTTTCAGGTGATTCACTGTTCACCATGGGTCCCCCTCTGCCGGACTCAGACCCCCCCCCTTCTTACCACAATTTCTACACTTTATCTCCGTCGTTTGGGCGTGGATCATAAATCTCCCTTGTAGTACAATATTCACATTTGGTCTCTCTCATCCGGGCTCGGACCATGTGTTACGCTTACCTGATATCCCCAGGGGCGTCTGGAAGGCTCTGAGATCTGGAACCCTGGATGCGTAGTTGCTCAGTGCTGAATAATGAATCTGCAATTACAGAAGGGAGGATTTGTGATAACTGTCTCTAATGGGTGCATCTCCCACCTCCCTCTGACCGATTCCCTTCCCACTGGGTTCTTTTCTCACCTTAGTTATTTGTAGGGCGAGCTATCCGTCCTCTGTTTCTTTTGCAGGGGCGCTTGACGTTTGTTGGTGAGCTGCCTGAGTTGCTTCACTGGTGCCGTACGCCTTCATTGGGCCCAGGCCTGCTGTCACCTCGAATCTGCTGGTAAGCAGGTAGGTTTGTTAATTGTAAGTCTTTGTTCTGTTTATGGTGGGAATTCCTTAATGTTTTTAGCTCCTCCTTTTCAGGTGCGAAGGTCTTGAAGCTGGCATGCCGGATGGAGAGGCACGTTTCTAGGTAAGAGAAAGCGCGAAGCGCAGCGCCTTTGTCTTTTAAAGATAACCTGTGTTTTCTTCTCCTCACAGGCCGCTGTGGTACTGCGATTGGATGAGAGCGCGATGAAAAACAGACCCCCGGAATCCGTTAAGGTAAGTACAGTGCTGTGTGGTTGTTTAATATTGAAAGCGAACCTGAATATGTCTCTTTTCCTTTGCAGATGTTGCTGTGGTGCTCTGGACGGAAGCGTGGCGTAGCGCGATGGAATTCAGGTAAAACTGAAGGAATTCGATGTTTTGGAAGCGCGCATTCTAATATTGCTTTTCCCTTTCTCGTTATTGCAGGTCGCAATGTTCGAACAGCAGCTGTGGTAGCCGTTCGCCGGAAGTCCTTAACCTAGTACTCGCAGGGGAGTGATGTTTCTTCTTCTCTCGGTTTCCACAATTGCAGCCCATTTGAGATGCTGAGTGCTGGATGGTGTTTTCTCAGGTAAGACGGACTAATCTTGTTCTTGCAGGATTACAGGAAGATGCTGAAGACCAGGAGCTGGACACGGTGAGCGTCAGGGTGTGGTTTATATAGCCCAGGTAAAGTAGTACCAGGGATAGTTCCAGGCCTGCCACACCCAAAACACTAGACCGCATGGCTTGGTTCTCAGAAGTAGACTGTGTGGGTGCTTCCATGTTGGATTTAAAGGCCCATGTACATAAATGGGACCTAATTTGAACAGCACTTCCTTCCTACTTATGAGCCTGGTGCCAAAAGCGCCAGGACTCGCTCCAGGAGCCCTATTGCAGTTGTTTTAAGGCCCTCAGCGTTATGGTGGTAGCCTGCTTTTGGCACAACTTGTGCCCCCTCACAGTGGTCATGACACCATGTCATCTTTTTCTACATTTCCTCTCGATATCAAAATCGAAGACTTTTGAATGTGCAATGGGTTTTGCTTAAATTGTCGCAGGACCACTTTGATTTACTTCACACCATGTTCTTTGCACTTTTCTACTTTTGTTTCTTTAACTCCTTAGTGGGATACCTTACAGAGACCTTTGATTGAGCACCTTCGCAGTGCCGGACCATTCTGTCAATGGTATTACATCTTTCCTTCTGAAGTTCAAACACTCATCAGCATTTTAGTTATACTCGTCTCTTTCATCACACATGTTTAACAATGTTCGTTCCAGTGCTTGCTATACAATGTTGCTGCTTGCAACCTTGACTTCAACACAAACCAGTCTTGCATCAGTTTCCACAACTCGCTGGCTGTATTGGTCTCTCTGGCGCTCCTTTGTTCTTGGAGCCAAGTACGATACCACGGCAGCTGCTGCTCCTCCTCCGCGCCTTCGTCAGTTACATGGGAGGGCCTCCGGTATCTTTTGACACACAATGCAGGATTCTTCAGCCTGGTTTCCTGGCCTTGCGTGTTCACCGTCAAAGGTTTCTTGAAAGAAACAGTTCTTTGCCGAAAAGGTCAAGGGCATTTCCCTCCTAGTGCACCCTTGTTGGTTTGCTGTCTTTCTCCCCTCGTTCAGCTGCTGACTCACAAACTGCTGTTCCTTCATGTGCTTTGCCTCGCTCAGAGTATGCTCTCGTGTTCTACCTTTTATCTGTGTGGGGGAAGTTTAATGGAAGTCAGGTGTGAGTAATTGACAGTAATTGCCCGACCTCGCATGCCCATTGTAGTGGGACATGTCAGGTATAGTACTCGGGTGTGAAGTCTGTTTTCACCCATAGCTGGCTGTCGGTGTGAAAGTGTTCATGTAGAGAAGGTGCAGGTGGAATACAGGTTCCCATGTATTCCACCCGGTAGGATGGGGCAAAGACACTGCAGGGGGAGGTATAATGCATCTCGTCATCCATCGTCCCACTCCAACTCCCACAAGACCTCTCACCCAAGTGATCCTCCCGCACTGGTCCACCCCCAGGGTCTGGATCCAAAGGTGATGGCTGTGCCCTGGCCACCTGAGAGAAAGCTCTACAGGGATTAGCGGGTGAGACATCTTCTGGTTTCTCTCAATGTAGTAACTGTCTTTTAATGATGGAACAATGGGTACAAGCAACGTTTCTCATGCGAGTAAAAGACCTTTGACATTATACGCGAGTGCTACATTTTCATTGTTCAGGTAGTTCGGTATCAACTAACCACTTCTACTCGCTTTAAGGAGGAAGGATAGCTCAGGGGCAACGCGTTTGTCTTGGAAGCAAGACAACGCAGTACAACACAGGTTTGAATCCCGATCCCCCTCTTAGAAACCACTCATAAAAGAACAATTATAACTCTTACACAAGTTAATATGGAGTTGGGACTGTTGCTGGCAATGCTCGTGCAAGGTATTAGACCGCCGTACTTCACTCACCGGTTTCTTTGAGACTTGCTTTGGAGATCATACTGCTTTCCCAACTTCTGCCAAAACTTCTACTGCTTCTGGCTTCTTAGGGACACACACCCTTCCTCTACAAAGGTGCCTCCAGTCCAGCCACAGGTTTCTGGAGCCCCTCCTGCTCCGCAGACCTGCGGTTTGACAACCGCTCCTCGCCTCGGTCTTTTGCACGTCCTCCGAGTTGCAACGACAGCAATCAGGCGCACATGGGGAAAGACAGCACTCTTGCATATCTTGCGCTGCACAGCCTCTGCACTTCAGAGTTTTGGGGAACAGGACCCGCTCAGAACATGCAGTTGAAATCTGCTGTGTCCACGTTCTGGTGACCCTCTTGTTCTACCACTTCTGTTTGGTTTGGCAGCCTTGTGCTTTCTTCTGTCTGCTTCTACAGCTCGCATTCCAGTCACAGTTTGAGCTCCTTCTACTGCCAATTGCCTGCACATGAAAGGGCCTTTTATGCCTCCCAGGTTCCTTCAGTTGTGGGCTGTTAGGCTTAATTGCCTGACTACTGATGAAGAGGGCTGAAGAGGCATGCTGCCTCGTCCCAATACTTCTGGGATTGTGGGACTTGTATTTGCCTGCAACAAAGTTGTTTCTTCAAACAATTGAGTTAATTTTAAAGGCAGCTCTACTTTCCTTAAACTCATTAAAAGATGGACTGTCAGAATTAGTTGTTACTTTTTTTATTTTTATTTTTTTATTTGAAAAACTACAGTTTGAAATTGTATTACAAACTTTTGTTTCACAACAGCCGAATTAACTTTCGAACCAACACCAACAGATCAAATCAGAATCAAACACATCAAAACAATCTAAAAAGAAGAGAGAACAGAGGCGAAACAAAGAAGGAAGGAAAATTTGACATTAAATATCTGTTTTCAAAATCATATCAAAATAGTTCACAGTTGCACAAACAAGTTGTGTGCTGTGACCAGAGATGATCCAGGCCCACCACGTCTCCATGTCATCATCCAGAGGTGCAAATTGACTCAGATACAACGATCGCTGGATAGTTGTTCGCTGACATTCAACTAGTAGATGTTTAGTGGTTTCTATCGAAGATTTACAAAAACGACACAGACTGTCTTTTAAGGATGGCTCCCTTCTTTGCCATAGGACTTCCTTGGTTTTTAGGATGTTGGCTCGAAACCGTAAGAATTGAGCTCTATGATAGCGGGATGGGCAATGTAAAAGGTAGCGAGCTGATTCGTTAAGTTTCCTAGAGTCATGATCCATCACTTTTGTTGACTTCAGCTTTTTTCTTTCGTCATTATTGATGCTCTATCCCCAATAATCAAATTTATTTTTTGCATGTTGTGGCCAAAGTAGGAGTTCTTCATTGCGGATGTTTGCTGCAGATAGATACACCACTAATTTGCAAAACCAAGTATTAAGAAGATCAGACTTTTTTGGCATCTGGTTGAAAGCAAACAATTTGTATGCGGGTGCCGGCGCCTCCAAGGACATTTTACGCAGCGTTACTAATGAGTTCCATACCATTTTCATGTGTAGGGAGTTAATGGCTAGTTCATATCTCACAATAGGAGTCGACTGTGGGAGCTTCAAAACCCTCCGCCAAAAGTGACCTTCTAACACATGCCAGGTTTGCTCACTTATATTCCAGCCTGCAATAGCCCCGAAGATCATTACTGGCATCACTTTTTGCTGATAGAATTTAATGACAGGTTCCAGAGAAAATGTACGGTAGTTCCTGTTAATTTTTACAGCTTGCAGTGTTAATTTCTTCATCTTAGAAGTTAGTTCTGTCACCATTGCTGTTCTCTGATGGAATTATTGAATTGTATACCCAAGTATCTTATTGAGTCAACAGTTGAAATAATAGCATCTGTAATTTTCCACCTAAAGGATTTATCCTTTTTTCCTTTGACATTTCCAATTGAAACAATCTTTGTTTTTGTGGTGTTCATGGTTAGTTCATTTAGATCCATATATTTTTGCAAACCTGTTAGTAGCCTCTGCAGCCCAATTTGCGTTCGATCCATCAGTACCAAATCGTCCGCATATGCGATACATTTGATTGCGGTTTTGTTTATTTTGGGGGAGAAGCATGGAATTTGCTTGAGAAAGGTTGGTAAGTCTGCCAGAAACAACTTAAATAGCTCTGTGGCTAAGGGGCAACCTTGCTTGACACCTTTTTGGGTCATGATGGAGTTGGTAAGCAGCCCGTTGTTATTCAACCTCACTTTGATTGAGGTATGGGCATGTAACGCCATTATTGGTTCCAAGATAGATTCAGGACAACACCACTTCTGTAGTTTTGCCCACAACAGGTTGCGATTTACACCATCGAAAGCTTGTTTCAAGTCGATGAAGGCAAGATGTAATTTGCCATTTGATTTCATGGTTTCCAATTTTAAGATTGTTATGATGAGTAAGTTAACATCAACCCCAACACCTTTTGTGAACCCGGTTTGCCATATGTCATTTATTAGCAAGTTTTCTGCCCATTTGGCATGTTCGATGTGCAGATTTGAGCCAAATATTTTACCGATCGTATCTAGCAGGGCGATTGGGCGATAGTTGTTTGGATCGTCCCAACTGCCCCGCTTATGGATCGGAACGATAATCGCAGTCCTCCAAGAGTCAGGCAATTTTTTAGCCAATCTGATTTTAGTGAAGAGATTTCCAATAAAAGCTGCCCACTCTTTTGGATATCGTTTTAGGTCGATATTTGAAATCAAATCTGGCCCAGCAGCGCGTGAGTTCTTTAGCGCCTTGATAGCAATAATAAGGTTGTCGTGTTCCATAAGCATGTCCCATTGTGTATCCACAGAGCTAGGCGTTGTCACATCGTTACCATCCGAGTTTTGGAAGACCAAAGAGAAATGCGATTCCCATATGTCGCCTGAGATGGTGTTTATTACATATGGGGTGCATTTGGAGAAGTCCATATTCAGTATCTTCCAAATATCACAAGTGTTCTTTGTCATGATTAGGCTTAACATGTGTTCTGCATGATCTTGCTCTATTATTTATGCCTGCGACCTTGCTCAATTTCTATACCGCGTACTTCTAGCTTTTATTGCTTGTTGAGCCTCGGATTTTGGTAAGCGTTTCTTTAATCGCCTTAAATCTTTCCGCATTGCCTTTTTCTCATCGTGCAGCACCTTACAATAAATATGTTGGTGAGACCGACCTTGATTTTGATACCCAACTCCAGGCATTTTGAAGGCAGTCAGCAGGGCAGTATAAACTGCCACATGATTAGCTGGAATGTTCATAAGCTTTGTGCTGAGCCCTTGGATCTGGTTGCCGCTTAATCGTAGACGATTTCCACCTGAATTTACTTCCAAAGTGATGTTACTTGAGCAATCTGGCAAAGGCATTTCCATCACCATGCAGAGTTGTAACAAGCAGTGGTCACTATATTTCATTCGTTTTATTTCTAATTCAACAATCATGGTTGCAAGATTACTTGAAATCGATATGTAATCGAGAATGCGGTTTGTGGATTCACGATGCCACGTTGGCTTAGCAGGGATGTCTCCTTTAGTTGTTCCATTTAGCATGTGTATATCACGAATCGACATGGCAGTCTGCCAGCAGCTCTCTATCGTCAATCAAGGCGAGAGGGACCAACTGATAATTCCCCAACAAATGTTCAAAACTGAACCAATTGCAATTCAAGTCCCCGCAGCAAATCACTGATATGTTGGTGTAGGTCAGCATTGCGACGTCGATAAATTCAGCAATTGCGGATATAAAGATGTCTGACCTGATCTTTGTCGGGTTCCAGGAGTGTTTATAATCAGAAGGTATTTTCTCGCGTAAGCTTTCTTGACCGTTGTTTGCATGATTGTACCTTGTACATATGGATTGGGATTTTTAGACTCAAGCATGGCCCATGATCTTGATAACGTCACCATGCTTATAAGGCCAGAGCTTGGACGGCCTTTCGCATTTTTTACTGCTGGATTTAAAAATACAGTAAATCCATCGCAGATGGGAGGTGAGCAGAGCCAAATTTCTTGCAAACATATAATGAAGACATTTGCTAGCGGTGTTTCAAAATCATTAAATAAGTGCTTGTATCCACATGTGTTCCAGGAAATGAAAAGGATTGAATTGCCAGAATTAGTCAGTCAAGGCTAATGTTGGTCTCTAGGCCCATTATCTTTTGTATTTTTTACAGTAGCTTTTCTTTGCGTGACTTGATGTGATCTTGAGGACAGTGTGTCACACATCGATTGTCTTAGAGCAGCCGCATCAACTGGTTTCATTGGTTTCTTAGATCCATCTTTGGAGCATTCAGGTCGATTTGAAACTTCACAATCTGGTTCAACCAGTATTTCGAAACCAAAAAACAGTTCATCACTTGCATTTAGAAGGGTGCTGCGTACAGTAGCTGAGTTGATATGTAACAAGACCTGGTCTGAACATTTTTCAGTAGCATACTCCACGATTCGTATGTCGTCAGAGACGATAGTTCGCAGCGAAGGTACGCACTTGAACAGTTTCAAAATGTTCGTTCGGTTTAAATTTACTTCAGCTTCGTCGCTTTGGATGTTTTGTAGCCGCAACTTGCGGCAGCCGCTTTGCTCTCTGGAGTTAGTCAACTCATGCACTCGACTTTTAAAGTGATTACGTAGGTTGCTTTGATTTGAAGTAAATTTAGGATTCAACTGTGACACCACTGCTTGTGCCTGGAAAGATTTTCCTGAGCCTCTCAAACCTCTTTGCCTGTGCCCCATCGTTGGTTTTGTTGGTTTTGCCGCATCTTTATTTGGAATCGCATCAGAGGACTGAGAAGGGGCAGCACGAGAGCAGGACAAAATGTCTGCTACATCGTGCTCATCTTGCAATGAATAGGTAGACAGATCACAAAGATTTGTTGATGTAGAGGCAATTGTTATGTTACTAGACTCCGACTCAGAAATTATTCTTCTGCGTTTCAAGGCAGGTTTGCGTTTGGCCTTAATTGGAGGAGGGCAAGCCACTCTTTGCAATTCAGCATCTGTCTTTGACTTTTTGTTGTTTTCTTTCCGTTTAAATAGGCTCTGTCTTGGTGGCGTTGAAAGATTCCTTATAAACGCTTTAGTCTTTGAAGTGCCAGCTGGTTTAGAGCTTTTTGAAAGATTTTTTGATGATCCACAACCTTGTTTCCCCGATTGATTTAGTAGCAACCAGTGATGGCTCAGTTGACATAGCTTTGGCAGGGCCAGTAAAAATGCCAAAAGACGAAAACTGGCCATCTTTTGTTTGACGTTTGTCCGAGAAATTCTCAGTGCTGACGCCTATTATAGATATTGCTTTCGATTGAACTACAAGAGGTCCTGCACAAGATTCATCAGCGATAGGAGAAACTGCAGTAGGTACACTAGGCAAAGACTTTGCTCCTTCAATCGCGAGTTTGTTGTTAGTATTTTTTTTGTTTGGATTTTTTTGTCCCACTTTATCATTAGATTTTGGGGAATTTCTCACAATTGTTAAATTAGGATTATGAGATGTAAGGCCCCCAACTGGCCACGTGTTAGTGCTGTTATGACAGGGAGCGACCTTCTCACATAACATGTGGCATTGACAGTGTCGTGATTGTTTCATCAAGTCAAGTACGTCATCGACAAGTTTCTCTTGTTTTTGGCTATTTCGACGGGCTAGGTCATGGTGCCGTTGTTGCCATTCAATTGTTCGTTCCACTTCTCCCTGGATCATATTTTTGAGATACACGTTTGATGTTTCCACCTGACCCATTTTTTGGGTTAGATTCGCTAAAAGCGCACCTTGGTCTTGTATTTTTTCACATAGAGCTTCATACAATTTGACAAAAGGAATCATCGCCAAAGAGGAAGCGGCCAAGACATTGTTGTGAATTTGCATCGAAGCAGCCACCGAGATACTGGCTTTCGCCAGGGTTTGCCCGCTTTTATCTCCCCCACTTGGCGAGAGACTTGATAAGTCTTTCGATTGAGCATATGTTTCATTCATCAAGTGGCCTTTCCTTGTCGTCTCAAGGCCAGTAGTTGTTTTGTTCCTTTTGTTTTGCACTGTCGGAGTGCTTGTAATGAGTTTTGTGTGCTCAGATATTAAGGATGAGGTCCGCGTTTCAGGTTTTCGTGTATTCGTATTCACAGAGTTTCCATTGCTTGTCTTAGAGCCAGAAGGCATTGTTAGTCCCAGTGATGAATGACCAAGCTGTTGGGTGATATCATCACGCCGTTTGTCCAAGGTGGATGTTGTGGCCAGACCATGTCGGCAATCAAGCTCAGGCCGGTTATTAGCTGTACTCGATATCGGGTTCTTCACATGTTGCAATCGTGGGTTTGGAGTCAGCAACTATGATCACACGGAATAACCACAGACTTATGACAAGTAATTTGCTCTGGAAGGTCAGGAGACAGGAATGAAGAGGACTTGGCGATTTTATTTGCATCGATCTCAGTGTGCTTTCGATTTGCTGATGCATGAAAGCGTAGCATCTTGTCATCAAAAGGTGCCATTCCGGAATGAGTTGCATGAAATTGAATCTGATGAAGGTTTGTTGATGATATGGCCTCTGGTAGCTTATGAATAGAGGCTTGAGCATTGCCTGACAGACAGACCGTCGCCTTGAGTATAAAAGCTTCACATGTTTTGTCGTCATGCTGAGCGGTGGCTCTTACAGATCCATTAGGTTTGGTCAAAGGAGGACAGGTATCACTGTCCTTGGCCAATGCCTGTCCCCGCTCGCTGTGCACATGGCCAGTCAGCTCAGAATTATCTGAACATTTTTGGAAAATGTTGGTTTCTAGACTTGATAAGGGAATTTCAGCATGCTCATTTGATGCAGACACAACATGAGACGCTGCCATCAAGCCAGCATCCGTAATTTCAAATGGAGAAAAGAACGTTTCCGGAGAGATGGGGCTCGATGTAACTTCGTGAGGTGCGCAGATCGATTGTGAATGTGATAATGGCGTTAAGTTGGACAAAGATAACCTCGGTAGTGGTGGCAAAGGTGCAGACCCCTGGGCGGGCTCCTGTTGCAGGTCAAGTGCGGGGAGACCATTGCATTTATATATGGGGGGATACCACAACATTATTGAGTGGTTCAATGTTCACAGGGGTTGCGTCCGATGAGCCAGCTTAGTCAGGGTGCAGAGTTGAACTTAATCAGACCCTCCAGAAAATTGCTGCATGAAATGGAAAATTTTGCGGCACAAAAAAGAAAGAAATTGCGGCACACAACTGCGTTTTTTGCGGCATTTTCTAATGTTGAAAAATATATCATTTAACATCTTTTTTAGCCTAAAACCAAGTAATTGCAAGGCTTTTGTTAGTGAAGAACAAAATGTTGTGTTCTGTCTGGCCACGCTCTGTAGGACAGCCAGGTCGAGTCACCACAGCCTAACATTTTGGATTGTGGTGGGGGAGGGGGATATTGCCTGATCAGCTCCATAGAAATGGTGCTGCGCCACTACTTCCAGCAGACAAGTGGAAAGCAAATAAACAGATAGGCTTGAATTCAAAAGTGTAACCCTGGTTGAAGCCCATACGTTTGCTTTTCGCTTGTCCTATGACCCCAGGAGAGAGGGGGAGCAACTCTACACTTCTCCATGGAAGGAATCCGTGAGGCCCAAGCCACAGGGGCAATGCAGTGGCAGTAACTGCAAGCCCATAATACCTAGCCAAACAATGAACTCTCTTGGGTGGTCATCATTCCTTGGTTATGCCACCCACACATGGTGAGTTAACACACCCACAAACAGAAATGACATCACAAAAAAGTGGGGGGACTCATCAACAAATGCAATGGCATGTGATGTCATCAGAAACCAGCATATCAAGGTGAAATAAGCATATATCATTAAATTGGCTTTGCATAACCACCAAAAGTGCACAGGACGAATGGCATTTGCCTTTCATAAATTTAAACACCCAATTTTGTGCGTAATTGGTGTCATACAGCCCAGCCCAGCCTTGATTGAAGGCTGTGCTGCATGATACAAACGCTCGTAGGTGTATTCGTTTCAAATTGCTTTACAATTATTGTAAAGCAATTTGAAATGAATACAGCTACGAGAGTCTTCAATTGGAATCATGCAGCCCAGCCTTGATTCAAGGCTGGGCTGCATGATACAAACGCTCATAGCTGTATTCGTTTTCAAATTGCTTTACAATTGGTATCATGCAGCCCATGATACCAATTGAAGACTCTCGTAGCTGTATTCGTTTCAAACTGCTTTACAATAATTGTAAAGCAATTTGAAATTAATACAGCTACGAGAGTCTTCAATTGGTATCATGCAGCCCAGCCTTGAGGCTGGGCTGCATGATACCAATTGTAGACGAGCGGCAGAAAGCATTAAGTTTATGCTTTCTTTTCCGGCACTCGACAGGAAAGTAATTTACTTTCCTGTCGAGCGCCAGTAATGAAAACAGTCCAGTGGCCTCTTTGGGTGCTCTGAGTTGGGGGCAGATGAGCGGACAGGCCAGTGCTTACCTGGCTACGCTTCACCAACTCTGTCAGCTCAGCAGGGCGGGCACTCAAAGAGCCTTGGAGGTGCCTGGGGTCACAGCCAAATGCTGTGTAGCTCCCAGGCCTGCGTGACCCTCCCCCAATCCTGGGCCTGCAACGCAGAGCCGGAGGTGTTAACCCTCAAGCTGCTGCAATCAGCAGTCAGCTGTGTTCGCTCTAAATCATTAAATGAGTGCGAAAAAAGACACACTAAGCTAACGTGTCTTTTTCGCGCTCATTTAATGATTTATAGCGGCAATTGCGGGAAATGGCAAATTTTGCGATTTTTTTGCAAATCGCAAAATCGCCATAAGGTGGATGGTCTGCTTACTAGAACAACCTCTGCCCCCGCAGACAATGGAATCCCCCCCCTGCACTCAACACAGGCGCTGTGAGCGTATCTAGCACATTGGATAGGCCACTACTAGTTCTGACAGGTGATTTCCTTGAGAGCTCACTTGGAGTAGCCGGAGTCGTCAAGGAAACAGTTTCTTTGCTTACCTTGCCGTTAAATATTGCAACCTTTTGTAAGGCGGTCCAAGGATTCAGCATGCAACGCTGCTCAAGTGTTTTATGGCGAGTCTGCGGTCCAGTTTTCTTGCTCGTAGGATCCGTCATGGTGCGGACTGGGGCAGACTGGGAAACTCCGCGCCGCACTCCGCGCTGACACAGTGTTTAAATAGTAAACACAAAGATAGGGCTCTGGCAGCAAAGTCACGTCGTGCAGCTCCTCCAAGGAAAAACAAAAGCAGACTGGGGCAGACTGGGAAACTCGCCGCCGAACTCTGCGCCGCGCTCCGCACTGACACGGTGTTTAAATAGTAAACACAAAGGTAGGGCTCTGGCAGCAAAGTCACGTCGTGCAGCTCCTCCAAGGAAAAACAAAAGCAGACTGGGGCAGACTGGGAAACTCGCCGCTGAACTCCGCCTTAGAATTAGTTGTTACAGAGGAAGACATACGATTTAAGGCATTTTCTCTAGATACTTTTATATTGTACCTTAGGGAGTAAGGAGGGTTTGTATTCTTAAAAGATCTTTCTTTTGGCAAGGCTTGCTTAAATTTAATAGAGCTTGGGTCACAGATCTTCTATGCGAGTTAGGGTCCGTATAATGAAAATATGCCATTAGCTGTTTTGGCAACGCAGAAAGGCACTTACTTTCAAAGGACAAATACTGCGTCTCATCACACAGGATCTCTTCACCACTCTGGGTCCTGTCTTCACCCAGGTGATCCTCCTGCAATATACTAGGAAGTATCTGCCTTTCCCTAGCTGCCTTGGAGGGGACTTTAGGCAAGGTTTCAGTGGGGGATCTGAAGGTTTCTTCACACCCCTCTACTCTCCACATGTCCCTATCGGTCTGCCGTGCTTCTTGTTACCTTCTGGGACTTGATTGCATGGTGCCAGTCTCTCCAGGGACTGGGGTCAGTCACCTTTCTGCTTCTTGCAGCCGTCTGCTTCATTATGGCTTCTGCAGTGATTCCACATGTTGTGGATCCTTGCAGTCTCGTCACCATTAGAGTACCACGTGGTCCACATTTCCTGGAGGTAGTGCCACTGACTCACCTGCTTTCATTTGGACTCGGTCCTGCCGACGCAGTACCTCTCAAGGACTCACTCATCCACTCACTGGCGTTCTCCGCAGAGCCCTCTCCTCGGGTCAAGTGCAGGCTTCGAATATCCTGGATTCTCAGACGAGGAAGGCAGACCCAGAGTCGTCCTTCTGTCACCACTTTATATGTGTTATACATTAATTAGTGAAGGGTATTTGGGAAAACCATTACCTCAACATTCCTTCGGTTCCAGTGAATTTGCTCCATCATATCTCGTCATAGTCATAGTCTTTTCCTTCACTTGTCTCACATCCCCAATGGTATGGTCCTCTTCAATTCTCTGTCTTGACTTATGTTACAGGAGTTTTCAAGACTACTGACTAGATTCCCATTCCTATTCCTGGGTTTTTTGTCATTATCCTCACAGGTTAGTGTGGCGGTTTATCTTGTTCACTTATTATACAGTCGTGATTCAGGCTAATAATCTATTGTGTCCCTCCTTACAGCCACGAGGTCTCGAGGGAATCCTGTCTTTCAATTAATCGATTTCTCTGTATGTTACTTTATACATCCAGAGAGATATATTAGTAGGAAGAATTCTTCTTCTACACTACGGGATCAAGTTTATGACGGAGAATTCTGACATTTCTGACACCTAGCATCATGGGAAAGGGCTCCCCCTGTGAGAATTGACACCTGGTGAATCATCACATACCCTTGCCCTAATGCTGCTGGTTTCCCCATCTCCCTCTAAGGGAAATCAGGAAAGGAAATTCACATGTCCATGCTCTTTGCCTTTCT
Organism: Ambystoma mexicanum; assembly: GCF_040938575.1. Lineage (NCBI taxonomy): Eukaryota > Metazoa > Chordata > Amphibia > Caudata > Ambystomatidae > Ambystoma > Ambystoma mexicanum. The sequence goes on along the minus strand of NC_090922.1, from coordinate 572,308,003 downwards.
TATATTCCACACTAAAACAGAAAGGCTGGAGATCAAGGAACCAGCGCATTATGAAGGGGTTAGTATCTTTCCTTAGATTGAGCCAGGTGAGTAGGGAGTGGTCAGTTACTGATTTGAATTTCCTACCCATCATAGTATTTGAAGTTAGCTAATGAAATAATAACTAAAACGTTTTTTAACTAATTATAAATAACGAAATAATATAGATGTATTTCCCTTTTTAAATATGGGCCCCCATGCCCTCAAACTCCCCGTTTCCCTAGCTTTATTACCCCAACCCAAATCACCCCCCCGATTTTAATCCCTTACCCCACTCCCACATATACATTTAACAAAAATTCAATATTTTCTCATTATTTATGATTCGTTATAAAAGTTATTTGTTATTTTAATTTTGCTATAATCACTGTATATAGAGCTTCTGACGGATGTATAAAAGCAAATGCTCTATCACATCATATTCTTGGGAGAAGACGGCTCCTATGCCCACCTGTGAAGTGCTTTTTTGAAGGACTAATTGTCAATTAAATTTGGGAACTTTCAGGACGGGCTAACTGCATAAAATGTGCTTTGGTGTATTAAAGCTGAACTGATCTTCCTTTTGCCAGCAGCATTTTTGTGGGTCAGCATTTTTAAATTTGTCAATGACGCAAGATGTTATAGCCAAATAATTAGGAATAAACCTCTGGTAATACCTGGTAAATCCCCAAAAGGCCCTTAGGTCTTTCCTGGTATTTGGGGGAGGTGTTTCCTGCACAGCCTTGGCCTTTTCCAATTGGGGTTGTACAAAGCCATTTCCCACAAAACAAACAAAAAATATTTGACCACCGACTGTGCTAGGTGACACTTTTTTGGATTGGCAGTAAGTCCCGCTTGTCTCAGAGCATGGGTGATTTCATGTAAGTGAAAAAGGTGCTCTTCCCAGGTTCAACTTGGATGACAATATCGTCCAGATACATGCTGCAGAAGTGTGAAAAGGGTTGCAGTATCTGGTCCTTCAGCCGCTGAAAGGTCGCTGGGGCCCCATGAAGTACAAAGGGAAAAACTTTAAAGTGAAATAGTTCTCTGGGGGCAGAGAAGGCAGTCTTCTTATCAGAGGGGTTCAGTGGTACCTGCAGATAACCCTTTGTTATATCAATTGTGTGGATATAGACAGCCAATCCCAGTCTGTCAATGAGGTTGTCAATCCGAGGCATCAGATGGTTATCAAACTGAGATATGGCGTTCATCGTCTGGAAGTCTATACAAAACATCAACGAGTCATCTGGTTTGGTCAAAATGCCCATGGTGGCCACGGGCTCTGTGATGGTTCAATTACATGCACAGCTAGCATTTTCTCCACCTCCTTCCTTACCTCCGGAATTCAATAAGGTCTCAGGTTAATTACCTTACCCAGTGGTGGGAAAATGGAATGTTGAATCCCTTTCACTCGCCCGGGTTTACTATAGAAGACAAACCCGGGAATTGATCTATTAGATCCTGAATGTCCTGCTGTTTTCGCTCTGGTATATCAGAGGGGGCCAGACTATTCCACTGGGTACTCCTTACACTCCTTTAGGAGGGTTACATGATAGATTTATGTTTTAAGTCTTCTGTCCGGCTGGGCGACCCTGTAGTTATTGGGATCTGTCCTCTCCAATATTTCATAAGGAACGTACTATTGTGAAACCATTTTGAGCTCTGTGGTGGGTAAGAGCACTAACACTTTTTGTTCAATGGAAAAGGACTGTGGTACTGCCTTTTTGTAGTAATGGGTCTCCTGGCTTTCTTGGGCCTGCCCTAGATGTTTTTGAACTAGGTCCCACACCATAGCCACGAGCTCTTTAAGCCCTTGTGCTGTTTGGGAGATAGGTAACACCGCCTCTTCCCTTTCTTCCCACGTCTCCCGCAGCACGTCCAAGACATCTTGGGGGTCACGTCCAGAAAGGAACTCAATCAGGGAAAATCCTAATGAGGCCTTGGGGGGGGGGGATGGGGAGAATTTTCTGATGGCAAAAAGGGCCCAAGTTATAGTTGTGTCTCAGTTGCATCCATCTGCTTCCACTAGTTTTTCAGAACTTTCTTTAGGGTTTTATTAAAAGGTTCTACTAAACTGTCTGTCTGGGGGGGAGGGGTAAACAGAGGTGCGTACGGTCTTTATCTTCAAGATCGGTTTCATTTCTGCCATCAACTTTGACAAAGGTGCTCCCTTGGTCGGTCATTATCTCTTTCAGGAAGCCGACCGGCGACAGAAAGGGAATTAGGTGTTTAAGAATCTGTTGTGAGGTGTTATTCTTTAATCGGGAAGGCCTACGGATATCGAGTCACATAATCTAGAAATACTAGAATATACTTATCCCCTAATTTGGACAGTTTTAATGTCCATTCCAATTCTATAGATGGATACCTCCGTTATAGGGAGAGGCTGTAATGGGGCTGGTGGAGGGGAAAGTGGAGCTGTTTACTGGCATAGGGGGCATGTGTCTACAAAGTTCTTGATGTCAGCATGAACCCCTGGCCAATAAAATCTGTTGATAATCTGCCTGTTGACACTCAGGAATGCTGAAACTCTGGGGTTGAGGAGTGGTGGGCTCATATTTATAGACGTTAAGGTCTGCCAACAGCTTCAATATTGTTAGAATGGTGGTGACTGTAAAGCAGGATAAGAGGGATCCTTACAGAGAGGGAGAATTTGAAGGGGGAAAAGTTAAAAGCAAGTTCGGGTGCAAGCTCTTTGACAGTTTGGCTTCTTTGGACGAATATTTGAACACGCCCCTGAATGATCGTTTGTGACACCCTTCTCTATAAACTATGCTGACATACTCTCCGTTATTTGTGGAGATCGCTATTTCCAACACTCACTCGGGTTAATGAGTAGACCTAGGCTCATAAGAGTATACCCTGTGTGACAGGGTGATGGGCATGACCATGACAGTGGTTGGGAGCAGGTCAGCACCCACTCCCCACATTGGGGTTGGAGGCCTACCAGGGCGAATGACAGGTGAGGTAGTTGGAGGGGCCCCAGTCTTTGAAATCCCACCAATTTGTACTGTATGACATGCATGGTATCATGAGAGAGATGGACTCAATTGTAACAGTTTCTAAAACTGTTTATTTAATACATTTCCAGGGTTGGTGTAATACCTAACTCGCCCCATCTCTAAAGGGGTTGTTCGCTCAACTGATGTTTCTAAGGGCCGTCGATGTCTGAAAGTGCAAAACCAAAATCTGTCTGTGTCTAAGCCTATGCTGTTCCTCAGACTCTGAAAAAATGTGATAGGAAGTCTTCTCAAAGAAAAATAGTGGTACAAGAAATGAGAACTGAGCTGGTTTCAGGTAGTATTACCAATAGGTGTAGTTCTGCCAGTGCAAGATAGTTCAATTCAAAAGGGTAGCC